>NC_058087.1:151189080-151809732 GCF_014858855.1 Bufo gargarizans | reverse complement strand
TGCCCAATCCGTCCTTTCCATTCTCCTGCTCCTATAACGGAGCAGGAGAACGGAAAGGCTGAACGCTGATGTGAACTCAGCCCTAGCTATCAAAGGGGTTGTCTGGTCTACAGATATTAATAACCAACAGGATAGGTCATCAGTACCAGATCATGGGGGTTCAACACCAGGCAACCCCCCCAGAAGCTATGCTGTGTACAGAACGGAAGCAGAAGGCGCCGTACTCTGTGTAGTCCCTGCACCATATGCAGTACATTAGTGCAGCTCCTAGTCACTCGCATGGGAGTTAAGCTGCAGTACCCAGGCATGGCCACTACACCTTGTACGGATCTGTATAGTTCCTGGTTCTGCGGCTGCCCGAAACAGCTGATTGGTGGGTGTGCCGGGTATCCGACCCCTACCGATCCGATATCGATGACCTATGCGGAGCATAGGTCATCAATATCTGTAGCCCTGAGAGTCCCTTTAATTCCAATAGCCCATGTTCCCCATATCACTCTCACAGGGTCCTAGGACGCTGAGCTGTGAGGAGTTGCATGGAGGAATACGCTGTAAGGCGGTTTAGTTGGGCCATCGGACTTCGCTGTAAAATAAAATTGTTTTTACTCCTTGACCCAGTGCGCCCAAATTTTGTTGCCCCCATCATTTCACCGGCAGGCACAGGGCCATCAAACAGCTCTCCACATGGCAGCTTTCTGAGCCACCAGAGCTGCATTTTATTTAGGCCTAATGCACATGACTGTATCCGCTTTGCATTCAGGAAATCGTAGATCTGCAAAATACGGATGTGCTGTCTGCTTTTTTTTGTGTACCTATTGACAGTTGTGCGCAAATGGATAAGGTGAGTATTTTGTTTATTTTATTTTTACTCTTTTAACCCCTGAAATGCCCAAATGGTAATCTCAGATTCTGCGATCAGCAATGAATCTCAGGATTTCAATGATGTGGGGCAGTGCGATCGCTGTTCCCCATCGTTGTGCCCGATACGCGTGAAGAAATGCTCTTCGTAATTCGTCCCAAATCTAATTAATTTATTTTTTCAGAACTTCGCTCATTTCTAATACCTAGCTGTGGATGCACTTATGGAGTTGGATGTTCTACTGTACGTCTTCCCTAACCTACCCGCTGTTCAGATACAGGAATCATATATATTTGTCAACCGCCGTACATTGTCCCCGATAACATACCCAACCCAGCAAGCGCCATCACAAAGGCTTAATCATTGACAAAATGCTGTGAGAACCAAGGGAAATGTGCATAGGGCACACCAACATCTTTGATTCGCCCCCGGCTGTAAGACACACCCATTGTGGATGGGCCTTTCCCTATTTAACGATGGGAAGTCATGTCTTTCCAAGACATTTTTATTGATGACCTATTCTCAGGATAGGTCATCAATATCAGATTGGCGGGGGTTAGACACCAGACACCCCTGCCGATCAGCTGGTTGAAGGTTTGAAGAGAAGGCCGCTTGCCGTGCCAGCTGAGCGTTACCTTCATTGTTTACCTGCTCGCCGTCGACATCGCAGCAGCGAGCAGGTGTAATTACAAGAAGCCGTCCCATTCACTTCAATAAACTTGTAATCCAGCTATTACACTGCTATTAGTTATACTGTAGTGACTGAGCATCATAAGTGAATGCGAAACAAGGTGATTAATCCCCATTATTAAGTCACATGGGATTTTTTTTAGTGAGGGAAATAATTCCTTGGGGGATATCCACTGTGGAGGAGATCTCCTGAGAGACAATTGAATGGGGGCTGTCCACTGTAGAGGAGATCTCCTTAGAGACAATTGAATGAGGGCTATCCACTGTGGAGGTGATCGCCTGTGAGACAGTTGAATGAGGGCTATCCACTGTGGAGGAGATCTCCTGAGAGACAATTGAATAGGGATTGTCCACTGTGGATGAAAACGCCTCAGAGACAATTGAATCGGGGCTATCCACTGTGGAGGAGATCTCCTGAGAGACAATTAAATGGGGCCTATCCACTGTGGAGGAAAACTTCTGACAGATAACTGAATGGGGGCTGTCCACTGTGGAGGAGATTGCCTGAGAGACAATTCAATGAGGGTTGTCCACTGTGGAGGAGATCTTCTGAGAGACAATTGAATAGGGGCTATCCACTGTGGAGGAAAACTCCTGGGAGACAATTGAATCGGGGCTATCCACTGTGGAGGAATACTTCTCAGAGACAATTGAATGGGGGCTGTCCACTGTGAAGGAAAACGTCTGACAGATAACTGAATGGGGGCTGTCCACTGTGGAGGAAAACTCCTGGGAGACAATTGAATAGGGGCTATCCACTGTGGAGGAGATCTCCTGAGAGACAATTGAACACCAACCCTGGGAGAAGGCATTGATCTTGGGAGGAGAAGCAGTCTGCCGGCACTAACAGACATGCAGGAAGTATGGCTTCATTTTTCAGGGACTGTCTGATCTGTCTTAAGTAGTTTGTTCATCGTGCTACATCTCTTGGCTGTATCGTATGAATAAGGCGGACGCTGAGTGTGTTTAAAAGGGCATATCCATATACAATATACACTGCCTCTGGACACAATTTCCATCATGTTCCCATGAAATCTAAATTAACGTGTCTCAAACATCTTCATGGTTGAAGCGTGATCCTTCCCTCCCTTCACTCCTCCCAGTAAGGTCATCTGGTCCAATCTTTTATTATGACCGTCAGTTGGCATCCTCCCCTGACCGTCATTTGACACCTGGGTTTGTCCTACAGATGTATCGTGGTGGTCTAAGTCTGGTCCTCCCTCTGTTAGACATCCATTATTGAAATCATTTATTATTATCAATGTGCCCCCTGATGATCCCACACCGTGGGGGAAACGCGTTGGGGTTTTAAGCACAGACACGTCTGTGCATTCACTAGGTATCCTCCTAGGTGTCGCTTTTTGTGTTTTGTTTTGTAGTCATTTGCATCGTGTACCTTTTGGTATCCCTACCGATAGGGTAGTATACACTGTGCATTTAGGGAAATCCTGTTCGGTCCATGCCCAATTTAGTCCACTCATACGGTTATTACCAGCCCACCTACCATAGGGTGAACTAGGAGTTGCCAGTGAGGTTCGAGGACGGGGGGTCTCCACCATCAGGAGTCGCCTCTGGGCACAGGGCCTAGATGTAGTATCATTACTAGGGTCATTTAACCTCCTTTTCTTAGTATATGGGTGGACTTCTTGTACATGGACATGATAGGACTTATAGTGCGTTATATGAATTAATAAAGATTATTTACTATTAAGGGTTATACTGTAGCTGGACCTGTGATTATTTCTTTCAACCCATTATATTTAATTATATCCACTAGGCTGGAGTATGGTATGGGTTTGATGTAGCTTGGTTGATGTCATTTACGGGAGTAAGGCCCTGGTTTTATTATTAATTTTGAATATTTTTTTGTTTTGTTTTAATGTCCAATCCAGACTTGTTCAAAGATTTAGAACAGAAGATAGGAATAAGACATCATTACCTTCAACACTTTGCAATCGTTTTCTGTCTGTAATATCCATTCCGTTTTATTATTAGATTTAATATCCGCTTTTGCATTAATTCTGCAGGTCCCAGAATGAAAGAAGACCGAGCCACCAACAGAGGATCCCGCCAATGCAGAAAGCTTGATATGGTTTGCACGTGGCAATCCCAGGGTGGTTAGGTACGGCACAGAATGGTTCACTGTACCCTGTATGGTGTAAGGGTCACATAGGGTTTTGAACTGCAGTTTGACATACTTTCCTTCATAGTCGACCCTTACAGAGAGGCCAAAATCACAATGAGTTCTCTGCAATGAGCCATTCATTGTCAAGTTCTTTGGTAAATTTAATTTCTGAAAAAGAAGAAATAAAAATGTCACACTTCATAAAACTGCATATCTCTAGAATAATTAAATAGCTCAAGCAAATACTTGAGAAATCAATTAACAGAGTAAACAGCTGAACCCCTGCATTAAGTACACTGCTATAAGGTGAGGGACTACAGTTCAGACACCCATTACCCAGACTACTGCTAGGCCAGTTAAAGCTGAGGTCTAGACCCGCTAGTACACTCACAAGTGCTAAATTGTAGCCATCCAACCTGCCTCCATATTCCTGGTGCTAGAAATTGCACCTTGAATCTGTTGCTATTTAATGTACCTGAAGTTATACTTTGCAGTTATTAAAAAGATATTGTTATAGGGCAGCATGGTGGCTCAGTGGTTAGCACTGGTGTCTTGCAGTGCTAAGGTCCTAGGTTAGAATCCAACCAAGGACAACATTTGCATGGAGTTTGTATGTCCTCCCCCTGTTTGCTTGGGTTTCCTCCGGGTTCTCCGGTTTCCTACCACACTCCAAAGACAGACTGATAGGGACCTTAGATTGTAGATTTCACTACACTGATCCCCAGGGAGCTACAGCCTGAGGGAGTACACATGACACACCTCATCAGGGCCACTACTGCCCCCATCCTCTGCACCAGCTCCTCAGGGGCTCACTGCATATGCAACTCATCAGTTATGATAGCACTGCCTGAATACTGTGTAGGTTCCCAGAGAAGGACAACCCTCATTGTTGTTTATATAGACATCACTGCTGGAGCTCAGGTCATGTCTGCACAATGTCACTGAATAGACAGAATAGATTATTTCTTCATTAAAAAAAAAAACAGTCCAATACAGTGGAGTTACTGTATTACCTCAAGAAGGCTGCACGAGTTTAGTATTGAGCTGGTCCAGTTTAGATTTGACGCCCCACTTCCATTGTTATCAGCTCGTACTTCACCACTGGCTTTGAAGACACATTTTCCAACCGTCACGTCGAGCAAGGCGGCATTTTTGCCCTGTCTGATGGCCACAATCCTCATCTTGCTGTCCTTGGCTATTCCAAGGCTTTGCAGTTGAGGTAAGGCATGTTTAAAACCTATCTCAATAGAGTTGTGCAGGCCCCATTCAGTGTTCATATTTAGGCGGGCAAATGTGTCACCTGAGGAGGCTTGTCCAAATAGGTTGGTCTTGTAGCCAGTGGTTAAAAGTGACCCATTGAATGTAGCTTTCACAGGACCTGAAATCTTAACAAAACATATGCATATTATTACATTAGCTTACCATATAATATCATACATAGTCATAAAAACAAGAGGAGTAGACCTGACACTAGTGATGAGCGGCAGGAGCAATATTTAAATTCGCAAAATTTCACAAACATTTGGGCGAATATTCGTCATAAATTAGCGAATTTGAGAATTTGCCATTATTTTTTTGATTGCGAAAATCGGCAATGTAATATGCTCGTATTGCGTGCGAAATACAGGCGTGGGTCACTTGCTACATTTTTCCAGGTGCTAGAAGTTTCCTGAGACTGGAGAAAATGGTTGGCATGGCAGAACATAATAGCTTTATATGCAGATAGAGTGCTCCAATATATTCGCGATTGCGCAAATCGGCAATTATTGATCTGCATATTTTGGCGCAATACGTGCAACTTCACATTTTAGCAGGTCTGACTACTGTAAGAAGGTACAAAGAATCTTCGTGGATGATAGGTACGTGTCACCGAGGTGCCTGTCTTCGGTGGAGTAAGACCGGTTTTTATGTGTCAGCAGCAGTTGCTGTTTGACACCTTGGTACTTAGCATGGCTGTAATAGCTGATTCGGGGTGGCTATTACTGGGAGTAGTCAAAGTGCTGCGTGGGTGACTACTCCCCATGTTCCAGACCGGGTTTTGCCAGGCATAAAAACCAGCCGGCACTGCCAGGTGGAGAGGATTTCATCCGTCTGATAGTGGCGCTCAGGAGGTCTGTGTGCTGGGATCCGAGGCCTGTGCTGGGCTGGAGAGCGGAGACTAGTGTGTCAGGGGAACAGGCTGCCTAAATCCTGTATTTGAACTTTATGAGGCAGAACTGCCACCAAGGTGACTTTTGTTTTTATTAACTTGCCATTGGGTGTGAAGTAACACCAACACTGCAAAAGGGACACATCAAGTGTGAATAAACACTAAAGTTTGATTTACGAACTTGCATTTTGCCTCTGTACTGCGCCCGCTTATCCTAACTACCAGAGCGAATCCCCACACTACATGTTACTGATTGGTGCACTAAGTATTGTTGTGAACTTGAGACATCACAGCACTATGTCTGTAGCATGTATGTATGGACTGCAGAACCTATCAGCTACACTATATCAGGATATAACCTACACTGACTATCCCCCGCTAACTATCTGTATTATATATATAGGCTAACTAACTAACTGTCTAGCTAATGTAATTAAATCATATTTAGGACCTAACCTGGGTAAGGTATTATAACAACTAAATAAACTAATGCCAACCTAGGCAATGAGACCTATCTTGACCCAGGTGTTAGTTTAAAACTTCACTTTTATTTCTGAATATACTAAAACCTAAATATCAATAGGTGGGTGAATGAATTGTCTAATGTAAATAACCAGTAAGCACAGAGCACAGCAATGTCACTGCTGTCTCTCTCAGAACTCTTAGCTAGGGATGTTGCTAAGCTGTGACAAAGACATTGCAGCCCTCTCATTGACCCACAAGCAAGAAGGGAAGTTACTGATGAAAAAAAATCTAGAATATTCACTATATTTTAAATAATAATAAATAATAAAAATAATTTATTCTACTGCCTCATTTGTTAAAAGTTGCTCCTTTAGAGTAGAGTCCTGACCAAGTATTCACCTCCAGTAGAAGAGGAGATAATCCCAACTGGGCCCCCTCTTGCCCTGGGCCCCATAGCAGTTGCACGGTCTGCCGCTATGGTAGTTACGCCCCCCGCAACTGACTAGTCATCAGAATAAAAACTCAGTTGCATGGACAGATTATCTGGTTGTACAAACCATTGTTTCCAACAATTTCCAGTGTAAATGTGTAATCCAATGAATGAGCAAAACACTTACACGGCACGTCGTTTGTCGGCAGCACATTGAACTGAGCAAATATGGATATGGTGCCGACAAACAATGACACCCTTCTTCTTTTTGCACAAGAAAATATATATATATATTTTTTTAAGACATACAGTAAAGCTAGAATAAATCTTAGAAATGTTATCAAAGCACCATCTACTACTACACTGTCAGAGCTGATCTTAAGAGTGCTCAAACAACTACATTTTGATGAAGAATTTATTAAGGTGATGTTCACATGGCTGTATTCATTTTGCAGTCCGGACACCGAAGATCCGCAAAATGTCGATACGGGCTGTGTGCAGCCTTCACTTTTCACAAGCCCTATTGCCATTATGCCTATTCTTGTCCGGAAAAGGGACATTAGGACAATGTCACGGAATGTGTACAGGTAACAAGGCAAAGCAACATGTATAAACGACTCGCTGGATCCAAAAACTAAGGAACCAAGGGAGACCCCTGCAGAAGACCTGGCACTTTCCCTGGCTGCTCAGCCTATGCAAAGATCCGAATGGTGGAGGTTTGCATATCCACGAACCTTGACTATAAAGCCCTGAGCACCCTACAATAGTGAGGGGACACGACCACCGGCTCCCTACACAAGACACGGAGGGAGTCAGGGTCACCTGGGATCCAGCAAACAGATATTAACAGATAAAGGTACACTTAGCTTTGAAGCAAACAGGAGGACAGATCAGCGTGCACACACACTCCAGGAAGTAATATAAGCCGCCCAGAAAAGCATTCTGGGGAGGCATTTAAAGGGAAGCAATTAACACATGACAGCTGAGAGAGGCTGACGAGAGGAGGGGCTGAATACCACAACACAGAAATTCAAGGAGGAGGTTCTGAAAGGCCTCTGTCAGAGCTTCTCAGCTGTCTGGTTGTGACAGTACCCCTCCCTCTACGGGTGGACTCCGGACACTCAGAACCCACCCTCTCAGGATGGGACCTATGGAAAGCCCTGATGAGACGAGAGGCCTTAATGTCCGTCACTGGGACCCACATCCTCTCCTCAGGACCATACCCCTCCCACTGAACAAGGTACTGAAGAGAACCGCGGACAAGACGAGAATCCACAATCCTAGATACCTGAAATTCAAGATTCCCGTCAACCATAATCGGAGGAGGAGGCAAAGGCGAGGGTACAATGGGTTGAACATAAGGTTTCAATAAGGACTTATGAAAAACATTATGGATCTTCCAAGTCTGAGGAAGATCAAGACGGTATGCAACAGGATTGATGACAGACAGGATTTTGTAAGGCCCAATAAACCTAGGACCCAACTTCCAGGAGGGAACCTTCAATTTGATATTCTTGGTAGACAACCACACCAGATCACCAACATTCAGGTCCGGACCAAGCACACGTCTCTTATCAGCCACACGCTTATATCTCTCACTTATGCTCTTAAGATTATCTTGAATCTTTTGCCAAATAGATGACAAAGACGAGGAGAATCTGTCCTCATCAGGTAAACCAGAAGACCCCTCTCCCGAGAAAGTCCCAAACTGTGGATGAAACCCATATGCACCAAAAAATGGTGACTTATCAGAGGACTCCTGACGACGGTTATTTAAAGCAAACTCAGCAAGGGACAAAAAAGAACACCAATCCTCTTGATTCTCCGCCACAAAACAACGCAGATATGTCTCCAGATTCTGATTGACGCGCTCTGTCTGGCCATTCGACTGCGGGTGGAAAGCAGAAGAGAATGACAACCGAACCCCCAAGCGAGAACAGAAAGCCTTCCAGAATCTGGAAACAAACTGCATGCCCCTATCAGAGACTATGTCTGAAGGAATACCGTGCAATTTGACAATGTGATCAAAAAATGCCTGCGCCAGCGTCTTAGCATTGGGCAAACCAGGAAAAGGGATGAAATGCACCATTTTGCTAAAACGGTCCACCACCACCAGAATCACAGTCTTCCCCGAGGAACGAGGCAGGTCCGTGATAAAGTCCATGGACAGATGTGTCCAAGGACGGGAAGGAATGGGTAAGGGAAGGAGAGGACCTGATGGCCGTGAATGAGGGACTTTGGCACGAGCGCAAGTCTCGCAGGCTGCCACAAAACCCTCAACCGACTTACGAAGCGCAGGCCACCAGAATCTCCGAGCGATGAGATCCAGTGTGGCTCTTACCCCCGGGTGCCCAGCAAGGACCGTATCGTGGTGTTCTTTAAAAATCTTGTGTCTTAAAGCGAGAGGCACAAACAACCTCCCAGGAGGACAAAGATCAGGAGCCTCTGACTGGGCTGCCTGCACCTCTGCCTCCAATTCAGGAAAAAGAGCAGAGACCACCACACCTTCAGCCAAAATGGGACCCGGGTCTTCAAAATTACCGCCTCCCGGAAAACAACGTGACAGGGCATCTGCCTTCACATTCTTAACTCCAGGGCGGAACGTGACAACAAAATTAAACCTAGAAAAGAACAACGACCATCTGGCCTGTCTCGGGTTCAGACGCTTGGCTGACTCCAAGTAGGCCAGATTTTTATGGTCAGTAAATACGGTAATAGGGTGTCTGGCTCCCTCTAGCCAATGGCGCCATTCCTCAAAAGCCAACTTGATGGCCAACAATTCCCTATCTCCCACATCGTAATTTCTCTCTGCGGAGGAGAGTTTTCTTGAGAAAAAGGCACACGGTCGCCAATTGGCAGGAGAGGAACCCTGAGACAAGACCGCCCCCACACCCACCTCAGAAGCATCAACCTCAACTATGAAGGGTAACGAAACATCAGGTTGCACCAAGATGGGAGCGGAAGCAAAACTCTCCTTGATATCAGAAAAAGCTTTACGCGCCTCTACTGACCAAGAAGAAAAATCTACCCCCTTTCTGGTCATATCAGTGAGTGGTTTAACAATAGAAGAATAATTCAAAATGAACTTCCTGTAATAATTGGCAAAGCCCAAAAAACGCATCAGCGCCTTTTGATTCTCAGGAAGCTCCCACTCAAGCACAGCGCGGACCTTCTCGGGGTCCATGCGAAAACCAGAAGCGGAGAGAAGAAACCCCAGAAATTGAATTTCTGGAACCGCAAACACACATTTTTCCAGTTTCGCATATAATTTATTCTCCCGCAGGATGAGCAAGACCTGACGTAAATGTTCCTTATGAGTTTTGAAATCGGGAGAAAAAATCAAAATGTCATCCAAATACACCAATACAAATTTTCCCATCAAATGATAAAAAATGCTGTTTACGAAATGCTGAAAAACGGCTGGGGCATTCATCAAACCAAAAGGCATAACCAAATTCTCAAAATGGCCCTCAGGGGTATTGAAGGCCGTCTTCCATTCGTCCCCTTCTCTGACCCTGACCAGGTTGTATGCCCCTCTTAAATCTAATTTGGAAAAGACTTTAGCCCCAACAACCTGGTTAAATAGGTCCGGGATCAGAGGAAGCGGATAAGGGTCACGAATTGTGATATTGTTCAGCTCCCTGAAATCCAGACAAGGTCTTAAAGAACCATCTTTTTTCTTAACAAAGAAAAAACCAGCGGCAACAGGTGACTTTGAGGGTCGTATGTGTCCCTTTCTCAGACTCTCAGAGATATAAGCACGCATAGCGATCCTCTCAGGTTGGGAAAGATTGTATAAACGAGATTTAGGCAGCTTGGCGTCTGGGATGAGATTAATAGGGCAATCGTACTCCCTGTGCGGGGGCAAATCCTGAACTCCACTCTCAGAGAAGACATCCGAAAATTCAGAGAGAAAAGATGGTACAGTCTTAGTAGCAACCTCAGAAACAGATGTCGTGAGGCAATTCTCTCTGCAAAAGTCACTCCAACCATTTATTTGCCTTGCTTGCCAATCAATGGTGGGGTTATGTTTAGTGAGCCAGGGTAGCCCCAACACTAGAGGAGTCGGCAAACCGCTAAGGACGAAACATGACACATCCTCAACATGAGCATCACTCACAATTAAACGGATATTGTGAACTATGCCCTTTAATGACTTCTGAGAAAGTGGAGCGGAATCGATAGCAAACACAGGAATATCCTTTCTCAAAGCGCACACCTGGAAACCATGAGTTATCGCAAAGTGATTATCAATGAGATTGACCGCTGCTCCACTATCCACAAAAATCTCACAAAAAATGTTCTTGCTCTCTAGCTCCACCCTAGCCGGCAGGACAAAACGGGAACTACAAGCAAACGGAAAATCTTCAATCTCCGCCTCAATCCTGCCAATAGTAACAAACGGAACATTTTTCAAAGATTTTTTCCTCTTTGTTTCTTTATTATACCCAGAGAACTGCCTGAATCTCCTAGAGGGACAAATATTTGCCAAATGATTAATACCTCCACAACAAAAACAAACCCTCCCATGCGGGCTGAATCTTCTATTGTCAGAAGCAATCAACCCCAGCTGCATGGGCTCCTGCTCAGAAGGGGCTGACAGCGACTGAGACCCCTGCGCAGAGAATGGGACCGCTGCACAGTCCTGGGACCGAGTATGACAGGAAGGAGAGATCTCTCCTCTCTCTCTAAGACGCCTGTCAATACGAACGGCCTGAGACATGGCAGAGTCCAAAGAAATAGGCCTTTCATGAAAGGCAAATGCATCTTTCAATCCCTCTGAAAGACCATGGCAAAATTGACTTCGGAGTGCAGCATCATTCCAACCAGTATCAGCTGCCCAACTCCGAAATTCTGAGCAGTATATTTCTGCGGATTGTTTACCCTGGCATAGGAGACGTAGTCTAGACTCCGCCAGAGCAATACGATCCGGATCATCATATATCTGACCCAGGGCTAAAAAGAATTCATCCACTGAACGGAGGGGCCGTGCCCCCTCCGGCAGCGAAAAGGCCCAGGACTGAGCGTTACCCCTGAGCAACGATATAATGATCCCCACCCTCCGTTCCTCATCACCAGAAGAATGGGGAAGAAGGCGAAAATGGAGTTTGCAAGCCTCTCTAAAACGCACAAAATTCTCACTACCCCCGGAGAACGTATCCGGGAGCGAGATCTTAGGCTCAGAACAAGCTCCATGAACGCAAGCTGAACCGGTCACTTGAAGCTGAGAAAAAGTCTTACGGAGGTCAGCTACCTCCAATGAAAGACCCTGGAAGCGTTCAGCCAAAAGTGAAACCGGATCCATGCTTAAGACGGTTTTGGCGGCTTATAATGTCACGGAATGTGTACAGGTAACAAGGCAAAGCAACATGTATAAACGACTCGCTGGATCCAAAAACTAAGGAACCAAGGGAGACCCCTGCAGAAGACCTGGCACTTTCCCTGGCTGCTCAGCCTATGCAAAGATCCGAATGGTGGAGGTTTGCATATCCACGAACCTTGACTATAAAGCCCTGAGCACCCTACAATAGTGAGGGGACACGACCACCGGCTCCCTACACAAGACACGGAGGGAGTCAGGGTCACCTGGGATCCAGCAAACAGATATTAACAGATAAAGGTACACTTAGCTTTGAAGCAAACAGGAGGACAGATCAGCGTGCACACACACTCCAGGAAGTAATATAAGCCGCCCAGAAAAGCATTCTGGGGAGGCATTTAAAGGGAAGCAATTAACACATGACAGCTGAGAGAGGCTGACGAGAGGAGGAGCTGAATACCACAACACAGAAATTCAAGGAGGAGGTTCTGAAAGGCCTCTGTCAGAGCTTCTCAGCTGTCTGGTTGTGACAGACATGTTCTATCAATTGTGGCTCGGCCGCACAGATGCGAACAGCATCCTGATGACATTCATGTGCTGTCCACATTTTCTGCCACCCCCATAGAAATGAACGGGTCCACGTGGGGACCAGATGCAGACCAAAAATAGGCTTGTGTGAATGAGACCTAAGGGTTAGTAGTTGGTTACAGACCCAGAGTTCTTACTATGCAGGAACCCGGACATCACCTGCTATGTGCTCTCTGTGAAAGCAATGCTGCCTTCAAGACTGCACTGTTTCAGGGTTCTTGTCCCTCATCAGTACATGTCACGGACGTTCCCGCGAAAGGTGGCAGGAGATTGGTGAGACTAGCAACGCGTAGTTTGATCTGACATGTTTTCTGTTTGGATCAAATGACGTCTGTTGTTTCTGGAGCTTGCCACTTCTTCTTTCCCCAGGTGTTGCTATTGAAGTCATTTAACCTTCTCTATTTATTGTTTTTTCTCCCACTATGCTATGCGGTTTATAGCTTCTGTTCAAGTTGTGGATAGCTGGTGTGTGGATCTCTGCTGAGTTCCTGGTGCTGCCATAGCCACTTGAAGTTAAGTGTCTTCTTTCCCTTTTGTATTTTGTTAGGGTTATTTTGTGTGTTGCACTTTCCTGTCATTTGTGTTAAGACCTTTTGGAGGAACAGGTTGTATCAGTCCAGACATTATAAAGCCATAAGCGGTAGTGATCGGCTTGCTCCATATGTACATTCAGGTCCATAAATATTGGGACATTGACACAATTGTAACATTTTTGGCTCTGTACACCACCACAATGGATTTGAAATGAAACAAACAAGATGTGCTTTAATTGCAGACTGTCAGCTTTAATTTGAGGGTATTTACATCCAAATCAGGTGAACGGTGTAAGAATTACAACAGTTTGCATATGTGCCTCCTACTTGTTAAGGAACCAAAATAAATGGGACAATTGGCTTCTCAGCTGTTCCTTGGCCAGGTGTGTGTTATTCCCTCATTATCCCAATTACAATGAGCAGATAAAAGGTCCAGAGTTCAGTTCAAGTGTGCTATTTGCATTTGGAATCTGTTGCTGTCAACTCTCAAGATGAGATCCAAAGAGCCGTCACTATCAGTGAAGTAAGCCATCATTAGGCTGAAAAAAACTAAACAAACCCATCAGAGAGATAGCAAAAACATTAGGCCTGGCCAAAACAACAGTTTGGAACATTCTTAAAAAGAAGGAACGCACCGGTGAGCTCAGCAACACCAAAAGACCTGGAAGACCACGGAAAACAACTGTGGTGGATGACCGAAGAATTCTTTCACTGGTGAAGAAAACACCCTTCACAACAGTTGGCCAGGAGGTAGGTGTATGTGTGTCAAAGTCAACAATCAAGAGAAGACTTCACCAGAGTGAATACAGAGGGTTCACAACAAGATGTAAACCATTGGTGAGCCTCAAAAACAGGAAGGCCAGATTAGAGTTTGCCAAACGACATCTAAAAAAGCCTTCACAGTTCTGGAACAACATCCAATGGACAGATGAGACCAAGGTCAACTTTTACCAGAGTGATGGGAAGAGAAGAGTATGGAGAAGGAAAGGAACTGCTCATGATCCTAAGAATACCACCTCAGTGAAGCATGATGGTGGTAGTGTCATGACGTGGGCATGTATGGCTGCCAATGGAACTGGTTCTCTTGTATTTATTGATGATGTGACTGCTGACAAAAGCTGAAGTGTTTCGGGCAATATTATCTGCTCATATTCAGCCAAATGCTTCAGAACTCATTGGACGGCACTTCACAGTGCAGATGGACAATGACCCAAAGTATACTGCAAAAGCAACCAAAGAGTTTTTTTAAGGGAAAGAAGTGGAATGTTATGCAATGGCCAAGTCAATCACATGACCTGAATCCGATTGAGCATGCATTTCACTTGCTGAAGACAAAACTGAAGGGAAAATGCCCCAAGAACAAGCAGGAACTGAAGACAGTTGCAGTAGAGGCCTGGCAGAGCATCACCAGGGAGGAAACCCAGCGTCTGGTGATGTCTATGCGTTCCAGACTTCAGGCTGTAATTGACTGCAAAGGATTTGCAACCAAGTATTAAAAAGTGAAATTTTTATATATGATTATTATTCTGCCCCATTACTTTTGGTTCCTTAACAAGTGGGAGGCACATATGCAAACTGTTGTAATTCCTACACCGTTCACCTGATTTGGATGTAAATACCCTCAAATTAAAGCTGACAGTCTGCAGTTAAAGCACAATCCATTGTGGTGGTGTATAGAGCCAAAAATGTTAGAATTGTGTTGATGTCCCAATATTTATGGACCTGACTGTGTATATATATATATATATATCACTATACTATACTAAGGTCCTGTGACACGACTGGAACAGCACATAGACATGAATGAATAAACCACTTGGATTTGAATTACTTGGTTTGCTGCAGAGTTCTTCCATCATTACTAGGGTTGAGCGAACCAAGGTATACTAAGTGGACTGCGATCTGAATTTCAAGGAAAACTCGATTCGCCGCAAAGCCGAATTTCCTCATGCTTCGTGGCAACAACTCAATTCCCTAAAATTAAATTAAAAAAATTCGTACTCGCCTTATCCATTTGAGTGGGAAGAGGCTGCCGCGGCCATCTTGATTGGGATTCCACGCAAAATCTCATGTGTGGTGACGTATGACGTCACCATGCCTGCCAGCGTGATGACGTCATCAAGCACTGCGCCAGTTTTCGCGCAGGATCTTCAACCAAGATGGCCGCAGTCTCTTCTTACTCAAATGGATAAGGCGAGTATAATTTTTATTTTTTACCCCTGAAAGCCCTCATTTTTAATCTCAGATGCCGTAATCAGAGATGAACGCGTCATCTGAGGGTTTCAATGACAGGGAAGGAGCAATCGCTGTTTTCTGTCATTGCATCCACTAGTTACAAAGAAATGCGCTGCGTGACAAAGTAATTTATCACAAAGCGAGTTTCTTTGTGAAATTCGGCAAAGCAGCCAAATTGAATTTTTGTAAACGTCGCTCAACACTTATCACTACTAAACCTTCATATTTCTCTATAGTCCTCTATATACAGTAAAATCTCTATAGACTTTCCTAAAAAAAAACATTTGATATTTCAAGGTCACTTTTTTTTTACCTCAATAATTTTCCGTGTTAGTTCACCATGACAATGTCCATAAAATAACGTAGGGGTGAATTCGCCATTGCAAATGGTCTACAACATAAGAAGAGAAATACACATTTATCTGCAGCCTGAAGAAGGTGCAAATCACTGGTAGAACCGAAATATAATGCACATGAGTAACTGCCATACCGTTATATTATAATAGTTCATGTCTGTGATGTGCTTTCAATGTAATTCATGTAAATGATGGAGATTACCATTCTTATGCACAATATGGAGAGAAAAAACTGTCAAACACAAGCAAAGGAATTGTAAAATGTTGTGGACTAACCCTAAATTATTCATTCTGTCTACAGCATAAATATGTGATATTAGAGTTTATAATATTTGTATGCATATTTCACATGAACATACAGCCATGACTTTGATTCTAGGATTATAATTCATTATTTCTTATTCGATTAATTAGTCAACGGGGAAAATTTATCAAAACTGAAGGTGTGATGGAAAACTGGCTTAGCTGCCCACAGCAACCAATTAGAGTCCACCTTTCATTTTCAAAAGGAGCTCTGAAAAATGAAAGGTGGAATCTGATTGGTTGCTTTCCTTTGGTTTGGTTTTGATAAATCTCCCTCATTGTCCAAATCAATCTACCACCCACCAGTCTCATGGATAGAACTGCACTGAGAAAGGTTACCATGACTTATACGTTGTTGGACGAGATTGCACAGTGTTCGTCTGTCCGCTCCAGGTCGAGTATGACCATTAGTTCCCATGCCTTAGTACACATTTAGCAGAGATGAAGAGTGCAGCGCTACCCTTGCAGTAACATATGTGCTAATATGTTTAATGAGCATGACCTCTGCACTACCTCACCATTTAACATCAGAGCGGAGAGCGACAAATGGCTCTACACAACGCAGAACGCCTCGTGTACTGATTACTGTGGGTCTGAAGCCAACCTTTATGCTTGATGGTATGAAGTCAATTATGGAACTGAGGTGGTTATGGAGAACGAGGCTGATATCAGACGAGCTTCCTGCACTTTTCTTCTGAACGTCGATGTTGATGTGTTCACCTTCAATGGAAATGTTAACTCCTGTAAAGAGTTTTTTGTTTGTGCTCTAAAAAATAAAAACAAAAATACTGAATTTCTTGGTAGAAAACAATTGTCACCTTTGGGAATGGACATCATAATAATCTTTATGTAGCGGCAACCCATTCCACAGCCTGGTACAATCAGAAGCTACCTGTAAAAACTACAGCGGACATTACAGAGTCAAACTATGATTGATTCGCAAGTGCTGACCATCTATGAGGAAATAGGGCCGGGGCCTCCGGTAAGAGTGATTGTTTTGTACAATGGTCCGGACATCTTTTATAGAAATGAGTGGTGCACACAAAGCTACATGAGCCGGCCACCTGTATTTGTGTATGCACAGATATGAAGTGCATATGAGTGCGCGGTGTGAGGGGATACTGTTGGATGAAGGGACCGGGTTTTGAGAAATAATGTAAGAAGATCAAGAAGAGTTACATTAGAGAATGTGATAGGCAACGCAAAAAAATGTGTGGTTTTAGGGCACCCTTAGGCCCCTTTCACACGAGCAAGAATTCCGCACGGGTGCAATGTGTGATGCGAACGCATTGCGCCCGCACGGAATCCGTACCCATTCATTCAAATGGGTCTGTGTACATGAGCAGTGGGTTTCACGCATCACTTTTGCGTTGTGTGAAAATCGCAGCATGTTCTATATTCTGCGATTTTCACGCATAGAAGGGAATGGGGCTGCGTGAAAATCGTGATTTTTACAGACGGTTTCTAAGAGATGTTGTTTGTTAACATTTAGTTTTTTAGGGGAAGACCGATTAGTAATGAGTTTCAGGAATTAAGATGAGAATGAATCAGAATAACAAAGACTTTTTGCTGCGTCCACAGTTAGTGTTCATTCAGATGGCAATATGCTCTCTGACAAAATGTGGATCCGTTTTTTTTGTGGACAGTTCAGCCTGTCCACCAAAAAACAGACTGCATTCCGTTTTTTTGAGGACCCATACAATTCAATGGGGCCACGTCCTGATTTTCACTGACAAGTATGGGACATGTTTAATTTGTTTTGCTGAGCCGTGGAATGGAAGAAAAGGGCAACATAGAAGTGAATCGGCATGTAATCCGCAAAAAAACGGATCCGCATTTTTGCTGACAGCATACGGCCATCTGAATGAGCACTTAGAAAATTTTTTTTTTTTTAGGTGCAGACAACATGAGGGGGCGAGTGATTGAATATAGAGGTAAAGGAACGATCAGTGTCAAACATAACATCGAGACATCGGGCACGCTGCTAGGGAGGTATGGTAGTGCCACACACTAAAAGGAGAAGTATCAGACTTATGTAGGTTAGTAGGTGGCAGAGACTGTTCCGTTTTGAAAGATTCATTTTTAGGTAAAGAAAACACATGATAGAGATAGGTGACAATCACTGCGTTCTGTAGTAGTTCAGGGATGGAGTCATGAGAAAAATATACAGGGTGGTCCAAAAGTATGGAGACACACAAATAGAGGGAAAATGGTGGTTGGGGATGCCATCCTGTGTTTAGCATGTTGCTAAGGGGAAGGGGGGAAATATGTGGGGGACAGTGTCCAACATGGCAGCCATTTTGAAAACCATCGTTCTGGAACTAAGTCAATATCTTCAAATGAAATGGGGTGCATGTGACATATGTATCTGATACAGAATTTCATGAGGAATCCAAACCGGAATCCTCAATGTGATGTATCTTTATTCCTGCTGTAAAGGAAGGACCGGCACTCGCGAGTGCCGGTCCTTCCTTTACAGCTGTAACACTGGGATGCCTGCCCGTTGACACGTGCACCGCCGAACAACTTTACAGAGCAGTGCCGGCCATTTCACCTTACACAGGTATCTTTATTCCTGTCAAGGTTATTCGTTTTCTTTTTTAAAGACACAGATATGGCTGCAAAATTAACATGCAAAGAGAGAACAGAGATTGTGTTGATCTCAAGGGAGTACAGTACCCATCTGCCATGGCACAGTTGGCAAATTGCTTGTCAACCCTGCTCTCCTGTGACAGGTGCTACGATGTGGGCTCTGGATGCCAGGATGGCCATTGTTGTGGCAGTTTTGTTACGTCCACTTTTTAATAGGTCCAACAAAGAACCTTGTGCCATGGCAAATGGGTGGTCTGTTAGGGTGCCAAGCGTTAAAAACAGCTGCAATGATTTGGATACTGCGCTCCTCGGAGATCAGGACAATCTCTGTCCATTCTTCACGTGTTAATCTCGCAGCCATATCTGTGTCTGTAAGAAAGAGAAAATTGTTAATAAGCTTGGCAGGAATAAAGGTACATCATATTTAACATCATATTTACAGAGAAGGATTCCTCATCACATTCTCTGCCGGATACTTATGTCACATGCAAGCCTTTTAATTTGAAAATATAAACTTGGTTCCAAGATGGCAGCTTTCAAAATGACCACCATGTTGGACATAGCCCCAGACAGGTTTGCACCCTTCCCGTTACATACATGCCACACACAGGATGGCATTCCCAACCACTGTGTTCCCTTTATTCAGGTGTCGCAATACTTTTTGACCACCCTGTAAATTGGGGTGTCCCAGTCATTGGATGGCAGAGCTACATGAGTGGTGCACAGCCAGATTGTCTGTGTTCCATATGTTTTCCTGTGTCTGCTGCATTCCCAGGATTACCTCCCAGCACTGGAGCATATACACTTTTTGGTGACTTGGACTTATGTCAACTCATCTATTCTGTATTTACACAGTTCATTATCCTTGTCATCATGAAGCACCCTTCTCTGGACAGCAAGTGTGGCCGGACTAGAGGGCGTAGCCTTAGGGTAGGCCAGCATGACGAGGTGGGGCGGCGACGAGTTAGGATAGGGAGGGTAGGAGCTTTTCAGAAGTAGGGGTGGGGGGGGGGGGGAAAGAGGGTAGGTCTTAAGTAGGTTGGAGAAAGGGGAGAAGGAGCCATTTTAGATTTGCAAGCAGTGGGTTGAGGCATAGTGCAGAGTGTTAACCCCCACCCTCCCTCCCTTTATGGTTATAGTGGGTACCGGGTAATGTGGTTATATCAGTACAGGTTGTTTTTTGTTTTAGGGTCGCAGCTTGTGGTGAGAGAGGGTTCTCGTCATGGCAGTCTTGGTGGCGGGAGGTCCTCGGAGTTGGTGGAATATCAGGTTCTGGAGGATGGGAGGGCTCCATACTTGGGGCTGGACTCCCATGGTAGTATTTTCGTGGCAGGTTTTGCTCCATCAGTGGTGCCTCTGAGCTGGCGCTCATCGTCTGGGGGCAAGATGGAGTACCACATGGAGGAGGAGTTGAACAAAATCTGTTGGGGCTTCAAGGACTTCCCTCGTCGTTATTTTATATGTTACACATATGATGGGTATCATATGCGGTTGCATATGGGTTAGTTGTTTAAATATGTTATTTAAAACTTAAAAGTGTTATAAATTTTATAATAAACGGCTGCTGTGGCCAATTCAAATCCAACCTGGTGTCGTGTGTAGTTATTGGGTCAATGGGGGGAGGGTTTTAGGGTGCGAGGGTCCAAGCAACTAGCATGATCGACGCTACCTTCGTCATGCAATTCCTAGTGGACCTGTGGAGCCGGATACCGGTAAGCCGTGGTGCAGCAGAGCGCAGGTAAGTGGGGAATCGAGCGCTACCTAATATCCCTGCCCAGGAACGCCAGATGGCAGCTTATTCATCCTAGCTACATATACAGACGTGGACAAAATTGTTGGTACCCTTTGGTCAATGAAAGAAAAAGTCACAATGGTCACAGAAATAACTTTAATCTGACAAAAGTAATAATAAATTAAAATTCTATAAATGTTAACCAATGAAAGTCAGACATTGTTTTTCAACCATGCTTCAACAGAATTATGTAAAAAAATAAACTCATGAAACAGGCATGGACAAAAATGATGGTACCCCTAGAAAACACAGAACATAATGTGACCAAAGGGACATGTTAATTCAAGGTGTGTCCACTAATTAGCATCACAGGTGTCTACAACCTTGTAATCAGCCATTGGGCCTATATATATGGCTCCAGGTAATCACTGTGTTGTTTGGTGATATGGTGTGTACCACACTCGACATGGACCAGAGGAAGCAAAGGAAAGAGCTGTCTCAAGAGATCAGAAAGAAAATTATAGACAAGCATGTTAAAGGTAAAGGCTATAAGACCATCTCCAAGCAACTAGATGTTCCTGTGAGTACAGTTGCACATATTATTCATAAGTTTAAGATCCATGGGACTGTAGCCAACCTCCCTGGACGTGGCCGCAGGAGGAAAATTGATGACAAATCTAAGAGACGGATAATCCGAATGGTAACAAAAGAGCCTAGAAAGACTTCTAAAGAGATTCAAGGTGAACTTCATGCTCAAGGAACATCAGTGTCAGATCGCACCATCCGTCGTTGTTTGAGCCAAAGTGGACTACATGGGAGACGACCAAGGAGGACACCATTGTTGAAAACGAATCATAAAAAAGCAAGACTGGAATATGCCAAACTACATGTTGACAAGCCACAAAGCTTCTGGGAGAATGTCCTGTGGACAGATGAGACAAAAATCGAAGTTTTTGCCAAGGCACATCAGCTGTATGTTCACAGACGAAAAAATGAAGCATATCAAGAAAAGAACACTGTCCCTACTGTGAAACATGGAGGAGGCTCTGTTATGTTCTGGGGCTGCTTTGCTGCGTCTGGCACAGGGTGTCTTGAATCTGTGCAGGGTACAATGAAATCTCAAGACTATCAAGGAATTCTAGAGAGAAATGTACTAGCCAGTGTCAGAAAGCTTGGTCTCAGTCGCAGGTCATGGGTCTTGCAACAGGACAATGACCCAAAACACACCGCTAAAAACACCCAAGAATGGCTAAGAGGAAAAAATTGGACTATTCTAAAGTGGCCTTCTATGAGCCCTGACCTCAATCCTATTGAGCATCTTTGGAAGGAGCTGAAACATGCAGTCTGGAAAAGGCACCCTTCAAACCGGACACAACTGGAGCAGTTTGCTCATGAGGAGTGGGCCAAAATACCTGCTGAGAGGTGCAGATGTCTCATTGACAGTTACAGGAAGCGTTTGATTGCAGTGATTGCCTCAAAAGGTTGCGCAACAAAATATTAAGTTAGGGGTACCATCATTTTTGTCCATGCCTGTTTCATGAGTTTATTTTTTTACATAATTCTGTTGAAGCATGGTTGAAAAACAATGTCTGACTTTCATTGGTTAACATTTATAGAATTTTAATTTATTATTACTTTTGTCAGATTAAAGTTATTTCTGTGACCATTGTGACTTTTTCTTTCATTGACCAAAGGGTACCAACAATTTTGTCCACGTCTGTATAAGGGTCTTGATGCAGGCAGCAAGAGGCAGGGCGTACAGTGCTGTGGTTTGAGAGGTGGATGTTACTTTTTGGCCTCGTGACACTACACTTCTGTCTTGTATTCAAATGGACAAGATTTACTTACATGATAATGGCAGACACCATTCAAAGCGTAAGGGATTTTATAATGTTTAAGCTTTTCAACATTGTGCTTGAAGCTCATTCCAAGCTGGGTGTGCACTGGGGATTTCTCTATTCCAAGGGACACATCAATTCTACTCGGTCCAGTGCCCAGTACCAGACCACAAGTCTTGTTGTTACTTGTGTTGTTATAAGTCAGTTCAAGAGCAGTCCCTGCTGGAATTCCTGCAAAAGAAACTTGGGTCAGGCTGAATGAAGACTCAAGATGTTCTTCTGTTCTGATTCTTCAGAGGAAAGTTTGTCGAAAACATGCATTTCTGACTCCATCTGGTAAATGGTGATTTATACACCTTTGATACACAGTAGTAATCTAATTTGGCTTTCTATAAAGAAAATAGGGTAGAACGCCTCTCAAAGCTTGCTCGTTGTTTACACAGTTAACCAGTGGTTTAGTGCAGGATTTCAGCCAAGCTCCAATGGTATATGATGGAGACTGCAGAGGTACAACCTTCTGGTCCACAAACCTTACATCCATGAGGGGGTTGTAGGCTTACTATTCTGGATGCACACAGATCTTGGTCTCATACGCAAAATACGTATACCGTCCTTGTTGCATCCACATTTTTAGCTGACCCATTGACTTCAGTGGGTCTGTGGTCCACATTTTGCGGCCAAGTATAGGACATGTTCTATCTTTTTGTTGAATGGGGACATATGGATGTGAAAAGCACATAGATCATGTGTGTGCTTTCTGCATCACTATGTTCATTCCGCAAAAGGATAGATCACAGACCCTTTGAAGTCAAGAGGTCGGCAAAAAATGCGTATGGCACACAGACTGTATCCATACTTTGCGCCACAGACACAGTCGTATGCATGAGGCTTAAGACTTCTATAAGCTGCAAGTCACACAGTTACGTGTAGTGCACCATGGTGGCCAGCAACCTCAGTCAGTCAGATATTGTGGGTTGGGTAGCACCTCAGTAAGTACACCTCATAAGTACTGACACTACATTCTCAGTCAACATCAAATATGTATAAAACATGATAAATATTAGTTAATATAAGTATTATTTGATATTGGTGGCCCCATAATGTGGTCTGTACTGTTACTTACCTTCTTTAGATTTGGTGTCAACCTATCCACGCTGCCTTTCATACACAGCTTTCTGTAAGCTCATATCAGCATATAGACACTGGTCTTAAAGGGGTTATCCAACCCCTAAAATGTCTTCCCATATGCCTGGGCCCCTCACAGAGGTTGTACTTACCTGGCTCCCGACACCCATGGCGCTTCTGACGCCCGCAAGCCTACCACTGCATCTTCTGTTGTGCGGATGAAAACCTCCAGCGTCGGGTGGGTGGCAGCCAATAGCAGGCCGCAATGGGAATAAGCCTTCCTAGAGTCACCCGCGATGCTAGGGAGGCTCGTTCCCGCCGTGGCCTGCTATTGGTTGCCACCCCGATGCCAGAGGTTTTCACCCGCGCGACAGGAAGATGCAGTGGTGGCCGTGCCAGTATGAGAAGCTACGCGGGTGCTGAGGAGCCAGGCGTATGGGCAGGCATTTTGGGGGTTGGATAACCCCTTTAATAAGCCCTATAGCTGGCCGTGGATCGCCAAATTTACGTAGAGGCGCCAGCCTATACATAACTTGGCATATCCACCGTCGATTCTAAATATAAGACAGCTTCATAGCTGTCTTACATTTAGACCATTTTCGAAACCAGGCGTGAGCAGAAAAGAAGTCGCAGATTCTGCCGCACCATGGCATACGACAAAATCTGTGCCAGATATAGGCCACAAAGTGGTGTATATCTGGTTATAAATGACGCCATAGTTTATTTACATTTTTATATTCACTACAGAAAAAATGCTTCCTGCTGTTTCTGAGAAAACATCATTATTTTCCTACACAGATTTACTACTACCTTTTTCATATTATTACTGCTTCCATCTTGTTTTCTATGCTTGTTCATTTTTGCTAATGTCAGAATTTCAGTCTGTTCCTTACTCCTGGTTGCCCTGTTATATAATCCTGGCTTGCATAACCACCCTTCTCAGACACTTGGTTCCACCTCTTGTGACCAGATTTGCTTGCCCTATGGCAGGGGTGCGCAACCTTTTCGTTCTGGGGGCCACATTGTCAGACTGAACCAATCCCAAGGGCCAAAAATAAAACTTAAAGGGATATAACCAACTGAAATACAGTATTTAAAGTGTCACTGTACTTTCACACAATTTTATTTCATTTCAAAGAGAATGGTGTAACTAGCATATTTCTAAATCAGCCTGTATCCACCTGAAAAAGCTGTAAGGTCATGGCCACCAGGGATCTCACTTCCACCTAATTAGAAGTTCACTACTGCGCTGTGTCAGGCAAGATCCATTCCTGGTAACAGAGACAGCAGAGAGGAAATGGGGGCATGCCAGAGGTAGCAGAGATCCTGAGCCTGATAAAAGAACTGCTTCTACACAGCTTTTAAAGATTATAGGAGCCTCCTGTGTGTCTGTAAGTGTGATTCCCCCATGTTTATCTGAGCTCCGGAGCTGAAAACAAACATAGTGGGAAGTAAGGGAAAGGACGTCACAGCAGTACAGTGCTGGCAGATTCCACAGAACGGAGCCTCCCCCTGCTTGTGAGAGAAATATATCTAGCTGTGCAGCTGAAACAGGGAATAATATGGCTGAAAATAATTAGAGAAGTTTTTTTTGAAAACTCAGGTATGCTTTAAGACAAATGGAACATACAGTATCTACTGTACTATAAATCTCTTGTTAAACTTCCAGGACTCCCATCTAATGGAAGAATATATGAAAAATACATGTAAGCAGCCATAGATATATACACTCACCTAAAGAATTATTAGGAACACCATACTAATACGGTGTTGGACCCCCTTTTGCCTTCAGAACTGCCTTAATTCTACGTGGCATTGATTCAACAAGGTGCTGATAGCATTCTTTAGAAATGTTGGCCCATATTGATAGGATAGCATCTTGCAGTTGATGGAGATTTGAGGGATGCACATCCAGGGCACAAAGCTCCCGTTCCACCACATCCCAAAGATGCTCTATTGGGTTGAGATCTGGTGACTGTGGGGGCCATTTTAGTACAGTGAACTCATTGTCATGTTCAAGAAACCATTTTTCCAGTCTTTAACAGTCCAATTTTGGTGAGCTCGTGCAAATTGTAGCCTCTTTTTCCTATTTGTAGTGGAGATGAGTGGTACCCGGTGGGGTGTTCTGCTGTTGTAGCCCATCCGCCTCAAGGTTATGCGTGTTGTGGCTTCACAAATGCCTTGCGGCATACCTCGGTTGTAACGAGTGGTTATTTCAGTCAACGTTGCTCTTCTATCAGCTTGAATCAGTCGGCCCATTCTCCTCTGACCTCTAGCATCAACAAGGCATTTTCGCCCACAGGACTGCCGCATACTGGATGTTTTTCCCTTTTCACACCATTCTTTGTAAACCCTAGAAATGGTTGTGCGTGAAAATCCCAGTAACTGAGCAGATTGTGAAATACTCAGACCGGCCCGTCTGGCAGCAACAACCATGCCACGCTCAAAATTGCTTAAATCACCTTTCTTTCCCATTCTGACATTCAGTTTGGAGTTCGGGAGATTGTCTTGACCAGGACTAGAGTTGAGCGAACACCTGGATGTTCGGGTTCGAGAAGTTCGGCCGAACATCCCGGAAATGTTCGGGTTCGGGATCCGAACCCGATCCGAACTTCGTCCCGAACCCGAACCCCATTGAAGTCAATGGGGACCCGAACTTTTCGGCACTAAAAAGGCTGTAAAACAGCCCAGGAAAGAGCTAGAGGGCTGCAAAAGGCAGCAACATGTAGGTAAATCCCCTGCAAACAAATGTGGATAGGGAAATGAATTAAAATAAAAATTAAATAAATAAAAATTAACCAAAATCAATTGGAGAGAGGTTCCATAGCAGAGAATCTGGCTTCCCGTCACCCACCACTGGAACAGTCCATTCTCAGATATTTAGGCCCCGGCACCCAGGCAGAGGAGAGAGGTCCCGTAACAGAGAATCTGTCTTCATGTCAGCAGAGAATTAGTCTGCATGTCATAGCAGAGAATGAGGCTTCACGTCAGCCACCACTGCAACAGTCCATTGGCATATATTTAGGCCCAGCACCCAGGCAGAGGAGGGAGGTCCCGTAACAGAGAATCTGGCTTCATGTCAGCAGAGAATTAGTCTGCATGTCATAGCAGAGAATGAGGCTTCACGTCAGCCACCACTGCAACAGTCCATTGGCATATATTTAGGCCCAGCACACACACAGGCAGAGGAGAGAGGTCCCGTAACAGAGAATCTGGCTTCATGTCAGCAGAGAATCAGTCTGCATGTCATAGCAGAGAATGAGGCTTCACGTCAGCCACCACTGCAACAGTCCATGGTCATAA
This sequence comes from Bufo gargarizans, assembly GCF_014858855.1. Classification (NCBI taxonomy): domain Eukaryota; kingdom Metazoa; phylum Chordata; class Amphibia; order Anura; family Bufonidae; genus Bufo; species Bufo gargarizans. Next base: position 151,783,089 of record NC_058087.1, on the reverse strand, counting down.
ATTTAGGCCCAGCACCCAGGCAGAGGAGAGAGGTCCCGTAACAGACAATCTGGCTTCATGTCAGCAGAGAATTAGTCTGCATGTCATAGCAGAGAATCAGGCTTCATGTCAGCCACCACTGCAACAGTCCATTGGCATATATTTAGGCCTAGCACACAGGCAGAGGAGAGGTTCATTCAACTTTGGGTAGCATCGCAATATAATGGTAAAATGAAAATAAAAATAGGATTGAATGAGGAAGTGCCCTGGAGTCCAATAATATATGGTTATGGGGAGGTAGTTAATGTCTAATCTGGACAAGGGACGGACAGGTCCTGTGGGATCCATGCCTGGTTCATTTTTATGAACGTCAGCTTGTCCACATTGGCTGTAGACAGGCGGCTGCGTTTGTCTGTAATGACGCCCCCTGCCGTGCTGAATACACGTTCAGACAAAACGCTGGCTGCCGGGCAGGCCAGCACCTCCAAGGCATAAAAGGCTAGCTCTGGCCACGTGGACAATTTAGAGACCCAGAAGTTGAATGGGGCCGAACCATCAGTCAGTACGTGGAGGGGTGTGCACACGTACTGTTCCACCATGTTAGTGAAATGTTGCCTCCTGCTAACACGTTGCGTATCAGGTGGTGGTGCAGTTAGCTGTGGCGTGTTGACAAAAGTTTTCCACATCTCTGCCATGCTAACCCTGCCCTCAGAGGAGCTGGCCGTGACACAGCTGCCTTGGCGACCTCTTGCTCCTCCTCTGCCTTGGCCTTGGGCTTCCACTTGTTCCCCTGTGACATTTGGGAATGCTCTCAGTAGCGCGTCTACCAACGTGCGCTTGTACTCGCGCATCTTCCTATCACGCTCCAGTGCAGGAAGTAAGGTGGGCACATTGTCTTTGTAGCGTGGATCCAGCAGGGTGGCAACCCAGTAGTCCGCACAGGTTAAAATGTGGGCAACTCTGCTGTCGTTGCGCAGGCACTGCAGCATGTAGTCGCTCATGTGTGCCAGGCTGCCCAGGGGTAAGGACAAGCTGTCCTCTGTGGGAGGCGTATCGTCATCGTCCTGCCTTTCCCCCCAGCCACGCACCAGTGATGGACCCGAGCTGCGTTGGGTGCCACCCCGCTGTGACCATGCTTCATCCTCATCCTCCTCCACCTCCTCCTCATCCTCGTCCTCCTCGTCCTCCAGTAGTGGGCCCTGGCTGGCCACATTTGTACCTGGCCTCTGCTGTTGCAAAAAACCTCCCTCTGAGTCACTTCGAAGAGACTGGCCTGAAAGTGCTAAAAATGACCCCTCTTCCTCATCCTCCTCCTCCTCCTCCTGGGCCACCTCCTGTTCCATCATCGCCCTAAGTGTTTTCTCAAGGAGACATAGAAGTGGTATTGTAACGCTGATAACGGTGTCATCGCCACTGGCCATGTTGGTGGAGTACTCGAAACAGCGCAACAGGGCACACAGGTCTCGCATGGAGGCCCAGTCATTGGTGGTGAAGTGGTGCTGTTCTGTAGTGCGACTGACCCGTGCGTGCTGCAGCTGAAACTCCACTATGGCCTGCTGCTGCTCGCACAGTCTGTCCAGCATGTGCAAGGTGGAGTTCCACCTGGTGGGCACGTCGCATATGAGGCGGTGAGCGGGAAGGCCGAAGTTACGCTGTAGCGCAGACAGGCGAGCAGCGGCAGGATGTGAACGCCGGAAGCGCGAACAGACGGCCCGCACTTTATGCAGCAGCTCTGACATGTCGGGGTAGTTGTGAATGAACTTCTGCACCACCAAATTCAGCACATGCGCCAAGCAAGGGATGTGCGTCAAATTGGCTAGTCCCAGAGCTGCAACGAGATTTCGCCCATTATCACACACCACCAGGCCGGGCTTGAGGCTCACCGGCAGCAACCACTCGTCGGTCTGTTGTTCAATACCCCGCCACAACTCCTGTGCGGTGTGGGGCCTGTCCCCCAAACATATGAGTTTCAGAATGGCCTGCTGACGTTTACCCCGGGCTGTGCTGAAGTTGGTGGTGAAGGTGTGTGGCTGACTGGATGAGCAGGTGGAAGAAGAGGAGGAGGAAGCCGAGAAGGAGGAGGTGGCAACAGGAGGCAAAGAATGTTGCCCTGCGATCCTTGGCGGCGGCAGGACGTGCGCCAAACAGCTCTCCGCCTGGGGCCCAGCTGCCACTACATTTACCCAGTGTGCAGTTAGGGAGATATAGCGTCCCTGGCCGTGCTTACTGGTCCACGTATCTGTGGTTAGGTGGACCTTGCTACAGATGGCGTTGCGCAGTGCACACTTGATTTTATGGGATACTTGGTTGTGCAGGGAAGGCACGGCTCTCTTGGAGAAGTAGTGCCGGCTGGGAACAACATACTGTGGGACAGCAAGCGACATGAGCTGTTTGAAGCTGTCTGTGTCCACCAGCCTAAATGACAGCATTTCATAGGCCAGTAGTTTAGAAATGCTGGCATTCAGGGCCAGGGATCGAGGGTGGCTAGGTGGGAATTTACGCTTTCTATCAAATGTTTGTGAGATGGAGAGCTGAACGCTGGCGTGTGACATGGTTGAGACGCTTGGTGACGGAGGTGGTGGTGGTGGTGTTGGTGGTACATCCCCTGTTTGCTGGGCGGCAGGTGCCAACGTTCCTCCAGAGGCGGAGGAAGAGGCCGAGGCGGCAGCAGCAGAATAGGCCGAGGCGGCAGCAGCAGAAGAGGTAGCAGGGGGAGCCTGAGTGACTTCCTTGGTTTTAAGGTGTTTACTCCACTGCAGTTCATGCTTTGCATGCAGGTGCCTGGTCATGCAGGTTGTGCTCAGGTTCAGAACGTTAATGCCTCGCTTCAGGCTCTGATGGCACAGCGTGCAAACCACTCGGGTCTTGTCGTCAGCACATTGTTTGAAGAAGTGCCATGCCAGGGAACTCCTTGAAGCTGCCTTTGGGGTGCTCGGTCCCAGATGGCGGCGGTCAGTAGCAGGCGGAGTCTCTTGGCGGCGGGTGTTCTGCTTTTGCCCACTGCTCCCTCTTTTGCTACGCTGTTGGCTCGGTCTCACCACTGCCTCTTCCTCCGAACTGTGAAAGTCAGTGGCACGACCTTCATTCCATGTGGGGTCTAGGACCTCATCGTCCCCTGCATCGTCTTCCACCCAGTCTTGATCCCTGACCTCCTGTTCAGTCTGCACACTGCAGAAAGACGCAGCAGTTGGCACCTGTGTTTCGTCATCATCAGAGACATGCTGAGGTGGTATTCCCATGTCCTCATCATCAGGAAACATAAGTGGTTGTGCGTCAGTGCATTCTATGTCTTTCACCGCTGGGGAAGGGCTAGGTGGATGCCCTTGGGAAACCCTGCCAGCGGAGTCTTCAAACAGCATAAGAGACTGCTGCATAACTTGAGGCTGAGACAGTTTCCCTGGTATGCATGGGGGTGATGTGACAGACTGATGGGGTTGGTTTTCAGGCGCCATCTGTGCGCTTTCTGCAGAAGACTGGGTGGGAGATAATGTGAACGTGCTGGATCCACTGTCGGCCACCCAATTGACTAATGCCTGTACCTGCTCAGGCCTTACCATCCTTAGAACGGCATTGGGCCCCACCATATATCGCTGTAAATTCTGGCGGCTACTGGGACCTGAGGTAGTTGGTACACTAGGACGTGTGGATGTGGCAGAACGGCCACGTCCTCTCCCAGCACCAGAGGGTCCACTAACACCACCACGACCATGTCCACGTCCGCGTCCCTTACTAGATGTTTTTCTCATTGTTATGGTTCACCACAACAACAAATATATTATTTGGCCCAATGTATTGTATTCAAATTCAGCGGGATATAAATTTGAGGCCTAGTATTTAGGCGCTGGGTGACCGGTATGGATTTAGTGACAGAATTAGACTTGGAAATGCACAGAAGCGTGTGTGTGAAGTTATTCTGAATGACCCTATGTGCACCTTCAATATTATATACCCTTTTAGGGATAGATTTCAAATAGCTCTGATATAGCAGAAACCACTAAATTATGAAATTGCTAAATTGGGAATTGTACTTCAACCCAGAACAAAAAATGTGCTTTGACGGACACTAAATATCTTGCCCAGCAACAACAGTACAGCGGTGGGTAACGAGAGATTTAGAGGGAATTAAATTTGAGGCCTAGTATTTAGGCGCTGGGTCACCGGTATGGATTTAGTGACAGAATTAGACTTGGAAATACACAGTAGCGGGTGTGTGTGAAGTTATTCTGAATGACCCTATGTGCACCTTCAATATTATATACCCTTTTTGGGATAGATTTCAAATAGCTCTGATATAGCAGGAACCACTAAATTATGAAATTGCTAAATTGGGAATTGTACTTCAACCCAGAACAAAAAATGTGCTTTGACGGGCACTAAATAACTTTCCCAGCTACAACAGGACAACGGTAACGAGAGATTTAGAGGGATTTAAATTTGAGGCCTAGTATTTAGGCGCTGGGTGACAGGTATGGGTTTAGTGACAGAATTAGACTTGGAAATACACAGTAGCGGGTGTGTGTGAAGTTATTCTGAATGACCCTATGTGCACCTTCAATATTATATACCCTTTTTGGGATAGATTTCAAATAGCTCTGATATAGCAGAAACCACTAAATTATGAAATTGCTAAATTGGGAATTGTACTTCAACCCAGAACAAAAAATGTGCTTTGACGGACACTAAATATCTTGCCCAGCAACAACAGTACAGCGGTGGGTAACGAGAGATTTAGAGGGAATTAAATTTGAGGCCTAGTATTTAGGCGCTGGGTCACCGGTATGGATTTAGTGACAGAATTAGACTTGGAAATACACAGTAGCGGGTGTGTGTGAAGTTACTCTGAATGACCCTATGTGCACCTTCAATATTATATACCCTTTTTGGGATAGATTTCAAAGAGCTCTGATATAGCAGGAACCACTAAATTATGAAATTGCTAAATTGAGAATTGTATTTCAACCCAGAACAAGAAATGTGCTTGAACGGACACTAAATAACTCGCCCAGCTACAGCACTAGGGACAGATTTAGCTGGATATAAATTTGAGGCCTAGTATTTAGGCGCTGGGTGACAGGTATGGGTTTAGTGACAGAATTAGACTTGGAAATACACAGTAGCGGGTGTGTGTGAAGTTATTCTGAATGACCCTATGTGCACCTTCAATATTATATACCCTTTTAGGGATAGATTTCAAATAGCTCTGATATAGCAGAAACCACTAAATTATGAAATTGCTAAATTGGGAATTGTACTTCAACCCAGAACAAAAAATGTGCTTTGACGGACACTAAATATCTTGCCCAGCAACAACAGTACAGCGGTGGGTAACGAGAGATTTAGAGGGAATTAAATTTGAGGCCTAGTATTTAGGCGCTGGGTCACCGGTATGGATTTAGTGACAGAATTAGACTTGGAAATACACAGTAGCGGGTGTGTGTGAAGTTATTCTGAATGACCCTATGTGCACCTTCAATATTATATACCCTTTTTGGGATAGATTTCAAATAGCTCTGATATAGCAGGAACCACTAAATTATGAAATTGCTAAATTGGGAATTGTACTTCAACCCAGAACAAAAAATGTGCTTTGACGGGCACTAAATAACTTTCCCAGCTACAACAGGACAACGGTAACGAGAGATTTAGAGGGATTTAAATTTGAGGCCTAGTATTTAGGCGCTGGGTGACAGGTATGGGTTTAGTGACAGAATTAGACTTGGAAATACACAGTAGCGGGTGTGTGTGAAGTTATTCTGAATGACCCTATGTGCACCTTCAATATTATATACCCTTTTTGGGATAGATTTCAAATAGCTCTGATATAGCAGAAACCACTAAATTATGAAATTGCTAAATTGGGAATTGTACTTCAACCCAGAACAAAAAATGTGCTTTGACGGACACTAAATATCTTGCCCAGCAACAACAGTACAGCGGTGGGTAACGAGAGATTTAGAGGGAATTAAATTTGAGGCCTAGTATTTAGGCGCTGGGTCACCGGTATGGATTTAGTGACAGAATTAGACTTGGAAATACACAGTAGCGGGTGTGTGTGAAGTTACTCTGAATGACCCTATGTGCACCTTCAATATTATATACCCTTTTTGGGATAGATTTCAAAGAGCTCTGATATAGCAGGAACCACTAAATTATGAAATTGCTAAATTGGGAATTGTATTTCAACCCAGAACAAGAAATGTGCTTGAACGGACACTAAATAACTCGCCCAGCTACAGCACTAGGGACAGATTTAGCTGGATATAAATTTGAGGCCTAGTATTTAGGCGCTGGGTGACCGGTATGGATTTAGTGACAGAATTAGACTGGGATATGGCCAAAAAATGAACAGACTATTGCTGGTTAAATGCACTTGGTGTGACAGCTTCACCCTGATGTAGGCTTTAGCCAAAAAACAACCACACCATTGAGGGTTAAATGCACTTGGTGACAGGCGCAGCTTGCCCCTGATTTTGTATATGGCCAAAAAATGAACAGACTATTGCTGGTTAAATGCACTTGGTGTGACAGCTTCACCCTGATGTAGGCTTTAGCCAAAAAACAACCACACCATTGAGGGTTAAATGCACTTGGTGACAGGCGCAGCTTGCCCCTGATTTTGTATATGGCCAAAAAATGAACAGACTATTGCTGATTAAATGCACTTGGTGTGACAGCTTCACCCTGATGTAGGCTTTAGCCAAAAAACAACCACACCATTGAGGGTTAAATGCACTTGGTGACAGGCGCAGCTTGCCCCTGATTTTGTATATGGCCAAAAAATGAACAGACTATTGCTGTTTAAATGCACTTGGTGTGACAGCTTCACCCTGATGTAGGCTTTAGCCAAAAAACAACCACACCATTGAGGGTTAAATGCACTTGGTCGCAGCTTGTGCTGGCGCACCACAAGACACAAAATGGCCGCCGATCACCCCAGAAAAATGAGACTGACAAACGGTCTGTGCAGCCTAAAAACAGTGAGCAATTGAGGATCAGCAGCTCAATGATCCACAGCTGCAGATCGATCAGTTAATCAAGTCCTTTGGAGGAGTTAATCTGCCTAATCTCGCCCTACTGTCGCAGCCGCAACCTCTCCCTACGCTAATCAGAGCAGAGTGACGGGCGGCGCTATGTGACTCCAGCTTAAATAGAGGCTGGGTCACATGGTGCTCTGGCCAATCACAGCCATGCCAATAGTAGGCATGGCTGTGATGGCCTCTTGGGGCAAGTAGTATGACGCTTGTTGATTGGCTGCTTTGCAGCCTTTCAAAAAGCGCCAAGAAAGCGTCACAAAAGCGCGAAGAAAGCGACGAACACCGAACCCGAACCCGGACTTTTACGAAAATGTCCGGGTTCGGGTCCGTGTCACGGACACCCCAAAATTCGGTACGAACCCGAACTATACAGTTCGAGTTCGCTCATCCCTAACCAGGACCACAACCCTACATGCATTGAAGCAACTGCCATGTGATTGGTTGACTAGATAATCGCATTAATGAGAAATAGAACCGGTGTTCCTAATAATTCTTTAGGTAAGTGTATGTCTGTTACTAGAGGGTAGGGGGGCTGCACAGAACGGTATCGAGTGCACCCCATGTGGACCCCTACTCTATGGTAGTGGCCTTGTTTCTAGTGACTGTATTACACTTTGTAAAGCTGTATACTGTGTGCATAAGTAATACTAGCTTGTACACTCTAGTTGTTAGGTACTTATCTAAAAGTAGATATAATGCATCCTATAAAATACCAGCATATTAAGGATATAATTGAAGGTATATTCTCCTAGGATATGCCATAAATTTCTGAAAGATGATGGCCCCATAACTATTTAAATAGAATGTGTCAAGTTACAGTACAGTAACAGCGCATGCATGAGACTCACATAGCCTTGCGTTACTGGCAGCCATCTATTTGGCCATAGTGGAGCTAATACTCTATAATGAAGGTTTGGCAATTGGGAACTCATAGTGTTTCCTGAAAGTACCAAAAAGATTCGGATTTGTCCGAAGCAGGACAAATCTGGATTAGGGATGAGCGAATTTCATATTTTGAAGTTTAGAGGCATTCCGTTATTCATTCCGTCATAATAGAAGTCTATGGCCTGCATAACGGATCCTTCAGGATTACGTTGTGATGGAGTCCGCAAGCGTGCTGCAGATATGCCATGAATGTGAAAGATAGGAATAGCCCTTAAAGTATTCTGTAACATACCTGCATTCTGCAATGAAACTATGTTGTGTGACAGTATTCCTTTAACACGGTGCTCTTGGTCAGCTGTGTTCACCAGGTCCACACATAGGAGTTTTGCATCAATTTGGATGCAGACCTGTCCATGCTTATGTAGTTCCTCAAGGTGAACATTTGCTCTGAGCTTGGTTTCTGCAGGCAGTACACGGCTTCCATTTTGGATGAAACTCATACTAATATTATGAAGGCTGCCATTGCTAAAAATATTTCTATTTCGGATATTGATCTGATAGAAATTCTTATTCTTTGCAAAGATGATGTAACCTAAAAATAAAATTAGAGAATTATTAAATGAAAATATATATATATTATTGAAATGGATTGTGCGTGTTTGTATGTTCTTTTGCAAATTCCTATCTATATTATTGTTGGCATGTGGACCTAGTTCCAAATTTGTGATTTATTATATTACACATCTTCATGGTTGTAGCTTTGCAGATATTGTAAAAACACTTATTTGCCAAATGCTCTGGAACAATTTATTGGATTAGGGTTTATGTACAGAGCAGCTAGCAGGCAGCATGTACTATCCAACTTGTCAATTAAGACTCAGACCTCTAGGGTTTTTAGAAGATGAATGCTATTAATTGGAATAAGTTAGTCTGTTCCAACAGTTTTCCAGTAAACAGAAAAAACATTATTATCCAATAGGATCACTTAAAGGAGTTGTAACACAAAGATATTACACTATATACCACTACTTTTCTCCAACCAGCTCCTAGATCGGAATACTTTTGTAACTGCATGTAATTAAACATTTAGTGTAGCCTCTGAATTATTCGATGAAATCTATCTGTATAGCTCCACCTTATCTAATTTCTCTGTCCTGCTCAGGGCCCACCCAGCGGGCAAGTGCTGGGGCCCACTCAGGTCTATGCTGAAAATCACTGTACGGGGAATTCCCCAGTGTTACTGAACAGTCAGGACCCTAGTTCCCAGCTTAGGAGTCCATGGAGTCAGAGCAGGGACTCCTAAGCTGGGAACTAGAGTACTAGGCTTCCAGGCTCATTGTTAGTATATCCCAGTTCAGGTCACGAGGTGGAAGCACTAAACTGTGATATAGTGATTTCTATAGAGAATAATGGAGCAATTTCCATTATTCTGTATAAGTTGCAATCTGATTGAAAAAGTAATTTAAAAAAAGAAAAAAAAAGTTCTGAAAATATTTTAAAAACTTCAAAAGTAAAATCACCCCACTTCCCCCAAAAATGAACAAAAAAAGAATAAAATGGGCATCGTCGCATGCGAAAAAACACCCATACTATTAAAATATAAAAAAAGTTAATCCATATGGTAAAGGATGTAACAGAAAAAAATATAAAAAAGGCTGATTTGCCGTTTTTTCATCACTTTATCTCCCAAGAAAATTTAATAAAAAGTGATCAGCTCATACACACCCCAAAATGGTATTGTAAAAAAAGACAGATTTCCCTCAAATGAGCCCCCACATATCTCTGTAGACATAACTATAAAAAAAAGTTATGGGGGTAACCGGGGAGCAGGGGTTCTGTTAGGGCTGCCACCTTTCCCAACAAAAAATAATAGTTACACAAATTAAAAAGGTTATTGTGTATATTAAAATTTTATTTAGCCTCTATTTTTGAAACAATTATGCTGGAATTTGAACTCACAGCCTTCTACATTAAAGTCAAGAACCTTAACCACTAGGCTATAGAGCTTTATGTTAACCTGCTGTACATACAGTGTATTGACTTTAATGTAGAAGGCTGTGAGTTCAAATCCCAGCATAATCGTTTCAAAAATAGAGGCTAAATAAAATTTAAATAGACACAATAACCTTTTTAATTTGTGTAACTATTATTTTTTTGTTGGGAAAGGTGGCAGCCCTAACAGAACCCCTGCTCCCCGGTTACCCCCATAACTTTTTTTTATAGTTATGTCTACAGAGATGTGTGGGGGCTCATTTGAGGGAAATCTGTCTTTTTTTACAATACCATTTTGGGGTGTGTATGAGTTGATCACTTTTTATTCAATTTTCTTGGGAGATAAAGTGATGAAAAAATGGCAAATCAGCCTTTTTTATATTTTTTTCTGTTACATCCTTTACCATATGGAATAACTTTTTTTATATTTTAATAGTATGGGTGTTTTCGCATGCGACGATGCCCATAATTTTATTCTTTTTTTGTTCATTTTTGGGGGAAGTGGGGTGATTTTACTTTTGAAGTTTTTAAAATATTTTTAGAACTTTTTTTTCTTTTTTTAAATTACTTTTTCAATCAGATTGCAACTTATACAGAATAATGGAAATTACTCCATTATTCTCTATAGAAATCACTATATCACAGTTTAGTGCTTCCACCTAGTGACCTGAACTGGGATATACTAACAATGAGCCTGGAAGCCTAGTACAGGCTGCGGCTCATTTTTAGAACAGGGTGCTTTCCCTGATCTCCGCTGGCGCGTTTCAGTTTTTTAACACTCTCAGATGCCGTGGTGACATTTGACAAATGCCACAAGGCAGTGGCGTACATAGAGTAGTAAGGGCCCCATAGCATGGATCAAACCAGACCCTCACACAGGACAGAAGGGTTTCTGCCTAAACCCCTTTTCAATGACCCTTGGGCCATTTTTCCACTGCCTCACTTACTAAAAGTTGTTCCTTTCGAGAGTAGAGTCCTGACCAAGTTTTCACCCCCAGTAGAATAGAGGATGATCCCAACTGGGCCCCCTCTTGCCCTGGACCCCATAGCTGTCGCATGGTCTGCCGATATGGTAGTTACGCCCCTGCCACAAGGGGGCCCACTGAGATTTATCACCCAAGGGCCCACATGAACCTGGAGCCAGCCCTGGTCCTGCTAACTGAGATGGAAGTGCATGCTCAGTTCCATCCTTCAACTGCCACCAGCTGCAGCATAAAGGACATGCCCCCTTAGTTGCCAGCTTGAAATAAGTCTACCAGCGCAATTGAAGCAATGAATAGGGAGATCTCTGGATCCATGGGAGGTACAGAGCTGGTTCTAGCTTTGTTGGAAAGACACTGTCATGTATGATATCAGATTTTATTTTTTTACATTATTCTTGGGATAACCCCTTTAAGTTTCCATTGATAAGTTTAAGGGGTTGCCCAACCATAAAAGTGTATCCCCCATCAACAGGATAGGAGATAAATATCTGATTGGTGGGGGTTCACAATGGGGATCCCCACTCATCATAAAAATGAGGTGCCAGAGTTCCCAACGCAAGTGTGCAGCTTCTCTATTCAACTCTATGGACTTCCAGAGATACTGAAGTGTTGCACTAGGCATCTCTTCAGCAATCCAATATTCTGACTTCCACTGAATTTACTCCAGGAACTCTAGGACTTCATTCTTCATATTGTTTGGGGCCTAAGCAATCAACCCCTTTAAAGGCGATCTGTCACCAGCAAAATCCCTATCCAGCTGTTTTCATAGACTCATAGCTGTGGTTCACTTGATTAAAACGCTGTTTGTCTTTTGTTGATCCAAGGCTCCGTTCCCGAGATATGATACTTTTTCTTAATAAGCAATTAAGCCTTTAGTGCAATGAGGGTTTTACCATTGCTCCACCTCGTATACATGAATGTGCTTCTAAAGAGATGGCGCCTGTGTAACCTTTAGGCAGCTTTGGTCTTGTGGATGTCATTTTTCATGTAGGAATCTTACCTTCATTAATGTTCTTTTTTTTCTTCAAAGCTCCATCAATTGAAAGCTGCTGTGGGACAGAAGCCAAACCTTCAAAGGTGTGCATCAGATTCCCAGCAAAGGACAACACAAGACCTGCTTTCTGCTCTTTCAATCCCGATAAGTCAATTAACAAAGATTTCTCATTGAAATGAATCCTAGATGTTAAAGACAATCTGTCAAAGGAAGAAAAATGTGTTATTCATCAGAATTAATCTCAGTAGAAACAGACATTCTGACCAATTATATCTTAAAGAGTAGAGAGGGCCTTGCGGTTTGCTCGACAGTCGTTTTGCGGCGAACTTTGCGCGTTTGCCGAACATGCGAACATATGGCGATGTCCGCCGGTGCCATATTCTTTTGCATTGCACCGAACTTTGACCCATGACACATCCATCAGGTGGGACAGGACAGTCAATTGAGACATTTCAGCACAAGTACACACCCCCACCCTATAAGAACCCGATCTGGTAGCCATTTTACATTCTGTGTTTTGCCAGTGTAGGGAAAGGCTGCTTTGTGCATTTGTATTGTGCAGCGGTTGTGTGCGGTTCTGCTGAGATACCGCAGCTATATAGAGGGACAAGCGCTATTTGAACAACTATTTCCAACGAGTGTGATATACCTGCTTCCACAAAATACTGATTGACGGCTGTGATATACCTGTTGCCCCAAATTAACAGAGTGGTGTGATATAACTGTTGTGGCAAAAAAAATAATTGAGGGGTGTGATACACCTGCTTTCACAAAATACTGATTGAGGGGTTTCATATACCTGCTTCCAGAAAATACTGATTGAGGGCTGTAATATACCTGCTCCCACAAAATACTGATTAAGGCCTCTTGCACACGACCATATGGCGTTTTTAGTATTTTGAGGTCCGCAAAAAACGGATCCGCAAAAAAAAGGATGACGTCCGTGTGCATTCAGTTTTTTGCGGAACGGAACAGCTGGCCCCTGATAGAACAGTACTATCCTTGTCTATTATGCGGACAATAATAGGACATGTTCTATCTTTGAACGGAACAGAAATACGGAAACGGAAGGCATACGGAGTACCTTCAGTTTTTTTTTGCGGATTCATTGAAATTAATGGTTCTGTATACGGTCCGTATACGGAACGCAAAAAAGAGAACGGAAACGAAAAAAATAAAACGTTTGTGTGCAAGAGGCATAAGGGGATTGATATACCTGCTTCCACCAAATATTGATTGAGGCCTGCAATATACCTGCATCCACAAAATACTGATAAAGGGGTTTAATATACCTGCTTCCACAAAATACTGATTGAGGCCTGCAATATACCTGCTTCCACAAAATAGTGATAAAGGGGTTTGATATACCAGTTTCCACCAAATATTGATTGAGGCCTGCGATATACCTGCTTGCTCAAAATACTGCTTAAGGGATTTGATATACCTGCTTCCACAAAATACTGATTTAGAGCTGCGATATATCTGCTTCCACAAAATACTGATTAAGTGGTTTGATATACCAGCTTCCACAAAATACTGATTGAGGGCTGCGATATACCTGCTTCCACAAAATGCTTATTAGGGGTTTGATATACCTGTTTTCACCAAATATTGTTTGAGGGCTGCGATATACCTGCTTCCACAAAATACTGATTAAGGGGTTTGATATACCTGTTTCTAACAAATATTGATTGAGGCCTGCGATATACCTGCTTCCACAAAATTCTGATTAAGGGGTTTGATATACCAGCTGACCGCTGGCTTGTCGGACCTGCTAGCCCACCAACTACTGCCATATAAACTGGTGGACTCGGAGGCCTTTAGAAAATTTGTGGCCATTGGCACACCACAATGGAAGGTCCCCGGAATTAAATATTTCTCCCAGAAGGGCATCCCAGAGCTATATGGCAACTTTCAGCGGCAAGTGAATATATCTCTGGCACACAGTGTCGGTGCCAAGATACATCTGACCACAGACATGTGGTCTAGCAAACACGGGCAGGGAAGACACATAACTTTTACTGCCCATTGGGTGAACTTTTTGACGGCCGTCAAGCATGTAACCCGTGGCTCCCGTGTGGATTTGGTGTTACCGCTATGGATTGCATGCAGGCCTGCCTCTCCTCCTCCTACTCCATCCTCCTCGGCTGACTCCTCCTTTTCCAATGCTACCGCCTATTCTGCTGCACCCCCCAAGCTCCCCAGAACCTAATCAATGCACCAGGTGAGACGTTGCCATGCTGTGCTGCGGCTGTTGTGCCTGGAAGCTAAGAGCCACACCGCACCAGTGGCTGCTCATGCGCAATGCATGCAGACTTCTGCGGCTATTTGATGAGCTCACCAAACTGGTCAGTCGCAGCCAGAGCGCCATCAGTGGCATCGTACCTTACGCCTTCTTTCTGGAGCGTGCATTGCGTTGTGTCATTGATCAAGCCGTCGAGGAGCAGGAGCTGGAAGATGAGGAAGTCGCAATGCTAAATGGATTCCCAGGGGGGGCTGCTCCATCTGAGACAAGTCAGCAGGAGTCTGAAGAGGAGTCAGAGGAGCATGGTGGCTGGGGGGAGGAGGAGGAGCAAAAGAGCAAGCTTTGAGGGGGACTTTAAACTTTTCAGGGATCCCTGGTGTTGTCCGTGGCTAGGGGGAGGAGACCGAGGTTGACATTCTCCTGGGTGATGAGCAGGAGCCAGGGCACTCCACCGCTTCCAATTTAGTGCAAATGGGGGCCTTCATGCTCTAGTGTTTGAAGAGGGACCCCCGTATAAAAAGCATAAAGGGCAAGGATCAGTACTGGGTGGCAACGTACTTAGACCCCCGGTACAAACACAAAATGGCAGACATGTTACCAGCATCACAGAGGGCTGGCAGAATGCAGCATTTCCAGGCCTTGCTGCGAGAGACGCTGCATTCTGCTGTTGCGGGCGCTGGCAGAGGAATTTCCACCCACAGCGAAACAGGTGTGGATATAATTGAATTTCCTCATGCCAGCCCACACATATCCACCACCACCCAGAACAAAGAATGGTCCTTGTCTTATGTATATACAGTGGCATAAAAGTCCTTTTCTGTCAGGGGAATGCCTAATTTTTAGGCCTCTACTTCAGTGGCCTACAGTAAACTTTTTATTTACCTCCAGCCACATAATCACAAGTTATTTTCTGTCAGGTAAATGCAGAATTTTTGGGGCCTGTACTGGCCTACAGTAAAATATTTATCCAGTGACCGCCTAATATACCTCCAGCCACATAATCACAAGTCCTTTTCTGGCAGGTCGATGCCGAATTTTTGGGGCCTGTACTGGCCTACAGTAAAATTTTTATCCAGTGACCGCCTAATGTACCTTCAGCCACATAATCACAAGTTCTTTTCTGTCAGGTGAATGACAATTTTTTGGGACCTGTACTCCCATAGCCTAAATTAACATTTTTCTAGGCTGCAGCAGGGCACATTTTTGAGAGTTTCCCTTTAAGACGCATAAAAATGGCCCCTGATTAAAATACATATTTTTTGTGGGAATTTTTGCCAATGATCCCCCTCTAGTATGTCACTGTCCATGTTGCGGGACTATTTGTGCACTTCTAGTAAGTATTTGGTGGTTGCAAATATGACCTTATGACCTGAAGGTTTTTCAGGTTCGCCTGCCATTAAAGTCAATGGGGCCCGCCGTGAACGCGCGGTTCGCGAAAAATTTAACGCAAACATGCGTTCGCAAACCGTCCCGGCTGATGTTCGGCCATCACTATTAAAGAGGGCCTGTCACCACAAAATGCTGTGCAATCTGCAGACAGCATGGTATGGAGCAGGAAGAGCTGAGTAGACTGATATATATATTTGTCGGAAAAAATTCTGTAAAACTAGTAATTTATACATTTATATCCCTGCTCTTTATGAACTAAAGAACACCCCCATGAACAGCTATCATTGACTGACCACTATCTCTGTATACACACTAATGCTGCTCAATTGTTGGACCGATTATCAGGAATGAATATAAATGTGAACGCTCGTTCTAGATAATCTGCCCATGTAAATGTGCTGCCGAGATCACCCAATGGACCAGCAGAAAGTTCTTTATCAGATTAAATGATCTTCATGCAGCATATTAAATAATCGTTTCTGGGCAGCAGATTGTGTGGTTTGAACAGCTATCTGCTGCCCAAAAACCATGAATCTATAGGAGGACAAACAACAGTAGTAGTCATCTCTCGTCCCCATACAGTGGAGGGGATTGCAGCATGTAAAAGCAGCTCTTTACTTCCAGCAGGCAGTTATCGGTAAAGAACAGTCTCTTACTGATAATTGCCTGCCAGGTCGGGCCGTGTGAATCCAGTATTACATAGTGAATGCAATCAATTACTGATAACACCTCCCCCTTGCACAGCCAAAGCCAGATATAGCGGAGATTTGAACGTATAAATTACAAATTTTACTGAATTGTTTCCTACAAAACTATACAGTATGTCAATCTGCTCAGCTCCTCCTGCTCTATAATATGCTGCCTGCAGACTGCACTGCATTTTGTGGTGACAGGTTCTCTTTAAATGATATGAACACCGTTGGGGCATTTTTTATTATTATTTAATAAAAAAAAAAGGATTTTTGCAATTGGTCTTCATTAAAAATAAAAAGCGTTTTTTGTGATACAGGGTTAAATTTCAGTCTGTCACTTTCTGTGTTTCAGTCCTGTCAGATGCCAGCTCTTGTTTAGCTCTTATCTCTGATCTCCCGACCTTATAAACATTCATTTGAGCCATACTCATCAGTTTGATAACAACCTATAATGAGTGTTTATGAAGTCAGGAGATCAGAGATAAAAGCTCTACATGAGCTGTCATATGACTGGACTCAGAGTAACCAGAAAGTGACAGACTGAAATGTAACCCCTGTATCACAAAAACTGCTGAAAATTTTTGATAAAAAATAAAGACCAACTGCAAAAATGATTCCGAATGAAATCATTACAGAAACAAAAGCACAATGCTTGATATCATTACACTACCTTGATGGTAGGACTTTGCCAATAATTTTAAGGCCCGCAGTCTGAAGTTCAGCTGTTAGAGCTTGTTGCATGAACACGCTTACATCAAATATTCTTATGTTCTTTCGGCTTTCGTGGTTTAAATCAGCTTCAATTAATATCACGTCTTTACCATCACAGTGGAGAATAAGGCTTCCATTTGTACCGCTTCCACCATATCTCTTTCCTAATGCTTGGATCTAAATACAGGACAATGTGAATGTTACTTGCAGATTAGTTCAAAACTCTCCACCTAAACCTAGATCAAACGTCCAAAGTGAATATGTATAAACAGTAACAATCCTGGACATCCAGCGTTCCTAGAAATTGGCAATGTGGAAATTTTTATTTGGCACAGAACCCGAAGATAGTGTAGATTTTCACAAAACCATAAGCAGAAGACTTAGCAGAGATAACCATAACTGTACTGGTTCACAAAGAGTTTTTCTATGAGGTTTTGATGCAGATTTCCTAAAAATTTTAA
Organism: Bufo gargarizans; assembly: GCF_014858855.1. Lineage (NCBI taxonomy): Eukaryota > Metazoa > Chordata > Amphibia > Anura > Bufonidae > Bufo > Bufo gargarizans. The sequence goes on along the minus strand of NC_058087.1, from coordinate 151,765,724 downwards.
GCCACAGCTATGAGTGGATTAGAAAAGAATCAGAAATATAAAGGAAGGACTTATACTTCTCATTCCTGCTCGATCCACTTCTGGTTTTGTCAGTAAAACCCATAGGAAAATCAGACTTAAAACCTCCACCAACAAATCTCTGTGTGAACCTACCCTATGAAGTGATAACAGCAATATGTTTATGCTATCATTTTATTATGGTGTGTCTTTTCCTGAAGCATTTTATAGGACATTAAACAAATTTGTACCTTCCAGGTCAATGTTAGACTGAATTCACAAACTAGCCCACATTTGCTGTACCTATGATCATAAATTGTGCCAAAAAGTGGAGCAATCTGGCGAACCTATCTAGATTTTCTGCCCATAGTCTGAAAAGGGGCAAGGAGTAATATAAAAGGACACTGACTTTGCAGGAGTGGTGGCAGTTTTTGCACACTATAGGAAAAAGAGCCAGCCTATACGCAATCCCACAGTCCCAGCGACCAGAGAGGTTGGCAATTTGTCCTATAGTGCACAAGCAGGGCCATCTCTGCTGGATAAATGCCATTTGTAGAAGTGCAATAACCTCACTAATTTGAGTCCGAATAAATTCAACCTTAATTAAAAGAGCTCCAATTGCCTTGAAAAGTTGTGAATGGCATTCTGGGGTCTGCTAGGACTGTCTGCAACTCATTTCAAACTCTTTTCAAACAGCATTAGTAAGGCTACTTTCACACTAGCGTTCGGGCGGATCCGTTCTGAACGGATCCGCCCATAATAATGCAGACGGAGGCTCCGTTCAGAACGGATCCGTCTGCATTATATTAGCTAAAAAAAGCTAAGTGTGAAAATAGCCTGGGACGGATCCGTCCAGACTTTCAATGTAAAGTCAATGGGGGACGGATCCGCTTGAAGATTGAGCCACATTGTGGCATCTTCAAACGGATCCGTCCCCATTGACTTACATTGTAAGTCTGGACGGATCCGCACGCCTCCGCACGGCCAGGCGGACACCCGAAGCGTTCAGCTGTCCGCCTGTCCGTGCGGAGGCGAGCGGAGCGGAGGCTGAACGCCGCCAGACTGATGCAGTCTGAGCGGATCCGCCTCCATTCAGACTGCATCAGGGCTGGACGGCTGCGTTCGGGTCCGCTCGTGAGCTCCTTCAAACGGAGCTCACGAACGGAAACCCGAACGCTAGTGTGAAAGCAGCCTAAGCTTTAAAGTGACAGCAAGCTATATGGATATAAGTAAATGCATGGCTGCTGTTGGTAACAAATAGTCACTTTAAAAACACAATGCTCTGTAGAATTGAAAAAAAAAATGGTCCAAAAATGTTTGGGGTCATGTGATCCACTAGCTTTCTTGTCTTCTGATCCGAAAAATGACTGATGCCATGTTGAGAAATTTGCCATGATGCCAAAAACTCAAATTTGACTCATCTCTACTAAAGATGTTAATTTAACCCCTTAAGGATCCCCACATGTATGGCGCTGGTGGACATGACTTAACCCCTTAAGGACTCAGCCCTATTTCACCTTAAGGACTTGGCCATTTTTTGCAAATCTGACCAGTGTCCCTTTAAGTGCTCATAACTTTAAAACACTTTGACTTATCCAGGCCATTCTGAGATTGTTTTTTCGTCACATATTGTACTTCATGACACTGGTAAAATGAAGTCAAAAAAATTATTTTTTTTGCATAAAAAAATACCTAATTTACAAAAAAATTGGAAAAATTAGCAAATTTCAAAGTTTCAGTTTCTCTACTTCTGTAATACATAGTAATACCCCCAAAAATTGTGATGACTTTACATTCCCCATATGTCTACTTCAGGTTGGAATTATTTTGGGAATGATATTTTATTTTTTGGGGATGTTACAAGGTTTAGAACTTTAGAAGCAAATATTGAAATTTTTCAGAAATTTACAAAAACCCAATTTTTAGGGACCACTACAGCTCTGAAGTCACTTTGCGAGGCTTACATAATAGAAACCACCCAAAAATGACCCCATTCTATAAACTACACCCCTCAAGGTATTCAAAACTGATTTTACAAACTTTGTTAACCCTTTAGGTGTTGCACAAGAGTTATTGGCAAATGGGGATGAAATTTGAGAATTTCATTTTTTTGCCTAATTTTCCATTTTAACCCATTTTTTCCACTAACAAAGCAAGGGTTAACAGCCAAACAAGACTGTATCTTTATTGCCCTGACTCTGCCGTTTACAGAAACACCCCATATGTGGCCGTAAACTACTGTACGGCCACACAGCGGGGCGTAGAGTGAAAGGTGCGCCGTTTGGTTTTTGGAAGCCAAATTTTGCTGGACTGGTTTTTTGACACCATGTCCCATTTGAAGCCCCCTGATGCACCCCTAGAGTAGAAACTCCATAAAAGTGACCCCATCTAAGAAACTACACCCCTCAAGGTATTTAAAACTGATTTTAAAAAATTTGTTAACCCTTTAGGTGTTGCACAAGATATAATGGAAAATAGAGATACAATTTCAAAATTTCACTTTTTTGGCAGATTTTCCATTTTAATATATTTTTTCAAGTAACAAAGCAAGGGTTAACAGCCAAACAAAACTCATTATTTATGGCCCTAATTCTGTAGTTTACAGAAACACCCCATATGTGGTCGTAAACTGCTGTACGGGCACACGGCAGGGCGCAGAAGGAAAGGAATGCCATACGGTTTTTGGAAGGCAGATTTTGCTGGACTGGTTTTTTTACACCATGTCCCATTTGAAGCCCCCCTGATGCACCCCTAGAGTAGAAACTCCAAAAAAGTGACCCCATTTTAGAAACTACGGGATAAGGTGGCAGTTTTCTTGGTACTAGTTTAGGGTACATATGATTTTTGGTTGCTCTATATTACACTTTTTGTGCAGCAAGGTAACAAGAAATAGCTTTTTTGGCACCGTTTTTTTTTTTTGTTATTTACAACATTCATCTGAAAGGTTAGATAATGTGGTAATTTTATAGAGCAGGTTCTCACGGACGCGGCGATACCTAATATGTATACTTTTTTTTTATTTATGTAAGTTTTACACAATGATTTCATTGTTAAAACAAAAAAAGTTTTAGTTTCTCCATAGTCTAAGAGCCATAGTTTTTTCAGTTTTTGGGCGATTATCTTATGTAGGGTCTCATTTTTTGCGGGATGAGATGGCTGTCTTATTGGCACTATTTTGGGGTGCATATGATCGCTTTTTGATCGCTTGCTATTGCACTTTTTGTGACGTAAGATGACAAAAAATTGCTTTTTTTAAACCGTTTTTATTTTTTTACAGTGGTCACCTGAGGGGTTAACTCATGTGATATATTTATAGAGCCGGTCGATACGGACGCGGAGATACCTAATATGTATACTTTTTTTTATTTATGTAAGTTTTACACAATGATTTAATTTTTGAAACAAAAAAAATGATGTTTTAGTGTTTCCATAGTCTAAGAGCCATAGTTTTTTCAGTTTTTGGGCGATAATCTTGGGTAGGGTCTCATTTTTTGCGGGATGAGATGCCGGTTTGATTGGCACTATTTTGGCGTACATGCGACTTTTTTGATCACTTTTATTACCTTTTTTGTGAAGTAAGGTGGGCAAAATTTAAATTTTCTCATAGTTTTTATTTTTTTATTTTTATGGCGTTCACCGTGTGGGGAAAGTAACATGACCGTTTTATAGATCAGGTCGTTACGGACGCGGCGATACCAAACATGTGTAGGGAATTTTATTTTTTTCATTTTTAATTAGTGATAAATGTTTTTTTTGATTTTCACTTTTTTTTCACTTTTTCTTACTTTTTTTTTTACCCAGACCCACTTGGTTCTTGAAGATCCAGTGGGTCTGGTGTCTGCATAATACAGTACAGAACCTATATATGTTTCTGTACTGTATTTTACTTACACTGAACAGATCTATGCTTTCAGCACAGATCTGTTCAGCACCATGGACAGCAGGACGCCTGAGCAGGCGTCCTGTTGCCATGGGAACCTTCCCCGTCTGCCACAACTTCGCAGACGGGGAAGGGTAAGGACTGGGGCTTCGGGGGGCTGTCTGGGGGCTCTCTCCCTCTCCCATCGGGGGGCTGCAAAGGCACAGCAGCCCCCCGATGGGAGAGGGAGGGAGCCGCATCTTACTGTTAACTCTTTCCATACAGCGGTCCGTACGGACCGCTGTATGGAAAGGGTTAAACGGCTGACATCCATTCACAGATGTCAGCCGTTTATACCAGGGTGCCAGCAATGTGCTGGCACCCTGGTATACCCACTAGAAGCCAACGATTATTCGGCGGGAGGCGGGCGGGGGATCGCGATCCCGCCTGCCGCACCGCCCGCCTCCCGCACCGCCCACACCGCCCGCAACACCCCCCCTGCACCTACCACCAGGCTAAAATCATGCAGGGGTGCAGGGGGGGTGATCACTATAGATTTGTGCCACACTAAAGTTTCTGATCGCCGCGGTCAGGGACCGCGGCGATCAGAAACAGCAGAAATAGCAACAAACCGCAGGTCTGAATTGACCTGCGGTTTGCTGCGATCGCCGATACGGGGGGGTCACATGACCCCCCCAGGCGTTGTGACAGGATGCCGGCTGAATGATTTCAGCCGGCATCCTGTGCGGATTAACCCCTGGGGCGCCACAATCTCAATTTAAACTCATGACGTACCGGTACGTCATGGGTCCTTAAGGACTCGGGAAACATGCCGTACCGGTACGTCATGGGTCCCTAAGGGGTTAAAGACCAGCGCCGTACATGTACAGTGGGCTGATCGGGCAGATGCAGGAGCTGCGCCCGCCTGATCAGCGGCACGGACCCGGCAGTCACTGACAGCAGAGCCCTTGCTGCATACACTGGCATCTGTGAAAACACTGATGCCAGCGTATTAACCCCTTGTATGCCGCTGCCAAAGCTGACTGCAGCAGGCAGAGGGTTTGCGGAGGGTACGGGTGCCCTCCGCATCTCCATCGGGTCCCTGCACTGCAGTGGCGGGGACCCGATGGCAGAGAAGGCAAGCCCGATAGCTTCCATAGGCATCGAGGGCTTGCATTCTATGGACGCCTGTGAAATCCAGCCCTTAGGCTGGGTCTCACAGGCAGGCTGTCGGCTTTTATAGTTGTATTGTAATGCATTTCAGAGGGGATCAGACCCCAAAAGTTGATGTCCCAGAGTGGGACAAAAATAAAAAGTAAAAAAAAAGTGCTTGTCATAATAAAAAATAAAAAAAAAGTTTCTATAAAAATATCACATGATCCACCCCTCACCTGAATGCTGTAGAAAAAAATAAAATAAAAACTGTGCTAAAACAACAATTTTTTTGTCACCTTACATCACAAAAAGTGCAACACGAAACGATCAAAAAAGCGTATGCACCCCAAAATAGTACCAATTAAACCGTCACCTCATCCTGCAAAAAATTAGCCCCTACATAAAACAATCGGGCAAAAAATAAAAAAACTATGGCTCTCAGAATATCGAGGCACTAAACCATGAATTTTTTTGTTTCAAAAATGCTTTTATTGTGTTAAATAAAAAGTAGACATATCAGGTATCGCCGTGACCGTAACAACCAGGTCTATTAAAATATCACATGACCTAACCCCTCAGGTGAACATCGTAAAAAAATAAAAATAAAAACTGTGTAAAAAAAAGCAATTTTTTGTCACCTTACATAAAAATAGTGTAACACCAAGCAATCAAAAAGTCATACACACCCCCAAAATAGTACCAATCACACCGTCATCTCATCCTGCAATAAATGAGACCATACGTAAGACAATCGCCCAAAAAATAAAAAAAACTATGGCTCTCAGAATATGAAGACACTAAAACATGATTTTGTTGTTTCAAAAATGCATTTATTGTGTAAAACATGAATAAATAAAAAAAGGATGCATATTAGGTATTGCCGCGTCCGTACCAACCTGCTGTATAAAAATACCACATGACCTAACTCCTCAGGTGAACACTGTAAACAAATAAAAATAAAAGCAGTTTCACAAAAGCCATTTTTTGTCACCTTACATTACAAAAAGTGTAATAGCAAGCGATCAAAAAGTCATATGCACGCTAAAATAGTACCAATCAAGCCGTAATCTCATACCCAAAAAAATGAGCCCTACATAAGACCGTCACCCAAAAAAAATATATATATGGCTTTCAGGATATGGAGGCATTAAAATATATATATTTTTCAAAAATGATTTATTATGTAAAACTGAAACAAGCAATCCAAAAAATATTTGGTATTGTCGCGTCCATAACAATCTTCTCTATAGAAATAACACATGATCTAACCTGTCAGATGAACATTGTAAAAGACAAAAAATAAAAACTGTGCCAAAACAGCTATTTTTTGTTACCTTACCTCACAAAAAGTGTAATATAGAGCAACCAAAAATGATATGTACCCTAAAATAGTACCAACAAAATTGCCACCTTATCCCATAGTTTCCATAATGAGGTCACTTTTTTGGAGTTTCTACTCTAGGGGTGCATCAGGAGGTCTTCAAATGTGACATGGCAACTTAAAATTATCCCAGTGAAATATGCCTTCCAAAAACCATATGGCGTTCCTTTCCTTCTACTCCCTGGCATGTGCCCGTACAGCAGTTTACAACCACATATGGGGTGTTTCTGCAAACTACAGAATCAGGGCCATAAATATTGAGTTTTGTTTGGCTGTTAACCCTTGCTTTGTAACTGGAAAAAATTTATTCAAATGGAAAATCTGCCGAAAATGTTAAATTCTGAAATGTTCTCTATTTTACATGAATTCTTGTGGAACACATAAAGGGTTAACAAAGTTTGTAAAATCAGTTTTGAATACGTTGAGGGGTCTAGTTTCTAAAATGGGGTCATTTTTGGGTGATTTATATTATGTAAGCCTCACAAAGTGACTTCAGACCTGAACTGGTCCTTAAAAAGTGGGTTTTGGAAATTTTCTGAAAAAGTTCAAGATTTGGTTCTAAACTTCTAAGCCTTGTAACATCCCCAAAAAATAAGGAAACAAGCAGGAAGTAGACATATGGGGAATGTAAAGTAATAACTATTTTTGGAGGTATTACTATTATAAAAGTAGAGAAATTGAAATTTGGAAATTTACTAACTTTTCAAAATTTTGGGAAATTTGGCATTTTTTTTAAACATAAAAATAAAATCTTTAGACTCAATTTTACCACTGTCATGAAGTACAACATGTGACGAGAAAACAATTTTAGAATGGCTTGGATAAGTAAAAGTGTTTTAAAGTTATCACCACATAAAGTGACACATTTCAGATTTGCAAAAAATTGCCTGGTCCTTAAGGTGGAAAATGGCAGGGTCCTGAAGGGGTTAATGGAAGCTTCAGACTGTGAAATGTTTGGGTTTGGATACAACATTACCTGTAGACTCTGGGGAAGTCTCCACTGGTAAGGATGGGACAGATGAGAGTAAAACCCCACCTGATTGAGCGACTTGTTGAACTGAACATGTAGCTGTAAAAGAAAATGCAGATACAAATCTTCACATGAAATATTTCAAAGCCCACAGAATCAGCAATAATTAAAGGGGCTCTAAACATTGTATGATGAAGAGCCTTATTAAATGAGTATATACATTGGTTCTCTTTTCTAAAATATTATAGGCCAAAAGTGAGTGCCACAGTCTAAGCCCATAGGACCACAGCATTCATCGTGACTGCAGTGATATATTACATCCAGTCGTCACAAGCATGCAGTCAGCGTAATACACATCTCTAAAATGATCTCAATGTATTAAAGTAGCAAAAGAGAACAAAAATGTGCTGTGTTAAAACAGTGATTTTAAATTAATACGCAACATTTTTCTAAAATACTGTATGAAGAACAGTACACTTAAATGGGTTGTCCAGCTGTTAAGACTGATGACCTATCGTCAGGATAGGTCATCAATATCTGATCAGTGGGGGTCCGGCTCCCGGCACCTCGGCAGATCAGCTCTTCATTACACTGTGCGTCGTCTCAGAAGTGCTGTGTAATACAAGTACTTGCTTCATTCAAGTGAATAGAGCGAGTACTTGTAATTACACTACGCAAGATGTAGTGTAATGACAAGGAAGCGGTGCTCGCATGGAGCCCCGCCTCCTCTTCAAACAGCTGATCTGTGGGGGTGCTGGGAGTTGGACCCCTGCTGATCAGATATTGAAGACCTATTCTGATGATAGTTCATCAATATTAATGGCTGAACAACCCCTTTAACTTAATATCTTTTAGTTATTCACTCAGGTTAAGCCAGTGATGCAGCACTTTATAACTTGTGTATAATCTAACATCATCATATGTCCTACCTGTAACGTATTGTTGCCATTGATTCTGACTTTTCCCTGTAGTCCATGATTAAACCCATCTTGCTTATTTTCCCTTGAGAAAACCTCTCCATCAAACCTCAGACTGCGTGGAAATCTTAGCTGTTAGGGAGCAAGAAAACATCAGAAAGATTTGGCAGATTGCATTTCATTCTCAGGATCTCACATTTTAATCTACCAGATTTCTCTGAAAACCTCAAACCTGATCCTTTCTTAAATGGATAAAAATAGATAAACAAATAATAATAATTTTCTGGCTCTTAAAACTGTGACAAGGCTTAAATCTTGGGCCCCATCAACAAACTTGTACTTCCCTTCCCAATAATTGCCTGCTCGGTAGGTGCAGGTAATTGCTCCTTTAGGGAACATGCACACGTTCAGGATTCATGTGCGGAGAATCCGCACTGAAATCCGCAGGTGTTCGCAGGCAAATGCGTGCGGTCAATTTGCATCAATTGGTGCGGATTTGCGTGCTGATTTTCCTAAGTGAATGGAGAAAATCCGATCAGGAAAAATTAAATAAATTGACATGCTGCGGATTTTAAAATCCGCACGGAAAAAATCTGCATTGTGTGCATTGAGAATTTCAAATTCTTGTAGAATACAATGTACATGACCTACGCTATCCTGATCATGTGCATTTAGCCTTAGATGCTCCACTGGATTGTAAAAGACCAACAGGTAATATATTAGTTCATACATTAAGAAACAAATAATATTACCTGTAAAGCATGTGTCATATCAATTTGAACAGCTTGCAGCAATTCTTTCTTGGTGGATTTGTTCTCAAACTTTCCTGTGAGACCAAAGATATCTTTTCTGTTAACTTTAATCACAGCTTCAACTTCATGCTTGCCCTGTTGAGGTATAGAAACCAATACATATGTTATTTTCATTTATAAGCTGCAAGGATATGCCCATAGTATATATAAAGTATAATCTTCTGCAATATCCAATTAGGTCCTTCTGAATTATTACAGGGGAGCATTTAAATCAGGACCTTTGTCAAATATCTGCAGGATCTCCTTCTGGAGGACCCAGTCTGTCTTTGATTCCCGCACAGGAAGCCCATTGCATTCAGTTGGCACATTTTAATACTTAATTTGAACACTTGCTGCCATTTTCGCCAGCAAATTACAGCTGATCATTGGGAGGTAAATACATAAATACGAAACACCCTGTGATCCCCTTATGCTGAGGGCACCTTTTAACAAAACAATAATTCTCCAAAGAGGACCACCCTTTAAAGCCTCCTGTGAATAAGATGAAATAATATATAATGACACACTACCCCCTCTCATGTGTAGTTTGGGTCACTGGCATCAGAGGGGGAGAACTGGACGGTTTACTACAATTGAACAATTTACAAACAGCAGATCTTAACGTACAGAGTTGTATCTTCGTGTTGAGGCACAGCCTTCGATGTTGCTGGATACAAGGGATTGCTTGAAAGGATGTTTTAGACTAGCACAGATCTAGAAGACATTGTACCGTAGATAAAAAAAACAGACAAAAATGTATTCAACGATATTGCTAACAGAATAAACATACATGAAAGGAAATGTATATTTCTAATTTTTCGGGTTTCACCTGTATACAAGTGGTCCCTCAAGATACAATATTCATTGGTTCCAGGACGTCCTGTATGTTGACACTATTGTAAGTTGGGTAATCGGTTCCGAAGACCCAAAATGTCATCCAAGATAAGAGAAAATTAAGATTTAAGAAAAATAAGCAGACAACTAAGACAGATAAAACAAGTCCTTACATATAACAGTCAGGAATAACTAGCATCTAATACAGCTATTTTACCAGAGAAGTGGCCTTGATTGGTTGGATCTGAGACACTGTGTGTTGAGTCTAGCTTCAGCTTATGATTGCGTAGAAAAGACCATTGCATGTTGAAAATATTGTATCCTGAGGCCATTGTATCTTGAGGGATCACTGTATATATACACTGTATATATATGTTGACAGATATGTTACTTACATAAGGATTGTCACTTTGGTACCCAAGCACAATGGTCTGTATGCATTCATCAGTCTGGTCAAGAACCAGCTTGGTTTCCAGTATGTAATGTTTTTTTCTTTTATCCACTGTGAAGGTCTCCTGAAGAAGGATACTCTGTGGGACAGGAAGCTTAAATGGATGCCTAAACAACATAGGAAACATTTAAAGAGATTTGACGACATTACAAAGGATTATGATAGCTCTCCTTGTAAATACCTAAATTATCATCCATTGTGTGAGAGATGAATTGCTCTACTGTTAAATGGGTTCTCCCGGAATTAAGAAAATTAAAATATTTAAATGTTACTTTATTATAAATATATTCCCAAATATCTTTCATTAGTTATGATGGCTTGTTTTGTCCAGGGAGAAATCTTTAGGATAAGTAAAATGGCCACCAGCCTATTAGTTCACACAAAACCTGTCCTAATCACACAGCAGGACAAGTTACTTCAGAACACTGAGCTAAATGCTGCCTCATCCTCCTCTCCTACTTGTAAGGGATTATGATCCTGAATACAGCTGATAAGAACTTTAGCTGAATCTCTGTAAGAGGAGACATGAAGTACAGAGAGTAGGTGGGGGTGAGGTTAATGAGCAGCAGCATGCAGTCCCACATTAATACCATCTGTCCTGTCCATCTCTTCATGAACTCCATTCCTACAGAGATTCAGCTGAAGAACATATTAAACTGAATTCAGGATAATTTCTGACAAGCAGAGCAGAGAGGAAGAGGCAGTTCTTTGGCTCAGTGTTGTGAACTAACTTGTCCGCCTGAGTCCTGATTGATTAGGACAGGATTTCTGTGTAATAATAGGACGGCGGCTATTTTATTTCTCCTAATCATTGCTCGCGAACCATATAACTAATGAAAGGTATTTGGGTTTATATTTATAATAAAATATTATTTACATGGCCCGAATATCCAGCAGATTATTGGGAATGAACGTTGCTGCGAACACTGGTTCCCGACAATCTGCTCGTTTAAATGTGACGCCGATCACCCGATGAACAAGCAAAACGCTTGTTTATCAGGTGATCCTGTCGTTCATGCAGGCACATGAATTATCATTTCTGGGCAGCAAATTGTGTGGTCTAAAAAGCGATCTGCTGGCCAGAAAAAATGCAGCTGTATGGGGACGAACGATCGCAATAGCTATCGCATACTGTGAAGAAGATCGCTGCATATAAATGCAGCATTCTGCTTCACTGAACGAGCAGCCGACTGTATTGAAGAAACGCTTCCTTCTGAACAATCGGCTGTACATTGTACTGTGTGAAACCCGCCTTTACCTGATTGTCAGTCCATTCATATACTGTAATTGCATTGTTTTTATGAATAAGCCCTTAGGATTACATTTCAAGTCACAATCGTCACAATCCTTAAATGGTCACTGAGTTTTCATAAAACTTTTGATATGTCAAACAGACATTTAAAATGTTTTCATCGGTGGGAGTCTGAGTGTGGAGAACCCCACCGATCTCTATAACGCTATATTCTCCTTGCTGCAGGAGAGGAAGAGAGATGGACTCAATAGAAAGTTTATGGGCCCCTCTTGCTTCCTCTCCTGCGGAGAGGAGAGAGCACGCTATATGAACACTTCTCTCTCTTCATTCTAGTTATTGGTAGGGGTCTCAGCACTAGGGTGGGCAAACATCCGGCTTTAGGCCAGACAGTCTGGTTTTCTTGCTCCCTGTCCTCCATCCTGCACAGGGCCTGGACTGCTTGGGTGCCCTTCCTTTTCTGTCGCTCCACACTCAGACAACAGTATTGCATTTAACTGTCACTGCAGGTACAAACTGACTTGAATGAGGTCTTTTCTCACCACCATCAGTCACTAGAGCTGTCCATCATTTCACTCTGTGACTGGTCTGACTTAAGATATTCACTCACTGCCGAGCCAATCCAGTGGTGAGTGAATAGCTTGAATCATCACACTCAACCAGTAACATAATGAGATGATGCTCTATTGACTGACTAAAGGTCAGAGAAGCAAGCTGGGTCTGCAGACAGCTCACCTTAAGGTCTTGGGAGGACAGGATGGCTGAAGATGTAAGTTGGTTGTGTCTGTAGTGGTAGTCGTCCTGCCCCCTTCTCTCTTGCCAACATTGTTACTGCGAGAGGGTGGATTAGTAATTTGATGGACATGGCTTAATGGGGAAAGGCATGGCCTATGATGTCTATATAATTGGGGTTATGCAATTGGCCACCCTACTCAGACCACCACTGTCGAACAAAGCTTTTGATATAACATATCATAAGTTTAATGAAAACTCAGTGACCCTTTAAAAAAATATGTGCATTAGTGGCTTTTAAAGAATTTACTTTTATATTACTATTTTGCAATTGAACATGTGTTCTTGCGTGCACAATGTACATTTTTCAGTTTCTGCGAAATGTAAATTAACAATACAAAACATAAAAAACATGAACCACTGTTTAAAAGTTAATGTAAAATTCACAATCCTACATGTAATATTTATTCTATGCCAAGAAAAATCATAAGTGGCTATGAATTCAAGACACTTCAAAAATATGCACATGAAAAATATGTCATCCTTCATCAAGTTTTACATAAAATATACCCAGATACACAACTGCACGTCTATACATATTTGCAGTAGAAATAAATACTCTTGAGATATAGACACTTTGTTAGCAGCATAATCAAATGGTCGAGACACTCAGAGAAAAGCAAACCTTTTAGTTTTGCTGGAGGTGAATCCCAAAGGAGATTCATTTGAACAGTACACTTTTTACAAGTGTTTGTGTGCCACAACTGTGCAGATTAGCTACGTGGTAATTCCTGTCCCCCCAGATTTGTCCATTGGTTTCCATATTGAACATCTAGATGTGAATCAGAAAGATTCCAATATTTAGTCTCTTTCCTGCATGAAGTATTGCAGATCCCAGGCAGTTTTCTTACTCTAGAGACCCCCAAATAATTCATGTTATAACTCTATTAAAGGGGTTGTCCCATGACAAACACATCCCCTATCCACAGGATAAGTGTCAGTAAGTCTTCATAAGGTTTTTACACACTGTTGCTGGTGTTTTGGCCCATTCCTCTATACAGATCTCCTCTAGAGCAGTGATGTTTTGGGGCTGTTGCTGGGCAAAACAGACTTTCAACTCCCTCCAAAGGTTTTGTATGGGGTTAGGCCACTCCAGGACCTTAAAATGCTTCTTATGAAGCCACTCCTTCGTTGCCCGGGCGGTGTGTTTAGGATCATTGTCATGCTGAAAGACCCAGCCACGTTTCATCTTCAATGCCCTTGGAAGGAGGTTTTCACTCAAAATCTCATGATACATGGCCCCATTCATTCTTTCCTTTACACGGATCAGTCGTCCTGGTCCCTTTGCAGAAAAACAGCCCCAAAGCATGATGTTTCCACCCCCATGCTTCACAGTAGGTATGGTGTTCTTTGGATGCAACTCAGCATTCTTTCTCCTCCAAATACGGCAAGTTGAGTTTTTACCAAAAAGTTCTACTTTGGTTTCACCTGACCATATGACATTCTCCCAATCCTCTTCTGGATCATCCAAATGCTCTCTAGCAAACTTCAGACGGACCCGGACATGTACTGGCTTAAGGAGGGGGACACGTCTGGCACTGCAGGATTTGAGTCCCTGGCGGCGTAGTGTGTTACTGATGGTAGCCTATGTTACTTTGGTCCCAGCTCTTTGCAGGTCATTCACTAGGTCCCTCCGTGTGGTTCTGGGATTTTTGCTCAGTCTTGTGATCATTTTGACCCCACGGGGTGAGATCTTGCATGAAGCCCCAGATCGAGGGAGATTATCAGTGGTCTTATATGTCTTCCATTTTCTAATAATTGCTCCCACTGTTGATTTCTTCACACCAAGCTGCTTGCCTATTGCAGATTCAGTCTTCCCAGCCTGGTGCAGGTCTACAACTTTGTTTCTGGTGTCCTTCGACAGCTCTTTGGTCTTGGCCATAGTGGAGTTTGGAGTGTGACTGTTTGAGGTTGTGGACAGGTGTCTTTTATACTGATCACAAGTTGAAACAGGTGCCATTACTACAGGTAACGAGTGGAGGACAAAATAGCCTCTTAAAGAAGAATTTACAGGTCTGTAAGAGACAGAAATCTTGCTTGTTTGTAGGTGACCAAATACTTATTTTACCGAGGAATTTACCAATTAATTCATTAGAAATCCTATAATGTGATTTCCTGTATTCTTTCCCCCCATTCTGTCTATCATAGTTGAAGTGTACCTATGATGAAAATTACAGGCCTCTCTCATCTTTTTAAGTGGGAGAACTTGCACAATTGGTGGCTGACTAAATACTTTTTTGCCCCACTGTATATCCACCAAGCCAGCTCAACACACATGGCTTCCTTCATGAGCTACATGATGCTGAAAGTAGGAAGTCGTCATAATAATGTGATTCATTTGTGTGTATGTATATATATATATATATATATATATACAGTCATGTGAAAAAATTAGGACACCCTTTGAAAGCATGTGGTTTTTTGTAACATTTTTAATAAAAGGTTGTTTCATCTCCGTTTCAACAATACAGAGAGATTAAAGTAATCCGACTAAACAAAGAAAACTGAAGAAAAGTCTTTTCAAGATCTTCTGTAAATGTCATTCTACAAAAATGCCTATTCTAACTGAGGAAAAAGATAGGACACCCTTGCCCCTAATAGCGAGTGTTACCTCCTTTGGCTGAAATAACTGCAGTGAGACGGTTCTTGTAGCCATCTACCAGTCTTCGACATCGGTCTGAGGAAATTTTACCCCACTCCTCAATGCAGAACTTTTTCAGCTGTGAGATGTTTGAGGGGTTTCTTGCACGTACAGCCCTTTTCAAGTCACCCCACAGCATCTCAATGGGATTCAAATCTGGACTTTGACTTGGCCATTCCAGGACTCTCCATTTCTTCTTTTTCAGCCAATCTTTGGTTGATTTACTAGTATGTTTTGGGTCATTGTCATGTTGCATGGTCCAGTTCCGCTTCAGCTTTAATTTTCTAACTGATGGTCTCACATGTTCTTCAAGCACCTTCTGATACACAGTAGAATTCATCGTGGATTCTATGATGGTGAGCTGACCAGGTCCTGCTGCAGCAAAGCAGCCCCAAACCATGACACTTCCACCTCCATGCTTCACAGTTGGTATGAGGTTCTTTTCTTGGAATGCTGTGTTTGGTTTACGCCAAACATGTCCTCTGCTGTTGTGTCCAAATAATTCAATTTTGGACTCATCTGTCCAAAGAACATTATTCCAGAAGTCCTGGTCTTTGTCAACTTTATCTCTGGCAAATGTCAGTCTGGCCTCGATGTTTCTCATGGAAAGCAAAGGTTTCCTCCTTGCACACCTCCCATGCAAGTTAAACTTGTACAGTCTCTTTCTGATTGTAGAGGCATGTACTTCTACATCAACAGTAGCCAGAGCCTGCTGTAGTTCTCGAGATGACACTTTAGGGTTTTTGGAGACCTCTTTTAGCATCTTGCGGTCTGCTCTTGGGGTGAACTTGCTGGGGCGACCAGTCCTGGGCATGTTGGCAGTTGTTTTGAAAGCCCTCCACTTGTAGACTATCTTCCGGACAGTGGAATGGCTGATTTCAAAATCTTTTGAGATCTTTTTAAATCCCTTCCCAGACTCATAGGCTGCTACAATCTTTTTTCTGAAGTCCTCTGACAGCTCTTTTGCTCTCACCATGGTGCTCACTCTCACTTCAACAGTCAGGAGCACACCAAACTAAATGTCTGAGGTTTAAATAGGGCAAGCCTCATTCAACATGCAGAGTAACGATCTACTAATTATGTGCACCTGGTGTGATATACCTGTGTGAGATCTGAGCCAATTTAAGAGGGAATACATGTGAGGGTGTCCTATCTTTTTCCTCAGTTAGAATAGGCATTTTTGTAGAATGACATTTACAGAAGATCTTGAAAAGACTTTTCTTCAGTTTTCTTTGTTTAGTTGGATTACTTTAATCTCTCTGTATTGTTGAAACGGAGATGAAATAACCTTTTATTAAAAATGTTACAAAAAACCACATGCTTTCAAAGGGTGTTCTAATTTTTTCACATGACTGTATATACAGTATATACACATACACATGAGCACACACTTATACACGGGTGTAAGTATTCTAAGTCAATAAACCCATTACAAAGCAGGGTATACAGCCAATTTGCTGAGAGGTTTTTATGACTTTTCACATTTAAGAACTCCATTTAAACTGCAAATTAAGCCAGCAAGGGCAGAACAATGAGCAGATTTATTTTCTACTATAAAAAAAACTTGGGTTAATAAGTGCAATTAAAGCAGCACTTCATTGAACGGATAATTAGCCATTGTATTTTATCTATAATACACTCAGAACAAGTAAACCAGCAAGGCTCTAGTGGATTTCATTTACTTGATATGAGAGGGTACTATACCATAGATTCAGGACATTCCTATATAGAAATATATATATATATATATTTTAAAGCCAAGGAGAACATCGAACTTTAATATACCACTCACTTTCTTTGTTGTTGTTTTTTCAAAGTGGCAGAATAAAATTAATGAAGCACTTTTGAAGTATTTCATGAAGCCAACATTCATCACGTAGTCCTTCACAAAGTCAATGACGACTTAGGGACATTTTAGAGGAAAGGGCCATTCAGCCACCAAACTTAATGCCGTTATGGAGATATGAGCATCTTAATCATTGAAACAGAAAGTTATAAACTCTTCTCTTAAAGTTAGATCAATACTTAAATGGTTTTCTGGGATCTATCCTGAGGATATCAGATAAGAGAAGGTCCAACTTTAGCTCATCTGTGAAGGTGCCTGAAGTCAGATCCACACTCATCGGATATTGATGAGCTATCTTACAGATATTTAATCAATATTAAAATCCCAGACAACCTCTTTAAAACTAAAAGGTTTCAGTAATGATCACTCAGGTTTCCAGTCTAAAGATGTAATGGAACAACCCCTTTAATCTTACATTACAACAACGTATCTCTGACCCCTATCCACAGGATCATTAGAGTGGGCATCCATGTCCCCCATTTAAATGGTGCAGCGGACACACTTTAGAGCTGCTTTTCTGTTCAACTCTATGGGGTGGCCGGAGATAGCCAAGTGCTTGTGCTCAGCTATCTTCAGCAGTCAAATAGAGCTGAGTGGAGCTTCTGCACACATGCACAATCACCACTCATACTACACAGCCATTGCCAAAGGCTCTAAACGTGCCAAGGTAGGGTGACTCTATACGCCACTGTATTACAGAGCTATTCTTCCCTTCAATCAGAGGAGTATTGACGTACAGAAAAAAGCCATAGTTTTCTATGGATGCTGTACTGTGACTCCACTTGGGGGTTGTACAAAGCTACAGTAAATAGGGTAGTGCATGTGAGGCCATTTATTTAAAACATTTGGCTAGTATCACTTTTTCACATCTCGGTCTTGGTTATTGCATAGGCCCCAGTCCTGCCCCATATGAGTTACAAATATACCCCCTAACCATCCTAATTGTATTGGTGAGTTCTAGTCCTGCTTTCTGGTAGCAATCCCCGGGGCGAGTTAAGGCATAATTTGGACATTAGTCACCACTGATAACCAGCATTTGTCTAGCCTACTGAACTTCCAGGGTCAAGGTATTCGTTCTCTAGGTGAACTTGTGTGCATAAGAAAGCAGGTGGTACACATACTTTAACCCCTTCACGACGGATGTCGGGTCTCTAAAGATACAGCCTGCTCTGGAGCAGAGAAAGCGCCATAGCTAGAGGGTGCCTGCTGTATCATACAGCAGACACCCGTGACTAATGTCTGCAATCAGAAGTAATACCAATCGTGGACATTTAACCCATTATATGCTGTGGTCAAATGTGACCAAAGCATTTGAGAAGCCGGAAACCCGGAAGCATGCGCATCACGGGCAAGAACAACTCCACCTGGCAGAAATCGGGGAAGGCATTCCTTGAAAGTAACGAGCCTGAGCCTGTACTAGGCTTCCAGGCTCATTACTTGTATATTACAAATCAGTCCAGGAGGTGGAGCAGTGAATAGTAATACTTCTAATGGTGAAAGTTCCATTATCCTACAAATTTCAATCTGATGATTACATGTTGAGGTCCACTTGAGGACCAAAAAAAAAGTTTAAAACAATATACATATATATATATATATATACTGTATATATATTTTTATATAAATATATATATATATATATATATATATAATGCAATGAATGGCAGCACCAACCTTTAGATTTGAAGATTGGGTGCAAGCTCCATAGGAAAAGCGTCCCAGGATAATAAAAATAAAAAATAGAGCAGCACTCCGGTATAGTGAAAAAAGAAAACTGTTTATTCACCCAGTGCTGACGCGACGTTTCGGCTCCAACATAAAGCCTTTCTCAAGTCTTTCTCTTTATATATATATATATATATATATATATATAAAGATATGTAAAAACGGGCAGCACTCCAACGGATAAAAAATAGAAAAATACTCATGCGACGTTTCGGCTCTACACAGGAGCCTTCCTCAAGCAGGTGCACCCTTTATCTGTTTGCATTTAGGACGGTGCTGCCAATCTTTCTTTTTTCTCTTTTGTATATATATATATATATATATATATATATATTACACATTCAAATCACCCCCTTTGCTCAAAATCAAAATACTTAACAATAAAAAAGAAATCAACATCATGGGCAACTCCGCCTATACAAACGCTAGTACTATTAAAACATTTAAAAAAAAGTATGCCATACGGTGAAAGGTATTACAAAAAAAAATGGCCGATTTAACGTTCTTTCATCACTTTACCTCTCCCAAAAATGTATCAAAAAGTGATTACAAAGTCATAAACACTCCAAACGGTATTAACAAAAACTACAGATCGTCCCACAACACAGGCAATACTATACATATATGATATTGCCATAATTGTAATAACCTGGAGAATGAGGAGTACAAGTCCGTTTTACCCCACAATGATCGCGGTAAAAAGAAAACCACCCCACTGGAATTTTCCAGCTTCCCACAACATTATATGCAATATTACATGGTGCTATTAGAAAGTGCAACATGTCCCGCAAAAAAACAAGCCTTTATACGGCAGTGTGAACGGAAAAATAAAAAGTTATGGCTCCGGGAAGGCAAGGAGTGAAAAAAGAAAACACAAAAAAGGAAAATCGCGGCTTCAGGAAAAGGTTAAATTCTGTTTTAAGTTTTATTTTATAATATGCAGGGCATAGTTTTGGACACAAAGAGCACCAAATCCCCTGCAATCCTTAACATGCTTAGTGTGGGGGAGACCCAAGTCCAGAGGAGATTTTATACCTAGAACATATTACATGGCCGTCTGTGAGTGCCAGTCACATAAACCGAACAGACTTTATCCTCTGAAATAGTGAAGGTTTGTGATTAATGGCAACAGGCAAAGAGTTGGAGAAGCGTTTGACATTTATCCAGAAAGGATATGGGTAGATTGTAGAACTTTTCATAATCCGTAAGAATAAACTTTATTTGCCACTAGTGTTGATCACGAATATTCGAATTGCTAATTTTTATCGCGAATATTGGCACTTCGAGAATTCACGAATATTTAGAATATAGTGATATATATTAGTAATTTTGAATATTCAAGATTTTTTTTTTAATCACTACACATGATCCCTCCCTGCTTCTAGCTTGTGGGCCAATGCAAAGGCTGCAATATCTTTGACTTTAGGAGTAGTGTTGATTGCGAATTTTCGTAATGCGAATTTCATAATGCAAATTTTTGATCACGAATTTTCAATTGCCGATTTCCGCAATCAAGAAAATAATGACTGGAGAAAACGAATTCTTGAATTCACGAATATATGGTGAATATTCGCCCAAATATTTGCGAAATATCATAAATTCGAATATTGCCCCTGACGCTCATCACTATTTGCTACATCTGGACTACCCCTTTAATGCCTATGTCTATAGGAGAGGCTAATCCGGAGCATATCCTCACTGTGTGCAGAGAAATTCTGCAGTTTATCGGAGTGTAAAAGTTCAGAGCAGTAAATTTAGAGCTAGAGACGAGCATGTTAGGAGGCGTAGAAAGCGCTGGTGAAATATGCCTTTCTATATTAGCCGGAGAAAGCATCTTGAGGCTAACTGCAAATCATGTGTCATCTGCCCTGCAGACTGGGTAACTTGAAGAACACTTAGTAATATCATTAAACTGTTCAGGTTGATGCTTAGCAACAAAAAGATGCTGCTGAGGGTGACAAAAAGGTTCTGCTGCCTTGCAGAGGTCTAGTGTTGTCACTCACAACTAGAACTTTCTGACAAAATTGCCAATGCCCAGCTCCTTGACTCCTGGGTATTTTTATTTTAAAGTTTTTTGTTACTTTTTTTAGGGCTATAGTTACAAACAGGGCTGGACTTAAGGGTGTGTGACCGGCAGTGTCGGCCTGGCCCATCCTCTGGTGGGCCCCAGCTCTCATATTATAGTGGGCTCCAGACATCCAGGAGAAAGATCTCATTTGGAGATGCCTTTGGAGTCAATAACGTGCCACCAGAAACAATGTCATTGATTTAGAATCTATTAGACTTTATTAATGACATGGGGGTTGGGTCCCAAGAATAATTTCCTCTGGTGGTCTGATAGAACCCCAGTCCGAAACTACAGGGGGTCAGGCATTCAAGGGGCATCCTAGTTATCAGTCCCCTGAAATAAATGGAGCAGCAGGTTGGACATTTGCGCTGCTGGTCCGCTCATCTCTATAGGACTGTTGGAGATAGTATGGAGCCTGGACATTTCCAGCAGTCCCGTAGAGATGAATAGAGCAGCAGTGTGCATGCTCGATCTGCCAATCCATTCACTTTGGGGATCCCCACTGTGTACATGACCCCCAGTCTCATGATTGGTGGGGGTTCTAGAGATAGGACCCCCAACGCGGTATCTGTGGATTGGCGATAACTTTAAATAACCGGAACACCTCTTTAAGGAGGGTGGTGTATGATGATATGCTTCATCTGTACTCCAACCCCCATACATTTCTCAGGGAAAGATGATTGTTGTTCCTCAGTATAAGTTTGTGGATTATTAGATTTTTAAATGTGGTGTGGAGTTAGTATGTAACAGTAATACTAGTGTTTGTATAATGGGCATGTGAATGAAAAGTAAGCTTTGCAAAAAAGATACCTGAAATGTATAAGTCCACGCTTCTGATAGAACAGAACTTCTTTTTTCACGTCTTCTATCTGTCCGTTCAGCTGTAAAACTAAAGGGGGGTTCCTCTGGCCGGTCCACACTGACTTAATTAAAAAATTAGACTTCTTTGGCTGCAAAATAAAGAAATATTGGTGAATGAGGGAAATATTTATTTTTTATACTGGACATAAAACACATAATAACAAAAAAGTATTCATATGTACTAATGTACCAATCAATCATTCTGAACTCACACATGATCTTTGATACAAATTTAAGTTTACCTGAAGTTGCCTTGGATATTGAAGATAATACTGCTTTAAGCTCCTGTTATAGGGCAGCAGTTTACTGTCCATATTATGTCCACAGTAGCCTAACTTCCGATGGTTGTACTGAACTGAAATGCAACTACCATACAACACTATAGTGATCTAAGCCCAGGTCAGGGTGTTGCAGCCATAAGACAGATTCTAAAACAGTTGTGTTGCAGCTGTACAAAACTAGACTGGAGAGAATTAAAGGAATTGTGCCATAAACTACTTTTCCTCTAAAGCAGGGATGCTCAACCTGCGGCCCTCCAGCTGTTGCAAAACTAGTTTTGTAGTTGTAGTTTTACAACAGCTGAAGGGTCGCAGGTTGAGCATCCCTGCTCTAAAGTGTGTTTTAATCGATTGCTCTAGCTCCCATTCCTCCTTGTTTTTTTTTTGTTGGTTTGTTTTTTCTAATTTACTTTATTTGCAGTTTTCTCGTATCTCACATGTTTGAATCCTACTTCCTGGTTTGTTATGTGACTGCTGTCCCATCATGTCAGGGCAGCGAGATGTGTCCTGGCATCAGAGATCATGTAACACTAACCACATTGCTTGTTCTTACAAATGACTCTTCCTATGTCCTACATTACACGGCTCCAATGCAGGACGCAACCAACAGAAATTGAATATGGAAACGGATTTTCCGCAGGGTGCAATTATAGGCTATTAACTTTAGAATAAGGCAGTTTTGATAAATGGTGGTACATATTTGGGGAAAGTTATACAACAGCCATATCTGTTGGGCGGGAAACATGTATATTAGTGGCACAACCCCTTCAAAGAAAAAATTATAATGTTTCTAAATACAGAGTTATTATAAACAATATCCTTCAAATCAGCACTGCACCATTTGCTCAACATACAGGTGTCACGGAAGCACAATTACATACGGCATACAGCATACCAGATCAGTGATCCAATAATCCACTGTCACATTAAACTCCTGTTTTGATCCCTTGATCTTGAATGAAAAGATCTTAATTTTGTCACTATTTTCTAAGTGGATCTCATTCTTAATCAGCTGATTCCATATCGACACCATTTCACTATAACTCCTGACGGAACTGGCCCCAATAAAGTTGACTGTGGAAGCCTGAGGAGCAGAGAAGAGCATGGTTAAAAAGAGTAATATGTAACTAGCCATAAAATGAGAAAATGATTGTGGCACTATAATATTTCATACATATGTAACCTTTTAATATAATTTTCTATAGAATAGTAAATTTCAGTGCATACCAGATACAAATTCTGAAAATTATTTCAAACAGACAGAAATATAAAGTTGCATCTATCAATGTTTTACATTGTATTATGACATTAAAAAGTGGCAAATTATGGTGCACGTTATATTTATGCCATAATTTGTGACTTTTTGAGCTTCGTGACACTTTTCTAAAGTGGCGAGAAAATAGGTGGGACTTAGATGGAGGCACGAGGCCCGTTGGATTTATTATAATTTACACCAGAAACTGGCTTAAGTTACAGCTCCAGTCTACGCCAGCTCCTAACTCCTAGATTCAAGTTTCTGGTGCATGAAATGGCAGAGATGTACCTACATTTAATAAGCACATAGTCCTATAGTCTTTATATAAATATATATATATATATATATATATATACACACAGTATAGACCAAAAGTTTGGACACACCTTCTCATTCAAAAAGTTTTCTTTATTTTCATGACTATGGAAATTGTAGATTCACACTGAAGGCATCAAAACTATGAATTAACACATGTGGAATTCTATACATAACAAAAAAGTGTGAAACAACTGAAAATATGTCATATTCTAGGTTCTTCAAAGTAGCCACCTTTTGCTTTGATTACTGCTTTGCACACTCTTGGCATTCTCTTGATGAGCTTCAAGAGGTAGTCACCTGAAATGGTTTTCACTTCACAGGTGTGCCCTGTCAGGTTTAATAAGTGGGATTTCTTGCCTTATAAATGGGGTTGGGACCATCAGTTGCGTTGTGGAGAAGTCAGGTGGATACATAGCTGATAGTCCTACTGAATAGACTGTTAGAATTTGTATTATGGCAAGAAAAAAGCAGCTAAGTAAAGAAAAACGAGTGGCCATCATTACTTTAAGAAATGAAGGTCAGTCAGTCCGAAAAATTGGGAAAACTTTAAGTGTCCCCAAGTGCAGTCACAAAAACCATCAAGTACTACAAAGAAACTGGCTCACATGCGGACCGCCCCAGGAAAGGAAGACCAAGAGTCACCTCTGCTGCGGAGCATAGGCTCATCTGAGTCACCAGCCTCAGAAATCGCAGGTTAACAGCAGCTCAGATTAGAGACCAGGTCAATGCCACACAGAGTTCTAGCAGCAGACACATCTCTAGAACAACTGTTAAGAGGAGACTGTGTGAATCAGGCCTTCATGGTAGAATATCTGCTAGGAAACCACTGCTAAGGACAGGCAACAAGCAGAAGAGTTGTTTGGGCTAAAGAACACAAGGAATGGACATTAGACCAGTGGAAATTTCTGCTTTGGTCTAATGAGTCCAAATTTGAGATCTTTGGTTCCAACCACCATGTCTTTGTGCGACGCAGAAAAGGTGAACGGATGGACTCTACTTGCCTTGTTCCCACCGTGAAGCATGGAGGAGGAGGTGTGATGGTGTGGGGGTTCTTTGCTGGTGACACTGTTGGGGATTTATTCAAAATTGAAGGCATACTGAACCAGCATGGCTACCACAGCATCTTGCAGCGGCATGCTATTCCATCCGGTTTACGTTTAGTTGGACCATCATTTATTTTTCAACAGGACAATGACCCCAAACACACCTCCAGGCTGTGTTAGGGCTATTTGACCATGAAGGAGAGTGATGGGGTGCTGCGCCAGATGACCTGGCGTCCACAGTCACCGGACCTGAACCCAATCGAGATGGTTTGGGGTGAGCTGGACCGCAGAGTGAAGGCAAAAGGGCCAACAAGTGCTAAGCATCTCTGGGAACTCCTTCAAGACTGTTGGAAGACCATTTCAGGTGACTAGCTCTTGATGCTCATCAAGAGAATGCCAAGAATGTGCAAAGCAGAAATCAAAGCAAAAGGTGGCTACTTTGGAGAACCTAGAATATTACATATTTTCAGTTGTTTCACACTTTTTTGTTATGTATATAATTCCACATGTGTTAATCCATAGTTTTGATGCCTTCAGTGTGAATCTACAATTTTCATAGTCATGAAAATAAAGAAAACTCTTTGAATGAGAAGGTGTGTCCAAACTTTTGGTCTGTACTGTATATATATATATATATATATATATATATATTTATTTATTAGTCCTATAGTTTTATAGTCCTATATTGTTTTTTTTCCGTTACTCCAATGTCACATTGACGTGCCCTGGAATCCCTAGAGGGGACTGTGAATACAAACATCTACACAGGACATGTGCAGGTCCACTTTTAATTACATCCTACAGTATTATGCAGACAGGCCATATCAATAAATTATAATGTTAATAGGTAGGTTCATATATAATGGAAATTCTGCAGATATTCAGTCTAGATTTGTGAGTGGAAAATCCACAGCAGTACACATTTATGGGAAAGTGGATGAGATTTTAATAAATCTTATCCAGAGGCAGCAGAAAAAAAATTGCCCAGACATTAAAATTCAGAGAGGATTTTAAATCTAGAGCATGTAAATGTTTTCTTCAGATTTCACCTCTTTTAATGTACAGTAGCGTGATAAAATCTATGGTAAGCTCTCCTTTAATTTAGAGTAGCTATGGAATTTGTGGTAAAATCCAAAACAAACTATGTGGATTTACTCTAGGAATTGTCTCTAGTTATGATCAGTGGGCTCCACATTAGCCTCAAGTGAGGTTACATTTTGCTAGACGTTTGAGGCCCCCATTATTGTGTCTTTTTTGAGAGCCTTAAAGTGGTTCTTCAGATTTTTAACACTTTTTGCCTCCTCCCTCCTTTCTTGCCCGTCTAATGAAGAAAAGCATACACAGGTATTCGCCACCGCTCAGCTCCAGCTCCTTTGTTCCACAGCCTGCTCTGGTCCCCTCTTGTAAACTCCCAGCATGGATGGAGGTCATATGTGCCCCTACATCCAATGTCTGGCCACAGCAGTCACATGCTGTTTGGGAGCTATGTCACTGGCTGCAGCGGCTCAAGTGAGTCTTATCCATGCCTGATGCTTACAAGAAGGTGGATTGATGGAGCCAGAGTTGAGCGCTTGAGAGCAGGTAAGTATGCTTTCCTCCATAATTATGCCAAAAAGTATGAAAAAGATAGACAACTTCTTCAAGCTGCTCAAACACAGTAAATCACAATTGATAAATGTTGACTGAACCCATTGATATCTAAAGTATACTGGGCCTCCTGACTCTCCCCAGTGGCACTAGTCAGGGGACAGAAGGATCAGGCATTTGGATTTCAACATGTTCGATCTTTTTTATTCGCCAGGAGATGACAGATGATTCTGGAAGGTCTTTTTCCCCTCGAACCGAGCTGAGCAAGCATATGTATGGGGGAATGGTGTTTTGGAAACAGCCAAACTAAAGCAACCTAATGAGGATCATCTGGATCAGTCACACCTTGTTACATAGTTAATACGGTTGAAAAAGACATAAGTCCATCAAGTTTAACCAAGGGATAGGTGGGGACGTGAATCCAAGAACTTCATGCTATTGTCTATTTACAATATAATCTTCCTGTGGTATAGTGTCCACAGACCCAAGCACCTTTTTTGTCAAATATAGCCAGGATTTTCTGTCACTGCATAGTCCATAACATGAATTATAAATGATTTCACATTTAATAAAATAATCTTAAACTTAGACTGACTCTTAGGTAAGTAACCGTAGGTGTGTGTATATGAATTCTCCCTTCTTTCTCACTTCCAGAGTCTTTGTAGAACACATCCAGCACTAGGTTCTTGATGGACAGAGCTTTTCCAGCTGACAATTCGATTATAGTCTGGTAAGAATATCGCTGAAGCTGATGAAGTTTGAGTGCTGAATAGAGATAGAGCCAAGGTGTGTCCATAGTGAATGCCCCTAAGTGAAGACAAGCAAAAATGTAGCATTAAGTGTGGAGAGTCCATTCTTCCAGCTGGTCAGAAATTTAGCAGATCAATTGTCCATAGGGAATATGAACATTATAGTAGGCGATTCCCCACTTAGGTCCTTTCCTCGAGAACAAACAATTGCTATGAACAAGCAACTCCTGCTCTGGTGAACCTGGCCCAACTATGCATGACATGGTCAGCCATTCATTTGAATAGCTGGCCTGTAATACTATGTTTGTATGGCTGATCTAAGCTTTCACTGGCAAAAACCGCTGATCATTGGGAGGTACAAGAGCCAATGACTGATGTAATTAATCTGCATACATCTGTAAGTACAGTATATGTACATGGATATACTTCTCTGGTACTTCAGATTCATGTTCATTTTTGAATAAGGCCCCTTTCACACGGGCGATTTTTCCGCGAGGGTGCAATGCGTGAGGTGAACACATTGCACCCGCATTGAATCCGGACCCGTTTACTTCAATGGGGCTGTTTAGATGAATGATGATTTTGACGCATCACTTGTGCATTGAGTGAAAATTGCAGCATGTTCTATGTTCTGCGTTTTTCACGGAACACAGGCCCCATAGGAATGAATGGGTCTGTGTGAAAATCGCAAGCATCCGCAAGCAAGTGCGGATGCAATGCGATTTTTACGCATGTGTTGCCAGGAGATGATGTTAGTAAGTTGATAAAAGTCATTTTACTGTATTATTTTCCATTATAACATAGTTATAAAGGAAAATAATAGCATTCTTAATACAGAATGCTAACTAAAATGTGGATTGAGGGGTTAAAATAAATAAATTTACTCACCTCATCCAATTGATTGCGCAGCCGGCATCGTCTTCTTTCAGGACCTGCAAAAGAACCTGTGATGACGTAATCGCGCTCACCACGAGCGTGGTGACGTCAGCGCAGATCCTTCTGAATGAAGATAGAAGATTACGTCAAAGTTTTTTTTTGCAGGTCCTGAAAGAAGAAGCAAGAAGATGATGCCGGCTGCGCTATCAATTTGATGAGGTGAGTTAATTTTTTTTATTTTTTAACCCATCAATCCACATTTTAGTAAGCATTCTGTATTAAGAATGCTATTATTTTCCCTTTTAACCATGTTATAAGGGAAAATAATAAAAAAAATAGAACACCTAACCCAAACACGAACTTCAGTAAAGAAGTCCGGGTTCGGGTCTGCGTACCACATTCAGTTTCTTCTCACGCACATGCAAAATGCATTGCACTTGTGCAGAAAAAACTGAACATCGGAACGCAATCGCAGTCAAAAATGACTGAAATTGCGTGCCTACACACGCGGTTTTCCCACAATGCACACGGGACGCACCCAGAGCAAATCCGGGACGCCCGTGTGAAAGGGGCCTAAGAGCATGGATTCCGCTCTTATATACAGACACAATCTATTTCAGCTCTACCAGTAATGCATGTGAATGTGCTTAGCAATTCCACATTTACCCACTCTACAAAAAATATACAAAAGAGATGTGTGAATTTCTTGAAATTCGTGTTGTATCCGATTCAAACTTTTATAAAAAAAATAATTCAATTTGTGGCTGAATTGATTCTACATGAAGTGTTATAATTGGCCTGAAAATTGGTATGTGACACTCTGAGCTCTGCTAGGAATTTTTATATCTTGTGGTTCTCTCTTTTTTTCTTATTTTTTTTAAATGAATTTTTAAGTTGTTTAATGCAATGACACTGAGTGACACTGACACATATAGCTATGGGTATATGCAGGGTTGGCAGCATGGTTAAAAACACACTTCTCTGACGCACCTGTTATGGCCTTTCATAGTAGGGTTATTACGGGAGATACTTGCACAGAGGTAGCAGCAGCTAAGCTTGGCCTAGGTCTGGCACATTTTGATTCACCAGTTTCAAAGCTGAGCACAATTGAAGCAGATCTAGCCAGCAATACAATGCGTTCAATAACACAAGTATACTAATGGCATTATTGCAGTAAATTGCCTTTACAACTTTGTTGTAACTGAAAACTATCTTGCTGTAATATAATGCATTCAATATCAGGGGTATACTAGTAGCATTATTGCAGTAAAATGCCTTTGCTGTAACGGAATGGTATCTTGCAGTAATGCAATGCATTCACTAACACTGGTATACTAATGGTGCTAATGTAGTAAAATGCCGTTGCTGTAGCTGAATAGTATCTAGCAATAATACAATGTGCTCACTAATACTTGTATACTAATGGCGTTAATGCAGTAAAATACTTTTGCTGTAACTGAATGCTATCTTGCAGTAATACTATGCGTTCATTAACACAGGGTATAGTTATAGTGATGCAAAGTGTGCTGAAAATGTCCAATCACACATGATAAATTAAGGGTTAGAAATAGAAAGGGGCAATTGATCAGCATTTTCAGCAGGATGTATGCCGAATAAGCTAACAAAATGTAGAAACTTAAGATTTTTAGTTTTACAAAAAAAAAAAAAAAGCCCGGGCATAGGGCATATATGGAAAAATAAGTTTGTAGCAGGATGTAACTTGCCAGCAAGCTGTATAAGCTATGATAGAACTTGCAAGCAAGCTGTATAAACAATAAGACAACGCACAACTGAGTCCCTCACTCTCTATGCTAAGATTTCCCTAATAAAGTCCCAAAATCTACCAAATGATATCTCCCTACTTCTCTGCTTATAGTGTGTCCCTAGTACAGCCTGATTACCGCCAATTGCTTTTAGGCAGACACACCTACAGCCAGGCTCGGACTGGCCCACAGGGGTACAGGGTTGGAATATAGGAGGTCTTTGTTTCCCCACCGAGCTGCGCTGCCGCAAGGCGTGCGCTGCATCATAAATTAGGCGCACCTTACCAGGTATATATTATACTTTATATTGCCCACTGGAGATTTGCACCCTCATCGATTGTACTTGCCTTTTTTGTATCCTCTCAGCACAGACAGCGACCGCTACGGACTGTCCATTTCTGGTCTCTATTTCTAGTCATCTGTACCCTCTCTTTTCCCCTCTTACACTCACTTATACATCCAAGAAACAGAGGGAGATAGCGGTCGGGTTTGCCATTCCAGCGCTTGTGTCTCACGTCACTTTCGAGTGATATACCTACTACTTATGTTCATATAAAAAACTTGTTAAATTATTTATTATATTTGTATGTATCCGTATGGTGGGCCCCCAAAATAAATTTTACTGGTGGGCCCTAGGTACCCCAGTCCGACACTGCCTACAGCACATGCTCTCAGGTTGCAAGTGAAACTAAGTGCTACTATTGCATTCTCAGCAGCAGGACCTGTCCGACTTCTGCCCCTGATTGGCTGATCGGGCTGTCTGTCAGTCTCTCAGTTACATAGGGCAACCCCCCCCCCCCCCAACCCCTCAGTCATGTGATTCTCCATCTTCTTTTTTCCTGTCACTTTCCCCACTAATTTTTACAGTAAACTGGCAATAGATGCCTTTTTTTGCATGTCTTGTCCAAAGCTAATCACTTAAATTTCAGATTAGTTTGGCAGATGAATTTATGTGAAATTTGTAACGAGTCCGATTCGTTTAGAATCAGTTTGCTCATCTCTAATTTAAAACCATGCCACAGATTCTGTAATCCGCGGTATGCTCATTATTCCCACGGAACTGATCCACGCAGTCGCAAATCAGCAGCAGAGCACCTAAAAACATGTCCCTAGGCTATCTTTCTTCATGGCAAACAAGCCACCATTCTGTACTGTCATATGTTCACCACTGACATTGTCTGCGAATATTAGCCGAGACTGTCTTTCCATTTTACCTTCCCATTTGTAGAGGTCAGTTTTCGACGTATCCTTCCACTGCAGTCCAGCAACAAATGGCGTCCGGTCATTGTACTGCACTTTAAAATTGGTGTTACTTTCCAGGGCTGAATGAGTATGTAAAAGTTGCGTCCTATAGTTCACTTGTTTCTCGGCAACTTGTAGGGTGAACTGAAAGAAATACATTTTAACGTTTCTAAAGCAATCGCTGTCAGGCCTTGTGCACACAAGCAGCCAAGCACTGCTTTGCAAAACAGAAATAATATTTTTGGGGTCTTTAAGATAGATCCAAGTCCAAAAACAGATTAAAAATGGCTGAAAATATTTTACACTAGTAGCAGAAGGTGAGGATGCAGAAATCTTTAAAGAAGTCATCTGCTCTAGACATGAATGACATACTGATAGGACCTACTGTTATCTCAAGAACAGGGCCCCGCTGTGAATCAAGAGCGTGGCGCACACGTACGGAGTCCTCTCCATTCAATGCTATGAGACTTCTGAAAAGACCCAAGCAAGCACAGCCAAAGGTGGGACATGCACCAATCAATATGCCATATATCTCCCAAATGTGAAAATGGAAAGTCCCTTTAATTTGACAATTATTATAAACACAGTTGTAACAAACTTTAAATTGATACTTTATACAAAAAAAGCCACAGAAAAAACTTAAAAAGTTAAAATATACAAATAGACACCAATAGACACTGGCTGTGCCTTGAATCACTACCTTATTGTCAGATGCATAATTATGGGCTTTCTAAATAAAAACACAAAACATATGCAAAAAATCCAATCAGATGTCAATTCTGTCCCTTCTTTACTAATTTATACAGTATCTATATTTCAAGTAATTGTCTTAAGATTTTAAAATATTTTTGTATCGTATATAAAATAGATATTATAATATAAATAAATCCAGATCATTTTGTGCTGTACGTCTATCAACCAAAGATAAAAGTCAGTTGCAGGAATGTCCCTTACCTCCATGAAGTAGCTGGATGATGAAGGATTTGAGTTGTTCTTGAACGTCTGACTGATGAACAGTTTCTTTTTGTTGTTCATTTCATCCCAGTGTTTCCCATAGCTCACCTCCAGGTATGAATGTATGTGAGGTGCAAACTCTTCATGATGTAAGTGCACCTATAACAACATTTATCACATGGTCAAGTATAAAAAATGACCTGCAGTCTTATGAAGACTTAACACAGCATGTATTATGATGTGCAATGACAAATGACGCCCTGTTGGTTTGACAAAATCAGCTATACAACATTAAAAAGATTAGCAAGCAATTTCATACATCAGATTTAAACCTACGTTACTCTTAGGCCGCATCCGCATCTGGTTTGTGGTCTGGGATGTGGTCAATGTGCCGTCCGCATATTTTTTTTTTATTCAGTGGGTCCATGACCCGCATTTTGCCATATATTCAGAATGGACATACGGATGCGGAAGGTAAGGAAGGACACATCACACACGTTTCGTTTAGGTGCATCGGAGTAAGGTGGAGTTCCCTGGTAAGCAATATGACATCTACCGGTAACATGGGTCTGTATCATGGAGTACAGTATAATGGATGGTGTGTGAATGCACATAGCAATCACATTATTGAGGTGCTTTAAACATTTACATTTGAGAAGAAAATGCAATTTTGCCATAATTTTATAGGTTTTGTTTTTACAGCATTTCCTATGCAATAGAATGCACAGTTCAATTTATGGAGCTGTGTGAGGTCTTATCTTGTACAGGGCTATCTGTAGTTTTTATTGATACCATGTTGGAGTGCGTATTACTTTTTGATCACTTTTTATTCAATTTCTTGGGAGATCATCTTAGCAAAACATTCTTAGCAAATAGTCCATTTAGATTTTTCTTTCCACTAAGGTATAATTTTTGTGAAGCAGCGATGGGAAATTCAGTATATTCCAATGCAGCACTGCCACCTGCAGGCCTACATTGGAATATACCTGTGATAGCAGAGTGCCCCTGGGGAAAGCCACCTTAGATGCTGGGGGCACAAGTGACCATGGCATTTGAGGAGTTAAATGTCTGCGATCAGCATTACGGCAGATATTAGCTCCAGGGTTCTGCTGTGTGAAACAGTAGGCACCTGGTGGCTGTGGCGTCCTCTCTGAAGTGGGCAACATCTTTAAAGAGATGAAATCCACCGTACATGTGTTTTCAATGGGCTAAAGGGAACCGGTCATGTTGAACATGGTGTCTGTGCTGAGAGCAGCATGGTATAGAGCAGGAGAAGCTAAGCAGACGGAGGTGGTGCTCTCAGTGATTGACAGGTACCTCTGTATACACAGCCATAAAGGGAAGGCTGTCAATCACTGATAGGACCGCCTCCTGGACTTCAAAGGCCAGAAAGAGCAGGAATCTAAATGTTTAAAATACTAGCTATACTGAATGCTTTCCTATTATACTATATATTAATCTGCTCAGCTACCTCTGCTCTATAACATGTTGCCAGTGGCTGACATTGCATTTTCATGGTGACAGGTTCCCTTTCTGAGTTTTTATTGGTTAAGACGTAACCAATAACCATGTAATGTTTTACAATTACCATCAGATTCAATTTAAAGGGTTTCTGTCAGCAGGAAACTGGTTATTAACCTGTCTGACATTAGTGATGTACTGATGTCAGCTGAACATAACTATATTAGTGCCATCTCACTGCGTGCCGCCGTTATTGAGAAAAAATAACTTGTATAATATGCAAATGAGCCTCTAGGTGCGGGGGGGGGGGGGGGGGGCGTTGCTCCTGCTCCTAGAGGCTCCGTTCTCCCACCTCTGGCCACGCCCTGCTACACTTGATTGACAGGGCCAGGCAGCCGCTGGTCTCAATAACGGCGGCACGCAGTGAGATGGCACTAATATAGTTATGTTCAGCTGACATCAGTACAACACTAATGTCAGACAGGTTAATAACCATTTTCCTGCTGACAGAAACCCTTTAGGACCCCTTTATGTAGAGATGGAAGTGATGGAGATGAGGAAGTTCATTCCTGATCTCTGGCCGCTCATTTGTACATGTAAATGCAGAAATCATCACTAGTGTGTGGGGCTGAACATCATTACTACAATCGCTCATCTCCATACAGTTCCAATGTTTTTGGCATAGTCCTGTGAGTAGGAAATTGTGAAGAAATATAGTACAGTAAAATAAATAGAACAATACATTTCAGTTTGGTACCTTGTGGTTTAAAGTTTGAATTTGTGTACAATGAAATTCATGCTCAAAGTCAGCAGTGTACTGTTCTTCAGAATCTGTGTCGATTTTTATTTTTTGGCCTGTGTCACATTCATGGCGGAGAAATTTTGCATCACCTGCAACAAAGAATAGATAACTTCAGTTACACTTTGACATAAAGAATGTGGATGGAAGAAATTGCATAGCTTTTCAATTCACAGCTCTTCAAAAGCTGAAATCCTTAAATTCATCAAAATGATAGCAGAATAGTTAACAGTAAATGTCTATTGGCGTTTCAAAATCAATGTCATAGCATGAACTTTCAGAAACACGTCAGCACGCTAAAACTAATCTATGGTTTACACAGATAGGTGCAACTTATTACAGTGATCCTTCAAGACACAATGGCCTCAGGATACAATATTTTTAACTTAAAATAGACTTTCCTGGGCCATTGAATGTTAAAACCAGACTCAACATACAATGTTTAGACCAGATCCAACCAATCAGAATGGCCATTTCTCTGTTAAAACACCTGTACTGGTTATATAGTAGCACCTCTGTACAGTACAGTGCGGTACTACATCTCCTGTACTGCCCTCTATCTGTATGAGGATGAGCTGCTCTTTTTGGACACCAGGTGAGGGTGGCTCCACTGTCGCAAACTTACCTGTCCAGGGTCCAGCACTGCGGTCTCTGGCTTCGGCATGGCCGCGACAGGTGACATGCTGCTGGGCCCTGCCCCCCCCCCCCCCCATGACGCGCTGCATGGCCAAGCCCCACGGTGACACAACAGCATCCTTAGCAGCAGGATGCTCCCCATAGCAGGCGTGTGCTGGAGGAGACTAGCAGTGGGATAATTGCTCAGCTGATCTATTCCTAGTGTTCTGGCTAATGTAGTGCCAAGTCATTATCTGTCAGGTTATGATCCTGGGACTCGTGCTCTATTTAAACCCCTTCCTGGCGTTATACCAGTGCCAGTAATAGTCTGTGACTGCCTAGCTGTGCTCCTGGGTCCAGTTATGTCTGTGCGTTTGAATTACTCATATTATTGACCTCAGCTCTGCCTCGTGTTTTTGGTACTGTGTCTCCTGTCTGGTTCTGATCTTGGCTTGGCTATTTGACTACTCTCTGTCTCTCAATTTGGTACTGTAACGTCCTCCTGGTTCTGACCCCTTCCTGTATGTCTCACGCTTCGGTGTGGGAGGGAAACATCACACCGAGCATAGGAGGGAAGGGGGTGAAAAGGAAACAGGCCTGAGAACTAGGGAAGGAAGATGGAGACCTCCTAGTGAAAACCCTAACCAAAATCGTGACTGACTACTAGTATGAACAGACCCCAAAGGTAGGTGAGTTCATATGCAGTCCTATTTAGCCCTATAGAACCCTCGTACTAATGCCAGGGACGAGACTACCTGTTCCTCCAAAAGGAAGGACAAACAGGAGTCTCCCTCAGGCCTAATTCAAACAATAGGGAAATGTAACACACAGATAACCAAAACAAAATACAAAAGGGAAAGGAAAGACTTAACTTCAAAGGGGCTATGGAAGCACCAGGAACTCAGCCGAGATCCAACCGCCAACTATCCAAAGGTCCAACAGAAGCTATAAACCGCACAGCATTGTGGGAGAAGCAACAATAAATAAAGAAGGTAAAATGACCACAATAGCAACACCTGGAGGCAAGAGGTGTGACCATTTCCAGAAACAACATAGACGCTTATTGATCTTCAAGGAAACCTGTCAGATCAAACCACGTGTTGCCCGTCTCACAGATCTCACTGTCACCGGGACGTCCGTGACAGTATGACTCTGCTTTTGTGTGGTTTTGCCTCTGTGTTTCGTCTGTTTTGCACTTTAGTAGGATAGGGAACGTCAACCAGTTGCGGACTTGCCACCTAGGGCTTTTACTGCAGGTAGGCAGGGAAAGCGGGCAGGGTTCCAGTTATGTCTTTCTTACCTACTGCCATAACATCCACTTTATTTTTCTGGTACACTGTGTGCTATACATTCTGTTCTCATCATGAAAAGAGATTTACAGCTTCTAGTATCTATCCCTGACTTTTATATGTAAAGACTTGCTTTATCTGGATTAATTATCTGCTTATTTCCCTTAAATCTTAATTTTCTCTTATTTTGGGATGATATTTTGTGGCTTTGGAACCAATTATTATTTTTCCATAAAGATATAGACTCCAGTTACAATGGTTGCAATATACAATGGTCGTGCCGGAAGCAAATAATATTGTAACTTGAGGAACCACTGAACAATGCAGATTTTCAGTCTAAATTACATTAATTTTAATTAAAATTAAAAGTAGCATCTAAGTAAGAGAAGGGTGATGTTCCAACATCATTGTGTTAAAAATGGAAGCAAACCATTCATCCATTCACCTTCCAAAAATCACATAGTTAAAGGAGTTGTCTGGGATCATAATATTGATGGCCAACCAATATCAAATCAGTAGGGGTTAGATTCCCACCCCTGATAATCAGCTGTTTGAAGGAGCTGTGGCACTCATGAGAGCACTGAGACATCTTTATTGCTTGCATGTACCTGTCTACCTACATGTAATTTACTTAGTAAAGGGCTAGAGGGTATTAGAGTTTTAACTGAGAC
This sequence comes from Bufo gargarizans, assembly GCF_014858855.1. Taxonomy (NCBI): domain Eukaryota; kingdom Metazoa; phylum Chordata; class Amphibia; order Anura; family Bufonidae; genus Bufo; species Bufo gargarizans. The sequence continues at coordinate 151,729,287 of NC_058087.1, read as the reverse complement.
CACCTTGGCACGGGTAGGTGGGCACAGATGTGTTTTGATCAAAATATCAATAATTTATCATGCTAAAGTGAGGGTTTAGTCAATATATAATGTTTGCATCTATTGTGTTCTTGAAGGAGTGGCAACTTCAAGTGTGAATGCACTCCTATTATCTGGGGAGTAGCATTTTTTGTCCACTTTTGTCCCGCATATCCCACAGGCAACCTTAATTATGTGGTAGATATAGCTGTGCAAGCGCCTCCTCTCATCGGTTGCTGTATGCACATAGAGGTGACTAGGAGCAGCACACTATATGTGTAGAGTCTGTTCTTCTGAACATAGATGCCCAACAGCATAGGTAGATTTAGAGTAGGACCTGCATGACTGAGACGCAGGTAGGCGGCACAGATGTGTTTTGATCAAAATATATTGGCTGAGTCTCCGATTTTATCATATCAGAGTGAGGGCTTCGTCCATATATAATGCATCTATTGTGTTAGTGCATTATTTTTTGTGATTTTTAGCTTCAACTCTTCACTTGAATGGGACAAAGCTACAATATTCACTAAGTAGATGGTGTGAAAGTAGACCGAATGAGGTCACAGCACTCATATAACTCAGCACGCATATAATGAGCTGATTGTGGGGGTTCCAAGTCAGACCCCCAATGATTTGATATTGATGGCCTATCCTATAGACCAGGGATCAGCAACCTTCGGCACTCCAGCTGTTGTGAAACTACAGCTCCATTCAATCCTTTGGGAGTTCTGAGTACAGCCAAGGAGGTGTGCATGCTGGGAGTCGTAGTTTCACCACAGCTGGAGTGCCGAAGGTTGCTGATCCCTGCTATAGACCATCAATATTCTGAACCTGGAAAACTCCTTTAACAATGCAAAAAGATAAAAATACAGCACTTCAGCTGAAAGAAGTGACACATTTAGATCCCTAGCAGCATGTGGAGATCAGTATGTGTCACCCACTGACTTTACACCTGCATTGCTATGAAATTTTCAGCCAGCTGCTTAGCAAGAAGCAAGGCCACATTTTTCTAAGGGCTCAGGCACACAACCGCAAATTGCGGATCCGCAAAAAATGGATGCCGCCCGTGTGCCTTCCGCAATTTGCGGAACGGGACAGGAGGCCCATTATAGAAATGCCCATTCTTGTCTGCAAAACGGACAAGAATAGGACATGCCTCATAATTTTTGCGGGGCCACAGAACGCACCAACGGATGCGGACAGCACACAGAGTGCTGTCCGGATCTTTTGCGGACCCATTGAAATGAATGGTTCCGTATACGGACCGTATAAACGCAAAAAATGTTTGTGTGCATGAGCCCTAATGAAACTGTTTAAAGAACTAATGAACACTTCTAGCAAGAAACTCTGGTTTCAGAAAAAAATGTGCATTTACTACAAAAAAGGGAAAAGAAGGTCCTAAAAATTTTTATAGTAAGATATTAAAGGAGCTGGAAATTAGATTGATTTACCACTTACGCACATAAATTGAAAATATGGAAAAGAGGGGAGGTCACCTTAACAGTTTTATCGCACAACAGTCACGTAATTTTAGCAAACTCTTAGGCAAATGTAAATGAATGAGATCTGCATTCAATTGTATCTTAATTCTGAGGAAAGTGCCCTCTGGAACGTTGTCCAGGGTTATGAACTAGAAACGAAAATTAATCAAAATTGTGTTACAAGAGCTGATTTGACAGCACTGATCCCACTGAACCACAGCTGAATCTGGCTGGAGACCGAGGTTATAAAATACAGCTAATGATTCCACAGAACAAGCCAAGCACAAGATCAACGATAAATGAACGCTATAAAGCTGCGCTTGTGCCAAGGACCACGAACTATGTGGTGAATATATGAGCCTGAAGTAATGTAATCTATGAAAAATTCAATTTAAAGCAGCCATTTGTGGAATGAAAAATTAGCTCCAACTACAGAAGGCCTGACGCAAGCACCTAAAATTACCACATGTTTCCTTATAGATTTTTTTCCTCCCTTAAAGGGGTTGGCCCATCAGGTCAACTCCGGTCCATATGCTCTAATAGGCTAAGGCCACACGGTAATTCGATGCGCTGCTACGTTGCAATTAATAATAGTGACTGTAAACATGTTGTGACCTGCAAGTTCTGTGACCACGACATTGACAGTCGGATGAAATCCAAACCGGCTGTATTTCAGCATGGCTACATCTACTATCCAGAGTTGCGATTTTAGCAGAACAACAATTTTGGTGCTTTTCTATTTTTTTTTCCCACACTGTTCACTATACAAGTTATGGTTAAAAAAAAACATTCTGAAGTCATATGTGCCCCAAAATGACACAAGTAAGGCTGCGTTCACATCTTGTTTTGGTCTCATACGTATACATTAAACAGATGCCTCACCCTAGTTTTCCTAGTTTAAAAAGGCATTCGGTTACAAATACGTTTTTATTTTATTTTTTGCTGGAGTCAGCAGGATTTAAAAGTGTAGTATGCAATGCTTTTGCATCCTTTTTTCCCAGCATATAAGTTACAGTCCCTATAAAAATACAACTTGTCCTGCAAAAACAAGCCCTCATACAGATATGTCCAGTAAAATTAAAATATTCTGGGTCTCTGAATGCAGCGACAAAAAATAAATTCAAGAAAAAGGGTTTTTATTGTGCAAAAATAGAAAAACATAAAAAATATAAATATATATAAATGTGCTATTGGTGTAACCACAATGACCAGCCAAAAAAAGTAATGTCACTTGTACTGCACAGTGAAAGCGTTCTGAACTGGTTGGAAAAGAAAAGGCAAGAGAATGCCTACAATCACAGCTTAGGGTGGGTTCGCATTAGCGTTATGTATTCTGTTATAACATGGTTATAACGGAATCCATAAGATGGAAGTCAAAACGGAAGCCTTTAAGAGGCATTCCATTTTGAGCCTGGTTCCCATTATGCAAGACGGAAAACAAAGTCCTGTCGACAGGACTTTTTTGTCCGTTCTGCATAACGGGAACCAGACGGATCCGTTATGATTTCCATAGACTTCTATTAGGACAGATCAAAACGGAATGCCTTTTAAAGGCTTCCATTTTGCATTCCGTCATAAGACAAGTCTATGGGCAGCATAACGGATCCGTCCTGGTTTCCGTTATGCAGGACTGGACTCCTGCATAATGGATCCGTTATCCTGCCCATAGACTTGTATTATGAAGGATCAAAACAGATTGCCTCTTAAAGGCTTTTGGATTCCGTTATTTTCCGTTATAACCATGTTATAACGGAAAGCCATAACGGAATACATAACGCTTATGTGAACCCACCCTTACATCAGTTGTCAGTGACTGGATTTATCACCTTAGTGCCCATCCTGCAATTTTTTCACATCACTGTATTCCAACAGTCAAAACCCAAAATGTTCCCGTCAGCGTAGCTGTTAACTTACTATTTGCGGATGAGATGTATTTTTTAATAGTGCCATTGTGTAACATTTATAAAAAATAAACTTTTGCGGGGAAAAATAACAGCAAATCCATCATTGTATTTATTTATTTTTTATGATGTTCACTGTGCAGTATAAATAATATTATACTTTTATTCTCTAGCTTTACATCTTACTAATTATGCACAAAAATACTTTAAAAAATGTGCTTTCCTGTCGCCATATACCAAGAGCCATGACTTTTTTCATTTTACAATTGACAGAGATGTTCAAAGGCTTATTTTTTACAGGACAAGTTACAGTTTTTATTGATACTATTGCAGGATACTTTTGTTTTTAAGTGACTTTTCCATGTTTTGAGAGGTGAAAACAAGACAAAAGCCAGTAATTTCAGCATTATTTTGTAGTTGTTTTATGCCCCTTATTCACTGTGTGCAATAAATAATGTAATTACCAATTATGTGTGTTTTATTATAATTTTTTCCTTTCAAAATCCTATATAGTTTATAGTATATGTAAAGGCCCCATACAAATTAGTGTATTTTTGGCTGAACCCACCAACAATATATATTTGGTATTGTCGCGTCCTTAATAGCCTGCTCTAAAAATACCACATGATCTAACCTGTCAGATAAACATTGTAAATAGCAAAAAATAAAAACTGTGCCAAAACAGCTATTGTTTGTTACCTTGCCTCAAATAAAGTGTAATATAGAGCAACCAAAAATCATATGTACCCTAAAATAGTACCAACTAAACTGCCACCTTATCCCATAGTTTCCAAAATGGGGTCATTTTTTTGGAGTTTCTACTCTAGGGGTGCATCAGGGGGTCTTCAAATGTAACATGGCAGCTTAAAATTATTCCAGTGAACTCTGCCTTCCAAAAACCATATGGCATTCCTTTCCTTCTGCGCCCTGCCGTGTGCCCGTACAGCAGTTTACGACCACATATGGAGTGTTTCTGTAAACTACAGAATCAGGGTAATAAATATTGAGTTTTGTTTGGCTGTTAAACCTTGCTTTGCTAGCAGAAAAAAAATGGATTAAAATGGAAAATCTGCCAAAAAGTGAAATTCTGAAATTTCATCTCCATTTTCCATTAATCCTTGTGGAACACCTAAAGGGTTAACAAAGTTTGTAAAATCTGTTTTGAATACCTTGAGGGGTGTCGTTTCTAAAATGGAGCCATTTATGGGTGGTTTCTATTATGTAAGCCCCACAAAGTGACTTCAGACCTGAACTGGTCCTGAAAAATTGGGTTTTGGAAATTTTCTTAGAAATTTTAAGATTTGCTTCTAAACTTCTAAGCCTTCTAACGTTCCAAAAAAAAAAAAGAAAATGTAATTTACAAAATGATTCAAACATGAAGTAGATATATGGGAAATGTAAAGTAATAACTATTTTAGGAGGTATCACTATCTGTTTTAAAAGCAGAGAAATGGAAATTTTGAAAATTGCTAATTTTTCCAAATTTTTTGTAAATCTTTTTTTTTTTATAAATAAAAATGAAATATTTTGGCTCATATTTACCACGGTCATGAAGTACAATCTGTGACGAGAAAACAATCTCAGAATGGCTTGGATAAGTAAAGGTGTTTTAAAGTTATCCCCACATAAAGTGACATGTCAGATTTTCAAAAAATGGCCTGGGCAGGAAGGTGAAAATTGGCAGGATCCTGAAGGGGTTAAAGAGGACCTGTCACCAGTCTTGACATGTATTTAATTACCCCTGAAATAGCAATCCCAGAGCGTCTTCACTTACTACTCTGTGTTGTGATGTTCCCCTGTTACCAGTAAAGGCCCCATACATATTAGTATATTATTGGCTGAACCCAGCAATAGTGGCTTCGGCCAACCATCTAACGTATTCCATAATAGTTATTTCATGGGAAACTCGAGTGTTTAATAAAATAGACATGTGAGGGGAGCTGGCACCTCCTCTGAGTGTTCTGTATTCTTCCTGTCACTGTGTCTGATCAGTAAGGTATTCTCTTGCATCATCTGCAGCATGGTAATGGACAGCGTTGTCAATGCATGGCGGTATTATTGGCTATACTGATTCTTGCATGGTGGTAGCATGCACTTGTCCATGTAGATAGTGTGGTTTATATAGTCAAGGGAGTGGTCAGTGATGTGAGCAAATAAAGTAAAATTGTACTATTCTTCCCCCCTTTACCCCTCCCCCCCTTTCAGGTTTTAATACTGATCTGCCCCCTGCCTGCTGATGGAGGAAAGCTACTGAAAACCGTGGCTCTATTAAGGGTCCATTCACACGTCAGTATTTTTACCTTTCCAGATAAACATTCCTGTTTTTTGCGTATCCGAAAATCTGGATGACATGAGGATGCTTTTAGCATGTCTTCCGCATTTTTTACGGATCCATTGACTAGAATGGCATGACGGAACGCAAAATCGGACAAATAGTAGAACAGGGTATATTTTTTTCCTGGATCCGAATAAACGGAACCCACGGAACAGAACGGAATCACGGAATCGGAGAGCACCATGAGTGCTGTCCGATTATTTGCGGATTCCATTGTAAATAAACGGATCCGCATAACGTTCCGTTTTTAATCTAAACGGATGCGGAACACCAAAACGGACGTGTGAATGGACCCTAATGCTGCTCAGGTCCACTTATTTTCAATTTAGCTGAATGGAGAAACCAGCGCAGTACCCCAGTATAGGGTACTTGCAAACTGTTCTCGTTATGTAATGTTATTTAATGTGTAAATGCCATGTGATGTCCCAACATTTCTCTGTATGGATCATTCAGGGTTAACAATCCTGACTCAGCCTCTGCAGAAAGTTAGAAGAGGGTGCTATCTGACATTGATGCCATGTCCTAGTGCAATGCAATCAAGGTATTTACCTATACCCCTTTAAGGCTGTCGGCATTTGGCTTTACAATGCAAACGTTGGTGTCTATTTCATCTACTCTGCTTCCTATGGCCCACTACAGCCATTTGGAGAATGCTACTATCTTATGTCTTCATTTTCCCACTACACTGCTTTCATGATTCGCATGAAAGTGGGAGACTTGTAGAACCACTGGACTATTACTGAAGGACAGCAGCCACCATCTTTGCCTTCTTTTCCTCATTCTCTGCCCCTCTGAATGTTCAGGAACGATTGTTCATCAAAGTCTGACAACCTGCTAAACAAGAATACACCAGTCTGGCCTATTTTTCGGCATGTTACCTAAAAGTCCGTACTTGACCCTCATGGCAGTTGACCATACACTCCCTCGTTTTTGCAGAAGTCCAATCCCATGTGACCCAAATACTCCGGGAACATAGGCCTCGCTCTCAAGTGAGTACTGCTTCATTTTATCGTCAGCCTTCTTGTCAATTAAAACTGTAAAAATAAAGAAATAAAAATTACTTTTGTAACAATGGATAGTGTAAATTACAATACAAATTACCGCATTACAGTACAAATATGCCAGTGAGCAAATTCAAAGTCTTGTTAGTTTTGCCAGTGAATAATTTTGTCAAATTGTATTTAACCACTTAAAGGGCATCTGTCAGCAGATTTGTACCTGTGTAACTGTCTGACCTGTTACATGTGCACTTGGCAGCTGAAGGCACCTGTGTACGTCCCATGTTCACATGTGCCCGCATTACTGAGAAAACTGATGTTTTAATATATGCAAATGAGCCTCTAGGAGCAATGGGGGCGTTGCCCATACAAAGAGAGCTGAGCCCGTTGCTCCTAGAGACTCATTTGCATATATTAAAACTTCATGTTTCGGTGTGGTTGGCTGTGGGCCCCTAATGCTCTCAGTCAGTACAAGGTTGCCCAGTCAGTGTGCAAAGAGTGCACCCTAAAAGGACCACAGTCTTTCAGGTTAAACTGTAGATGTCAGGTAATGTCACTTTTAATTAGTATAAAAAGGAGTTTCTTCAAGGGGATGTCCCATCTAGGCATATCTACAGGATAGGTCACAAATGTCTGATAGTTGGGGTCCCACCTTTGGGTCCGGCTCCTATCTAGACAACAAGGCCCTGTCTTGCGGCCACTGTGTATGGAGAGGAGGCTGCACATGGGCGGCTCTCACCATTCACTTCTATGGGAGCCCCAAAATTAGCCAGGGACACTTTCTGAACTCTCATAGAAGTGAATAGACAAAGCCACAAATGTGCGGCCTCCTCTACATTCATGGTGGTATCTTTGGGAGTCCAGGCACTGAGACGTCCACCTATCCCTGAAACAAAGGAGCAGAAGTGCTGCTGTCAGTAAAATGTCCAAGTGCTATAAAGATATATTAAGAAATCAATCAGCACATGAAAGACTGTCTGGAAACAGACAAAATATAGTAGGATATACATTGTTGGTGTACTGGTAGATTACCATGTATACTAGATTATATGTTCCTTATCTGTCTGGTTGCCATGGTAACCTACTGTAAGCCATTACTATATTCATGCTGAGATATACTATTGGATACATTCAAGTGACTACATATACCAGGTTACAGCCTCTTTCTCGATTTGGTTGCCCGCGTAACCAACTGTAAAGTGTTGTGATGTCACCGCTGTGAGCTCACTAGGTTCTCCGTCACTGAGGATCTTCAGTCATTTCTGCTCAGCAGGTGATTTTGTTGCTTTGATCTCAAAAGTGACTGCTTTACTTCAAGCGAAGAAAATGTTCTGGCTGGAAAGGTACGTCCTGAAGACAGTCAGTGATATTTCAGCAGAGTACATTCTCATGAAGCTGAATGGACTCATCAATAACCAGGAATACAGGGAGAAAGTGAAGAGGCGCCAAGAAAAGTATCAGAAGAAGAAGAGTGAACTTATGGAAGTTCTCATGGATGTGGCCAGCATGGACAGGAGGGTGCAAGCTATTCTTGAAAGGCTCTTTGGATCAAGACAAAATCCTCGTCATCATTCTTGCCCACCAGTCTAAAAACAATGTCACCTTCATTTGTCAGCAAACAACATTCCATACACAAGGCTGAACCAAGTACTACCTTCAAGGAGGAGAACAATGTCAGGTACTCATGAGCAATCAAGAATATAGAGTTCCTGTCCGGGAGGAAGAGTCTGGTCATGTCTGACAACTAAGTGGCTCTTTACCATGCAAAGTGATAGAGAACCTTTATCTTAAGGTGGCTGCCACGTTGGTGTCTATAGAAAGAGAAAGTGTCCTGAAGAAAGGATGACCGTCATGGTGATGAAGTGGTGGATATGGGACAAGATAAAATGACAGCTACTTTAGATAGTAGCTGTGCTACAAGATTACAGCAGATGAAGGGATAACAGCAATTGTGTTTGAGTAAGAAGAGTGCAAGACCCTTCAAGTCTTACTGAAGAAGAAAGAGTTCCTTCTGAGCTTCCTACACTGAGCACTGCTCTGGATCCAGACCTTAGAAAGAACTGCAACCTGGGTATATGGAACTGCTGAGAGCAAATAGAAGTAGTGCTCTAATACATACATCATACACGAGATGTTACCAGGAGCAATAAGAATTCAGGAAGTGAATGTAGTGCTGAATGTCTTCTGGATAAGAAGATAAGGAGAAGATAAGAAAGGATAATTAGAAAACTGTGCTATAATATAACTGCCTATGAAAAACAACATACCGGTAGTAGTGCATTACAGCACAATATTTACTGATGTCAATAAAAAAAAAATCTGATTTAGCTTAATACTGTGTCAATCAATTTTTTTTATAATGGTTTCACTTGTTAGCATTCTGAAATTAATGAGAACATTTGTGTTATAAAAAGCCAAAAAAAGAAAAATAACGCTTTACCACCAGGTTCACACAGTGCAGTTCTTCCCTTGTTTTTCAGCTCAAATGAGGAGCAGATACAAAAAATAAAATAAAAATAGTAAACGAGTGTCTTGCAGTTATTATTAGGACTCATGTCTGCCCGTTCCCGTGGTACGGCGGCCCCCTGTTTTTTTTTGTAGCCCTTTATGTAAATAGGGCTGTGGTTGTCCTCAGGAGAAGTCTGGTTCATTGTTTTGATGCTATCCAATAAGTGAGGCAGTGTCGCAGCAGCATCTTTCCAGAAAACAGAGATGCTGGTGCAGTACCCCAGGCCTGGGGGCTTGTTACATTATGTATGGTAATATAATGTTTTATGTTCTGCCGATGTGGTATGGTTGGCAATGGTTTGCAGGAACAGGGATAATCACCCTGTTCCTCCCCTCTTGGGAGGAGAGAGCTGTTCCTACATCCTGTCAGGAGGGGGAGTTTAAATCCAGACAGAGAGGAGAAAGGAAGCACATACCAGAGCTGCTACTCTAAGTGAATGTAACCAATTCTCCTGTGGGACCTTCACTCCAGGAAGAGTATCAGAATCTAGAAAACTGCTTCCAAAAAAGCTTCAGTGTGCCTAGACAACAGAGTGATCAGCAAAACCACAGCTTTACAAACCCTTCTGCAGGTGAGGGACTATGGCTCAGACACCCATCCCCTAAACCTCTTCTAGGCCAGTAAAACACCAAGCCTATATGACATTGTGATATTAATTGCCACCTAACCAGCCACCATATTTCATCACTTGGTGAGCGAACCTGAACTTTGCACTTACTGTTGCTGAATGCCCCACAAGTTTTATTTTTTTGCACTAAGTAAAGAGAGACTGTTACACTTAAACTTCTGGCCTGATTCTTCAAACTACCTGTCCACTGTACATATCCCCAGGGAGCGACAGCCTGAGGTAGTACACCCTGAATCAACACCTCATGAGGGCCAATACCACTCCCTTTCTCTGCACCAGCGACTCGCTGTACTCTTTGCTATCAAGATTTAGAACACTTACTTTGCTGTCTATGTCGGTGCCAGATCCTCTTCTGGTGTATCTCACCGGCCCACACTCTCTGGTTATTCCAGCCAGGCTTTACTGCACTTGAGTTGTAGCACTCAGCAGCATGGAGGAAAAGCAAGCATGTAGGCAGCATCGAAACCTGTGGATTGGCTATGTTGCCAGCGCCAGGTCAAAGGGGTTCAGTCACTTCAGCAAAATAGCATTTATGTAGAGAAAGGTAATACAAGCCACTTACTAATGTATTCTGATTGTCCATATTTCTTTCTTCACTTCCTGGGTTAATTTTTCCATCACATTATACACTGTTTGTTTCCAGGGTTATGACCACCCTGCAATCCAGCAGCGGTGGCCGTTCTTGCACACAGTAGGGAAAAGCACCAGCCTATTTGCACTCCCGTGGTCATGGCTACCAAAGAGGCCAGTACTCTTTCCTATAGTGTGCAAGCACGGCCACTGCTGATGGATTTCAGGGTAATAGGTAATAACAATACATTAGGCTACTTAGTGGAAGCCTTCTCCGGCAGGCTGTTCCGGCGGGTAACCAGCCTGCCGGATGCAAGCTGCCACTAGTGCATGCGTGCTGCCGGAATTCCACTCCGGCCCCATTCACTATAATGGAGTTCCGGCCGCAGTACGGCAAACATGCCAAGAGGCAGCCGGAATTAAACTACGACAATCCGTCGGCACTCTTGCACTAGCGGCAGCACGGATCCGGCAGGCTGTTCACCTGCAGGAACATCCTGTCGGAGAAGGCTGCCACTAATGTGAAAGTAGCCTTAGTAAGTGCCTTGTATTAACTTTCTCTACATGATAAGTGCCATTTGCTGAAGTGATACAACCCGTTTAATGCTCTAATTCCCCTTAGTGACCAACATATTTTTTTGCCGGGAAGATACCACTATGACGCTGTCTCTGCTTATTGTCAGAAAAAATTAACAGCAGGGCATTTACGGAAGTGGTGACATTTAAATGGGTTGGCCCATCTCATACATAGGGTGCATATTGTTAGGATAGGTGCAATGTCTGATAGGTTCCTCTGGGACCCGCACCTATCTTTAGAACAGAGCCCGCATGCAAGGCCGTCCACCATTCATTCCTATGGGAGTGCCAAAAATAGCTGAGCAGTTCACTAGGCTATTTTTGGAAGTCCCATAGAAATTAATGGGAAGCGCACCGCACAAGTGCAGTCACCGCTCCATTTACTTTATGGGACACAGAAATAGCTGAGCCAGCGCTCATCTATTTTGGGCAGTCCTATAGAAATAAATGGAGGGCAGCTGCGTATGGGAAGCCTGCTCACCTTCACTTTTTGGGTAAATTGTCCCATAGACTTCAATACAAGTGAAAGGAGGATTCTGGAGTTGTAGTTTCAGAACAGCTGGAGTGCCGGAAGTTGCTGATCTCGGTCCTAAGCCATGTGATGTCATGTGATGTGATTGCCGGGCTGCAATACCAAGCACAGCCACTATACAACGCATGGCTTGGTAAACTGTGAGACCGCGGAGCTCACGGAAGTACTTCGGCCTCCTCAAACAGCTGATAGGTAGGGGTGCCGGGTGTCAGACCGCCACAGATCTCATATTAATGACTTAATCTGAGTATAAGCTATTAATAGGTAAATCACAGAGAACCCCTTTAACCCTTTCACTACCAGAGTTTTTTTTGTTTTTTTTTCGTTTTTGCATTTTAATTTTTCTACCCTATATTCCTTGAGCCATAACTTCTTTATATTTCTATTACTTTTTAATGCCACCATTAATTATGGCATAAATTGTAGTGGAAAGCGGTAAAAAAAAAATTCTAATGAGGTGGAATTGGAAAAAAACGCAATTCCTCCACCGTTTTATGGGTTTTGTTCCCACAGCGTTTTGTTTGCAGCAAAACTGACTCATGCCCTTCATTCTCTGGGTCAATATGATTACAACAATACCATATATATATATATATATATATACACACACACTCACCTAAAGAATTATTAGGAACACCTGTTCTATTTCTCATTAATGCGATTATCTAGTCAACCAATCACATGGCAGTTGCTTCAATGCATGTAGGGTTGTGGTCCTGGTCAAGACAATCTCCTGAACTCCAAACTGAATGTCAGAATGGGAAAGAAAGGTGATTTAAGCAATTTTGAGCGTGGCATGGTTGTTGGTGCCAGACGGGCTGGTCTGAGTATTTCACAATCTGCTCAGTGCTCAGTATTTCACGCACAACCATTTCTAGGGTTTACAAAGAATGGTGTGAAAAGGGAAAAACATCCAGTATGCGGCAGTCCTGTGGGCAAAAATGCCTTGTTGATGCTAGAGGTCAGAGGAGAATGGGCCGACTGATTCAAGCTGATAGAAGAGCAACGTTGACTGAAATAACCACTCGTTACAACCGAGGTATGCAGCAAAGCATTTGTGAAGCCACAACACGCACAACCTTGAGGCGGATGGGCTACAACAGCAGAAGACCCCACCGGGTACCACTCATCTCCACTACAAATAGGAAAAAGAGGCTACAATTTGCACGAGCTCACCAAAATTGGACTGTTGAAGACTGGAAAAATGTTGCCTGGTCTGATGAGTCTCGATTTCTATTGAGACATTCAAATGGTAGAGTCTGAATTTGGCGTAAACAGAATGAGAACATGTATCCATCATGCCTTGTTACCACTGTGCAGGCTGGTGGTGGTGGTGGTGTAATGGTGTGGGGGATGTTTTCTGGGCACACTTTAGGCCCCTTAGTGCCAATTGGCCATAGTTTAAATGCCACGGGCTACCTGAGCATTGTTTCTGACCATGTCCATCCCTTCATGACCACCATGTACCCATCCTCTGATGGTTACTTCCAGCAGGATAATGCACCATGTCACAAAGCTCGAATCATTTCAAATTGGTTTCTCGAACATGACAATGAGTTCACTGCACTAAAATGGCCCCCACAGTCACCAGATCTCAACCCAATAGAGCATCTTTGGGATGTGGTGGAACGGGAGCTTCGTGCCCTGGATGTGCATCCCTCAAATCTCCATCAACTGCAAGATGCTATCCTATCAATATGGGCCAACATTTCTAAAGAATGCTATCAGCACCTTGTTGAATCAATGCCACGTAGAATTAAGGCAGTTCTGAAGGCAAAAGGGGGTCCAACACCGTATTAGTATGGGGTTCCTAATAATTCTTTAGGTGAGAGTATATGTTTTTTATGTTTACATAGTGTAAAAATAAATTTAAACTTTGATAAAAAAAACTTTTTTTTACATCACCATATTCTGACCCCCATAACTTTTGTATACTTATGTCTACTGAGCAGTTTAGGAACTCAATTTTGCGGGACAATCCGTAATTTTTATTCATATCATTTTGCAGTCTTTTTTATCACATTTTATAAAAAAAAATTGGGTAAGGGCTCTTTCACACGAGCGGATCCCGTGCGTGAAAACCACTGCGTGAAAGACAGCCAAGCACCGCTCTGGACATCAGAGACACGGAGCATTAACAAGATTGATAATGCTCTTTGCCTCTCTGTGACTTTTTTACTACTAAATCACGATGACAACTTGATTTTGTAGTAAAAAGATCACCGAGAGGCATGGAGCATTTTTAATCATGTTAATGCTCCGTGTCTCTGCTGTCCGGAGCGGGGCTTGGCTGTCTTGCATGCAGCAGATTATCTGCACCACATCTGCTTGTGTGAAAGAGCTCTAGGAGAAGCAATGAAAAAATAGCAAATCGGACATGTTGACCCTTTTTTCCGTTACGCCATTCGCCGCATTGGAAATTTTTTTCAAATGGGCATTTTCGGTGGTGATACCAATGATGTTTATATTTATTGTAATTTATTTTCTAATTATACGGAAAGGGGGTGATTTAAACGTTTATATGTCTTTTATTTTTTTTATATACTGTATATTTTCACTAAATTTTTAATTTTTTTGTGATGATTTCGAAGCTCATATATGAGCCTATAAATTATGTTTTTTCATTTTAAATTTTGCATCAGGGATTTAAAAAATGGGTTTTGGATTGAAAATTGCTCATTTCTTATCCTGGCCTCCCATCTGGTGACCAAAATAAGAATTGCAACATGAACACTATCAGCCTCGTCAGCGAGGCTCATAGTGTTCAGCGCAACTACCGATGCTTCCATTGGCCGCAGGGGGTGTCGGTTGCAAGCCTGGAAGCACGAGCTTCCGGGTTTTTGCGCATTTAGATGCCGTAATCCTTCTTGATCTTGGTGGCATCTAGAGCCTTTAATTACCGCGATTGGCAATATTGCCGGTCACGGTAATTATCCGCAGGTCTCTGCTGTTTGAAACATCAGAGACTTGCCGGCCATGATGCCCGCTGCACGTGCGAGCGGGCATCATGTTCCCACATCGCTCCAGCGCCATAGCGAAAGGGTTATATATACCAACAATAATAAACCAAGAATAACTTCAAACCTGTAATAAAGGCAGTATCCTTGAGTAAGTTATTTAGTGATGCAGAAAACGCCATCTTCTTCCCAAGCTGTTTAGTAATGTTTCCTGCGAGGACGATGGGGCTGCCGTGTCTGCTCAACTTCAGTTCTGCCACTGCAGAATATCGCTGTTCGCCACCCACTGTCTGCAAATCTGTCATTCCCTGCAATGGACGCGGACACATTCACATTCTTCAGACTCTTGTTATCATTCAGTGACTCAGCATCTACTCACATTTATTAACAGTAATAATAATAATAGTAATAACAATATTAATAATAATAACCATTATAATAATCCTGAACCCCTTAGTGACCAGCCTGTTTTGGGCCTTACTGACCAAGCGCTTTTCTTCCTTTCCTCCTTGTCGCATTCCAAGAGCTATAACTTTTTTATTTTTCTGTCTATATAGCTGTATTTGGGCTTGTTTTTTGTGGGACAAGTTGTAGTTTTAATGACGCTATTTTGGGGTACACATAACTTTTTGATTAACTTTTATGAACTCTTTCTGGGAGGGAGATGGGAAAAACAGCAATACTCCCACTGAGTTTTACTTTATAAATTTTACGGTGCTCATTTATCGGTATAAATAACATAATATCTTTATTCTATGGGTCAGTATGATTACAACGATACCAAATACATATGGATTTTTTTACGGAAGGAAGAGAATATTTTTGCATCGCTGCCTCCCAAGACCCATAGCTTTTTTATTTTTCCTTCTATGAAGTTGTATGAGGGCTTAATTTTTGCGGGATGACTTGTAGTTTTCATTGGTATCATTTTGGAGTAAATTATGCTTTTTGATTGCTTGTTATTAAGTTTCTTCGGAGGCAACTAAGAATAAATGAGCAATTCTGTCATTTAAAAAATATTTTTTTTACAGTGTTCACCTTAGGGGATAATTTACATGATAGGGGAGATATTTTTTTTTGCTAATTTTTTTAATTGAAAAACGTATTTTTAATGTAAAAAAAAGCATTTTCTTACTAGAAGTTTTTTTTATTTAATACATTTTTTTTGTTTTACTTTTTTTTTTACCACTTAATAGTCCCACAAGGGACTATAGCAACAAGGAACAACATTTTGATTGCATTTTGATTGCTTTCAAAATACAATGCACTATCCAGTGCATTGCATTTTAATGTCAGTACTTTACTGACATTGACCAGCAGGCTGCACCAAAGAGCCACAGCCTGCTGAAAAATACTCAAGGTTGGCTTGGGGCCTATATCAGACCCCAGCCAGCCGTTAAATGTGGCGGGCGCCATTGCCCATGGCATGTAAAGCATTAAACAGCCCGGATTGGCACTCCTGCCAGTCTGGGCTGTTAGTGCAGGAGCACGGCTCTCATGTAAGAGCTGAGTCCCCACTCCCTGCCACATGGGGGACCCATGCAGCGCTTAGACTGGGCCGCCATGAAAAAGTTAGTGATCACCAATACGCCTTTTTACGGCAGTCACTAAGGGGTTAAATGGGTTTTCTCAGGATAGACTGTAATATCAGATCGATGGACTCCAGGCACCCTCACTAGCTGTTTGAAGGGTCAGTGGCAGTTATTTCGGTCTGACTACCCGTATGCTTAGTGGTGGTGGTGGTGCAGGAGATTGTAGCTTTGTCACATTCACAATTAAGAGGCCACAGCATGGAAGCCACAGCTTTTTTAACAGCTAATCATAAGGGGTGCCAAGAAGTGTTCCCCCAGCAATATAATATTAATGACCTATACTACAGGACAGGCCATCAATAATCTGATCCAGGAAAACCCCTTTAACTATTCTGTTCTATGCTTATAAGGGTTTATTCCTAAAAAGTGCCTCTCTCATTCAAGTGAATAGAGCTAACCTGCAATACCAAACCCAGCCAACGGCGAGGAGTGGCGCACTTTCTAGAAAAACAAACTAAAAGCAGATCCCTTTTTCTAATCTCAGATATTACTTAAAGTGAATATAATCTTACAATATGTCTTGTAATTTATATATTTTTTCTCTCTTACATATACATAGTCCATCATTAGTTATTTTTTTATGGTATAAACTAATGTATTTAATTAATTTTGCATGTGCCAGAATGCTTAATGGAGTGGTAGTGTCCATGCTCGACCTCAGCTTTATTTAAAGGGGTATTTCAGTTGTTAGAAGTTATCCTTTATCCACAGGATAGGGGATAACTATTAGATCAGTGGGGGCCCTACCTCTGTACTCAGCTATCTTCAGAACTCTCATAGAAATGAATAGTGCAACTGGCCACTCCGTTCACTGGGGCTGCAGGAGGTACTGGGCCCCAGTTCTCATGATCGGTGGGGGTCCCCAGCGGTAGGACCCCCACTGATCTAATAGTTATCCCCTATCCTGTGGATAAGGGATAACTTCTAACAACTGGAATACCTCTTTAAAGTTCACTTAGACATAGTCTTGCAGCTAGGGGAACAGAGGACAAGGGGACCCTATTCTGGCGATCAGTGGGGTCCAAGCTGTCACCACCCACCATTCCAGTGGATATGTAATAAATATTCCTGACTGGAATACTCTTTTAATTTAATATCACCTAACTCTTATCAAGTTTATTTTAGTATGTGATTAATATTTTTAAAGGTTATTTCTGTTTGTAAATGCTGTATATGCTGTAAATGCTGTAAATGCTGTAAATGCTGTATATGCTGTATATGCTGTAAATGCTGTAAATGATGTATATGCTGTATATGCTGTAAATGCTGTATATGCTGTATATGATGTATATGCTGTAAATGCTGTAAATGCTGTATATGCTGTAAATGCTGTAAATGATGTATATGCTGTATATGCTGTAAATGCTGTATATGCTGTATATGATGTATATGATGTATATGCTGTAAATGCTGTATATGCTGTATATGCTGTATATGATGTAAATGCTGTATATGCTGTATATGCTGTAAATGCTGTATATGCTGTAAATGCTGTAAATGCTGTATATGCTGTATATGCTGTATATGCTGTAAATGCTGTATATGCTGTATATGCTGTAAATGCTGTATATGCTGTATATGCTGTTGATATCAGTGTCAACATACTGCAGCAGCACAGTAAACATAGGTCCAAAGATATCAAACAATGCTGGAAATTTACGTTGCACATTACTATAGCAATCCACCTTACACTATGTAATATGTTACTGGTTAGTATTGGGGATAGTAAATTGGGACCCCATTCCTAAACAGAACAGATCATGGTGCTGAAAACCAAAAAGTGCCTAAACCATTCAGAAGTAGCTGAGGATTCCAGTACAGCAGTAGTACTTACAATGCTGTAGAAACCAAGCATGACTACTGAGAATGTTGAGGTACATGGAGGTGCAAACCAGGTGGGCCGACTACTTCCCATCCTAGCATAAAGCCAAAAAGTAAAAGCATGGAACAGGAACAGCATTTCATATGTAGGGTAAGCTTCAAGTAATTTTATTTAACACTTTCATACTTCGGAATAATAAGTCAATGCTGGTGAGCCATACAACATTATGAGGATACAACCCTTCATCAGGCTCACGGGCACCTTCTCTCATTTTTTCATATGGATTTTTAGGCAATGGCTTTAAAGGGTCACTGTACTGTCATTAAACTTTTGATATGTCTTAGGCACATATCAAAAGTTTAGATCAGAGAGGGTCTGAGCGCTGAGATAGATCTCTAGTACGAGGGTAGAGAAGCGCTTGCCTAGCACACACTCCATCTTCACTACATGAGATGGGAGCAAGACAGGCCCATAGACTTTCTATTTATTGAGTATTTCCCGCTTCCTGTCCTGTAGTGAGGAGAGAGAATGTGCTGTAAGCGCTTCTCTCTACTCAGTCTAAAGATGTCAACTTTTGATAAGCCCCTAGGACATAACAAAAGTTTAATGAAAGTATAGTGACCCTTTAAATCGTAACTACAACTAAATGCTAGCTGCAGAGAAATAAAATTATTATAGAATGCTTTTCTAAGACTAGAAATAGATATCAGTTTTATAATTTAAAAAATGTGAAAACAAATACTTTAATGTAATAGATCTCCTTGTCGTCCACAATTAATTCCAAGTGTCCATTCCTAGAATTTCTTGAGGATTCAATTCTTCCTGTTTTCAATGAAAAAAACACAGATTTTTATAAATTATTCAATCAATCAATCAATACCTAAATTACAGTAACGGTTGTAGTTACATGTATATCCTATTTTTGTTCTTTAAAGGGTTTGTCCAGGTTTAGAAACATGGCTACTTTCTTCCAAAAAAAAAAACCTGTCACATCTGTCCACAAGTTGTGACTCAGCTCTACTGAAGTGAATGGGGCTGAGATGCATTACCACACACAACCAGTGGATTGGTGTGGCACGGTTTTTTGAAGAAGCCATGTTTTTCTATCCCGGACGAGCCCTCTAAGCCTCCACTCTTGGAAAACTATACTTTTTGACTTTTATCACTTAAAGTGTCCCAGAATTTTCAAAAAGCTTTTGATATGTCATAAAAACATATAAAAAATTTCCATTGGTGGGGTTTTAATGCTGAGACCTCCACTAATTGAGAGAACAAGGAGAAAGAGGTGTTTGCACATCATGCTTTGTCTCCTCACTGCAGGAGACAGACTTAGTAGAAAGTCTATGGACCCATCTCTTGTCCATCTCCTGCAGCGAGGAGAGAGAGCATGATATGAAAACACTTCCCTCTCCTCGTTCTAGTGATTGTTGGCGGTCTAACCTTTGATATGTCTCTATGACATATCAAAAGTTTTCTGAAGACTCAGTGACCATTTAAAACAAGTAAAGATTCTAGAAGAGGCAGCCTAAATTAGCATCCAATCAATTATAAGGTCTTTAGATTTTGTAGGACCAAGCTATTTTTCAGCCCTCTGGGGGACTCTATTAAATATATAAGAAGGACTGTCCCATCAGGACTTTTCAATTTCCCCTGTTGGGACTAACTGTTAACATCTAATACTATAGAAAGGGATCCGCATGATCATGTATTATATGGTCAACCATTGCTCTGAATAGGCATCAACTAAGAGCACATATACGCTGCAGAGTCATGGTGGCCAGCATTATGGACGCTCCTAAGGGACTTTATAATAAAGGGCTACCTTACCCTCTTCGACTACATATAAGGGAAAGGGGTATTTCATAAAGGGTAGCCTTTCTATGTAATGGATGGTATGCCATAGCTGGTACTTGTTTAAACTAATATTCAGAGATGACCTCTTTTGTTGTTTTTTTTTCTTCAGAAAAGTAGGGACTGCTGCCCATTATGCTACCTAACTGAATACTGGGCTACTTGGGCTTTGCAATCTTCAGCGACCTCCAGGACCTCCTTATTTAGACACAAGCCCCTATTACATCCATCCATGTGTGATGTGTAGGTACATATCTAGTAACACAGGTGTATCTTACCACTAACACTTGAAGGATATCTATTGTTTTACTTTAGGACCAGGTATATACTGTATGTTCCAAATGTGGCCATAACCCTCCTTGGCAACCAATGGATGCACAATTTTGATATTAATTCATTGGGTTTACCCATAAAATTGTGCTACCCTTGGCCACTGCATGTGAATGGGGTTTCGGCGACATGTGCAAGCGTGGACCTGGCCTAAGAAACGCGTACTGCAGTTCTGCAAATGTGTTTTATTTGCATTATTGTTTATTAGAATTTTTGTTAAAGAAAAGATAAACCAAGACAACAGGGATAATATGAAACCAACAAAGCAGCATGAGGAATAAGTATATGTTATCCATGGCAATGGCAGGAACATGTAAGAGCCGACCTAATCAGAGGCTATGAGATAAGTGATTATTGACCCGAGCAACAGAAATAAATCTTACATCTGTAATGAGGGTCTGCCAAAGAAACAAGCTTAAATATACAGTAATACTGGAGTGAATCATCTATCAGACAAATGTGTTTTACTTGCAGAATGTTGTAGAAGGTTTGTTATTTCTACTCTGAACATTTGCCATGTTCTTCCCTGACATAAGGAATGAAGACAGACCTGGTTTCTTCCTAGCTGCAGTTCACAGTACTATATTTTGTGGAGTTTATCCTCTATTTTCCTTTTTTTATTTTAAACTTCCACTACCTTATAGGAGTTTTCCAGTCCTATAATACTGAAAAGGCCACCAATAACAGATGTCCGACACACCAAACCACCGCCAATCAGCTGTTCTGCGGTAGCTCCAGCGCCAGGACTACAGTTCAGTCTATTGTGTAGTGGTTACAGCATTGACTCCAATGGGAGCAGAACTGCAGTAACCAGCTCTGTCCATTCAGGCTCGGACTGGCCCACAGGGGTACAGGTGGATTTCCCAGTGGGCCCCTTGTCATCCACCCCCTGCACAAGTGGCACATAACACAGTAGACTTACTGTACTACATATAGACAGGCTGTGTACAGCACCTCAACCAGCCTAAATTCAGCTGCTGTGTGAGAAGGTAATATTTGGATGTATCCATATGGTGGGCCCCCAAAATAAATTTTACTGGTGGACCCTAGACAGCGCAGTCCGACACGGTGTCCATTACACAGTAGACAGAGCTGTAGTTTGGTGCTGACCTCCAGTAACACAGTACTGTACAACAGCGTCGGATCCCTGCTGATCAGATATTGATGGCCTGTTCTGAGGATAACCCCCTTAAAACAGTGATTGCTAACCTTGGCACTCCAGCTGTGGTAAAACTTACAACTTCCAAGATGCCCCCATTGCTTGGCTGCTCTCAGAACTCTATAGAAATAAATGGAGCATGCTGGGAGTCGTAGTTTCACCACAGCTGGAGTGCCAAGGTTAGCCATTACTGCCTTAAAACATGATCTCCATTTCTCTTTTGTTTCTCTTTCATTTCTGTACAATTCTTTCCATTCTACTTTCCCAATGAACAGTAAATACCAGTAAGGCTAGTTTCACACCTGCGGCATAGAACTCCGACAGGCAGTTCCAGTAGAGAACAGCCTGCCGAAGTTCTCTAATTTTGGCATTGCCGGATATGGCGCCCTACCGCCAGACCCGATTCACTATAATGGGGTCCGGCAGAGATCCGGCCATTACCCAGCAAATATGTTGAGAATCGGCTGGATGGACCTGCTGGCCAGACCACACGGGGTGAAGGTAGCCTTATTCAGGTATTATTAATGTTGAAGCCATATGACATACCATCCATCTGAACCTTCTTTTTCGGATGTAAAAGCTTTAGCCTGAATTTTCTATGTGGGATGTTATAATACAGGTCAATTCCAACATCCCTTTTAATTTCAGATTTTGGCGTTCCCAGGAAAAAGTGCATTGTGGCTTCATATGGCAGCCAACCGTCTTTCTGCAAGATAAACATAAGAAAAGAAGACAATAACTGAGTGTGAGGTGGTAGGAATATAGGAGGAAGTAAGATCCATCTTTACCTTGCACAGTGGCATACACAGAGAAGTAAGGGCCCCCAAGCAACTGTAGTCAGTTCCATCAAAATGTCTAATTGCTGCATGCAGGTAGATGAGCAATCAGATCTCCATGTGAGGGTGACTGAAGTCTGCCACTTAGGGCTCATGCACACAAATATATTTTTTTTTCCATGTCCGTTCATTTTTTTTTGCGGCCTGTATGCGGAACCATTCACTTTTGTGAGGCCACAAAAAAAAAAACTGAAATTACTATTGCGTGCATTCCCTGTGCGCATGGCCATTCTGCCAAAAAAAGAACGTCCTACTATTGTCCACATTACGGACAAGGATAAGATTGTTCTATTAGGGGCCTTTCCGTTATGCAAAATGCAGAATGCACATGGCCAGTATCCGTGTTTTGCGTATTTGCAATTTGCGGACCGCAAAACATCCACCGGTTGTGTGCATGAGCCCTTAGCAATATATATATATATATATATATATATATTAGCAAAACTTACCTAATCAACTGATCAACATGTATGTGTGTAGTTAGGCTTAAAGGGGTATAACTATTTCATCAAATAAAGGTTATAATGAAACGTTATACAATTTTATGATATCATTTCTGCATCCATTCCTTATCGTTTCAAGCTCTCTGCTTGCTGTCATTCAGTAGGGACCTTTGTTTACTTCCAAGGATAGTTTTTTCTGAGCTCTGATAACTGTACTGTAATGTAATTAGGCAAAATTTGTGTGTTACTTGACAGCAAGCAGAGATCTTGAAGGTCTATTGTAAAATAGTACAAGTCTTCATACAAAACAGAACCAGAGCTTGTGTATGTGCAGACGCGTAAATATAACTGCTCGTATATCTTCTGTTATTTCTTCTCATTTGCCATAATGTATACATACACAGTGCAAATTATAAAAAACAACCACGATAAGGCTGTGAGATCTTCAGATTCAGTTTGTTTCAGGTTTGCTGAATTTTTCTAAAAGTTCAGTTCGTACTTTTATCGATTGTACTCGAACCAAAGTTGAAAGGTAGAGCTAGGAGCTCTTTATTTCTATTTTTCTAGTTATGCTATGTAAGTCTATTTAAAAGGTGGAGCAGTGACTGAAAGGCTATGCTGTATTGGTGAAACACTCGCTTTCGTTAATCCATTTCGGAAAGTAAGCTAAATTTTTAGAATCCCAATTTTTTTTAAAATCAATATGAATTCCATATTGATGAATTTCTAATTTGCTCATCTCTAGCATGTATATTTATACATATCTCCTTGTGCTTCAATTTTCCCCTATTTTGTTATCCACTAAGATTTTGGTGGTGGCCTCAAACTGTTCAATCAATGCTTTTTCATAATATGATTTTTCCCTGGTGGTGGCCTCAAACGGTTCAATCAGTGCTTTTTCATAATATGATTAGTAAATATCTTTCCCAGAAACCCAGCGGGGCACTACCTGGCCTACATTACTCCACAAATGTACTACGCATGTTAAAATCTCTCTCTCTCTCTCTTTCAGGATCTAAAATTCTTGGGAAATTCAGGACGAATTCCGAACCGGTACAATCGTTTCTCTCATCATTAATCCCAATGCTATTGACCACAACTATACTAAATTTGAAAAAAAAGATCATACAAGTCCGGTACCTGTGAAACCTGGTTGTAGGAAGCTTCAAGGAGATATTGCTGCAGCCCTTTGTCATGCTTTTTTAACACAAGAGATGCTTTTCCCGGTCCAGACCAGGGGAATGGTAAGAGATTTTTTCCATCAGGAAAAGACAGTTCAAAACAAGGCTGCCACCCCAGGAGCTTGGACGCTGAGGAACAATAAAGAACAAGTGGTAAACTGATACTGAGATATTAGTTGACGCCCTGCTCTTGGAAAACTGTGTTCTTCTTCTGGAGTCTATGTATGTCTAGGCATATACAGTCTACAATCAGGGACCAATTCCCCCACCAGTATTGTCTAAGTCAGGGGGGCACAACACTTCTCTTCCTAAGAGCTGCAATAAAACTTAAAGGGGCATTACCATCTGGGATATGTATGTCCTTCAAAAGTATATGCCATAAATATCTGGGTGTTGTAGCACTCTCCACTAAACATCATGGGTGTTATGGGAACTGCCTAGCATTTCACAATTTCCATAACCTACAGTAGAGAGGTTACATGTCTCGATGGCCATCTCTCTAATTCTATATATGGGAGACCACTGATAGCTACACAGAATACTTTTCGACAGGGAAAGTACATGTGAGCAGCCACACACAGGCAAGTATTTTTGTGTCTAGATGGTTTGGGGTCACACGGAATGGCATGCCCCCCTTGTCTAACCAAATAAACCCTACTTTTCAGTCTGGAATCAAACGCTGTCATGCTTTATATTGAAAACTCCATAAAACTTCCAACTTCCATAAAATTAAGCAGTGGATCTGCTGGGTATAGCTCTGGGGCTCACAGTAAACCCCAGTCACCCCTACATACTTACTGTACCCTAGAAGACCATGTCCTCCAGCCTTGAATCTTCCCAGGTTCTATCTGATTGTGCCACCAATCCCCATTATTACTAAATTGATGGCGTATACAGCAAATTTAAGTCTATTTTATATTACATTTTAAAGGGAATCAGACTTTAATGTGGATTGCTGATCTGTGACCTTACCATCCTCATTCATGCAAGATTTTCTTTCAGCCTGACCTCTGGGACTTTTGATTTTTTCCAGAACATCTGACGTCATAAGATACAACTGGGAGCTGATAGAAAGAATAAGTAAATCAACATTTGTAGGTTCAAAATCAAAGCACTGGTACATATAGGCCTATGGCAAATAGCAGCTAGCCAATGACATGTAAAACATGCGTTTAACCCTATTTATTCATGTTTGTAGCTAGTATATCAGTGGCAAAACTAAACCAAAGGAATGATGTCATTTCCAAGACCTTGATTCACTTTCTTGGTTTTATGTTAAGCAGAGATATGATATGTCTGGTCAAACTGTGACATTGAAGAGAATGGGGGATGTAGTAAGGACAGGATACAGGTATATATCCCCACAGTAGTATCTCACATCTTATGAATAAAAACTGTCCAAAAGGATAAGCGGCTTGTAAATGATGAAACCTTTTCTTTGGCCACTGTCTACGAGATCATCATAGGATGCCCTCAATGATTAAGTTGCAAGGCCGAAACTCTGAATCACAAATTCAAAAAAATAGGGTATCCTGACTTTTAGGAAAGGCTTTACTATGTCTCCATGATCTATCTATGATCCACTTATGTTTTAGCAAGAAATGTATTCATTCTACATGGGGAACATTCAAAACACATAAAACTGTAGTACATACAAGTGGCCTGTAGATGTCACTGTTGTAATTATCGCCAGGGTTAACTTAACTAATGTCCATAATCAAACCCAAATGTCACCTAACACCAGGAATCAAAGTCACTGTAATACTAACACTGCAGCCTTGTTTGATTATTTGAATTTCTCATTTTTATCGGTGAAAGACGTTTCACATTCTCGAAGTTAATTTTTGAGTTTCTGCAGCAGATGACTTCTCTGTATTCTCATAGATTGAGTGCAAACCTCTCCACTACACTACAGAAGTGTTGGTGCCAGAGCAAACTGATTTCACCGCAACACTTCTGATTTAGGATTTGGTCACTGACCCCAATAGAGTCACTGGGGCAGAGTTACTAATCCTGTAGATAGTGTAAAATGTAGACATTGGGGGTCAATTAAAAAGCCCTATGCCAGATTTCTGATGTAAAAAAGGCAGCCACAAACCATTGGTTTGTGGCTTTTTAAATGCCATTAGCCTAAAATGAGGCACAATCAGTCTTTTTACGCCACCCTCGCCCCTTTCCAAAAAGGGGGTGTGGTGGGAGCATGGATTGGGGTACGCAGGTCCATCAACCCCAGCACATTTAACATCAAGTATGCCAGAAAGCCAGTGTAACTGACTGAAATCTATGCCAACTCGAGCTGGAGTAGATTTCAGTCCAGCACACAGACTGGCAGAGGATGCACTTAGTTTATGATGAGGCATGCACCTCATCATTCTACAGTGGCACAGGAAACACTGGTCTTGATAGCTGACTCCCATTATGTCTAGACCTGCACCAGATTTATCACAGGGGCTCAGACAGGATGAGAAATGTGGTGCAAGAATAGACTCTTTTGTCTAAATCTTGAAGACTATGTACAACTTTGGAGCCAATTTTTTTATGATTGCATTTTACTCGTTTTGGACTAAAATTTCATTTTTCTGCTGGTCTTTATAAAAAAAAAAATTGAGCTGTTCTGTCACAAAGATTTAACTGTTTGTCTATCTGCGTGACTGGTACTTACACTTTGTGCAGGTCATCTAATAAACCTTATCTCTAAAAAGGGTCATAAACACTTATTTAAACCACATTCTTATCAGTAAGATAAGAATTTAGCTAAAATGAGTGTTTAAGAGGTCAGAGATCACAGATAAGGAGCAAGAGCAGAGAGAAAATACAGATCCTGCTACTAGATAAACTCAAAGCTGCACAGAGACAGGGAGTCAACATTTTTAATAAAGACCAATTGAAAAAATGATTTGTAGCTCAAAATGAGTACAATGCAAAAATAACCTAAAGGTCTACATAGCCTTTAATACTTTGGGAAATAATTTTCACCTAGAATTGTGGCACTATTTTGGCTCAAAATTCGGCATATTAGGCCATGCCCCTTTCACATGAAGACACATGCTATCTTCAAAGCCCTGCCCCCTTTTCGAGCAAGTCAGAAAAAACTGAGTAAACCCAGTTGCACCAAATCTCAACCTTTTTTAGGCAGATTCTAGGCGCAGATACATTATTAAGTCTGGGCCATTGTCTTTAAGGTTTTTCTGTAATACAGAAGAATTCATATACTTAACACAACACTCTACAACTTTAGATAGTTAAGACGTCAGAAACCTCACCTGTAGTCTAGTATTTCCATAGATTCTTCATGTGTGTTCAGGAAAACCTTGAGATCCTGCCCACGCCTCATATGAATACCCCCATCCAAGCTGCTCATGGTTTTTATACCAGTTACCCATTTCAGCCCAATCTTTCCCACTGCTCCGGTAATTCCCATATGAGCAGACAGCTGAAGGGAAGCACTGTTAAAGGAAAACAATTCAAAATTCTTACGATTTGGCTTTAAAGTGTTGGACCAGAAAATAGTTCACACCACAGCCTTTATTTTCATTACTGAGAACATATATAGTCTATATATATATATATATATATATATATATATATACTAAGTCTGCTTCTCCGGCCTGCAGCTGTCATGTCATGTGTTGTTTGTGTGACAGCTGCAGTCATTCACAGGCCCCAGCTGTTTTGTGTGCGTGAATGCTTTGGGACTGCTGAAGCCAGTAATTGGCTGCAGTAGTTATGTGAACAATGAACGACATATGAGTGATGCAGGCCCAACAGGGGTTGGAGAGGTGCAATCCCAGAAACACAGAGGCATGTAAAAAGTCTCTTTCTGAAAATAGACAATCCCATTAAAAACATGTATAAAAAAAAACACTGCCTGCTCGGATATTAGATGCACATTAAAGGGGTTGTCCCATGAAAAATATTATACTTTTTTCAAACCGCACCTGGATGTGAATACTTTTTTAATTGCATGTAATTAAAAATGTAGTATAGTCCTAGGCTATTCAATGGGATGCTATCTGTGTAACATAGCAACATAGCACATAAGGCCGAAAAAAGACATTTGTCCATCCAGTTCGGCCTGTTATCCTGCAAGTTGATCCAGAGGAAGGGAAAAAAAACTGTGAGGTAGAAGCCACCTGCTGTTTTTCCTTATTTCTCTGTCCACCCCAGTAACATCACTGAGGTGGACGCACATGCTCAGTTCCATTCTTTATCAACCACCAGCTGCATCTACTGTTAAAAGCTGGCAAAGTTACAGGAGAGTGCAACAGCAGAAAGGACACGCCCCCTGAGCTGCCAGCCTGAAGATAAACAAGTATAGCAATTGAAGCAATAAATGGGGGAGATCTCTGGATCCATGTGAGGTACAGGGCTGGTTCTAGGTTTGTTAGAAAGAGACTGCCATGCACAATATGATATCTGATTTTAATTTTTTACATTAAATAATCAATAACTTTTCACAGAAGAAACTTTGCAATATGTCTTATCAGTGAGAAATGTCCAGTTCTCATGTTATTAACTGTTCACTCCCCCTTGCTAATTGCTTTTCACTTTGAAAAATGTCTTAAACCCATCCAAGACCGACCAGCTCCACAGGAGGATCATAGCATGAGCAAACGCAGACATGCAGACTGCTGAAACTACATGGGCTGAGATATAAACTTCCTAAGTGCTTTATTCACAACTATACAGATCAGTACTTCTCTGTAATGTTTTCATGATCTTGGGGCTGCTTCTGAGTGCATATGAGACGGTTAGGAAGCAATTTCTTCTCTACTTTCTGTTTGCATTTATCAATGTCTGATAGATAAATGATGATAAACTAGATATTCACTTTGCACAGAGGAAAACTGCTAAAAATTCGAACTCCAAGTAATTTAATGGCCAAATGTTATTGATGCTTTAATCATGGGATAACCCTTGTAAACGCTGGGGTAACTTGAAACTCTTGGGTAAAATCTGTAGAACCCCCTTAAATACTGCAGCACTAGGTGCATATACAGTACAGACCAAAAGTTTGGACACACCTTCTCATTCAAAGAGTTTTCTATATTTTCATGACTATGAAAATTGTAGCTTCACACTGAAGGCATCAAAACTATGAATTAACACATGTGGAATTATATACATAACAAAAAAGTGTGAAACAACTGAAAATATGTCATATTCTAGGTTCTTCAAAGTAGCCACCTTTTGCTTTGATTACTGCTTTGCACACTCTTGGCATTCTCTTGATGAGCTTCAAGAGGTAGTCACCTGAAATGGTCTTCCAACAGTCTTGAAGGCCCTTTTGCCTTCACTCTGCGGTCCAGCTCACCCCAAACCATCTCGATTGGGTTCAGGTCCGGTGACTGTGGAGGCCAGATCATCTGGCGCAGCACCCCATCACTCTCCTTCATGGTCAAATAGCCCTTACACAGCCTGGAGGTGTGTTTGGGGTCATTGTCCTGTTGAAAAATAAATGATGGTCCAACTAAACGCAAACCGGATGGAATAGCATGCCGCTGCAAGATGCTGTGGTTACCATGCTGGTTCAGTATGCCTTCAATTTTGAATAAATCCCCAACAGTGTCACCAGCAAAGCACCCCCACACCATCACACCTCCTCCTCCATGCTTCACGGTGGGAACCAGGCATGTAGAGTCCATCCGTTCACCTTTTCTGCGTCGCACAAAGACACGGTGGTTGGAACCAAAGATCTCAAATTTGGACTCATCAGACCAAAGCACAGATTTCCACTGGTCTTATGTCCATTCCTTGTGTTCTTTGCGATTTGTGAGGCTGGTGACTCGGATGAACTTATCCTCCGCAGCAGAGGTGACTCTTGGTCTTCCTTTCCTGGGGCGGTCCGCATGTGAGCTAGTTTCTTTGTAATGCTTGATGGTTTTTGTGACTGCACTTGGGGACACTTTTAAAGTTTTCCCAATTTTTGAGACTGACTGACCTTCATTTCTTAAAGTAATGATGGCCACTCGTTTTTCTTTACTTAGCTGCTTTTTTCTTGCCATAATACAAATTCTAACAGTCTATTCAGTAGGACTATCAGCTGTGTATCCACCTGACTTCTCCACAACGCAACTGATGGTCCCAACCCCATTTATAAGGCAAGAAATCCCACTTATTAAACCTGACAGGGCACACCTGTGAAGTGAAAACCATTTCAGGTGACTACCTCTTGAAGCTCATCAAGAGAATGCCAAGAGTGTGCAAAGCAGTAATCAAAGCAAAAGGTGGCTACTTTAAAGAATCTAGAATATGACATATTTTCAGTTGTTTCACATTTTTTTGTTATGTATATAATTCCACATGTGTTAATTCATAGTTTTGATGCCTTCAGTGTGAATCTACAATTTTCATAGTCATGAAAATAAAGAAAACTCTTTGAATGAGAAGGTGTGTCCAGACTTTTGGTCTATACTGTATAATAATGATATTTACATAGGGGCAAAGTATGTCTATCTTTTGGTCCCCCTCATGCTGCATGGCCCAGATGGCAGAGCAACCTTTGCAGCCCCTGCAGTCATATCTTTGGCACTAAGCGTGCTCTGTTTATACTTAGTTTTCATACCTTGGCTTAATATATCCATTTATGAAAAAATTTGTTTGCTGCTTCAAGTCCATATTTCCTCTGATCTTGATGCTGGTTGAAGCCGAGGCATTAATTGCAAGCTGAACTGGAAACCCAGAAATTGCTGGAAATATAACGCTGTCTGCTGCGAGGGTTAGCCTTCTTGTGTAATGAACTTCTTGGCCCTGTAACAAATAACAGCCCTTTAGAATAAAAATCCTGTATTTTTCCATCCCTTAAAGGAGTTGTCCAGGATTTAGCATGTTGATCTCAATCAATTACAATTGTGATAAAGCATTCTGTAATTACCATTTGGCTACAATAATGACCATTTGGCCCTGTTTAGTTGTTACCCATGTTAATCATATGGCCCCATCTACTCTGCAAAGCCCCTACTATTTCAACCAAAGTCAGATCCATAGAGCTACAGCTGTATCTTCTGGTCCTCTTGAACTGGGGGAGCAGCCTCTGTGAGCCTAATTTGAATGGGCACTCTGGCCGTTCTTCCAGTCCACTGCCACTGCCTGCTGTACTAGAGAAGCCCCTCACAGGGCTGGCGCATTCGCAATGAGCATCCAACTTCATCAGTTGGTTGAAGGGGCTATGGCTTGCTGTCTGCTTAGTAGAGGCAGTGCAGGCTACTACAGCTTTGTCCTGTTCTCTTGAATGAAAGTAGTAGGCATGCAGGTGGATGGCACTATCTAAACAATTACGACGTTGCAGGACTCACACAACCCAGGCCACAAATGCTAAATATAAGGCATGAAGGTGAATGGCCCTATCTAAACAATGATGAGGCTGCAGGACTCGCACAACCCAGGCCGCCAGTGCTAAGTTGAAGGCATGAAGGTGGACGGCCCTATCTAAACAATGACGAGGCTGCAGGACTCGCACAACCCAGGCCGCCAATGCTAAGTTGAAGGCATGAAGGTGGACAGCCCTATCTAAACAATGACGAGGCTTCAGGCCACCAATGCTAAGTAGAAGGCATGAAGGTGGACGGCCCTATCTAAACAATGACGAGGCTGCAGCACTCGCACAACCCAGGCCGCCAATGCTAAGTAGAAGGTATGCATGTGGACGGCCCTATCTATACAATGACGAGGCTGCAGCACTTGCACAAATAACTCAACCCCTTCAAAAACTGATTGGTAAGGGTGCCAAGAGTCAGTCCCCCTCTGATTTACTATTGGTGGCCTATCCTGAGAACAGGCTACCGGTATGAAGCAATGGACCACGTTTACTATGCTAAGTGTGCTATTTTTCTAGTATCGTTGTTTGCATTGAAATTTTGATGTATCTCATTTTAGACACATTTTGTATTCAGGTGCACCAAAAAGAATGAATGAATTTGTACAACATTCTCGAAATTTTCAGTTGTTTTTTTTTTTTGTGGAATTTGCTTGTTTTTAGTACATTCAGGCAAATTTCCAGGACATGGTGTAAACAAAACCAACAAATATGTAATGTATACTAACTAGACAGTCTAAAGATGCACCTGAATCATTCAGCATCAGACACTAGTGATGAGCGGGAGGTGCCATATTCGATTTCGCGATATTTCGCGAATATTCGATTGAATATTCGTGTTATATTCGTCGAAATCGAATATTCGCATATTATTCCAATTATCGCGAATAATATGCGATTTATTCAATCACGTATTGCGAATTTTTTCTTTGATAGTATAAGGCAGGGGTAGGCAACCTCCGGCTCCCAGCTGTTGTGAAACTAAAACTCCCAGTATGCATACTTGCTCTGCTCTTCTAAGAACTCTCATAGAAATGAATGGAGCATGCTGGGAATTGTAGTTTCACAACAGCTGGGAGCCGGAGGTTGCCTACTCCTGGTATAAGGCAACGTTCCTATGACTAATTGACTATGGCTAGGCTAATATGTGTATTTTACGAAATTTCGGAATATTGCTCTAACTTCGTCTTTTAGAATATTACGAATATTCTAAAAGACGAAGTTAGAGCAATATTACGAAATTTCGTAAAATACACATATAGATTGTAATTTAGCTAATATAGTGCTATAATCCCTATATTTTTTTGGCCTCTTCTGAACTTAAGTTTTGTAAAATATGTACACTAGTAAAAAAATTACTATAGCAGTATATTAGCTAAATTACAATCTATATGTGTATTTTACGAAATTTCGTAATATTGCTCCAACTTCGTCTTTTTGAATATTCGTAATATTGCTCTTATCCCGTCTTTTAGAATATTCGTATCTAGAGTTGAGCGAACACCTGGATGTTCGGGTTCGAGAAGTTCGGCCGAACATCCCGGAAATGTTCGGGTTCGGGATCCGAACCCGATCCGAACTTCGTCCCGAACCCGAACCCCATTGAAGTCAATGGGGACCCGAACTTTTCGGCACTAAAACGGCTGTAAAACAGCCCAGGAAAGGGCTAGAGGGCTGCAAAAGGCAGCAACATGTAGGTAAATCCCCTGCAAACAAATGTGGATAGGGAAATTAATTAAAATAAAAATTAAATAAATAAAAATTAACCAAAATCAATTGGAGAGAGGTTCCATAGCAGAGAATCTGGCTTCCCGTCACCCACCACTGGCAACAGTCCATTCTCAGATATTTAGGCCCCGGCACCCAGGCAGAGGAGAGAGGTCCCGTAACAGAGAATCTGTCTTCATGTCAGCAGAGAATTAGTCTGCATGTCATAGCAGAGAATGAGGCTTCACGTCAGCCACCACTGCAACAGTCCATTGGCATATATTTAGGCCTAGCACACAGGCAGAGGAGAGAGGTCCCGTAACAGAGAATCTGGCTTCATGTCAGCAGAGAATCAGTCTGCATGTCATAGCAGAGAATGAGGCTTCACGTCAGCCACCACTGCAACAGTCCATTGGCATATATTTAGGCCCAGCACACACACAGGCAGAGGAGAGAGGTCCCGTAACAGAGAATCTGGCTTCATGTCAGCAGAGAATCAGTCTGCATGTCATAGCAGAGAATGAGGCTTCACGTCAGCCACCACTGCAACAGTCCATTGGCATATATTTAGGCCCAGCACACACACAGGCAGAGGAGAGAGGTCCCGTAACAGAGAATCTGGCTTCATGTCAGCAGAGAATCAGTCTGCATGTCATAGCAGAGAATGAGGCTTCACGTCAGCCACCACTGCAACAGTCCATTGGCATATATTTAGGCCCAGCACACACACAGGCAGAGGAGAGAGGTCCCGTAACAGAGAATCTGGCTTCATGTCAGCAGAGAATCAGTCTGCATGTCATAGCAGAGAATGAGGCTTCACGTCAGCCACCACTGCAACAGTCCATTGGCATATATTTAGGCCCAGCACACACACAGGCAGAGGAGAGAGGTCCCGTAACAGAGAATCTGGCTTCATGTCAGCAGAGAATCAGTCTGCATGTCATAGCAGAGAATGAGGCTTCACGTCAGCCACCACTGCAACAGTCCATTGGCATATATTTAGGCCCAGCACACACACAGGCAGAGGAGAGAGGTCCCGTAACAGAGAATCTGTCTTCATGTCAGCAGAGAATTAGTCTGCATGTCATAGCAGAGAATGAGGCTTCACGTCACCCACCACTGCAACAGTCCATTGGCATATATTTAGGCCTAGCACACAGGCAGAGCAGAGAGGTCCCGTAACAGACAATCTGGCTTCATGACAGCAGAGAATCAGTCTGCATGTCATAGCAGAGAATGAGGCTTCACGTCACCCACCACTGCAACAGTCCATTGGCATATATTTAGGCCTAGCACACAGGCAGAGCAGAGAGGTCCCGTAACAGACAATCTGGCTTCATGTCAGCAGAGAATCAGTCTGCATGTCATAGCAGAGAATGAGGCTTCACGTCACCCACCACTGCAACAGTCCATTGGCATATATTTAGGCCTAGCACACAGGCAGAGCAGAGAGGTCCCGTAACAGACAATCTGGCTTCATGACAGCAGAGAATCAGTCTGCATGTCATAGCAGAGAATGAGGCTTCACGTCACCCACCACTGCAACAGTCCATTGGCATATATTTAGGCCTAGCACACAGGCAGAGCAGAGAGGTCCCGTAACAGACAATCTGGCTTCATGTCAGCAGAGAATCAGTCTGCATGTCATAGCAGAGAATGAGGCTTCACGTCACCCACCACTGCAACAGTCCATTGGCATATATTTAGGCCTAGCACACAGGCAGAGCAGAGAGGTCCCGTAACAGACGATCTGGCTTCATGTCAGCAGAGAATCAGTCTGCATGTCATAGCAGAGAATCAGGCTTCACGTCAGCCACCACTGCAACAGTCCATTGTCATAAATTTAGGCCCAGCACCCAGGCAGAGGAGAGAGGTCCCGTAACAGACAATCTGGCTTCATGTCAGCAGAGAATTAGTCTGCATGTCATAGCAGAGAATCAGGCTTCATGTCAGCCACCACTGCAACAGTCCATTGGCATATATTTAGGCCTAGCACACAGGCAGAGGAGAGGTTCATTCAACTTTGGGTAGCATCGCAATATAATGGTAAAATGAAAATAAAAATAGGATTGAATGAGGAAGTGCCCTGGAGTCCAATAATATATGGTTATGGGGAGGTAGTTAATGTCTAATCTGGACAAGGGACGGACAGGTCCTGTGGGATCCATGCCTGGTTCATTTTTATGAACGTCAGCTTGTCCACATTGGCTGTAGACAGGCGGCTGCGTTTGTCTGTAATGACGCCCCCTGCCGTGCTGAATACACGTTCAGACAAAACGCTGGCTGCCGGGCAGGCCAGCACCTCCAAGGCATAAAAGGCTAGCTCTGGCCACGTGGACAATTTAGAGACCCAGAAGTTGAATGGGGCCGAACCATCAGTCAGTACGTGGAGGGGTGTGCACACGTACTGTTCCACCATGTTAGTGAAATGTTGCCTCCTGCTAACACGTTGCGTATCAGGTGGTGGTGCAGTTAGCTGTGGCGTGTTGACAAAAGTTTTCCACATCTCTGCCATGCTAACCCTGCCCTCAGAGGAGCTGGCCGTGACACAGCTGCCTTGGCGACCTCTTGCTCCTCCTCTGCCTTGGCCTTGGGCTTCCACTTGTTCCCCTGTGACATTTGGGAATGCTCTCAGTAGCGCGTCTACCAACGTGCGCTTGTACTCGCGCATCTTCCTATCACGCTCCAGTGCAGGAAGTAAGGTGGGCACATTGTCTTTGTAGCGTGGATCCAGCAGGGTGGCAACCCAGTAGTCCGCACAGGTTAAAATGTGGGCAACTCTGCTGTCGTTGCGCAGGCACTGCAGCATGTAGTCGCTCATGTGTGCCAGGCTGCCCAGGGGTAAGGACAAGCTGTCCTCTGTGGGAGGCGTATCGTCATCGTCCTGCCTTTCCCCCCAGCCACGCACCAGTGATGGACCCGAGCTGCGTTGGGTGCCACCCCGCTGTGACCATGCTTCATCCTCATCCTCCTCCACCTCCTCCTCATCCTCGTCCTCCTCGTCCTCCAGTAGTGGGCCCTGGCTGGCCACATTTGTACCTGGCCTCTGCTGTTGCAAAAAACCTCCCTCTGAGTCACTTCGAAGAGACTGGCCTGAAAGTGCTAAAAATGACCCCTCTTCCTCCTCCTCCTCCTCCTCCTGGGCCACCTCCTGTTCCATCATCGCCCTAAGTGTTTTCTCAAGGAGACATAGAAGTGGTATTGTAACGCTGATAACGGTGTCATCGCCACTGGCCATGTTGGTGGAGTACTCGAAACAGCGCAACAGGGCACACAGGTCTCGCATGGAGGCCCAGTCATTGGTGGTGAAGTGGTGCTGTTCTGTAGTGCGACTGACCCGTGCGTGCTGCAGCTGAAACTCCACTATGGCCTGCTGCTGCTCGCACAGTCTGTCCAGCATGTGCAAGGTGGAGTTCCACCTGGTGGGCACGTCGCATATGAGGCGGTGAGCGGGAAGGCCGAAGTTACGCTGTAGCGCAGACAGGCGAGCAGCGGCAGGATGTGAACGCCGGAAGCGCGAACAGACGGCCCGCACTTTATGCAGCAGCTCTGACATGTCGGGGTAGTTGTGAATGAACTTCTGCACCACCAAATTCAGCACATGCGCCAAGCAAGGGATGTGCGTCAAATTGGCTAGTCCCAGAGCTGCAACGAGATTTCGCCCATTATCACACACCACCAGGCCGGGCTTGAGGCTCACCGGCAGCAACCACTCGTCGGTCTGTTGTTCAATACCCCGCCACAACTCCTGTGCGGTGTGGGGCCTGTCCCCCAAACATATGAGTTTCAGAATGGCCTGCTGACGTTTACCCCGGGCTGTGCTGAAGTTGGTGGTGAAGGTGTGTGGCTGACTGGATGAGCAGGTGGAAGAAGAGGAGGAGGAAGCCGAGAAGGAGGAGGTGGCAACAGGAGGCAAAGAATGTTGCCCTGCGATCCTTGGCGGCGGCAGGACGTGCGCCAAACAGCTCTCCGCCTGGGGCCCAGCTGCCACTACATTTACCCAGTGTGCAGTTAGGGAGATATAGCGTCCCTGGCCGTGCTTACTGGTCCACGTATCTGTGGTTAGGTGGACCTTGCTACAGATGGCGTTGCGCAGTGCACACTTGATTTTATCGGATACTTGGTTGTGCAGGGAAGGCACGGCTCTCTTGGAGAAGTAGTGCCGGCTGGGAACAACATACTGTGGGACAGCAAGCGACATGAGCTGTTTGAAGCTGTCTGTGTCCACCAGCCTAAATGACAGCATTTCATAGGCCAGTAGTTTAGAAATGCTGGCATTCAGGGCCAGGGATCGAGGGTGGCTAGGTGGGAATTTACGCTTTCTATCAAATGTTTGTGAGATGGAGAGCTGAACGCTGGCGTGTGACATGGTTGAGACGCTTAGTGACGGAGGTGGTGGTGGTGGTGTTGGTGGTACATCCCCTGTTTGCTGGGCGGCAGGTGCCAACGTTCCTCCAGAGGCGGAGGAAGAGGCCGAGGCGGCAGCAGCAGAATAGGCCGAGGCGGCAGCAGCAGAAGAGGTAGCAGGGGGAGCCTGAGTGACTTCCTTGGTTTTAAGGTGTTTACTCCACTGCAGTTCATGCTTTGCATGCAGGTGCCTGGTCATGCAGGTTGTGCTCAGGTTCAGAACGTTAATGCCTCGCTTCAGGCTCTGATGGCACAGCGTGCAAACCACTCGGGTCTTGTCGTCAGCACATTGTTTGAAGAAGTGCCATGCCAGGGAACTCCTTGAAGCTGCCTTTGGGGTGCTCGGTCCCAGATGGCGGCGGTCAGTAGCAGGCGGAGTCTCTTGGCGGCGGGTGTTCTGCTTTTGCCCACTGCTCCCTCTTTTGCTACGCTGTTGGCTCGGTCTCACCACTGCCTCTTCCTCCGAACTGTGAAAGTCAGTGGCACGACCTTCATTCCATGTGGGGTCTAGGACCTCATCGTCCCCTGCATCGTCTTCCACCCAGTCTTGATCCCTGACCTCCTGTTCAGTCTGCACACTGCAGAAAGACGCAGCAGTTGGCACCTGTGTTTCGTCATCATCAGAGACATGCTGAGGTGGTATTCCCATGTCCTCATCATCAGGAAACATAAGTGGTTGTGCGTCA
Source organism: Bufo gargarizans (assembly GCF_014858855.1). Lineage (NCBI taxonomy): Eukaryota > Metazoa > Chordata > Amphibia > Anura > Bufonidae > Bufo > Bufo gargarizans. Next base: position 151,691,453 of record NC_058087.1, on the reverse strand, counting down.
GTGCATTCTATGTCTTTCACCGCTGGGGAAGGGCTAGGTGGATGCCCTTGGGAAACCCTGCCAGCGGAGTCTTCAAACAGCATAAGAGACTGCTGCATAACTTGAGGCTGAGACAGTTTCCCTGGTATGCATGGGGGTGATGTGACAGACTGATGGGGTTGGTTTTCAGGCGCCATCTGTGCGCTTTCTGCAGAAGACTGGGTGGGAGATAATGTGAACGTGCTGGATCCACTGTCGGCCACCCAATTGACTAATGCCTGTACCTGCTCAGGCCTTACCATCCTTAGAACGGCATTGGGCCCCACCATATATCGCTGTAAATTCTGGCGGCTACTGGGACCTGAGGTAGTTGGTACACTAGGACGTGTGGATGTGGCAGAACGGCCACGTCCTCTCCCAGCACCAGAGGGTCCACTAACACCACCACGACCATGTCCACGTCCGCGTCCCTTACTAGATGTTTTTCTCATTGTTATGGTTCACCACAACAACAAATATATTATTTGGCCCAATGTATTGTATTCAAATTCAGCGGGATATAAATTTGAGGCCTAGTATTTAGGCGCTGGGTGACCGGTATGGATTTAGTGACAGAATTAGACTTGGAAATGCACAGAAGCGTGTGTGTGAAGTTATTCTGAATGACCCAATGTGCACCTTGAATATTATATACCCTTTTTGGGATAGATTTCAAATAGCTCTGATATAGCAGGAACCACTAAATTATGAAATTGCTAAATTGGGAATTGTACTTCAACCCAGAACAAAAAATGTGCTTTGACGGGCACTAAATAACTTTCCCAGCTACAACAGTACAGCGGTAACGAGAGATTTAGAGGGATTTAAATTTGAGGCCTAGTATTTAGGCGCTGGGTGACCGGTATGGATTTAGTGACAGAATTAGACTTGGAAATGCACAGAAGCGTGTGTGTGAAGTTATTCTGAATGACCCAATGTGCACCTTGAATATTATATACCCTTTTTGGGATAGATTTCAAATAGCTCTGATATAGCAGGAACCACTAAATTATGAAATTGCTAAATTGGGAATTGTACTTCAACCCAGAACAAAAAATGTGCTTTGACGGGCACTAAATAACTTTCCCAGCTACAACAGTACAGCGGTAACGAGAGATTTAGAGGGATTTAAATTTGAGGCCTAGTATTTAGGCGCTGGGTGACAGGTATGGGTTTAGTGACAGAATTAGACTTGGAAATACACAGTAGCGGGTGTGTGTGAAGTTATTCTGAATGACCCAATGTGCACCTTCAATATTATATACCCTTTTTGGGATAGATTTCAAATAGCTCTGATATAGCAGGAACCACTAAATTATGAAATTGCTAAATTGGGAATTGTACTTCAACCCAGAACAAAAAATGTGCTTTGACGGACACTAAATATCTTGCCCAGCAACAACAGTACAGCGGTGGGTAACGAGAGATTTAGAGGGATTTAAATTTGAGGCCTAGTATTTAGGCGCTGGGTCACCGGTATGGATTTAGTGACAGAATTAGACTTGGAAATGCACAGAAGCGTGTGTGTGAAGTTATTCTGAATGACCCTATGTGCACCTTCAATATTATATACCCTTTTAGGGATAGATTTCAAATAGCTCTGATATAGCAGAAACCACTAAATTATGAAATTGCTAAATTGGGAATTGTACTTCAACCCAGAACAAAAAATGTGCTTTGACGGACACTAAATATCTTGCCCAGCAACAACAGTACAGCGGTGGGTAACGAGAGATTTAGAGGGATTTAAATTTGAGGCCTAGTATTTAGGCGCTGGGTGACAGGTATGGGTTTAGTGACAGAATTAGACTTGGAAATACACAGTAGCGGGTGTGTGTGAAGTTATTCTGAATGACCCAATGTGCACCTTCAATATTATATACCCTTTTTGGGATAGATTTCAAATAGCTCTGATATAGCAGGAACCACTAAATTATGAAATTGCTAAATTGGGAATTGTACTTCAACCCAGAACAAAAAATGTGCTTTGACGGACACTAAATATCTTGCCCAGCAACAACAGTACAGTGGTGGGTAACGAGAGATTTAGAGGGATTTAAATTTGAGGCCTAGTATTTAGGCGCTGGGTCACCGGTATGGATTTAGTGACAGAATTAGACTTGGAAATGCACAGAAGCGTGTGTGTGAAGTTATTCTGAATGACCCTATGTGCACCTTCAATATTATATACCCTTTTAGGGATAGATTTCAAATAGCTCTGATATAGCAGAAACCACTAAATTATGAAATTGCTAAATTGGGAATTGTACTTCAACCCAGAACAAAAAATGTGCTTTGACGGACACTAAATATCTTGCCCAGCAACAACAGTACAGCGGTGGGTAACGAGAGATTTAGAGGGATTTAAATTTGAGGCCTAGTATTTAGGCGCTGGGTGACAGGTATGGGTTTAGTGACAGAATTAGACTTGGAAATACACAGTAGCGGGTGTGTGTGAAGTTATTCTGAATGACCCAATGTGCACCTTCAATATTATATACCCTTTTTGGGATAGATTTCAAATAGCTCTGATATAGCAGGAACCACTAAATTATGAAATTGCTAAATTGGGAATTGTACTTCAACCCAGAACAAAAAATGTGCTTTGACGGACACTAAATATCTTGCCCAGCAACAACAGTACAGCGGTGGGTAACGAGAGATTTAGAGGGATTTAAATTTGAGGCCTAGTATTTAGGCGCTGGGTCACCGGTATGGATTTAGTGACAGAATTAGACTTGGAAATGCACAGAAGCGTGTGTGTGAAGTTATTCTGAATGACCCTATGTGCACCTTCAATATTATATACCCTTTTAGGGATAGATTTCAAATAGCTCTGATATAGCAGAAACCACTAAATTATGAAATTGCTAAATTGGGAATTGTACTTCAACCCAGAACAAAAAATGTGCTTTGACGGACACTAAATATCTTGCCCAGCAACAACAGTACAGCGGTGGGTAACGAGAGATTTAGAGGGATTTAAATTTGAGGCCTAGTATTTAGGCGCTGGGTGACAGGTATGGGTTTAGTGACAGAATTAGACTTGGAAATACACAGTAGCGGGTGTGTGTGAAGTTATTCTGAATGACCCAATGTGCACCTTCAATATTATATACCCTTTTTGGGATAGATTTCAAATAGCTCTGATATAGCAGGAACCACTAAATTATGAAATTGCTAAATTGGGAATTGTACTTCAACCCAGAACAAAAAATGTGCTTTGACGGACACTAAATATCTTGCCCAGCAACAACAGTACAGTGGTGGGTAACGAGAGATTTAGAGGGATTTAAATTTGAGGCCTAGTATTTAGGCGCTGGGTCACCGGTATGGATTTAGTGACAGAATTAGACTTGGAAATGCACAGAAGCGTGTGTGTGAAGTTATTCTGAATGACCCTATGTGCACCTTCAATATTATATACCCTTTTAGGGATAGATTTCAAATAGCTCTGATATAGCAGAAACCACTAAATTATGAAATTGCTAAATTGGGAATTGTACTTCAACCCAGAACAAAAAATGTGCTTTGACGGACACTAAATATCTTGCCCAGCAACAACAGTACAGTGGTGGGTAACGAGAGATTTAGAGGGATTTAAATTTGAGGCCTAGTATTTAGGCGCTGGGTCACCGGTATGGATTTAGTGACAGAATTAGACTTGGAAATGCACAGAAGCGTGTGTGTGAAGTTATTCTGAATGACCCTATGTGCACCTTCAATATTATATACCCTTTTAGGGATAGATTTCAAATAGCTCTGATATAGCAGAAACCACTAAATTATGAAATTGCTAAATTGGGAATTGTACTTCAACCCAGAACAAAAAATGTGCTTTGACGGACACTAAATATCTTGCCCAGCAACAACAGTACAGCGGTGGGTAACGAGAGATTTAGAGGGATTTAAATTTGAGGCCTAGTATTTAGGCGCTGGGTGACAGGTATGGGTTTAGTGACAGAATTAGACTTGGAAATACACAGTAGCGGGTGTGTGTGAAGTTATTCTGAATGACCCAATGTGCACCTTCAATATTATATACCCTTTTTGGGATAGATTTCAAATAGCTCTGATATAGCAGGAACCACTAAATTATGAAATTGCTAAATTGGGAATTGTATTTCAACCCAGAACAAGAAATGTGCTTGAACGGACACTAAATAACTCGCCCAGCTACAGCACTAGGGACAGATTTAGCTGGATATAAATTTGAGGCCTAGTATTTAGGCGCTGGGTGACCGGTATGGATTTAGTGACAGAATTAGACTGGGATATGGCCAAAAAATGAACAGACTATTGCTGGTTAAATGCACTTGGTGTGACAGCTTCACCCTGATGTAGGCTTTAGCCAAAAAACAACCACACCATTGAGGGTTAAATGCACTTGGTGACAGGCGCAGCTTGCCCCTGATTTTGTATATGGCCAAAAAAGGAACAGACTATTGCTGGTTAAATGCACTTGGTGTGACAGCTTCACCCTGATGTAGGCTTTAGCCAAAAAACAACCACACCATTGAGGGTTAAATGCACTTGGTGACAGGCGCAGCTTGCCCCTGATTTTGTATATGGCCAAAAAATGAACAGACTATTGCTGGTTAAATGCACTTGGTGTGACAGCTTCACCCTGATGTAGGCTTTAGCCAAAAAACAACCACACCATTGAGGGTTAAATGCACTTGGTGACAGGCGCAGCTTGCCCCTGATTTTGTATATGGCCAAAAAATGAACAGACTATTGCTGGTTAAATGCACTTGGTGTGACAGCTTCACCCTGATGTAGGCTTTAGCCAAAAAACAACCACACCATTGAGGGTTAAATGCACTTGGTCGCAGCTTGTGCTGGCGCACCACAAGACACAAAATGGCCGCCGATCACCCCAGAAAAATGAGACTGACAAACGGTCTGTGCAGCCTAAAAACAGTGAGCAATTGAGGATCAGCAGCTCAATGATCCACAGCTGCAGATCGATCAGTTAATCAAGTCCTTTGGAGGAGTTAATCTGCCTAATCTCGCCCTACTGTCGCAGCCGCAACCTCTCCCTACGCTAATCAGAGCAGAGTGACGGGCGGCGCTATGTGACTCCAGCTTAAATAGAGGCTGGGTCACATGGTGCTCTGGCCAATCACAGCCATGCCAATAGTAGGCATGGCTGTGATGGCCTCTTGGGGCAAGTAGTATGACGCTTGTTGATTGGCTGCTTTGCAGCCTTTCAAAAAGCGCCAAGAAAGCGTCACAAAAGCGCGAAGAAAGCGACGAACACCGAACCCGAACCCGGACTTTTACGAAAATGTCCGGGTTCGGGTCCGTGTCACGGACACCCCAAAATTCGGTACGAACCCGAACTATACAGTTCGAGTTCGCTCATCCCTATTCGTATCGTAATATTCTAAAAGAATAAATTAGAGCAATAGTAAGAATATACGCAAAGTTGAAATTGCGATGCGATTAATATAGCTCGAAGTAATCGCATGGCGATTTCGACTTAGCACTGCTATATTCCATATCATGGAATATAGCAGTGCTAACTTAGCACTGCTATATTGAATATAGCATTGCTAAGTTAGCACTGCTATATTCCAGGATATGGAATATAGCAGTGCTAAGTCGAAATCGCCATGCGATTACTTCGAGTTATATTAATCGCATCGCAATTTCAACTTTGCGTATATTCTTACTATTGCTCTAATTTCATCTTTTAGAATATTACGATACGAATATTCTAAAAGACGGGATAAGAGCAATATTACGAATATTCTAAAAGACGAAGTTAGAGCAATATTACGAAATTTCGTAAAATACACATATAGATTGTAATTTAGTTAATATGGAATATAGCAGTGCTAAGAAGCGGCAACGGGCACTGACTGGAGCAGCCAGGAAGCCAGGAATCCAAAGGACAGGTAAGAACAACTTAGGGAAGTGGGAAAGAAAAAAATATAACAATGAAAAAAAAAACGAATATTCGATTTCGCGAATATATAGAACGATATTCTAAATATTCGCGAAATCTTGAAATTGCGATATTCGCGAAAAATATTCGCAATTCGAATATTCGCGCTCAACACTATCAGACACTAGAATACATTTGTTGCAATTTAAGACTGTCTACAAATTAGACAGGACTGATAAATCTGGGCCAAATCTCTACTGCTGATTTTATGTGCACTCACGAAAGATAAGGAAATAAAGGGCAATCAAACAATTTTGGCAGCTCCAGCAAGAATTTGTACTAGACAGCTGTTCAAATTGTATTCATTAGAGAGCCATGTCTTAATCTATTCTGTTCATGCATAGGAACAGATTACCAAAACCACCAATTCTAGCATATGCCAGACACTACTGGCACCCAACAGATCCCATTCTCTATAATGGGATTCACTGCGTGTCCAGCATCTTGCCGAATAAAATGGTGCTATATGCCAGAATCTGTCAAAACCTCCGCCTCAGGTGTGAACCCAGCCTTACCTGAGTTTTTCTTCACTCTAAACAATATCATATTTTTCAGAATATTTTATTATGTAGTAAAAATCCAAGAACCCAAATTTTAATGTTTAGAGAATTGTTGATAACAATTAGTCAGATTGTCCCATAAATCTTTTACCATTACATATATATAATTTATGGTTTTTAATAGTTTTAATGCCATAGACTCAACTACTAAGATTCATTGCTGATCATATTAAAGGACCTATAGATATTCCAAAACTTTGTGACTTTGCCATTGGTTCACAGGTCATGTGACACATCCATAGGAAAGAACTAAGAAAATCTTTTATTCCTAAAATACATTTTAAAGATATTTTATTATATACTAGTGCACGTGTGCCGCCGGAGGTATGCTCCGGCTCCATTGACTATAAAGGGGGTGGGCCGGGGTTCCGGCGGCAGCACGGCAAACATGCCGAGAGGCGTCCGGAATAAAACTACGACATGTCGTAGTTTTAATCCACCCGCCTCTCGGCATGTTTATCATGCTGTAGTCAATGGGGTCGGAGCCGGCCTCCGGGGGGGCGCTCGTGCATTAGCATCAGCACGGATCCGGCAGGCTGTTCACCCGCCGGAACAGCCTGCCGGAGAAGGCTGCCGCTAGTGTGAAACTAGCCTTAGATTTGTATTGTTACAGTCAGAGTCAGTAGATCTCAAGTAGAATATAATAAAATATCTTTAAAATTTGAACAGCCTGCCGGAGAAGGCTGGCGCTAGTGTCAAAGTAGCCTTACGCTAATGATCATACCTTAAGGAGTTTTACTGCAAGTCCAGCCAGGCTCAAGGAGTGTTGCTTCACTGTATCTCTGACTCCCTCATAATCCAGGAAGATGAGCTCATTCCCAAAGATCTTCATGCTTAGCCCACATCTTAGCTCTTTTTTGTCACTCTTTCCTTGGGTAAACTTCCAGATACAAATGGAAAAGGCAATTAATAACATTTTAATAATGTAAACTTGTATCCTTCATTATAAATATACTAGCAGAAGGACCCGTCTTCGCATGGGTATATTTCATCTATTTAATTTAATGCTTGTGTGTGTCGTTAAAAGATATCGACAGTATCCCCCATAACAGTGACCTCTACAGCACCCGCCCCCTTAACAGTGACCTCCACAGTCCCCCACCCCTTAACACTGAACCCCCACAGTGTCCCGCCACTTTATAATGGGACCTCCACAGCAGCCCATCCCCTTAACTTAGACATTAACAGCAGCCCGCCCCTTTAACTGTGAGTTTCACAGCACCCCACTCCCTTGACAGTGACCTGCTCAGGGGCCCACCCCCTTAACAGTGATCTCCGCTGCCCTAACAGTGACCTCACAGTACCCTGCTGCCTTAACAGTGACCTCCACAGCACCCCGCTCCCTTAACAGTGACCTCCACAGTGTCCGCCCCTTTAACAGTGACCTCCATATTCAGGCAAATTTCCAGGACATGGTATAAAACAAAACCAACAAACATGTAATATATACTAGACAGTCTAAAGATACACCAGAATCGTTCAGCATCAGACACTAGGATGCATTTGTTGCAATTTAAGACTGTCTACAAATTAGACAGGACTGATAAATCTGGGCCAAATCTCTACTGCTGATTTTATGTGCACTCACTGTTAAAGTGCCCGCCCCTTTAACAGTGACCTCCACAGCGCCCTGCCCCTTTAATGCTAGGGCTACACGATGACGTGTTGCGCGACATTTTGTCTCAACAATTTTTATAATGATAGGCTATGGATTTTTCTGCGACTGTCACGTCGCAGCATGTAACATGTCGCAGTGCAACACCATAGACTATTATTATAAAAATTGCCACGCGACATTGGTGCGACATCAATGTCGTGCGACACATGTAGCAGTGTAGTTGCGCCCTATGTATCGTGTGACTTATTGTCTCTGACACATGGGACCCACACCTATCTCCATTACAGGACGCCTGAAGTAAACAAGGAGCAGCCATGCATGCGCAGCCACCCTCCATTCATCGCTATGAGTATTCCGAAAATAGTCGAGGGCTGGCTCAGCAATTTACAGCAGTCTCATAGTGGTGAATGGAAAGGTGGCATGCATGGAACGCTCTCCATTCACCACTATGGGACTTAGTGTGCTCCTGTAGCAGTGAATTAAGAGCACACTGTGCATAAGTGAGCATGAGTGTGGGACCTGCACCTACCTATATGCCATTAATGTCTGAGATGGACCAAACCCCTTTAATATTTAACCAAAGTACTGCAAGAGCTGTGTGACTATAGAACCCTATCTTGCATGATGTTATGATGGTTCCTCCATTGAACAAGTTCGAGAAGGGCCCAGAAGTCTTTCTTGAAAGTAATAATATAACATGTTTTATAGGCACCAGATTTGTGGAAATGGGGCATTGATCCAAGAATTATTCGGCTTTCAATATTTGAAGTCAGGAAATCATTTTTCCCAAGTATGGAGTAACTGGTGATCACCCCATAGGGGACTTCTGTCTTCCTCTGGTTGAACATGGTAAGATTTGTTAACCCTATCAACTATGTGACTATGCAGTTTGCTGCAGCCTTTCTGAAACCGTAATACCCGTTCAGCCACAAACGTCATGGCCTCTATGTTTCTATGTTCTTATTTTGTGTTCTTTGTATAATAGTTGGGATATAATGTATATAAAGTCACAATAAATTATATAGAAAATATTTTACACATGAGTCAACTTGCAGCTGCATTTAGCTTGAGCGATAACCCCTGGGACTATGACATGCGGTGCGCAATGGTGGGCTTTTGGCATCTGCCCTTTTTGACAGACAAGGGTGAAAGGTCTGTTTGGGTTGGACTAGGATGTAACACTTTATTACCTTCTGCTGCAGCTCATTTAGTTTGTTGTACTTTCCACTTGGACAGCTGTGCTTGGATTTCTTGACTTTTTGCTGATCAGACTTTTTTTCATTCAGTTCCCCAGGGTTGTACCTCTTAGATGTAGGCTTCTTATCAGTAGGTGATGTTACAGTCTCAATGGGTGGTTCAGAAGAAAACTTCTTGTCTTCCTCATCTTTTTCCACAAGAATTTCATTTAATGTTGAAGAGTGACGACCCAACATTGACTTGAGAAGGTCTTCTGCATTTTCTAAGCGAATTCCAAGCTAAAATAGAACATTAAAGTAGATATGGCCACCATCAATTTCCTATGCAAACTATGAACAAGGTTCAGTGTTAATAGTAGATAATAACAGATGAGGCTAAACTGTTAATGGATGATGTGATATATTGCAGATTTGCATGCATAATGTATATCAAAATAGATAAAGTTTGCAGGCTCACCATTTAAAGGGAACCTGTGATTGGGATTTTGTGTATAGAGCTGAGGACATGGGTTGCTAGATCGCCGCTAGCACATCCACAATACCCAGTCCCCATAGCTCTGTGTGCTTTTATTGTGTAAAAAAAACCGATTTGATATATATGCAAATTAACCTGAAATGAGTCATGTCCCTGAGATGAGTCCAGCGTGAAGGAGCGCAGCACCGCCCCGTATCCTCAGAATCTACTCCTTGCTCCCCGACGTCAGAAAGCCAAAGCGCCGTAATCTCGCGATGTGCGAGCTAGCGCATGCGCTGTTCCTTCCCTGAGGCTGATGCCAGCACAGGGAAGGAACACTATGAGGACACTTTGCATGCGCTAGCTCGCGCATCGCGAGATTACGGCGCTCTAGCTTTCTGACGTCTGGGAGCAAGGAGGAGATTCTGAGGATGCGGGGCGGTGCTGGGCTCCTTCACGCTGGAATCATCTGAGGGACATGACTCATCTCCGGTTAATTTGCATATATAACAAATTGTTTTTTTTACACAATAAAAGCACACAGAGCTATGGGGACTGGATATTGCGGATGTGCTAGCAGCCAGCTAGCAACCTATGTCCTCAGCTCTATACACAAAATCCCGGTGACAGGTTCCCTTTAATTTTCTGAGTTGACCTGTTATGGAAAGACTTGTCTAACAGGTGTTTAAATGGCTGTCTCACGCTCTAGTTCATAAAATGCTCATTTTAATATCAAAAAGGATCATACAGCCATCCTGACATGGGTTTCCAAAGTAAGTGCAACAGCCTCATCAGGTCTAAAAGATCTATTTAAAATGTAGCTGGTCTGTATTGTGAACTTGGTATGGTGACAGATCCTCTTTAAGTACATATAGCATAATTACATTTTTAAATTAATAGGTGATAATTCTGAATACAATAATACATATCAAGTAAATATGTTTTTGCTTGATTATTTTAAGTGTTAAAATAATTATCCATTACATTTCAGATTGCCCATCTTATTTTAATTTCACAACAGTCATTAAACAGAATAGCCTAGTTCAGTTCTAATTAGATAGGTCTTTAACTAAAGGCTAAAGGGGTTGTCCAAGTTATTTATTTATTTATTTTTAAAGGCTATGTACACCTTTGGAGGCAAATATTTTTTGGTGGTTGAATGTTACTCATTTTTGGCTAAAAATAATTTTTTAACTGACCTTTATTAAAAAATATTGAGCTGTTCTGTCACAAAAGGTTTACTGTTTTCCTAGCTGTGTAACTGGTACTTTCACTTTGTGCTGGTCATCTAATAAACCTTATCTCTAAACTCCTGAGAGGTCATAAACACTTTTAAACCACATTCTTATCAGTAAGGTAAGAACTGAGCTATAATGAGTGTTTAGGAGGTCAGAGAGAAGAGATAAGGAGTCTGTCTGCTCCTGGTCTGACAAAAGACAGACAATTCAAAGGATGGTTCTAGAGCATCTCAGCCCTGTACAGAAAAAAGGAAGTCATATTTTTAATAAAGACCAATTTAAAAATATATTTTTAGCTCAAAATGAGTACAATGCAATAATAAAACAATTGCCCTCGAAGGTGTACATAGCCTTTAAAGTGCAGGGAAGTTATTAGAATAAAAAAAACTTATACTCACCTTCCTGACCCCTCCACCACTGCAGCCATGACATCAGGTTTTTGGCTGCTGTGATAACTTGCCAGCATACCGCACATGACCGCTGCAGCCAATCACTGGCTTAAATACTACCCGAGACAGCCGAAGACAGTGTTTGGCTGCTGTGGTTACATGCTTTCTATGGGCATGTCACTGCTTCAGTCAAAAAAACAAAGGGGGTACTGGAAAGGAGGGGGTTTGGGATGGTGAGTATTAGGTTTTGTCTAATATCTGTCCTGTCTTTTACCAACAACAAAAATGGAATCATTGCACAATAGGCATTTTTAATTTAAACTGTACAAGAAGGATATATATTTTAACTCACCTCCATTATATTAACTGCCCGTCCCAATGTATGCATGGTAAAGTTGGCCATTGCAGAACGTGGAATGAAGGAGGATGGTGTAAAGATTAAAGAAGCCTCCAAATTAGCACCAACAGATTCTGGAAATATATGGAGAAAATATGATTTAAGAATAAAAGGTTTTCACATAGGAATGCCAAAACACAAGGAAAATAAAATTATTCTATTTTTGTTTAAAGTATATGGTGTGCTTTAACTGAATGGAAAAGTTGTGTATTGTTCCATGCTGTATCCACCTGAATTCCTACAGGAAATAAGTAGTCATATACATATCATGCTATTTCAAATAATGATTCCTCATGCAACTATATTTTGATAAGACAGCAGAACAGCGTAAAGATGTTTGTTGCACTCCCCTAGTAATTTTTTTTAGGTCATATAAGTCAATATTCAATGGAGGGAACTAATAGAGCCTCCAATGAGGAAATTAATAAACTTTATAGGGGTTGTCCAGGGTTTTTAAGTGATGGCCTATCCTCAGGATAGACAAAACTAGGTGATCATCAGGGGTTTGACACCCCACACTCCCGCCTATTTGCTAGTCTATCTAGGTTCGTCTACGGAAGTCAGCGCCGTAGCTGCACAACACGTTGACATTGTAGCAGTGAAGGGTTGCCACCACAGTGCTGATCCTATTGACTTCCATGTGAGCCGCACTGTAGTAGCAAACTCCTGCTGCTACAATGTTGCTGGTGCTGTTCAGCTTCAGCACCGACTTCCATCAACTGAGCTACAGAGACCAGCTTATCCTTATGGATGTGGGGTGTCAGACCCGTGCCGATCACCAAGTGATAGACAACTCCTCTAATGGCATAGTAGTCTATTTTTTAAAATATCAATACATATCTGCACGTTTGAGAAGCATTGTCTTATTATTATACCTCCTAACATTTAAGATTCAAATGATGGGAAATTTTAAGTCCCAACAGTTCACAGAAATGACACCTTCCAACTGCATAGAATCATCCCTTTCGTAGGGCAGTCCTATTTGTAGGGCAGTGATGAAAAAAAAAACAAGCAAGACTTTTGAGAGGTATGCCTTTAAAACAAGACCAGGGTGCTAACTGCTATACAGCCGGAGATAGCTTTAGAGTTGAACCCTGATCAGCTGTGAGGGCTGTATATGCAGCTCCCACTTCAACTTGCCCTATTTCTGGGTGGATCATGGCTTGCACCACAATCTCAATCTTTAAGGTTAGATTGTCAAAACAAGACCTATGACTATCTGATAAAAAAAAAAAACACAGTGCACATACAGCAATATCATTTGGTGACGCTTGGGAGGGGGTAAAAGCACACAACAGCCCAAAAGGCCTTGAAAACAACTTAGGGAACCACTGCAGCCTGCTGGTTACGCTGGAGTAGTGTATGGAAACATGATCAAAATGAAGATGCAAAAAGGGAATCTCGTACCGGTGCTGCTATCCCAATGAAGAAATCAGGACCTGACATCTCTTCCATATTTTTATTGACTGTGTATAAAACAACACGTTTCAGGACTGGACTAGTCCCTTCATCAGGTAGTACACACACGAAATGTAGTAAGGAAGGGATGAGTCCAGTCCTGAAACGAGTTGCTTAATATGCCGTCGATAAACTTAGGGAAGAGATGCCTTGAGTTCCTTATTGAGATAGCAGCACCCTTTTTGCATCTTCATTAAAATGAGACGTGTCTAACAACTGGAGATACAACCATCAGTACAAGGAGGTATGTCATACATCTTGAACTGCCACCCTGTGAGGATGTATGAGATACATCTTTGGCAGGTAAATGGTCGGATTGCTAGTACAATAAAAGAAATAATGGTTTTGTACCTGAATGAACTGTAGCATCTGAGTATGTTGAGTATTTCCATGATTCTCCCTCAAAGTCCTTGGATAGAATGTCATCAGGGAGGGTATCTGCAATAGCTTGTTTTAGTGGATCATCAGATTCTAGGAGTTGAGACAGGTGACTCCATACAAAGGACCCAACTGAAATGACAAACATAGGTAATAAGTGGTCTGGAACCTCAGCCATCTGGGGTTATCTGCAGTCAAACATGAATTTTCAGGTTCTGATTAGTGATGATCGAGCATGCTCGGCCGAACACCTGTTCGGCTTGAGCATCTTGATGCTCTGCACATGGCGGTACTCGGCTCAGGTGGACACGTGGCACAAACTTGGCGCTCTACGCCTTGGAGGTGCTGGCCTGCCCTGCCGCCAGCGTTTTGTCTCAGCGGGTATTTAGTGCTGCTGGCGGCATTATAACAGATAAGCGTATCTGCCTGTCAACTGAAAATGCTGACAGGTTGACTCTTATAAAAATGAACAAGGCCTGGATTGACCATGACTTCTTTTCCTCTTCCATCATATCAACACATGCTTATTCGTCACATATAATGCACTCGCATATAATCTTTTATAGGGTCAGCACAGCTGCAGGCCCTAGCATATATTTTTTAGAGGGTCAGCTCACCAGCAGGCCCTCACATATAATGTTTTACAGGGTCAGCTCACCAGCAGGCCATTGCATATAATTTTTTACAGGGTCAGCTCACCAGCAGGCCTTCACCTACAATCTTTTACAGGGTCAGCTCACCTGCAGGCCTGCGCCTAAAATCTTTTACAGGGTCAGATCACCTGCAGGCCATCACCTAATTATACCTAATAGGTAATTTGCACGCATGCTGCCATGCTTGGATGTGGTAGCCGTAGCCCTTTCTCAGGCTCCCTCTCCGGAATCGAACCCCGATTCCCCATTACCCGTAGTCACCATGGTTTGCATTGACAATAACATCGAAAGTCGATAGACTAGACATTCGAATGGATTATCGCCGTCGCGGGGACGTGAGATTGGCCCCAGGTTATCTAGAGTCACCAATCATAATTTTTCAAGGCTATGTATGATGCCCTCCTTTATGTGTAACAAAGGGTGTATTGTAGTGCCGGTTCCTTGTAATTTTTGGCAGCCCTTTCACTTAGTGCATAGGCTTTATGAGTGTAGGAGTCCCACTACATGAACAATTGTACCACAATGTGAATATCGGAGTCCCTCTTCCTTGTAATTTTTTGCAGCACTTTCTATACAAGTAAATATACAGGAAATAATGTTTCCTAACAATTTTTCATCTAAAATCGATTTTATCTTCGGTTTTATGCATATTATTGTCAGTCTGTAAAAGTGGTGCACTACTCGGACAACATCGTTCCCAGCAGTGACCTGGGAGTCCAAGATGCATCCAGACATCCTCCCCATGCTGTTCCCGAACCATTTCAGTGGTGTTTCCATCAATTTCTGACCTTTTCCTATGAACCAGACACCCTCCCCTCTTCAGAGCAGGGGGTGCCTGGTTTAATGCTCGGGTTCTCCCATTGACTTCCATTATACTCAGGTTCTCGGTAGAGCACCCGAGCTTTCCGATGTGTTCGGCCCAAGCCCACCGAGCACCCGAACACTATGGTGCTCGATCAACACTAGTTCGGAGAGGAGTACGGCTTTAAACTTCAGGCCTGTCCTCACGCTAACTACTTTAATAAAACTCAATTAAGAAGTAATAATAGAAGCTGTTTTCAGAATGATCAGAAAATGCAAATCTTAATAGGACACTCTCTTACGGACATAAATTTTCAAGCCATTTCATTTCCATCTTAAAAGTATGTCTTGTGTGAATAAATCAATTCACTAATGAAGTCGTTTAATGTCCTCTCCTGTTTCTGGAGGCCAAGGGAGACATGACAGGCTGCCAAGGCTTCTCTTTAGAATGCAGGAGTTTGTGTCCTTTTATTCCTCAGAAAGGTAATTTGTTTTAGGAATTGATAACCAGATTTGTTCGCCGTACATCAAGAAAAGGACATCATTTACCAGGCAGTTTTTATTTTTCAGCAGAAGTTTATGAAATAAAAACTGAACTCTAATTGTCTGCTGCAGTCAGGAGGCAGCTGACAGTTTTGATAAAGGAAGCTCACTGGGAAAGATTTACTAAATGCAGGTGAATTCTGGCTCCATAAAAAAAAAAAAATGCTGTACATGCCTTGCGGCAGATTTATTATGTGTTTTACATACTTTTTTTGTGCCTTGAAAAAGTGAGTGTGATTTAGAGGGAAAGGGGTGTAGCTAAGAGGAAGGGCATGGCCTAAACTTTAGTACATGGCACCAACATTTTGTTGCAGTGACCCATTGTGCACAAATGGATTGTATGGACAGTCTGCACTGGGCTGTAACCTCCAGGGTCAGCTTTAGGTAGCAGAGGTGGTGGTCCCCAGCAGGAGACCCTCACTCAATTAGCCCAACATGCATATGGAAAGCAGATGATCAATGCAGATAACTTCTTTACATCAGAAAATTATACATTTAAAACTGGTGGGAATATTTCCTGTCTTCCCCATCCCCCTTACAGATAAAGGGTCACTGAGAAAAAAATAAAAAATAAAAAAAATAAGTAATTTTCCTATAAACTACAGGTTAAAATTTGTCCTGCCTGACATACTATATCATTGTGTTACTTCATGCTAATGAGCATAGAATTAGAATTTTGTGAGTTTTATTTTTTATTTTCCGTGTTACTATCTATATTTCATTAAAAAAAATGTATACAATCCTGCAATTTTTTCCTGGGCACTAGGTCTAATAATAGGTCATGATTTCGTGTTCTCTACAGGTAACTTTGCAGTAACTGTTCTCATTATCACCACATGCAAAATTACAATGACAAGTAACACCTTCTTTATAGATAACACAGGATCCACCATGCACAATAGGTGATATTACAGCTTATCAGCTCCCACTCGACCTCTGCACAGGTCACAGAGCATGTCTAGGTAAATCTCCTATAGAGGTCAATGGAGTCCATTGTCTATGACCCATGTAGCTGCTCTCAAAAGACAGGAAGTCTTAGCATATTTTAGGTGAAAATTGCAGGATTATATACATTTTTTAAATATAGTGAGTGACCTGGAAAAAAACTCACCAAAATTCCCCAATTTTTTTAAAAATAAAAACATGATTTAAATAATAAGACATTTTCTGACGACACATTCCCTTTACAGGAGTTTTTCAGATAAAAGGCGTTTTCCAGATAAAGGAGTTTCCACACAAATAAAGCTTAAAGAGGACATGTCACCGCTCCTGACATGCTTACTTAAATAGCTTCATGTATTCCCCATGTAATAACAATTCTGAGGAATCTATTCTTATGTCTGTATGTTGTACCATTCCTTTATTATTTCTACTAGAAGTTATGAATTAATTGCTAGCAGTCTGCAGTAAGGGTACAGAGGGGAGGTAACCAGCTAGGGGGGTGTACCTGCACAGATTCACTCTATTCAATAGGTGTTGCCATTTTCGGACTGGGCAGGTACACCCCCCCCCCCCCCCAACTGGTTACCACCCCTTTGTACCCTTACTGCAGACTGCTAGCAATTCATCATAACTTCTAGCAGGAATAATAAAGGAATGGTACAACATAGAGCCATAAGAATAGATGTTCCAAAATTGTTATTACATAGGGAATGCATGAATTTATTAAAACAGGCGTGTCAGGAGCAGTGAAAGGTCCTCTTTAAATGGTTAATCTGATGAATCATTTTCATACCATTTTCATACCAAAAGTCCTCACAGCTTACCAAACACAGCACTGTACACTTTATAGCAGCTGTGCTTGGTATTGCAGCTCAGATGTAGGTTTGCCACTGGCTTCACCCCATAAGGCCGGACATCACAGGCCATGTCCTCAGACTGCTAAACTCAGCTAAGCCATGTCCCCAGACCACAAAACTCAGCTAAGCCACGTCCCCAGACCACTAAACTCCGCTAAGCCACGCCCCCATTGCAGACAAAAAGAAAACAAAAAGGAACTGAAAGATGGGAAGGTGAGCTGGGGGCAGCCTTGGGTGCTTCTTTCACCCTCAGTCAGCCACAGAGAGCCATGTCCGTGGGCTCTACTGACTGACTGGGGGTTAGAGAAGCCTTAGTCAGTCAGTTTGTAGCTGCAGCTCACACTCAGATAGCACAATGCTGCTGTCTGAGCGTGAGCTACTGAATAAGGAGGACATCCCTGCATCTGTGCAGGCCCTGCACTGGACGGAGAACCGGGAGCCAAAACACTGTCTGGCCTAAAACCGGACGTCTGGCCACCCTACTCAGACCTCTGCATTAGAATGGGACTTAGCTGCACTTGGGCCACGTGATGGATGTACAGTGATGTCATATGACCTAGAAAGAGGCCTAAGTGCTCATGAAACGCTGAGGTCCCTTCAAACAACTGATCAGTTGGGTGCTGGGAATCAGACCCCTGCCAATCTGATATTGATGTGTAACATCCCAGAGTTATGTTACTAAACTCTGTTTCCCCGCTACAACATGTCAGGTGTATATGTATTGTCATCTTGTGTAATCTAACATTGCATTTTCCTGTATCTACATTTTCTAGGCCTTTTTTATGTATTTTGCTGCAATTTCCATGTGCAACAGCAGGTGGCAGCAATATGTTCAGCAGACCATAGCTAGTTTAGTATACCTAGACTGGAATAGTTCATTCCAATCTAGTCTCCCCTGTGTGAGCAGAAGTGGGCTGTTCCCATGTCCTGTCTCATGAGGAGGAGAAGGAAGTTCTAGTTAGTGTACCAGACACCCCTGCCCCCTGTGTTGGTAGGAGCTCCCAGTTACAGGGCTCCCCACCTAGGATCCAGCCTCGGCTGAGGCCAAGGATCACTCTTCCCAGCCTGAGTCATCTACCTCAGCTGGTGACAAGCAAGCAACACCTCCAGAACTACAGATCTCCAGGAAGACATCATTCCCTGCGAGCAGTCCTGTGAGTACTTATCCAGATTCCAGGAGAAGCCAAATTCCTCCTCAGCTAGTCAGGCCCATACCAAGCAGAAGACAGACAGAGCAGAAGATAGATACCTGCCAGATTCTCTAGGCATATGACAAGAAGCAGAATATATATAGATTCCTGCCCATATTGCCAATTCCTGCTGGGACCCAAGACTAAAGCTGTAACTCGTATGGATTTCTGTTGCCATTCGGTAAAGACAAGTTGGATTATATCTCCTGTCTGGATCTCAATCATTCCTCAATTACTCCTACTGACAACACTCAATTTATTGCAAGTGAGCCAGGATCCAGGAGTCCAGCCGTACCAAGGTAGGAGACACCGTTGACACTACCATATCTGCTATACAGAGACACTATCCCCCTCTGGCATTCCTATACCTGTGCAAGCTGCAATTGGCGTCACAAACTACTACACATATATCCTGACCCACTGCATAGCTGACCCACTGTACCAGTGTCCTGCTCATTGCAGATGTCCTATCCACCAATATCAAATTCCTGGATAACCCCTTTAAAGGGAACCTGTCACCGGGATTTTGTGCATAGAGCTGAGGACATGGGTTGCTAGATGGCCGCTAGCACATCTGCAATACCCAGTCCCCATAGCTCTGTGTGCTTTTATTGTGTAAAAAAAAAACCAGATGAGTCCTGTCCCTGACAGGGCTCATCTCAGGTTAATTTGCATATGTATCAAATCATTTTTTTAACACAATAAAAGCACACAGAGCTATGGGGACTGGGTATTGCGGATGTGCTAGCGGCCATCTAACAACCCATGTCCTCAGCTCTATGCACAAAATCCCGGTGACAGGTTCCCTTTAAGCTGTATTGACAACAAATGGCTGAAAAGGGATAAATAAAAATGTGGTCAAGCCTCAGGCCAGACGCAAGTAGAGAGCAGAGATGAGGCCCAGGAGTGCCCTAGACTAAATGTGGGCTGGAAGAAGCTGCAGATTTCTGTGGGTAGCTAGTAGAGTTGAGCGAACACCTGGATGTTCGGGTTCGAGAAGTTCGGCCGAACATCCCGGAAATGTTCGGGTTCGGGATCCGAACCCGATCCGAACTTCGTCCCGAACCCGAACCCCATTGAAGTCAATGGGGACCCGAACTTTTCGGCACTAAAAAGGCTGTAAAACAGCCCAGGAAAGAGCTAGAGGGCTGCAAAAGGCAGCAACATGTAGGTAAATCCCCTGCAAACAAATGTGGATAGGGAAATGAATTAAAATAAAAATTAAATAAATAAAAATTAACCAAAATCAATTGGAGAGAGGTTCCATAGCAGAGAATCTGGCTTCCCGTCACCCACCACTGGAACAGTCCATTCTCAGATATTTAGGCCCCGGCACCCAGGCAGAGGAGAGAGGTCCCGTAACAGAGAATCTGTCTTCATGTCAGCAGAGAATTAGTCTGCATGTCATAGCAGAGAATGAGGCTTCACGTCAGCCACCACTGCAACAGTCCATTGGCATATATTTAGGCCCAGCACACACACAGGCAGAGGAGAGAGGTCCCGTAACAGAGAATCTGGCTTCATGTCAGCAGAGAATTAGTCTGCATGTCATAGCAGAGAATGAGGCTTCACGTCACCCACCACTGCAACAGTCCATTGGCATATATTTAGGCCCAGCACACACACAGGCAGAGGAGAGAGGTCCCGTAACAGAGAATCTGGCTTCATGTCAGCAGAGAATCAGTCTGCATGTCATAGCAGAGAATGAGGCTTCACGTCAGCCACCACTGCAACAGTCCATTGGCATATATTTAGGCCCAGCACACACACAGGCAGAGGAGAGAGGTCCCGTAACAGAGAATCTGGCTTCATGTCAGCAGAGAATCAGTCTGCATGTCATAGCAGAGAATGAGGCTTCACGTCAGCCACCACTGCAACAGTCCATTGGCATATATTTAGGCCCAGCACCCAGGCAGAGGAGGGAGGTCCCGTAACAGAGAATCTGTCTTCATGTCAGCAGAGAATTAGTCTGCATGTCATAGCAGAGAATGAGGCTTCACGTCAGCCACCACTGCAACAGTCCATTGGCATATATTTAGGCCCAGCACACACACAGGCAGAGGAGAGAGGTCCCGTAACAGAGAATCTGGCTTCATGTCAGCAGAGAATCAGTCTGCATGTCATAGCAGAGAATGAGGCTTCACGTCACCCACCACTGCAACAGTCCATTGGCATATATTTAGGCCTAGCACACAGGCAGAGCAGAGAGGTCCCGTAACAGACAATCTGGCTTCATGTCAGCAGAGAATCAGTCTGCATGTCATAGCAGAGAATCAGGCTTCACGTCACCCACCACTGCAACAGTCCATTGGCATATATTTAGGCCTAGCACACAGGCAGAGCAGAGAGGTCCCGTAACAGACAATCTGGCTTCATGACAGCAGAGAATTAGTCTGCATGTCATAGCAGAGAATGAGGCTTCACGTCAGCCACCACTGCAACAGTCCATTGGCATATATTTAGGCCCAGCACCCAGGCAGAGGAGAGAGGTCCCGTAACAGACAATCTGGCTTCATGTCAGCAGAGAATTAGTCTGCATGTCATAGCAGAGAATCAGGCTTCACGTCAGCCACCACTGCAACAGTCCATTGTCATAAATTTAGGCCCAGCACCCAGGCAGAGGAGAGAGGTCCCGTAACAGACAATCTGGCTTCATGTCAGCAGAGAATTAGTCTGCATGTCATAGCAGAGAATGAGGCTTCACGTCAGCCACCACTGCAACAGTCCATTGGCATATATTTAGGCCTAGCACACAGGCAGAGCAGAGAGGTCCCGTAACAGACAATCTGGCTTCATGACAGCAGAGAATCAGTCTGCATGTCATAGCAGAGAATCAGGCTTCACGTCAGCCACCACTGCAACAGTCCATTGTCATAAATTTAGGCCCAGCACCCAGGCAGAGGAGAGAGGTCCCGTAACAGAGAATCTGGCTTCATGTCAGCAGAGAATCAGTCTTCATATCATAGCAGAGAATCAGGCTTCACGTCACCCACCACTGTAAGAGTCAATTTTCATAAATTTAGGCCCAGAACCCAGGCAGAGGAGAAAGGTCCCGTAACAGACAATCTGGCTTCATGTCAGCAGAGAATCAGTCTTCATATCATAGCCTAGAATCAGGCTTCACGTCACCCACCACTGTAAGAGTCAATTTTCATAAATTTAGGCCCAGAACCCAGGCAGAGGAGAAAGGTCCCGTAACAGACAATCTGGCTTCATGTCAGCAGAGAATCAGTCTTCATATCATAGCAGAGAATCAGGCTTCACGTCACCCACCACTGCAACAGTCAATTGTCATAAATTTAGGCCCAGCACCCAGGCAGAGGAGAGAGCTCCCGTAACAGAGGATCTGGCTTCATGTCAGCAGAGAATCAGTCTGCATGTCATAGCAGAGAATGAGGCTTCACGTCACCCACCACTGCAACAGTCCATTGGCATATATTTAGGCCTAGCACACAGGCAGAGCAGAGAGGTCCCGTAACAGACAATCTGGCTTCATGTCAGCAGAGAATCAGTCTGCATGTCATAGCAGAGAATGAGGCTTCACGTCACCCACCACTGCAACAGTCCATTGGCATATATTTAGGCCTAGCACACAGGCAGAGCAGAGAGGTCCCGTAACAGACAATCTGGCTTCATGACAGCAGAGAATCAGTCTGCATGTCATAGCAGAGAATGAGGCTTCACGTCACCCACCACTGCAACAGTCCATTGGCATATATTTAGGCCTAGCACACAGGCAGAGCAGAGAGGTCCCGTAACAGACAATCTGGCTTCATGTCAGCAGAGAATCAGTCTGCATGTCATAGCAGAGAATGAGGCTTCACGTCACCCACCACTGCAACAGTCCATTGGCATATATTTAGGCCTAGCACACAGGCAGAGCAGAGAGGTCCCGTAACAGACAATCTGGCTTCATGACAGCAGAGAATCAGTCTGCATGTCATAGCAGAGAATGAGGCTTCACGTCACCCACCACTGCAACAGTCCATTGGCATATATTTAGGCCTAGCACACAGGCAGAGCAGAGAGGTCCCGTAACAGACAATCTGGCTTCATGTCAGCAGAGAATCAGTCTGCATGTCATAGCAGAGAATGAGGCTTCACGTCACCCACCACTGCAACAGTCCATTGGCATATATTTAGGCCTAGCACACAGGCAGAGCAGAGAGGTCCCGTAACAGACAATCTGGCTTCATGACAGCAGAGAATCAGTCTGCATGTCATAGCAGAGAATGAGGCTTCACGTCACCCACCACTGCAACAGTCCATTGGCATATATTTAGGCCTAGCACACAGGCAGAGCAGAGAGGTCCCGTAACAGACAATCTGGCTTCATGTCAGCAGAGAATCAGTCTGCATGTCATAGCAGAGAATGAGGCTTCACGTCACCCACCACTGCAACAGTCCATTGGCATATATTTAGGCCTAGCACACAGGCAGAGCAGAGAGGTCCCGTAACAGACAATCTGGCTTCATGACAGCAGAGAATCAGTCTGCATGTCATAGCAGAGAATGAGGCTTCACGTCACCCACCACTGCAACAGTCCATTGGCATATATTTAGGCCTAGCACACAGGCAGAGCAGAGAGGTCCCGTAACAGACAATCTGGCTTCATGACAGCAGAGAATCAGTCTGCATGTCATAGCAGAGAATGAGGCTTCACGTCACCCACCACTGCAACAGTCCATTGGCATATATTTAGGCCTAGCACACAGGCAGAGCAGAGAGGTCCCGTAACAGACAATCTGGCTTCATGTCAGCAGAGAATCAGTCTGCATGTCATAGCAGAGAATGAGGCTTCACGTCACCCACCACTGCAACAGTCCATTGGCATATATTTAGGCCTAGCACACAGGCAGAGCAGAGAGGTCCCGTAACAGACGATCTGGCTTCATGTCAGCAGAGAATCAGTCTGCATGTCATAGCAGAGAATCAGGCTTCACGTCAGCCACCACTGCAACAGTCCATGGTCATAAATTTAGGCCCAGCACCCAGGCAGAGGAGAGAGGTCCCGTAACAGACAATCTGGCTTCATGTCAGCAGAGAATTAGTCTGCATGTCATAGCAGAGAATCAGGCTTCATGTCAGCCACCACTGCAACAGTCCATTGGCATATATTTAGGCCTAGCACACAGGCAGAGGAGAGGTTCATTCAACTTTGGGTAGCATCGCAATATAATGGTAAAATGAAAATAAAAATAGGATTGAATGAGGAAGTGCCCTGGAGTCCAATAATATATGGTTATGGGGAGGTAGTTAATGTCTAATCTGGACAAGGGACGGACAGGTCCTGTGGGATCCATGCCTGGTTCATTTTTATGAACGTCAGCTTGTCCACATTGGCTGTAGACAGGCGGCTGCGTTTGTCTGTAATGACGCCCCCTGCCGTGCTGAATACACGTTCAGACAAAACGCTGGCTGCCGGGCAGGCCAGCACCTCCAAGGCATAAAAGGCTAGCTCTGGCCACGTGGACAATTTAGAGACCCAGAAGTTGAATGGGGCCGAACCATCAGTCAGTACGTGGAGGGGTGTGCACACGTACTGTTCCACCATGTTAGTGAAATGTTGCCTCCTGCTAACACGTTGCGTATCAGGTGGTGGTGCAGTTAGCTGTGGCGTGTTGACAAAAGTTTTCCACATCTCTGCCATGCTAACCCTGCCCTCAGAGGAGCTGGCCGTGACACAGCTGCCTTGGCGACCTCTTGCTCCTCCTCTGCCTTGGCCTTGGGCTTCCACTTGTTCCCCTGTGACATTTGGGAATGCTCTCAGTAGCGCGTCTACCAACGTGCGCTTGTACTCGCGCATCTTCCTATCACGCTCCAGTGCAGGAAGTAAGGTGGGCACATTGTCTTTGTAGCGTGGATCCAGCAGGGTGGCAACCCAGTAGTCCGCACAGGTTAAAATGTGGGCAACTCTGCTGTCGTTGCGCAGGCACTGCAGCATGTAGTCGCTCATGTGTGCCAGGCTGCCCAGGGGTAAGGACAAGCTGTCCTCTGTGGGAGGCGTATCGTCATCGTCCTGCCTTTCCCCCCAGCCACGCACCAGTGATGGACCCGAGCTGCGTTGGGTGCCACCCCGCTGTGACCATGCTTCATCCTCATCCTCCTCCACCTCCTCCTCATCCTCGTCCTCCTCGTCCTCCAGTAGTGGGCCCTGGCTGGCCACATTTGTACCTGGCCTCTGCTGTTGCAAAAAACCTCCCTCTGAGTCACTTCGAAGAGACTGGCCTGAAAGTGCTAAAAATGACCCCTCTTCCTCATCCTCCTCCTCCTCCTCCTGGGCCACCTCCTGTTCCATCATCGCCCTAAGTGTTTTCTCAAGGAGACATAGAAGTGGTATTGTAACGCTGATAACGGTGTCATCGCCACTGGCCATGTTGGTGGAGTACTCGAAACAGCGCAACAGGGCACACAGGTCTCGCATGGAGGCCCAGTCATTGGTGGTGAAGTGGTGCTGTTCTGTAGTGCGACTGACCCGTGCGTGCTGCAGCTGAAACTCCACTATGGCCTGCTGCTGCTCGCACAGTCTGTCCAGCATGTGCAAGGTGGAGTTCCACCTGGTGGGCACGTCGCATATGAGGCGGTGAGCGGGAAGGCCGAAGTTACGCTGTAGCGCAGACAGGCGAGCAGCGGCAGGATGTGAACGCCGGAAGCGCGAACAGACGGCCCGCACTTTATGCAGCAGCTCTGACATGTCGGGGTAGTTGTGAATGAACTTCTGCACCACCAAATTCAGCACATGCGCCAAGCAAGGGATGTGCGTCAAATTGGCTAGTCCCAGAGCTGCAACGAGATTTCGCCCATTATCACACACCACCAGGCCGGGCTTGAGGCTCACCGGCAGCAACCACTCGTCGGTCTGTTGTTCAATACCCCGCCACAACTCCTGTGCGGTGTGGGGCCTGTCCCCCAAACATATGAGTTTCAGAATGGCCTGCTGACGTTTACCCCGGGCTGTGCTGAAGTTGGTGGTGAAGGTGTGTGGCTGACTGGATGAGCAGGTGGAAGAAGAGGAGGAGGAAGCCGAGAAGGAGGAGGTGGCAACAGGAGGCAAAGAATGTTGCCCTGCGATCCTTGGCGGCGGCAGGACGTGCGCCAAACAGCTCTCCGCCTGGGGCCCAGCTGCCACTACATTTACCCAGTGTGCAGTTAGGGAGATATAGCGTCCCTGGCCGTGCTTACTGGTCCACGTATCTGTGGTTAGGTGGACCTTGCTACAGATGGCGTTGCGCAGTGCACACTTGATTTTATCGGATACTTGGTTGTGCAGGGAAGGCACGGCTCTCTTGGAGAAGTAGTGCCGGCTGGGAACAACATACTGTGGGACAGCAAGCGACATGAGCTGTTTGAAGCTGTCTGTGTCCACCAGCCTAAATGACAGCATTTCATAGGCCAGTAGTTTAGAAATGCTGGCATTCAGGGCCAGGGATCGAGGGTGGCTAGGTGGGAATTTACGCTTTCTATCAAATGTTTGTGAGATGGAGAGCTGAACGCTGGCGTGTGACATGGTTGAGACGCTTGGTGACGGAGGTGGTGGTGGTGGTGTTGGTGGTACATCCCCTGTTTGCTGGGCGGCAGGTGCCAACGTTCCTCCAGAGGCGGAGGAAGAGGCCGAGGCGGCAGCAGCAGAATAGGCCGAGGCGGCAGCAGCAGAAGAGGTAGCAGGGGGAGCCTGAGTGACTTCCTTGGTTTTAAGGTGTTTACTCCACTGCAGTTCATGCTTTGCATGCAGGTGCCTGGTCATGCAGGTTGTGCTCAGGTTCAGAACGTTAATGCCTCGCTTCAGGCTCTGATGGCACAGCGTGCAAACCACTCGGGTCTTGTCGTCAGCACATTGTTTGAAGAAGTGCCATGCCAGGGAACTCCTTGAAGCTGCCTTTGGGGTGCTCGGTCCCAGATGGCGGCGGTCAGTAGCAGGCGGAGTCTCTTGGCGGCGGGTGTTCTGCTTTTGCCCACTGCTCCCTCTTTTGCTACGCTGTTGGCTCGGTCTCACCACTGCCTCTTCCTCCGAACTGTGAAAGTCAGTGGCACGACCTTCATTCCATGTGGGGTCTAGGACCTCATCGTCCCCTGCATCGTCTTCCACCCAGTCTTGATCCCTGACCTCCTGTTCAGTCTGCACACTGCAGAAAGACGCAGCAGTTGGCACCTGTGTTTCGTCATCATCAGAGACATGCTGAGGTGGTATTCCCATGTCCTCATCATCAGGAAACATAAGTGGTTGTGCGTCAGTGCATTCTATGTCTTTCACCGCTGGGGAAGGGCTAGGTGGATGCCCTTGGGAAACCCTGCCAGCGGAGTCTTCAAACAGCATAAGAGACTGCTGCATAACTTGAGGCTGAGACAGTTTCCCTGGTATGCATGGGGGTGATGTGACAGACTGATGGGGTTGGTTTTCAGGCGCCATCTGTGCGCTTTCTGCAGAAGACTGGGTGGGAGATAATGTGAACGTGCTGGATCCACTGTCGGCCACCCAATTGACTAATGCCTGTACCTGCTCAGGCCTTACCATCCTTAGAACGGCATTGGGCCCCACCATATATCGCTGTAAATTCTGGCGGCTACTGGGACCTGAGGTAGTTGGTACACTAGGACGTGTGGATGTGGCAGAACGGCCACGTCCTCTCCCAGCACCAGAGGGTCCACTAACACCACCACGACCATGTCCACGTCCGCGTCCCTTACTAGATGTTTTTCTCATTGTTATGGTTCACCACAACAACAAATATATTATTTGGCCCAATGTATTGTATTCAAAATCAGCGGGATATAAATTTGAGGCCTAGTATTTAGGCGCTGGGTGACCGGTATGGATTTAGTGACAGAATTAGACTTGGAAATGCACAGAAGCGTGTGTGTGAAGTTATTCTGAATGACCCTATGTGCACCTTCAATATTATATACCCTTTTAGGGATAGATTTCAAATAGCTCTGATATAGCAGAAACCACTAAATTATGAAATTGCTAAATTGGGAATTGTACTTCAACCCAGAACAAAAAATGTGCTTTGACGGACACTAAATATCTTGCCCAGCAACAACAGTACAGCGGTGGGTAACGAGAGATTTAGAGGGAATTAAATTTGAGGCCTAGTATTTAGGCGCTGGGTCACCGGTATGGATTTAGTGACAGAATTAGACTTGGAAATGCACAGAAGCGTGTGTGTGAAGTTATTCTGAATGACCCTATGTGCACCTTCAATATTATATACCCTTTTAGGGATAGATTTCAAATAGCTCTGATATAGCAGAAACCACTAAATTATGAAATTGCTAAATTGGGAATTGTACTTCAACCCAGAACAAAAAATGTGCTTTGACGGACACTAAATATCTTGCCCAGCAACAACAGTACAGCGGTGGGTAACGAGAGATTTAGAGGGATTTAAATTTGAGGCCTAGTATTTAGGCGCTGGGTCACCGGTATGGATTTAGTGACAGAATTAGACTTGGAAATGCACAGAAGCGTGTGTGTGAAGTTATTCTGAATGACCCTATGTGCACCTTCAATATTATATACCCTTTTAGGGATAGATTTCAAATAGCTCTGATATAGCAGAAACCACTAAATTATGAAATTGCTAAATTGGGAATTGTACTTCAACCCAGAACAAAAAATGTGCTTTGACGGACACTAAATATCTTGCCCAGCAACAACAGTACAGTGGTGGGTAACGAGAGATTTAGAGGGATTTAAATTTGAGGCCTAGTATTTAGGCGCTGGGTCACCGGTATGGATTTAGTGACAGAATTAGACTTGGAAATGCACAGAAGCGTGTGTGTGAAGTTATTCTGAATGACCCTATGTGCACCTTCAATATTATATACCCTTTTAGGGATAGATTTCAAATAGCTCTGATATAGCAGAAACCACTAAATTATGAAATTGCTAAATTGGGAATTGTACTTCAACCCAGAACAAAAAATGTGCTTTGACGGACACTAAATATCTTGCCCAGCAACAACAGTACACCGGTGGGTAACGAGAGATTTAGAGGGAATTAAATTTGAGGCCTAGTATTTAGGCGCTGGGTCACCGGTATGGATTTAGTGACAGAATTAGACTTGGAAATACACAGTAGCGGGTGTGTGTGAAGTTATTCTGAATGACCCTATGTGCACCTTCAATATTATATACCCTTTTAGGGATAGATTTCAAATAGCTCTGATATAGCAGAAACCACTAAATTATGAAATTGCTAAATTGGGAATTGTACTTCAACCCAGAACAAAAAATGTGCTTTGACGGACACTAAATATCTTGCCCAGCAACAACAGTACAGCGGTGGGTAACGAGAGATTTAGAGGGAATTAAATTTGAGGCCTAGTATTTAGGCGCTGGGTCACCGGTATGGATTTAGTGACAGAATTAGACTTGGAAATACACAGTAGCGGGTGTGTGTGAAGTTATTCTGAATGACCCTATGTGCACCTTCAATATTATATACCCTTTTTGGGATAGATTTCAAATAGCTCTGATATAGCAGGAACCACTAAATTATGAAATTGCTAAATTGGGAATTGTACTTCAACCCAGAACAAAAAATGTGCTTTGACGGGCACTAAATAACTTTCCCAGCTACAACAGGACAACGGTAACGAGAGATTTAGAGGGATTTAAATTTGAGGCCTAGTATTTAGGCGCTGGGTGACAGGTATGGGTTTAGTGACAGAATTAGACTTGGAAATACACAGTAGCGGGTGTGTGTGAAGTTATTCTGAATGACCCTATGTGCACCTTCAATATTATATACCCTTTTTGGGATAGATTTCAAATAGCTCTGATATAGCAGAAACCACTAAATTATGAAATTGCTAAATTGGGAATTGTACTTCAACCCAGAACAAAAAATGTGCTTTGACGGACACTAAATATCTTGCCCAGCAACAACAGTACAGCGGTGGGTAACGAGAGATTTAGAGGGAATTAAATTTGAGGCCTAGTATTTAGGCGCTGGGTCACCGGTATGGATTTAGTGACAGAATTAGACTTGGAAATACACAGTAGCGGGTGTGTGTGAAGTTACTCTGAATGACCCTATGTGCACCTTCAATATTATATACCCTTTTTGGGATAGATTTCAAAGAGCTCTGATATAGCAGGAACCACTAAATTATGAAATTGCTAAATTGAGAATTGTATTTCAACCCAGAACAAGAAATGTGCTTGAACGGACACTAAATAACTCGCCCAGCTACAGCACTAGGGACAGATTTAGCTGGATATAAATTTGAGGCCTAGTATTTAGGCGCTGGGTGACCGGTATGGATTTAGTGACAGAATTAGACTGGGATATGGCCAAAAAATGAACAGACTATTGCTGGTTAAATGCACTTGGTGTGACAGCTTCACCCTGATGTAGGCTTTAGCCAAATAACAACCACACCATTGAGGGTTAAATGCACTTGGTGACAGGCGCAGCTTGCCCCTGATTTTGTATATGGCCAAAAAATGAACAGACTATTGCTGGTTAAATGCACTTGGTGTGACAGCTTCACCCTGATGTAGGCTTTAGCCAAATAACAACCACACCATTGAGGGTTAAATGCACTTGGTGACAGGCGCAGCTTGCCCCTGATTTTGTATATGGCCAAAAAATGAACAGACTATTGCTGGTTAAATGCACTTGGTGTGACAGCTTCACCCTGATGTAGGCTTTAGCCAAAAAACAACCACACCATTGAGGGTTAAATGCACTTGGTGACAGGCGCAGCTTGCCCCTGATTTTGTATATGGCCAAAAAATGAACAGACTATTGCTGGTTAAATGCACTTGGTGTGACAGCTTCACCCTGATGTAGGCTTTAGCCAAAAAACAACCACACCATTGAGGGTTAAATGCACTTGGTCGCAGCTTGTGCTGGCGCACCACAAGACACAAAATGGCCGCCGATCACCCCAGAAAAATGAGACTGACAAACGGTCTGTGCAGCCTAAAAACAGTGAGCAATTGAGGATCAGCAGCTCAATGATCCACAGCTGCAGATCGATCAGTTAATCAAGTCCTTTGGAGGAGTTAATCTGCCTAATCTCGCCCTACTGTCGCAGCCGCAACCTCTCCCTACGCTAATCAGAGCAGAGTGACGGGCGGCGCTATGTGACTCCAGCTTAAATAGAGGCTGGGTCACATGGTGCTCTGGCCAATCACAGCCATGCCAATAGTAGGCATGGCTGTGATGGCCTCTTGGGGCAAGTAGTATGACGCTTGTTGATTGGCTGCTTTGCAGCCTTTCAAAAAGCGCCAAGAAAGCGTCACAAAAGCGCCAAGAAAGCGACGAACACCGAACCCGAACCCGGACTTTTACGAAAATGTCCGGGTTCGGGTCCGTGTCACGGACACCCCAAAATTCGGTACGAACCCGAACTATACAGTTCGAGTTCGCTCATCCCTAGTAGCTAGCTAGCAGTGCAGGTGAGTGACCAAATTCATGATGGTGTACCATCTTAGGATCTAGAAAGGGCAAAGAGCACCATAGAGTAACTGAGGCTGGAGCTGAAGGGTACAAAGAAGCTGCCCAGATATAGCATCTTGATAGCAGTTAACGCCTGCGAGTAACCCAGTGTAAGAGATTTTGTGCAGTACTGTGTTGCTTTGGAGGATCCCATAACTGATTGGGACCATGCAGATGGTGCAGTACACATTGAGAAGAAGATGTGATTGCTCATCCTCCCAAAGTTTATTTACTTATATCGCACCCTGCCTATATGACTTCCGGAAAGGTTCTTTTCCAGAGCGCATGCTTTACTCTCTAAGTACACCTGGGAAAAAAAGCGCCCGAGGATTGCTCGTGCTATAATTACCGGAGAGCGACTTAAGGGCGGCTTAGCCTTGCCGGATCTGAAACTATATTATATAGCGATGTTGGTTTCTATGCTGAGAGGTTGGGTTGGGCCATCTTTGGATACACCTTGGGTACATTTAGAGGAACATTTAACTAATGGATACTCCTTATCAGAGTTACTGCACCTTATTTTTTGGAACATTCCTATGCCACGAGGTCTTAGCCCAACGGTTCAAGCATCTCTTGCTGCTTGGTCTAAGTACCATGCATTGGCGGATGCAGACGAACCCCCCACTCTTGCATCTATCCCCTTCTCACTGATTCAATCTCTGTTGCCCCATTCTGACCTGTCATCTTGGAGATCGAACTCCATTCAATGTGTATGGGACCTAATGGAACAGGGAACACTGCAACCGTTTTACTCTTTATGTGACAAATACTCTCTCTCAGCGAGGGACTTTTATAAATACCTTCAGATCCGGCACCTGATCCAGGGTCTACATGGGCAACTCAAAGGGACTTAAGCCTTTATACAATGCAATTCTACACCCATCCCAATTTAAACAATCTCACCCTATGAGAGCTTGGGAGGTGGATCTGAGTCAACCATTCTCGGACGCAGAATGGACACGCGCTACCAGCATGATACACAAACACTTGCAATGTATATTTCATGTCGAATCCGCGCTGAAGACGGTCCTCAGGTGGTATTACACCCCTGACAGGCTGGCGAAGATGTATGCATCGACCTCCAACTGCTGTTGGAGAGGGGGTACGGCTGCAGGGGAACTTTATACCATGTGTTATGGCAGTGTCCTATTATACAAAGTTACTGGTCAGAGTGTCGTGAATTGCTGATTAAAACACTCCCCATTAAGATTAATTGGAATCCGCAATTGGTATTGTTATTCATAGGGGTGGATCTCTTGCCAGCCTCTTACAGGCAGTTTCTCTGCATAGTTTGTACAATGGCAAAATTGGTGTTGCCGAGGAGATGGAAAACTCCAGATGTACCGCCTATTAGCGACTTGATCACCGCTCTCAACAACACATATACATACGAAAAGATTATCTCGATGGGGAAAGGCGGTTTCACCAAATTTCAGTTGCATTGGGCCTCCTGGGAGCAGTCCCCCTTACTTTGTCCCGCTAAATAAAACCTGGATAGGCTATACCTTACATATGGGACGCTAGGTAGTTATACACTGTGGGATCCGTTTATTTTCAGAGCTGGCATAGGCAGGTACCTTTTGGATGTGTAGCACAGATATTCAGCAGAAAATAGTTTAATGTAAACTGTGTTCCTTGTTGTTTCCTTTGTGCTTCTATGTTTCTTTGAAGCACTGTTTGTATTAATATGTCTTATATTAAAAACTATTGAAACGGAGAAGAAGATGTGATGAAACTGCAGATACAACCATCTTCACTGTTGCCACTCTGAGGAGACCAAAGCCAGAATGTCAACTCCGAGGTAACTGGCTACAAAGCAAGCCGGAGGAAAGAGTGAGTTGTTACTTCTTAAAGGGAATCTGTCACCTGCTTTTAGCATTTTAAGCTGGCACCATCGCTATGTTGACTAAAGTACCTTATTTCCAGCAGTCTTCTTTTTACTTATTTTCGTTTGGTAGTTTTGATTTAAAAGCGATTTGTATGTTATGCTAATTAGGGTCCAAGGTGCCCAGAGGGGCGTTTTTTTCAATCTCCGGTGCCCAGTGATGCCCCCCTGCAGTGCCCAAGAACGCCTCCTGATAATTAAAACACCTCCCACAGCCCGGCAAACGGTTCCGCCCCCTCCCCACGTCATAAACCTTATAGATATGCCCCGTCCTCCTTCCTGTCCGCGGCCAGAAAACTCGCGCAGGCGCAGTACCGCCTGTGGCCTGCACGATCATCAACCTCCTAAGGGCAACAGCGCATGCCCAGGTCGGCGCATGCCCAGTGAGACCTTTGAGGCTGTTGCCCTCAGGAGGTTGATGATCGCGCAGGCCGCAGGCGGTACTGCGCCTGCGCGAGTTTTCTGGCCGCCGACAGGAAGAAGGACGGGGCATTTCTATAAGGTAGACTATGACGTGGGGAGGGAGCGGAACCGTTTGCCAGGCTGTGAGAGGTTATTTGATGATCAGGAGGCATTCTTGGGCACTGCAGGGGGGCGTCACTGGGCACCGGAGAGTGAAAAAAACGCCCCTCTGGGTACCTTGGACCCTAATTAGCATAACATAAAAATCACTTTTATATCAAAACTACCAAACGAAAATAAGTAAAAAGAAGACTGCTGGAAATAAGGTACTTTAGTCAACATAGCGATGGTGCCAGCTTAAAATGGTAAAAGCAGGTGACAGAATCCCTTTAAAGAAACCTAATTATATTCGCTTTTTGAGACTTAAAGAGACAGTATATCTAACTAATCTGTTATCTCTGTGCCCTCATTGAGAGACTGTAATCACTAACCTTGTTGCCTATCAAAAGACTGTTATAACCACCAAGTTTTTTGTCCACATTAGTCAAGTAAAGTTCGGCTTGTTTAAGTTACAACTGTGTGCGTCTGAATCCTTCTACCATCCTAGAGTGGGTGCTTTCTATACCACTCAGGGCCAAAAAATGTTTTGCCTGTAAGGTCTGACCCCCTTACATACTCCACTGTGAACAGAAAATAAATATACCATAACCCTGCCGTGAGGAGAGTGGCTACGTATGTATGTCCACCAGCACTCAGAACACTAGGTAGACATGCACATTGCTATGCACTTTAAACACCAGGTGGCGCCATACTATGTCAGTAAATGCCATAACTCTGCAGTTTTAACAGCCTGTAAATGGATGGAAAACATTGTTCTTTTTTATGATGTTTCATATACAATAAATGATATGGTGGGATACTTCCTTTAATAATTTTACATTAGAAAGTTTCATATTTTAAAGTTATGCAATTTTGTAATATAATTTGTCTTTCCGTTCCTTGCCATTTGTTTGCTTGCTGGCGGTCAATAGAGTTCTCACTTGTGTATACATATTTCAATTAACCTAAACAAGCGAACAGTAAAGTCAATCTCATGGAGCTCACCATATGGTTTCTTTATTAAGCACATATGAGGACTGAATTTATAGGACCTAGCAGCATATTTATGAAGTGTGAGCAGAAAGCCACACAACGAGAACGGAGAGGAAACACATGATTGTCCTCGCTAAGATTCAAGCCTAGAATTCTAGTGTTGAAGGACAACTGTGCTAAGCAGAACCTGTCACCATGAAAACGCAGAGCCATCTGTAGGCAGCAGGTTATAGAGCAGGAGGAGCTGAGCAGATTGACATAGTTTTATGGGAAAGAATTCAATATAACTTGTAACTTATTCATTCAAACCTCTGATCATTCTTAGGAGTCTTGTGGGTGGTCCTAATCAGGGACTGACAACTAATTCAGCCTAAGCATACAGATAGCTGTCAATCACTAAGTGGCCCCGCCCACATGACTCCTAAATATAAAAACAACGGACACTCAAATTAATAAATGAAAGGCAATGTGTCACCAAAAATGTATCCTTTTTTTCGAATCAGTTTTTATTTTCTGATTGCAGATTTTTATTATACTATTTCCTGAAGATGATTATGCAGTCAGCCATCTTGCCTGAGCTGTTCCTAACAGCATTTAGAAAGCATTAAGAAAATTGCTTTATGGCAGCCCCATGGTCCGTAGACACAATGGTCAGGAGGGGACCCTATTGAGTTCTATGGGAGCGTTTTCTAGGCCGCTCTGTGACCTGTGCAGAGGTGATTGTACAAGGAAAGAATAGAGAAGCTGTGACAATCACCTATTATGAAGGTTGGATTCTGTCTTATCTATCATTCTAATCCTGCCTGTAAT
This sequence comes from Bufo gargarizans, assembly GCF_014858855.1. Lineage (NCBI taxonomy): Eukaryota > Metazoa > Chordata > Amphibia > Anura > Bufonidae > Bufo > Bufo gargarizans. Next base: position 151,656,166 of record NC_058087.1, on the reverse strand, counting down.
GATATCACCTCTGTGTACAGATAAGCAGGTAACTGCAGTAAAGTGATCTGTACAGACCAAGAAGTGGCGCCAATTTATTAGGCTTAGTAGCCAGTGCGAAAACTGCAGGATTTTATATTTTTGGTTTAAATATCGATATTGACATGGAAAATTAAAAATAACATTAACAAAATTATTTAAAAACACGTTAAACATAAAAACGTGATTTGAACAATAGGTCATTTTCTATATGTTTTACTGATTCTTTTCCAATAAAACGATATATCAGTCTGCTCAGCTCCTCCAGCTCTATAACATGGTGCCCGCAGATTGCCTGCATTTTCACGGTGACAGATTCTCCTTACTATTGATCCTATTACATATGTAGAATTTAGCAGATAGAAAGAGCAACATTATCATACCCAATGAGATTTTTCACTCATATCCTTAAAATTCATAAAACAGACCTATCTCCCAACACCTAGATTAAAGCTATATTTTATTATTAGGGCTTTCAAGAGTTGGCATGAAGTGGGCAATAACTCTGCCGTTCTTTATTATCAGTGTCACAGTAAATGTGAGAGATGCATATTTTTGGCCCGTACTCTCAAGCCAGAAATTGCTTCTCTCTACACTCATAATTAGGAGATTTAAAAGCAGTGAATCAACATGATGACTCTACGTACCCTGCTCTTTACTTTCCCACATAACATTTTGTATGTTAACTATTAACTGAGAAAAAATATACAAGATAAAGGGGGAGAGTCATCAATAGTGTCAGAGGAAGCATTCATTAACGGGTTAGCAAAGATGGCACCAAGGTTTGTGTTTCTGACATCCTTTGCCAGGGCATATATACGACATAAGGCTTGAAGGCAAAGAGGCCATTAATTCTTACGGTAGGTGCACATACTGTAGTTGTTAAGGTTGGAAAAAGACAAAAGTCCATCAAGTCCAACCTGTAATCCTGCTATATTGATCCAGGAAATAATGGTAAAAAAGAGAGAGAGAAAGGCGCTCATAGGGTGAGTAAGTCAGATAATAGTGCCCTCACACAGGAGAGGTAGTTTGCTCATCTATTTGGGTTGCACCAAATTGGGCACAACCACAATGAAGGCCAGAGGAACATAGTTATTGGTTGGTGCAGCTGGACTTGTCCGATAACCTTAGGTGGGAGCCAACCCTCCGGTCAGGTGAAGAATTGTACTGGAGGAGCGCTGGACCATTGGAGTCGAGCAGACATGTGGACAACACAGGTGCAATATCACAACCAGGTGTCAAAATAGATTTAGACAACGCGTTTCGGGGTACATGACCCCTTTGTCAAGTCTAAAAGAAGATAAATTGCCCAGCATAGGTGCCAACTATTACATATGGGGCCCTTTTAAATATACATACATATATATATATATATATATATATATATACAAAAGAGAAAAAGTAATGAGGTTCCCAACTTAAAATGCTCGTCAACAAGAGGACAAAGATAAACAGTGCTTATAATGGTGATTAAATAGACAGTATAATAAAAAACAGGGTCCCAACTCAAAATGGCCATCAAAGGAAAGCCAACTACTCCATAATCATCGGGAGGACACCACAGGGTCCAATAAACTGTGGAGGAGGAAGGCACCTGGAAGTTAACAGCTGAATCACAGACGCGGCCTCTACTTGCCGGCACGTGGGACGTTCGGTTCTCTGTGTGCTCACAGCGCGCGCGCTTACTGCAGGAGGTTTAGGTGGTAGTGTGGGAGGAGCGGGGCGTGCTGATTGGAGAGAGGCCAGCTGTGGGCGGGGTTGGGATAGTGGTGCTGAATAATGAGCTGCGCGTGAAGGATGATGCGGAATATGAGCTGAAGGGACCACTGAGCTAATGGAGGGGCAAGGATAAGGAATTTGTTTATAAGGGTAACGGCGGGAGACAAAATGAGAGAGAGTAGCGGAATTGTGATAAATACTGATATGGATATCAAAGGATAGGTGACTAAACCAAATGTGTGATGAACAGAGAGAAATTATGTGTAAAGGGTTTGTACCAATGTGCACAATAATGCCAATAATACTACTTACAGACCGGGGAATACTAATAGCAGAACAACTAAAGGTAGATAAGTTTTGATGAAAGGGAACAAATATATGTGGAATACAGTATAAGGTCATTTAAGGCATAACCAAAAGGAAGGTTGTCAATGGGAGGATGGACACTCAGCAAATAATGATATAGAATCATAATGAAGAAGAAAATATATATTTGTGCACAAATAGACAATTGGTAATTAGTAAATTAATTGATTATTAATGAATTAATGAATTTATAGTTGCAATTTAATAAAAATATACATAATGAGGAAGACAACAATTGGGGGATGACAAGGGGTTACGAGTCTAGGCGAAATCAATATAGGGGTCCCAGCGGGAGTGAAAGTAGGAGGAGCTGCTTACAATTTAAATGGCTCAATTATCTAACAGATGTATTAAAAACATTTATTCTCTAAGATTTTATATAAGCCATATGGTTCAAGAGTCTGTAGCTTAAAAATCAAGAACATCTCTCTTTTTTGCAACGCTCTGAATCTATCAGAACAGGTGGCAATGATGTGTTCAATGGGTGTGAGGACCAATTTGGAGGGGTCCTTGTCGTGGGTAGAGAGAAAGTGTCAGGATACACTATGCTTTATAAACCCAATGTTCCACCGGTGTTTATTTAAATGTTTCCTGAGGGACTGGATAATACGACCCACATACTGTAGACCACATTCACATTCTAAAAGGTAAACGATATATAAAGACAAGCTATTAACAAAGCTTTTTATGGGGAATTCTTCTCCCGTTACATTGCTCCTGAAGGTTTTGGTTTGATTGGAAATGCTGGTACAGCACTTACATTAGCTACCCACACAATCGGGGTAACATCTAGCAGTAGTTGTTGATGTCAACACTTTTTTTTCAATTTGCTTGGTGCTAGTATGTTCTTCAGAGTCCTTGCTCTCCTAATGGTAATCTGAGGTCTAGATGGAATAGCCTCCTTAAGGTAGGGGTCATTTTTTAATATATGCCAGTGTTTTGTTAAGATACTGCTCAGGATCTCATGATTTGGATTGTAGGTAGTAATACATGAGGATTTATACTTCTTGGTGTCCTCCACTGCTTTGGATTTGTCCTTAATCATCAGGCACTCTTCCTGACTTTGTTTGCTAACTCACATAAAAGCCCCTTCAATAATCCCTCTAGGGTATTTTTTATAAAAAAATCTTGAACGTAAAATTTGACTCTGTGAGTTATAATCACTCATGGTACTGCAATTCCTTCTTAGTTGTTTAAATTGGCTAAAAGGAATATTATCTTTCCATTTTTTATAGTGCGCACTTCTATAGTCCAAGTAGCTGTTGCCATCGACTTTTTAAAAAAACGTCTTGGACATGATCGTTTCGTTGTCCGAATATAAAATAAAATCAAGATATTCAATAGATATGGTTGAACTATTGGCTGTGAAAGTAAGATTCCACGTGTTGGCATTGAGGTAAGAAATGGGCCTCTTTATTGCTGCCAAATGAGGATCAGATTGTCGATATAACGATCTTGTTCTCCCAGTGGTGTCCACTAAAGATATATTCCTCTTCAAAGCGGCAAAACTTGGTGCGAAACTCGTCCCCATCGCGGTCCCCTTGCGCTGTCTGTAAATGTGACCCTCAAATGAAAACACATTGTGTTTAAGGATAAATTAATTGCATCCGAAATGAAAGTTTTATGTCTGGGAGAGAGGTGACGGTCAGTCTCAAGATAATGACGTGCTGTACTGATTCCTGCTTCATGTGGAATATTGGAGTACAATGCAGCCACATCCATCGTCAGCCAACTATAAGATGGTTCCCAATTGATGTCCTTCAATAATAAAATGAGTTGTGAAGAATCTCTTAAAAAGGATTGAAGATTCCTAACGTATTTTTGTAAAAAAAAATATCCACATAATTGGAGAGGTTACTGGTTAATAAATTTATCCAAGAAATAATTGGTCTTCCCGGTGGGTTATTGGCGTCTTTATGAATTTTTGGTAAGTGGTAAAACAATGCAGTATTCGGATGGTCTATCGTTATGTATTCCCTTTCTTTTTTTGTTAGAACCTGATCCTCCTCAGCTTGTTTCAGCAGGATAGTGAGGCTCTTCTTATCTTCTGTAAGTGGGTTGCAGGGGAGGGGTTCATAATACAATGGATTTCCTAGGATCCTATTTGCTTCTTTTATAAAGTCTTCTTTATTTTATAGTATTATTCTTACTCCCTTATCTGCATTCCTGATGACGAGAAGACCATTGTTATTTAGCTCATTCAGTGCGTGTTTTTCTTCCTTAGTTAAATTGTTCTGGATTTTGACATTTTTGTTAATATTTCTCACATCTTTGGATACTAATGAGAAAAAAGTATTAATGTGATTCCCTTTGTGAAGAGTGCGATTAAACGTTGATTTTGGTTTTAGGTTAGTGTGAGTGGTAGATAAAGGGTCCATGATTCCTGGATCCTCTTTTATACTGATGTTAAGTTGTCTGATTCCAATGGCGAAATGCCTTTGAAGTGTGATGCTTTTGATAAAGGTGTTAAGATCAACAAAAAGTTAAAATTCGTTGAATTTTTCGGCAGGACAAAATGACAGACCCTTCTGGAGAACAGATGTTTGGGCCAGGGTGAGGCTAAATCCAGAGAGATTGAAAATTTTTACTGTTGAGTTGTTCTGTTCCTCTTGGGACTCTGAGGGCTCTGTGTGTTACTCTTTATGTCTCTTGTTTCCTTTGGCATTCCGGTTTGTGGATACCCCTCTCCGACCTCTTAGGCATTTTTTCTTTTTACTCCCTTCTGGGTTTGTCTTATCGTGGGTTTGAAGAAATCTGTAATCATTGTTGTGATGCCTGTAGGTTGTCTTAGAACTTATGTTGCTTGCAGGGTCAAAGCCCCGGGAAGCGGTAAAAAAGACACTGAATGATTAAACGGTGTGGTTGGGGGATGTTTGTGGCTCTTTCAAAGTGCTTACATTGTGGGTGGTGAGTAAAAAATCCTCAAAAATAGAAGAGTCGATCCTGATGGGGTTTGAAGCCGATTATACTGAGGGGAAAAAGGTGGGAGGTAAATTGAGGGGGCAACCTTGGGGAAGATTGGAGGGGGACATGGGAGGGGAACAAAGAATGGAGGGTATAGCAGATGGAGTGAACCTTATTGAAGTGCCTGATTGGGGGACAGTTTTGATGGAAGGAGGACATGGTAACGAAGCACCAGTCCTATGGTCGGAGGAGGGGGAGGCAGGTGGAGTAATAGGCTTGATAAGTGGTCCACTGTGAGTGGTTTGGGTCAGTCTCTGGCTAACCAGAGCATGGGGAGAATGAGGATGAGGACGGGTTATAGTAGATTGAGCTGTGGAGGGGGAATACTGTTCAGGTCCATGATTAGAGTGGTTACTACAATATCTGATGAACGTCTGGGAGTGGTGGACAAAGGCTTTAGCACGGGCCCTAGATGTGCTATGGTCCACAGAGGCAGTGGGAATATTGGATCGATTGCTGATGCGGGAATGTGTGTGAGGTCTTTTCTTCCGCCGGAACTTGACATTATCATTCTAAAAATTGAATCTGTCTCGACATAGTTTGGAGGATTTTTTACTGATGATGTCACGCTCATGCTGAAGTAGTCGACCTGTAAAGAGTCTGTCATATTTAGTATAATCCGTATGCATATTAAATGTTGTCAGATCACAGGCCTGTGAATGAATTTGAGGGTGTTGCACAATGATTCACGCTTAGCACAAACATTTCATCATCCCCCTAGCACATTCCAACGAATAATTATCCCAATCCTTTGTAAAATCCACATCATTCTTAAATGGGATTTTGATTCTAAGCCGCAGGCCACGTGGGACCAAGAGTTCCTTGAGGTATACCTCAAGCAGACTCCGGTCAAGGTGATGTTGAATCTCTTCCTTAAGAACAGATTCTAACTGAAGGAATAGACTAGCTAGATCTTTAGAGCTAATCGCTTGTTCAGGGGAATCAACTTTCCCAGAATCTTTAGAAGTTGGACTTATGGCTCCATCCACTGTCCATATATGTGTTAATTTCTGTCGTTCGAGTAGACGGTGCTGGCAGTAATAAATTGATGTATCTTCTATAAGGTGAGTTCACCAAACGGAACCTAGAGCCGCCGTATCTCAGAGTTAGATGGTCTATAATTTCCTGGAGAAGACCTAGTACCCTTTTTGAAAATGGGCACCACATTCGCCTTGCGCCAGTCCCTTGGTACAATGCATTAAAGAATCTGTAAATATTTTAAACAGAGGCAAAGCAATAATTGAACTATGGTCCTTTAGAACTCTAGGGTGTAATCCATCTGGATCTGGGGACTTGTTCACTTTAACTTTTTTTTAGAATATTAAGATACCTGATACTCCCATCCATAATATTATGCAAATCTTGCAATATAAAAAAAATGAAACTACACAGCAAAATTGTTTAGTTCCCTTTTGTAAGAACATACTTTACACTTTCTCTTTGCCATGTGACACAATTTTCCATTGCAGCCAACAATAATAGCCTAAATGCCAGCCATGTCTGATGAGCTATTACTACAGTGCGTCTACATGTGTGGCCTTCTCGCCAGCTGTCATTTACACTAACATTTCTGAACAGCTTAACTTTCAGGTATAATGAGACTGTGTTTCGGTTTTGGAAGTTTGCCTCCCTATAAAAAAATGAAGAAAAAAGATCATTCTTTCCATGAAGAGACTCCCCTTCACCCCAGAGCTGGGGGAGTGGGGGGTTAAAATTAAACGTGTAGAACAGCCGCACATGAGGTGAATAGCTGGAACACTTGCAATTTTAAAGTTGCAAAATTTTAATGACTAGGATGGCATGCCAGTTTGGCATGACCAATGTCTTACATCAGTCAGTGTTGGTTCAGAGAGGCACGAATAGTAAAAATCTTAAAGGGGTTCGCTGGGAATTAGGAAAATACTTACATATTACTTTATTTTAAATATATTCCCAAATACCTTTCATTAGTTATAATGGCTAGTTTTTTTAGGGAGCAATCATCAGGGGAAATAAAATGGCCGCCGTCCTGTTAGTACAAAACCTGTACTAATCACACAGCAGGACAGTTATTTTAGAGCAGTGAAGTAAAGAGCTGCCTCATCCTCCTCTCTGCTCTGCTTGTCAGGGATTACAGTTTAGTATGATCCTCATCTGATATAGCAATGGAGTTCATGAGTAGACACGAAATACATTCTTCTGAAGTAACTGAATGTCCTCCTGTGTGATTAGGACAGGGTTTATGTGTACTAACAGGACGGCGGCCATTTTATTTCTCCTGATGATAATTCCCGGAGAACCCCTTTAAGATGCAAATGCAAAGTTGTCCATCACATTAAGAAAGTACTGCAAGTACTATAGTGTCTGAAAGAATAAATTACCAACTGCTACCCATAAAACTGACCTTTAGGCAACTGTTTCTCCTGTTCCCTTTCAGGCATGGCAGGCTCATAAGGGGGACTTCATTTTCATGAAGAAATGGGGCAGCAGCTAATTCCTCTAATTGAAATAAACATGCAGCATATTTAGAGTGGACTGGAGGAAATAGCTGTGGGCCGAGCCATCTGTGTCTGCTTAGCACAAGATGTGGACATCCATATGGACAGGTGCTCTGTTGTGCCCTGTGGTTAATAGAAACTTAAGCTGGCCATACATTTGAGATAATGATCGGCCGCATTGTGGCCGATCAATCTTCCATGGGATCGTTCGTCTGAACGATCGCACCAACTAAACTGCGCGACTAGGGAGTCCGTTTTTAATCATGCCATCAACATGCAATTTCAGCTGATGAACAGCTGAAGTTTTCAGCATACAAAAGTCTGCTGTCGGTGATCACAAACACTTGTTCGCACTAGTTTTTCAAACGACAGTCAACCAGAATGGCTGAAATCTGCCATTACGCCCAAGTGTAACCTTATGTGTATGGCCACCTTTAGACAGAATACAGCAGACTCATAGGTTGTCAGTCCATGGTATTCATGAGACCCTTCTCTCAGCGTTCCCCGTCTCCTCGTTAACTTTCTTTACAATGAAACAAAAGTATTAAAGACATCAGATATTTCATCATATTTGTCAGAAAAAATAGCACATCGTGCATTTTTTTTCCATTCAAATGATGGGAACCATGAAAGATCCCAATTATAAGCCAATAGGGTCCCTTGCGCTCTGTTGGTAGCCGTCATGTGATGGATCTGTCACAGCCTGATTTCTGTTTTTTTGCTCCTATGTCAGAACAGAAAAACTGAGTTCCAAATACAGATGTGAACATATCTGCAAAACACAGATACCGGCCATGTGCCTCCCGCATTTTCCCCTTCCACAGGACCCTCAATATATTACAAATGCCTATTCTTGACAGCAAAACAGACCAGAATATGACGTGTCCTATTTTTTTGATGAATGGGTACACGTCCGAGCCGCAAAAAGTGTGGATCAGATGTGGATCGAAACTACGGTTGTCTGCATCAGGCCTAAGAAAGACTCTCTAACGAGACAGCACCCTCCCTGGATCTCTCCGCTCACCAATGACTGGCTCCCACTGTATATACAGGAAGATCCACAATGACCATCAGTCAATGGTGTGGAGATGGGAGGAGACGGGGAACGCTGAGAGAAGGGTCTCATTAATACAATGGACTGCTGTATTCTGTCTAAAGGTGGCCATACACATTAGGTTACAGTTGGTCGGAATGGCAGATTTCAGCTGTCGTTTGAAAAACTAGTGCGAACAAGTGTTTGTGATCACCGACAGCAGACTTTTGTCTGCCGAAAATGTAACCCGCTGTGCTGGAAAACTACAGCTGTTCATCAGCCGAAACTGCATGTTGATGGCACGATTAAAAACAGACTCCCTGGCCGCGCAGTTTAGTTGCTGCGATCATTCAGACGAACGATCCCATGGACGACTGATTGGCCACAATGCGGCCGATCATTATCTCAAATGTATGGCCAGCTTAAGTTTCTATTAACCACAGGGCACAATTTATGCTGTTGGTCTAATAGTACAACAGACCTGAAACTATATTATGCATCCTTAAAGGGAGTCTGTCACCAGTGACCTTCTTATGCAGTGATGTCGAACCTTTTAGAGGCCGAGTGCCCAAACTGCAACCCAAAGCCCACTTATTTATCGTAAAGTGCCAACACGGCAATTTAACCTGAATACCATAGTTCAATATAGTATATATTCCATTTAGCTATTAAAGCCTGCCTACATTAAGTGCGCTGCCTGTGCTGTTCATAGTGCACCCTGCGCTGATGAATGGCTGGAAAAGTCTAAGGTATATTGGTACAACATAGACTTTTTTCACAGTGCGGGTGCCCACAGAGAGGGCTCTGAGTGCCGCCTCTGGCACCCGTGCCATAGGTTCGCCATCACTGTTCTTATGGAACCCAACCCAGTGCCTTATTTCTCACCTGATTACAATGGCAATTCTGTTTTGTTAATGCCCTGCTCCTCTGCATTCCACTCTTTAACAATATGCAAATGAGGTATTTAGTGCAATGAAGACATCACCATTGCTCTTATTGGACTTCAGCCCCATTCCTTTCCCTGGCCAGCCCCTCCCTCCAGCCACTGACTGACAGAGCCAGGCAGTAGGCACATATCCTGGCTGGCTCTGTATTCCTGTGTGTGCACTGTTCACTCACATGTCAGCTCATGCGCAGTTGAGCCCAGCATCCACTTCAGGATGGAAATAAGGGCACTGTGCATGTGTTGATATGCGGACGTATGGGGCATTCATGATAATACAGAGCCAGGCGGGATAACATACATACTGCCTGGTTCTTTCAATCAGCAGTCCGAGGGAGGAGATAGCCGGAGAAAGGAGCATTACTTGAATATGTTTAGCTGCTGCTTAGCAACCAGCGACATAGATGGTGGGTGACTACATTGCACCTCCACAATCAGAATAGCAGTGTCACTGTGCATAGGCTGGAGGAGAATATCAATGATGTATCATGATAAGCACTACTGGACCCTAGTCAAACTGTTAGTCCACAAGGCTGGAGCTCGAATTTATAAGTCTATGCTGAGATCACATCCTACCCAGACACATGGATCGATTTAGTATCTTTTGGACTTACCTTGTGTCGATGTCTCATATCGGAGTGTTTCCCGCACTAAATGTAATAGCTCCTGGCTTGGACACTTCATAGCAGTATAGTATGCCGCAATCCGTATTTCTACCGTCTCTTCTAGGTCTTCATAAAGCTGGGACAATGTGTCTCTCTAACACAGAAACAACACAATTTTAGTTCAGAATATGAGAAAAGGTGATATGTCAGTAATCTGTGGTGTGTGTACGCATGTAAATGTAGAAAAGGACTCGCCCCCCTGAGCTGCTAGCTTGAAATAAATGTAGCAGAGCAATTGGAGCAATGAATGGGAAAATCTCTGGAACCATATGAGGTATAGGGCTGGTTCTAGCTTTGTTAGGAAGAGACTGTCATGTACTATATGATGTCTGATTTTAATTTTTTACATTACTTGAACGGTTTCAAAAAGCGTAGTCAACCTCGCTTGTAATACAACTACATACCAAACAAACCTAAGTTTTCATTCTAAAGGACATAGACAATTTTCTTTTTTAAGCATCACCTGTATTATGGGATAAAAAAAACATACCGACTTTGTAATTGCTTTTTATTTTAAATGTTGCCCTATTGGTCTTCTGCAGCCTATGTATTTTCTCATATATTTCAGGCTGCTCAGTCTTGTTCAGTGTGACATCCATGATGGCTAAGCCTGTAGTCCCACTCTTGACTCTCCTGACAGCTCTTTTTATTTAAAGGGGTTATCCAGTATCTCCAACAGCCCCCCATGTGCCGGGCCCCTCACAGGGAATATACTTACCCTGCTCCAGGCACCTCTCCTGGTCCCCGCATCGCCACTACTGCTTTTCCCTGTACATGGATGAAAACAAGGTGACGCTAAGGGGGCTTGTCCCCGCCTGCCATTGACTGCTCCCCCCCCCCCCCCCCCGTGTACAGGGAGAAGCAGAGCAGCAGCGGTGCAGGGACCAGGAGCGGCGCCGGGAGCGGGGTAAGTATATTTAGTGCGAGGGGTCTGGCACATGGGGGGGCTGTTGTAGATACTTGATAACCCCTTTAAGTTTATTTGGTAGTAAAGATGTCAGCTTATTTGCGTTCAGAACAGAGAGAAGGACTACAGAGTGAGCCGTCAGAGAGCTGTCTGATGGATTTCTCACAGAACGGGACTGAGCAGCCTGCAACGTATCAGTACACATGCACCCTGCAGAGGACAAATGGAGACCATTTTTAACAAAAAACTGCAAACTACAAATATGTTTTTACCACATTATACAGCCAATGCAATAATGTTTGCCCTAAAGGTGTCCATAGCCTTTAATACCAGTCAGTGACTATTCATCCAGTGGGGCCCTTTAAACAGTCTTGCCAGGCATAGACACTGAACACGGTGTGAATTTAACTTAAGACAATTTATTTTTATAGATTTTTTAGAAAGAGCAAGAGATTAAAGGGTTATTGCCTAGGATATGCCATAAATGTCTTAAAGGTGTGGTTCCCACCTCTGAGACGTGCCTCCTCTCGGAGAGCAAGCTGCACGTTGGCAGCCACCCTCCAATCACTGCTATAGGACCTCCAAAGATAGCCAAGCCAAGCATTTTTACAACTCCCTCAGTGCATGTGCTGTATGCTTTCCATTCATGACAGGGCCCTGTTCTTGAGATAGGAGCGGGTCCCTGTAGTCAAGCATTAGACATTTATGGCATATCCTATCAATGCATCATGAATGTCAAAGATGGTACAATCCTTTTACAGTATATAAAAAATGGATGTAGTTCAAACTAAGAATAAATTAAATGATTACCAAAGCACCCTAGGTGGTGTTGGAAGTTGTCATTATTTTGCATAATGAAAAAACTAAAAAATTGGGTTGTCTGGTTAAAAAATATATACTTTTTACATATTTGCCCTCATTTTGGTGCTCTATCCAATAGTGGGAGCAATGAGCCGGTATCACGCGAATGGTGCCTTGATTTCAATGTGCACCATGTAATACAGCATTTCTCCTGTAACTCTGCTGCCAAACTGTATGTTTCTTTTTGTAGTTTTACTGCAGACGAGCAGCAGCATAATCTGTGATCAGCTGATTTTTGGAGCACCCTCCTAACAAAAAGAGATTGATCAACGAGGTCAACCCCAAACAACTGGAGAGAGTAATATGAAGACATCCATAATAATCTGAAACTGGCAAAATTTGACAAAAATATATTCATATCCAATAAAAAAGAACAGATTTAGCAGCCAAGGATGATGTGAATGATGGGGTAGTAGTGACAGCAGTCTTAGTGTAGGTACAGAGGACATCTCCCTGAAGGAGAGAGCGCTGTCTGCCATCTGTTTTCTTCTTGTTTTGCTTGGAAGATATTCAAGGCATTTCCAACTGTGAAAAGTTCAGTGATATCTTTCTCTAAGGTCGCAGGCTAATATGTGAGGACAGTGGCGTGCGGAGATTTCCTGCTGGCACATCTCTTGCACATTACAATTCCTCTGCCTCCCTTCTGGCCTCTAGCTGTGTTCCAATAAAATTCTTTCATCTGCTTGGTCATTATACTCTATCGGACAATGTGTCTAAAACCAGACCTGATTATCCTGAGAACTAATGTCAAGCAAATCGAATTCGATTCGCCGTGAAGCCAAATTTCCTTGCGCTTCGTGGTAGAGAACAGTGTAAAAAAAATAATAATCATACTTACCTCATCCATTTGCTTGCGACGGCCAGCGGCCATCATCTTGCTTGAAGATCTCGCACGAAACCCCATGCGCGGTGACGTATGACATCGTCACGGGCTGAGGTGAGATTTCGCACCAGATCTTCAAACAAGATGGAGTTTTTTATTTTTTTACACCCGATTATTGCTATCAGATGCCATGATCATGTATGAACGCGGTATCTGAGGAGTACAATGACAGTGGGCATCGCAATCGCTGCTCCCTGTCATTGCACCCACTACTTACAAAGAAATGCTCTTCGTGACAAAGTAATTAATCACAAAGTGATTTTTTTATTTTTTTTTATTCGGTTAAGCCACTCGAATTTTGGAATACTCCGCTCAGCTCTAATGAGAACGGATATATTATTTCTTATAGCGACCTCCGGGTGTACAATAACAATTTCTAAATAAACACATAATGCATAGTTAAGGGGGTTTCCAAGACTTTTATACTGATGACCTGTCCTCTGGATAGGTCATTAGTATCTAATTGGTGGGAGTCTGAGACGCGGACACCTGCGACCGTTGGCCAGGGGCGTAAGTACCTGATGCTCCTATCATTCATTAAGCCTTGTTATGTACCCAGCTGAAAGCCACGAAGAGGCCTCTGGTCTCCCCGTGGACGTCGGCCCATTGGGAAGTTTCCCTGTAGGGTCTGTGGCCAGTCCGTCCCTGAATATGAGGGTATAAAATAATCTTCCCCAGAAGTCTTGTCTCCTTGTTTTAGTACAGGCTCTTCCCTGACTGTGTTCATAAAATGACCCCTGATGGAGGGACATGTGACCACACTCATCCATGAACGGCCTCCATTGAATATCACTGTGTGTCTACATAGGAGTGGATTTTATTATACCGTCATATAAGTAAGTCACTTCTAGTGCTGTTTACATCACTTTTAGAGAAAATATGATAAAGTGGCCAACCCCTTTATTGACAAAGAAACTGTAGTAGTATGTTTGGATGTAAATGATCTTTGAATGTGAAGCTACCCTTTAAAACGACGTATCTAGAGGGCATCAATCATGTAGGGCATTACAATGGGCTTATAGACTCTCACAGCGGCTTACATTAGCAGAGCAGGGAATCCTCCTGAATGCATCCACAGCCGCCAGTCTAGTGCTTTCAGGATTGGTTTTGATGAGGGCACACCAGTTTAGTGTGGGTATTAGTAAACTAGCAGCCAATCCAGCATTTCCAATAGCTTTTAATACACCCTGCATCTAGACAAAACAGAAAACAAAAAGGAAATAATCCAATTACTCTTCCAATGTACGTACATAAAATATGAGAAAAATCTGCTTCCACTGAGTTTTCATAAAATTTTTGGTCTGTCATAGAGACGTATCAAAGGCAATGATCGTGGTTTTTGATCTCTAGAACAAGGAGATAGAAGTTTTCAGGTATCACCCTCTCTCTCCTCCCTGCAGGAGAGGAAGTGAGACGGACTCAATAGAAAATCTATTGGGGTCATTTATTGAGACCGGCGCTTTAGATGCTGGTCTTAATACCCCTTTCTCTGGCCATGAAGTTATGTAGAGGTGCCGGACAACCTAAGGCTACTTTCACACTAGCGGCAGCCTTCTCGACATGTAGTTTTATTCCAGCCGGCTCTCGGCATGTTCGCTGTGCTGCGGCCGGACCTCATAGTAAACGGGGCCGAAGCGGACTTCTGGCGGCACGCGTGCACTAGCATCAGCACGGATCCGGCAGGCTGTTACCCCGCCGGAATACAAATATAATGTGAAAGTAGCTCTCTTGCTGGCATGGATTTAGATCATTTTCTACACCTAAAACAGTTGAAGAAAATGATAAATGAGATGGGCCGGCTAGCCATCCCGCCCCCTTCCTTGTCCACGCCACACCCCTTTTTATACTTGGCGTGAGTGGGGAAAAGTCGCAGATTCAGGCGCAAATCCGCTTTGTGACCGAACCCCCTATGTGTTCATCTCAATTGCAGAAAGCAGAGACGTGCGATATTTGAGCGCTTCTCTCTCCTCAATCTAGAAATCGGCGGGGTTCTCGACTCTCAGACCCCCACCTTTCATAAATCACTATGACATATCAAAAGTATAATGAAAACTCAGTGACCATGGAACCTGTCACCATGAAAATCCAATGTACACTATGGGCAGCATGTTATAGAGAAGGAGTTTTATGGGAAAAGTTACAGTATAACCCTTATTTCCTTCATACTGTATAAATTCCTGCTCATTCTGAGCTTTGAAGCCCAGGAGGCGGTCCTATCAGTGATTGACAGCCAGCTCTGTATGCACACTCATAGAGGGAAGGCTGTCAATCACTGATAGGACCGCCTCCTGACCTCAAAGCTCAGAATAAGCAGGAATATATATGAATGAAATAAGGGTTATACTGTATCTTTTCCCATAAAACCCTCCTTCTCTCTAACATGATGCCTGCAGCTCAGCCACCATGTTTAATGTGACAGGTTCCCTTTAAGTATCCCAAAGCATATAAACCAGGACCATGCACATCTGTAATCACATTGCAGGGCAGGGAATCCATACCTGTTGCATTTCCTCTCGGTTTTTTGCAGTACAGTTATTTCCCAGGCGTTCTTGCAAAATATTCATAACATTTTGTACTTCCGGAACCTCATGACAGCCTCTATTAGCCAAGCAGAAGTGGTGTACCATGGAGGTGATGGCAAGGTATACACTCAGTCCGGCTCCAGGGTCTTGCAGCAAATGCTGGGAATACACAATCCAAAATGTATTCTACTGCAAAAATGTTTTTTAAAGATATTTTTCAAAGACAGAAGATCTACCTGAGCCCTATGCTAACAGATAATATCTGTCTTTGGTTTACCAATGTATGTGCCTACACAATATAGAGCTTGCTCTAGACCAGTGATCTCCAACCTTTGGCTCTCCTGCTATTCCAAAACTACTACTCCCACCATGCACTGGTAGCTGAAAGCTATTATGCCTTGAATAAATGTCTCTTCATATCGTCAAGAAAGTAAGTGCCGGTCCTTTTTCACTAAATACTAGTGGGACTGCAGTGCTAACCCATCTTCAGTATGATGGGTGTTTTCTCGTTTTGCAGTAGATAGGGAGCCACAGGTTGAGGAACATTGCTGTAGACCTCATTGTACCCATTGTTAACTAAATACCTCTACTAAGTCATTTAATTGGGCATATTTGTTTGCTGAAGTCCCTTTCGAGGTCCCTCTGTTTTAAACCACCATTGTTTAATGGTATGTACTTGAAGGAATTCTAAAGTATCTTGGTTGAACCCACCATAGAAGGACTGATTTTCCTGACAGATGTAGAAGTGTATATTCAGAAGCAGTTACACAGTGGATTTACAAATTAAAGTAGTATCAGCCATGTTTAGAATTCCCATTATTTGTGAATGTGAAAGGAGACAAAGATTAAAAGGGTTTTATGAGATTTTAAAACTGATGACTTATTCTTAGGATAGGTCATCAGTAGTTGATCGGTGGGGGTCCAACACCTAGGACCCCCACCGATCAGCTGCTTGAGAAGGCACTGGTGCTCCTGTGAGCTGCTCCTAGGCCACATGATGATCATGTCATTACTGGCCTAGGAAAAGCTGAGAGAAGGCCGCGGCACAGGAGCATTGGTGCCTTCTCAAACAGCTGAGCAGTGGGGTCCCAGTGTCGGACACTCACCGATCAGATACTGATGATCTATCCAGAGGATAGATGGATAGATTTTCAGCTGGAGTGGTGTGAAGCATATATTGTCACTGGTCTCTGGAGCAGTGGTAATGTGTTCTCTGGAGAGATAAATCGCATTTTTGCTATCCAGTGTTATGGATCAGTGAGTATGGACTTCCCTGGTATTCACCTTGTAAACCCTGTACATGGATCTAGACTTTGCTGAGGGTTAGCAATCAGACCGCTACCTCCTGGGATAGTCCTGGTGTAGTTGGCAACTGACCCACTGGGGTCAGGGACACTGGTGCAAGCACCAGAGGCTCTAGGCGCAAAAAGCACACCAAAAATAGAGGAACAATCTGAGCGGTCACTTAGACTAATTATGTTTCTTTTGGCAAAATTTGACTAAGGGTCCATTCACAGGTTCGTGGTGTATTGCGGATCCACAATACACTGTGCCGAACATGGCTGGCACTAAATAGAGAAGTCCTATTCTTATCCGCAGCTGCAGACAAGAATAGGACATGCTCTATTTTGTTGCGAAGTCCGCATCCATTCCGTCCCCATAGAGAATGAATGGGTCCGCACCCGTTCCGCACAATTGCGGAACGGATGCGGACCACACTTGCGGACGTGTGAATGGAGCCTAAAGGAAACTTGGTTGGATAGTTGAGATGGAGGAAAACTACACCACAATTGTGTAAGCAATCTGGACAGTCTCTAGACTGTAGCACAGACAGGCAGACAGACTAGGAGAACTTAAAGGGATTCTGTCACCTCTTTTTACCTTATAGAGATGCGGACATGCACGGCTAGATCGCCGCTAGCATGTCTGCAATATACCTGTCCCATATCTGAGTGGTTTTATTGAGTGTAAAAAAGAAGGAACACTATGCTGGCACTGAGCATGCGCGAGCTTGAGCATCGCAAGATTACGGCAATCTGACTCAATAAAACCACTCATAGATATGGGACAGGTATATTGCGAACATGCTAGCGGCGATCTAGCCGTGCATGTCCGCATCTCTATAAGGTAAAAAGAGGTGACAGAATCCCTTTAAACATGAACTTGAACAGAAAGCTGAACTGTGAGGTCAGGAGTCCACAGGCAGGATGTGTACATGTCAGGAACACAGACTGGATAATGCAAGAGTCACTAAAGCACAAGTTTTCAAACCACCTTTGCTGGTCACATGGAACCTTAAAGCTTAGGCCCCCTCTGTCTGAATGGGTGCCTTAAATACTCAGGAAACCTCAAGCATTGGCTGGGGAAGGTTTAGTGAACACATGTACTGGCCCTTTAAAATGCTGAATGGGAGGACGCGAGCCCTAAGGGCACACTAGGATAGATGATGGAGGCAGCAACATGGAGAGGATGCCAGAGACCAGGACGCCGGATGGCATGGTGAGTAGCACGGGACAGCAGGAGGGCGGTGGGCACAAACTACAGACCTAAAATTCAGCCGTCTGAAAAACAAACCTGGGTTTAATAGATGCCTGGAAAATTGAACCTACTGGATGCAGAGGGTGCCTGATGTAAAATTTTTGTGGGGAATGAATAATATTTTTGTCTGTTTTTCAAGATAATATTAGTGCTACAGTATACACAGACATTGTCAGCAACTGTATGGTTTCAAATTTGTGCCACCATTTTGGGGAGGACCCTTTCCTGTTTCAACATGACTGTGCCCCTGTGCACAAAGTGACCTCCATAAAAACATACAGTAGTTTGATAAGTTCCGTGTGGAGGGAGTCAAGTGGCTGCACAAAGTCCTGACCTCAACCCCATCCAACATCTTGGGGATAAATTTAAAGACCGAGCCAAATCTTCTTATCCATCAGTGTGTGACTTCACAAATGCTCTGTTCACAGAATGAGCACAAATTCACAAGGACTCCAAAATCTTGTAGAAAGATATTCTAGAGCGGACTGTTCTTGCCATAAAAAGGGGCCCAACTTCCTATTAACAGCCATGGTTTTGGAATGGGAAGTTCAAAAAGCTGACATAGGTGTACAGGTTGTTAGTCCAGCGCTCCTTGCCTGTGCTGCTGCCCCTACATGCAGGCACGTGCTGACAAGCATGGGCAGCGGGTAGCTTAACTATTGTATACACCCCATGCTGGCATCCTCCTTCCAGCTCGGAGTGCTCCAGCTCAGAGTCCTGTACTGTTTGTTAGGAAGTAGGTGAGTGTGTCTCTCCTCCTTTTCTGAGGTAGCATGCGCACGCCCGCCCTCTATCTTCCCCAGCCTATGGCTGGTCTGCCATGTGTATTTAAAGGTGCCTCAACTGGGAGGCACCTGAGCAATTAGGTTCCTGGCTAGTCTAGTTTCCTAGTTTTAGCTAAGGCGTTCTGATGTTTCTTGACATTCTGTGTACCGGACTTTGGTTTACGTTTTACAGACTTTGCCTGATTGCTCCCTGCTTTGACATCTGCCTTTGTACCCTGACTATGCTCCTGTCTGAGGTCTGTCCAGTGGGTTCACACTCAGGTCCCGATTCCCTCGTGTTCCAGTTCCCCTCTGAGGTAGCACCAGGGCCGGTGCTACCATAAGGCAGACCAAGCGGCTGCCTTAGGGTGCACCCTGGGGGAGGGCGGAAAAATTAACCTTTTTGTTTTTTTTATCACTTACTTGTGAGTTGTGGAGGGGGAGAAATGTGACATTGAGGGGGTGAAATGTGACATGGGGTGATGTGACAGAGGGGATTATATAAAAAGGAGGGGGAGAAATGTAACATGGAGGGCTGATGTGACATGAAGGGGGAAAAATGTGACATGGGGGGCTGATGGCTGACATGCGGGGCTGATGGCTGACATGGGGGGCATGATGTCTGACATGGGGGGATGATGGATGGGGGCTGATGTCTGACATGGGGGTCTGATCTGAGGCATTGGGGGTCTGATATGAGGTCTGATTAACATTGGGGGTCTGATTGCTGGTCTGACCTAGGGTAATATTTTTTTCTTATTATCCTCCTCTAAAACCTAGGTGCGTCTTAGAGCGCGAGAAATATGGTCCTCAAACCAGCGATTGTCTGAAGCAGAGAGAAGATACCAGGACACACAGAGGAGAAGCCAGCTGCTGCAGACAGGACCAGGGCCAGGTGAGCTGCGGGGGGGGGGGGGCACCAAAATGTAGCTTCGCTTGTGTTGGCAAAAGTCCTTGCACCGGCCCTGGGTAGCACCTGTTACACCCCTCAGGAAAGTCTCTCCTCACCATCAGAGGTATCATGTGAAGAATGAGGGGTGTGCTCAGACATCGCCCTCGGAGGGAGTTGGTCACGTGAGACAGTGGGCTCTCACCCGCTGGTCATAACACAGGTACATTTCAGCCATATAGCGTATATGTAGGAAGCTTTTGGTGATCTATTCTTGCATTACCAATAGTAATGTGATGGGCACATGTTTCCTTTAATAATCACTAAAAATGTTTTAAATTTCAGCAGATAATGGGAAGCAGAAGGTATTAATCTTAAATGTAATCAAATGGAAAATTCTTCTGAACAACTGTATAGAATTATTTTTCAGCTGCATTACGTTATACTGCTGACCTTAAGAATTTGTATTGTAACGAACACAAGATGCCAAATGGAGTGAGTCACAACAACTCAAGAAGTCCACATTGTGAACAGCTACTTTCAGGATGGGGTACTACCTGACATCTAATAAATACAGCACCGTGGAAGTCATCACATCAACACTGGGTCTTTTTATTAAAGGGTCACAGAGTTTTCTGAAAACTTTTTATACGTCATAGAGACATATTAAAAGTTTTTATCAAAGGGTGTCTGAGTGCTGAGACCCCAGACTGATTGCTAGAACGAGGAGAGAGAAACGATCACATATCACGCTCTCTCTCCTCGCTGCAGAAAAGGAAGTGAGAAGCACTCAGACCTCTACCGATCAAAACTTTTGCTACGTCTCTATAAATACATCAGTGATCCTTTAAAAAAGACTAAAACAATAGAGATTAGACAAAGTCCACTGAGCTTTTTGATTATAGAAGAACTGTCCGACCAACTAATGTGTATGGGGGTGCCCCGCTTTTTCCCCACCGGCAAATGTCAGGGGAAAGAAGGGTCCGGCATGTTCTATTACAACATGTCTGATCTTTTGTTCTCATGGGAGATACACCACCACCAGACATGTTTGGAAAAAGGTTTATTCCCCTCTCTGTGTGGAGAACATATGCATGCTCAGCTGAGCCGAGCATGCAGGGCATATGGAAAGCTCGGCAGCAAAAGCATAATTTAAGACACTGTGCCAGATGAACTAGTCCTGTAGATGGCATGAACATATACAGCCTGTCTAGACCTGCACCAGATTTATCATAGGGGCTCAAGCTGGTTCATATGTCTGGTGCAGGGACAGACACTTTCCCCTAACATACAGGTAAAACTAAAAAAAATTGAATATCGTGCAAAGTTCATTTTTTTCAGTAATGCAACTTAAAAGGTGAAACTAATATACGAGATAGACTCATTACATGCAAAGCGAGATATTTCAAGCCTTTATTTGTTATAATCTGGATGATTATGGCTTATAGTTTATGAAACCCCAAATTCACAATCTCAGAAAATTAGATTATTACATTAAATTTAAAAAAAAGGATGCTAAATAGAAAAATGTAGGACCTCTGAAAAGTATAATCATGCATATGTACTCAGTACTTGGTTTTGGTCCCTTTTGCATCAATTACTGCCTCAATGCGGCATGGGTGCTATTAGCCTATGGCACTGGTGGGGTGTTATGGAAGACCAGGATGCTTCAATAGCAGCCTTCAGCTCTTCTGCATTGTTCTGTCTCATGTCTCTCATCTTTTTCTTGGCAATGCCCCATAGATTCTCTATGGGGTTTAGGTCAGGTGAGTTTGCTGGCCAATCAAGCACAGTAATCCCATGGTCATTAAACCAGGTTTTGGTACTTTTGGCAGTGTGGGCAGGTGACAAGCCCTGCTGGAAAATGAAGTCACCATCTCCATAAAGCTCGTCTGCGGAAGGAAGCATGAAATGCTCCAAAATCTCCTGGTAGATGGCTGCTTTAACTCTGGACTTAATGAAGCACAGTGAACCAACTTCAAGCATCTTGCATTGTGTGCTTCTCCGTTCTTCCTCCAGACTCTGGGTCCTTGGTTTCCAAATGAGATGCAAAAGTTGCTCTCATCAGAAAAGAGGACTTTGGACCACTGAGCAACAGACCAGTTCTTTTTTTCTTTTACCCAGGTAAGATGCTTCTGACGTTGTTTGTTGTTCAGGAGAGGCTTGACAAGAGTAATACGACATTTGAAGCCCATGTCCAGGATCCATCTGTGTGTGGTGGCTCCTGATGCACTAACTCCAGCCTCAGTCCACTCCTTGTGAAAGTCCCCAACACTTTTGAATGGCCTTTTCCTAACAATCCTCTCCAGGCTGCGGTCATCCCTGCTGCTTGTGCACCTTTTTCTTCCACACTTGTCCCTTCCACATTACTTTCTATTAATGTACTTTGATACAGTACTTTGGGAACATCCAACTTCTTTTGCAATTACCTATTGAGGCTTTCCCTCCTTGGAGGTGTCAGGTATGGTTTTCTGCACAACTGTCAGGTCAGCAGTCTTTCCCATGATTGTGATTCCTACTGAACCAGACTAAGAGACAATGTAAAGGCTCAGGAACCCTTTGCAGGTGTTATTAAAGATCCTGCTGACTAGAGTGTGACACCTTGAGCCTAGAATATTAAACCTTTTCACAATATTCTAATTTTCTGAGATTGTGAATTTGGGTTTTTCATAAGCTACAAGCCATAATCATCCAAATTATAACAAATAAAGGCTTGAAATATCTCGCTCTGCATGTAATGAGTCTATCTCATATGTTAGTTTCACCTTTAAGTTGCATTACTGAAATAAATTAACTTTGCACGATATTCAAATTTTTCGAGTTTCACCTGCACACTACTCACAAAAAGTTAGGAATATTTATGAAAAAATTTATGAAATTTAACATAAAAAGTTCACGCTCCATATCATAAAAGTAGGGCATTTAAGTAGAAGCATGCAATGGAGATTTCCTCATCTCAAACAACTTATTGAAACAAAAGCTAAAAACAGTGGTGAGTATACCCCCACAAAAAATGCCAATGTTTCAATAATGTCTCAATAACAACGTCGAATGCTGTTCACAAGTCGACTTATTGTCTGCCGAGGCATGGCATCCCACTCTTCTTGAAGGGAGGCCCTCAGGTCATTGAGGTTCTGGGGTACAGAGTTACGAGCCTCTACACGGCGACTCAGCTGATCCCATAGGTTTTCAATGGGATGCAGGTCTGGAGAAAGTGCAGATCATTCTATTTGTGGTACCCCAGTCTCCAGCAGCAGTTCACTAATGATGCGACCTCTTTGAGCTGGTGCATTGTCATCCATGAAGATGAAATTAGGCCTGTGTTGTTCCTGCAGGCGCACAATGGCTGGATTAATTATGTTATTCAAGTAGTATGAGCTTGTCACTGTACCATTCACATCGACTAGACATACCTGCCCACACTGTAACACCACCAAAGGCAAACAGTGGCTGATACATAGCGATTTTTTTTATGTCTCCAACATCGCTGGCGGCCATTATTTCTGCTCAGTGTGAATTGACTTTCATCAGTGAACAGCACTTGAGGCCCCCTGGTCCATCATCCAGCATAGATGCTCCCTGGCCCATGCAAGACAATGACGTCTATGCCTGGTTGTGTGGTCAGGTACCCTTGCAGGTTGTCTAGCATGCAGACCACGCTGATGTAAACAGTTTCAAATGGTCTGACATGACACTTGGGTGCCTCTCACCTCCCTTAAATGTGCCCAGAGTTGCGTGGCATTCACCATCCAGTTCTGCAGGGCATTGTTTACAATGAAGCGGTCATCAGTGAGGGATGTGGCCAGAGAACGCCCACTTCTATGCCTTTCTGTGACTCTTCCAGTCTTTCTGTATCTCTGTTGCAACCTGCTGATGACACTCTGGGACACTCTGAGCTCAGTGGCCACTTACGTCTGAGAACATCCTGCTTGAAGCCTCGCAATGGTGAGGTACTGTTAATACATTGTTAGGTGTCGTCTTGGTCTCATGATGTCAAAATTTGAACAGCATGATGAGAAAGACTGTTTAAATACCAATTCTATAATTAAACCAGGAAATTTATTGAGTGATTCATGGATCAAACACCTGTTGTGAATTTTGTCGTTAAGCTCCTTGATAGAGAACAGCAAGTTGTGCAAAAAGTACTGAAATAATGAACAGTTGGAGATATGCATTCAAAAGTTTAGAGAAGGTCACATTAAGTTCCCCTGTAAAGGTTAGAGTGCATTTTAGGTTCATCCTGAAATCTCACCCACAAGCTAAATATCCCTAACTTTTTGTGAGTAGTGTTGGTTGACCTATCTGACACTGAATTTTATGCCAGAATAATGGTGCAATTCTGTCACAAAATGACACATCTTAGGTAACTCTTTCAATGAAGCACCATTCCTTACAGTCCCACCTCCTTGTCAAGCGTGCATTAAAAATTATAGAAGCTGTAGTTGTGCCAAATTTCACCAATTTGTGCCCCTTTCAAACAGATTCTAGGTACAGACACATAATAAATCTGGGCCAATGTGTAAAAAAAGGGCCTTCAGAATAATTTCCTCTGGTGGGCCCCAGGAACCCCGGTCTGACACTGCCAATATCATAGAAGCCAATAACAAATCATAAACAGAACATACAATCCAGCTCAATCTTGTAGCAAAGAGGAATACTTTATTAAAGCAATAAAAACTTCCAATACAGAACAGTCTCGTCTACGTGTTTCAGACCTTACGTTTTTTTGGTCCTTACTCATGAGACTGTCCTGTATTGGAAGTTTTTATTGCTTAAATAAAGTATTCCTCTTTGCTACAAGATTGAGCTGGATTTTACGTTCTGTTTTTGAGTTTACAAGTCAGCCGTGTCCAGGAGCTGGTTCCGTGCTCACGGCAAAGAGGAGCAGGTGAGAGCTGCCTTTTCTTTTCTATGTGAATAACAAATCATACACTCACTGTTAGGGATCCTATCATCCCAGATGTTGGCTCTGCTATGAAAGCCAGTGACCAGAGAAAGGATTCCATTTTCTCATCTTCTAATTCCTTTGAAAGAAGGATTTCCTTCATTAAACCAACACAGGCCTCAGTTCCACAAGATGGAAGAGCGTCCAGCAGGGGTTGCCTAAAATATAGATTTGGACAAATCCAAGGAAAAGACAATTAAAGTTGTCACAAGAAAGAACTGTCTGTTATATTACAGAAGTAATAGTTTAGGTATGGTCACATGTAGTGGAAAGGTAAACCCCTTTAAAAATATGCTATGATTAATCAAAAATGAGGTCCAAGGGTAGCTTCATTTACAGCAGAAGATAGTATGGCAATTTTAAGGTGTAGAACTATCTCACCAAAAACTGTAGCCAAACACACAGCACACAGTGGGTTAACTGAATAATTCCATTGAATGAAGGCCCAGTAAATAAACTGGTTTGCCATCAGTAACTACAGATGGTCCTTTGTTTTACATGTTTGCATATCTCACATATTCAGCAGTGTATATTTACTTCACTATTCAACACTGTTCACGTGATTGATGGGCGCCGCGGTAAAGTCCGATATTTATCCATTCTACATGAAAGCTACCGCCACTGTCAATTTCTAGTTATCATCTTATGTACATTTAGTAGAATGGGTCAGTCCATTGATGGCAGCATTCCCCATAAGTTCTGAGCTTCCATAAACTAGGGAACCAGTCACATTGGCCTCCTTCCAGGGAACAGCAAACAACAGCTTTATATTCAATGTACTGAGCATGGAGCTTCACAATGGAGGACAACACAAATGCCAGAGAAATCCAGTTATTGCTCTGAGAGTTGTTTTGTTTGGGGTGAAGGCTTCTACCATTGAAGATGAGGAGTTCATCCATGGCAATGCATACCACCGTGTAAGTGTCAGCACCATGGACAGAGCAAGACTGCACATGACGTCCTTATGGTCAGCACAAACCTACCTCTTTAATAAAGGGTATGTGCACCTTTATGCATCTTCTAAGAAGTCACTTTAAAGGGAGGTCAGGAGATGTCAGTGATGGAAAACCCATGAGTCGAGACACCCATTATTCACTATAATGAACAGTCGGTGGCATTCTGCTTGTTGGTAGGTTGCTGCATTTTTGAGAAAAAATACCTTTTTTATTTATGCAGATGAGGACTTTAGTGCACCAAGGGGCGGTGCCTATCTGCTCGGAGCACTACCGCTCCTCAGCTTTCCAGTTCTGACCACACACCTTGGGACATAGACGCTCCCACTGCTTAATGAATAAAAGTCTTTTTTCATGAGAATTCTGCAACAGATTTTCAAAAGGAAGGTATTATTTTAAACAGCAGGATCAACCCCAGTTTAACAGGATTGGTCCTGCCGATGAGTGCCCTTTGAGCTGATTCTACTCCCTCTGAAGTCAACAGAACTAGTATCAAATGTTTAATGAAAGAGAACATCTCAAAAACTTGAAACCTTTTTAGGCTTTGTCTATAATGTTGATACATAACAAAACATTTAGCAATATCGGCAGTATCCCAGATCTGGGAACATCTGCAATTGTTTTGTATAATGTTGAATATTATGTTATGTTTCTGCCATGTACTCCAGCGTATGAGGTATGATTGGCAGTGCTTGGCAGGAACAGGGCTAACAACCCTGTTCCTCCCTTCCTGGTAGGAGTGGACTGGCCCGACTTCCTGCCAGGAGTCCAGACAGAGAGGAGGAAGAAGCACATGCCAAAGCTCCTTTTCCAAGGGACTGTATTCAGTTCTCCTTTGAAACCTTCACTCCAAGAAGAAAGACAGAATTGAGAACACTGCTTCCAAAATAGCGAGAGTGATCAGTAAATCACTGCTTTACAGACCCTGCTGCAGGTGATGGACTGCAGCTCAGACACCTATCACCTAGACCTCTTCTGGGCCAGACAAACACTAGGCCTGTACCATACAGTGGAAACCTATATCTACAAGTACCTGCTAGTACCATTTAATTGGCACCTAACCAGCTATCATACCTGATCATCTGGTGACCGAAACTGCCGTTTGAGCTTAATACTATGGGATGCATAAGTTAGATTTTGCACAAAGTAAAGAGAGACTGTTATTCTTTTACTTCTGGCTTGATTCTTCAAATCACCTTTCCACTGCGCTGATCCCTGGGACCAACGACCTGAGAGAGTACACTGTCACATAACACATCATCAGGGCCACTACCACTCCCATCCTCTGCGCTAGCTTCTCAGGGGCCCACTGCATATCATATATCACACAAAACTGCTATACATTACTCCATAGCTGACACTGTGGAAATATATGACATATTTTTCATGCATCATAAAAATGTTATGTATATGTCACACTGCTGAGATAAATGTTCCCTTTTTCTCACACCTCTAGAAGACCTTTTTATATAAGAACCCCACTAGTCTTTGCCAGAGTGCTGCAAATAACTCGACTCCTTAATCTGATCTAGTGTGCTCTTAATCCAATCCTTAATGAACAAGAAATCAAGAATATCTTGTCCTTAAATTGTACTTTAAAGCCAAGTTGTGAACAAAGTATGAATAATACAAATACTGTATGAAAGGGGTAAATGGGTTATATAAAAAATGCTACCTTGATGCAATATTTTAGCGTTTAATCCTCGAAATTAATGACATAAGAGCCAAGTATCATTGCAAACATTCATCCCCTGGCAAACTAATCAAACAATTGAAATTCAGAGGAGAACTATTGTAATTAGCCATATTTCAAGAATGACTACATTGATTAATATGGACAATTAGGTCACAAGTCGCAAAGAAAATGCAGGATTTAAGGGGAATTAATTAGACAATTTCCCTTCTCAGTAAAAGACTGAAATCTTCCCAGAATTATTTCCTGCCAGCTAAAGGAAGACAATAAGGCCTGCATGAAAATGAAACGCGTCGCCTGTGATAGATGTCAGTCATGAGTTAGTGAAAGGCAGGGGAAGGACAGGTGCACTTCATCACTTCACATGGGGGATCCAGACAGCGCTGCCCTGAGGATTAGATTTGCATGAGAATGACGGCTTTCTCTGGGACTCTCCAAGTCATTCTCACTGGGTGCAGACATTGATATCGTGGTTCCCTAGGGATAACACTTGGTTACAGCACAGTCTAGAATGCACAGTGTGGGACCAATGCCAGGTCCCGGTCTCACTTACAAATAGGAGCTCTTCAGATAGACGGGGCGACCAACCTTTCCGTGGATTTTTTTCTATCTTATCTATTAGTGTTGAGTGAATCGAACTCCACGAAGTGGAATTCAATCTGAGTTTCAGGGAAGATTCGATTTGCCGCAAAGAAGAACTTACTCAAGCTTTGTGGTAGCCAAATGATTTCCCCTGAATGGTGGTAATTTTTTTTTTACAAATCATACTTCCCTCTTCCGTTTGAGCACAAAGAGCCAGTTGCTGCCATCTTGATTGAAGATCTCGCACAAAATCACATGCACGGTGACGTCACCACTCCAGCCTGCATGATGATGTCATCATGGGCCACGTGAAATTTCTCGCTAGATCTTCAAACAAGATGGCGGCGACCGGCTTTTCGCAGTCAAATGGGGAGGCGCAATCGCAGCTTCCTCTCATTGCACCTAATACTTACCAAGTAATGCGCTTCATGACGATGTAATTCGTCACAAAGCAAATTTGTTTGTAAAATTCGGCAAAGCAGCCTAATAAAATTTTTGAATACTTCGCTCATCACTATTATCTATCTATCTATTGTATCTATCATGTCCATTTTCTTTAATGTTGGCGCTATAAGGATGCAAAGCACATTGCAGTATGACAATGTGACTGTCCTGGACATCACAATGTAATGAAAGTGAATTGCTACCTGCACGTTCTTGTAACCGCATCCAGACTGGTGGAAAAATACAAATGTGCTGGACTTCTTGTGACTGTTGGGTCTCGGTCATGGAAACCTGCAGGATTTCTTGTGACTCTTGGGTTGTGGTCACTTTCATTACATTGCAATAAACAGTTGCATCACAATGCTGAGATCTTTGGCCATGTGATGTATGCCATGACCAGGCGCAGTGTACCCCAGCCTCAGTTATACTCTTAGGCCTGTTTATAATGGGACAGCTCTTACTTACAGATCACATTTTACAGACTCGATATTTGGAGTGTTTTAATATTGTTAGTTTTCTTTAGTTGTACAGGTTGTAGGAAGGCGCAAGGGTCCGTCATTGACGGAAGGTATGTTTCACCAAGGTTCCTGGCCTCGGTGAGATAAGAACCGGTAATTTTGTGTGTCAGCGGAAGCTAGTGCTCGCTGACACTGTTTTACTTAGTGTGGCTGTAAAGCCGATCCGGGCCGGTTCTTATTGGGAGCAGCCAAAGAGCAGGGTGGGTGGCTATTCCCCACGTCCAGGCCAGGTTTTGGGCTGGGGTTTAAAAACCCAGACAGCAGCTCAGCTGGGTATGGTATGATCCTCCAAGTGATAGTGGAGATGTGGAAGCGCTGTGTTTTGGGGAGCTGAGGAGATCCGCCATACTACAAGGCTGAGGGCTGCATGAGAGCCGCCTGCCAGGTGATTTATGTTATTTGGGGAACTCTTGCTGTGTGAACTAACACCAGGACCCTGTGATGCATTGTTTTTCTTTTCTGCCTTCACTGTGCGAATAAACACTGGACGTTTGTTTTTTTAACCGCGGTCTTGCCTCTGTATTGCGTCCGCTTACCCTGCCTACCAGAGCAAATCCCTACAAGGTTTATGTGCAAACGTAAGTAAAAATGTACAAAACCTATAGAGAATTAGCTTTGTATAAAAAGTTAAAAATGTTAAACTGCATTAGATCCATACTCTAAGTTTAAAATGATTATATATAATATACATAGAGCTCTTTGCAAGAACCATCCCCCAGATTACATCTCATCACTGAGGTACCCTGGGGTAATGCACAATCTCTGACATCGTCCAGTTAGTGATGGCAATGTAGGGACTTTCACAAGTCGAATGGTAAGTTGTCAATTTATTTGTAAATTTCTAGGAGGAATAAAAGATGAATCACAGAACTGTTACTTCATGGAAAATACAAGTATTTACTAAAACATACATGTAAGAAGAGCTGACATGTCATCTTTAAGTGGAAAGGACAGCCTAGAACAGTGATGGCTAACCTCCGGCACTGCAGCTTTGGTGAAACTACGACTCCCAGCATGTTCCATTCATTTCTACGGAGTTCTGGGAACAGCCAAGCAAGTGTGCATCTTGAGAGTTGTAGTTTTACCACAGCTGGAGTGGCGGAGGTTAGCCATCACAGGTCTAGAATTTAGAGGACTAAGAAAGGGATAAAAAATGGAACATAAGGTGAAATGTAGTTCTGCACCATGAATACATCAGCCATCCTGCTACTGATGACCACATAAGTACAAGGGAAGAAGATGGTACAGTATGGAAAATATTTTACCATACCAGTGATTTTGGGGTTGGTTTAACATTTTGAAGGCTGCTGTACTTACCAGTTATCTCTGCATTTAAATGATGACCTTTGCCATAGTTCAGACAGTGCATCAGAGGACAGAAGTCTCAGCTCAAACACCAAACCTATGAACAGGTCTGTGGTCTGGACAGAAGGGAGAGATGAAAAACACAATCCTGTCATTCATATTTCTATCATAATACTGTTTGCAAAAAGAAATTGCTGGTCTGTTAGTCTAGTTTCACATCTGCGTTTTTAAATCCGGCAGAGGAACAGCCTTCCGGAGCTCACCGTGTGCGGCATAGCCGGATAAGGCTGTGCGCTGCTGGATCCCTATTGACTACATTGGGATCTGGCCGCTTTCAGGCATAAATGCTGGCGTTCGTCTTTACAAAAAGTGATCAATGCACAACTTTTTGTCTGGCCAAAAGCTGACATTTATGTAGAAAAGCATCCGGATCCCATTTTAGTCAATGGGGATTCGGCAGTGCATGGCCCTATCTGGCTATGCTTAATATGGTCAACGCGGAACTCTTCGTCTGCCAGATTTAAAAACGAGATGTGAAATTAGCCTTACAAGACAGTAACATCCAACTGGTAGAACATTGTCATTTGTACGTGTGCTGACATTTTATATATTCAACAAAATATCACCGTCTTTCTGGATTTGTCCCGAGGTGGTTGGTTGCGGTGTTCTCTATACACATAGCTCTGGTGAATACGGCTTGTAAAGTTGTGACTGGTTGATACACATTAGTACTGCTGTTTGCATTACTTACCCGTCACCTTGTAAATGCTGTGCAATCTATCGCCCGCAAGTTATAGAACTGGAGGAGCTGAGCAGACTGATATACTGTATAATTGTGAGAAACTATTCATTTATATAGCTGCCCTTCCTACGTTTTAGAGTCCAGTGGGTGGTCTCACTCAATGATTGACAGCTTTGCCATATATATATATATATATACACACATTATATAAGCACGAATACAAAGATAGCTGTCAATCACTGAGTAGGACCTCCCACTGGACTCCAAAACCCAGAATGACAAGTTATTCAGATTTTTATTTCATCAATTTGTTGGACCCATGCAGATGGACCCATGTTCAACGTGTACAAGAAGTAGTAAAAGTATCCAGCTCACCGATTCTGACTTTCCATAACTGTACTGGTACATGGGACAGCAACAAAAAAGGTGAACCAGTCCAGCCCTTCTGTTACCTAGTATTCCAGCTTTATTAAAATCTAATTAAAAGTCTACAAAGATAAGAAACATAGAACAGTCATTGAAAGGGTTTCCAGACTCCTCAAATTAAAGGGGTTCTCCAGGAATTAAGAAAATGAAAATACTTAAATATTACCTAGTGCATCGTTAATACGGTTGAAAAAAGACATAAGTCCATCAAGTTCAACCAAGTTTATTATAAATATATTCCCAAATAACTTTCATTAGATATAATGGCTTGTTTTGTCTAGGGAGCAATCATTAGGGAAATAAAATGGCCACCGTCCTGTTAGTACACACAAAACCGAAAGTTACTTCAGAAGACTGAGCTAAAGAGCTGCCTCATCCTCCTCTCTGCTCTACAGGGATTATGATCTTAAATACAGTTTAATATTATCTTCAGCTGTATCTCTTTAGGAATGGAGTTCGGACAGGACAGGACAGACTGTGTTAATGGCGACTGCATACAAGTGCTGCTGCCACATCCCCACCCCCTCTCTGTACCTAATGTCTCCTTATGAGCTCTATTCCTACAGAGATTCAGCAGAAGATCTTATCAGCTGTATTCAGGATCATAATCACTGACAAGTAGGAATGGAGGAAAAGGAAGCTCTTAACCTCAGTGTTGTGAAGTAACGTGTCCTCTTGTGTGATTAGGGCAGGTTCTGTGTGTAGTAATAGGACGGCGGCCATTTTATTTCTCCTGATGATTGCTCCCAAGAGAAAATGAGTCATTATAACTAATGAAAGGTATTTGGGAATGTATTTATAATAAAGTAATATTTACGTATTTTCATTTGCTTTATTTCTGTTAATGATCTATCCTCAGGATAGGACATTAATATCTGATCACTGGGGGCCCGCACCTGGCTCCCCCACTGATCAGCTGTTCCCTGTAGCATCTGGTGCTGGAACTGGCATTTTGAATAGAACAGGAAGCAGACAGCTCCGTTCAAAGTGTAGTGGCCGTGCTGGGATACTGCAGTTCAGCTCTCATTCACATCAATGGGAGCTGAGCTGCAGGAACCCAGCACGGCCACTACACTTTGAACGGAGCTGTCTGCTTCCTGTCCTATTAAAAATGCCAGTTCCAGCACCAGAGGCTACAGGGAACAGCTGATCAGTGCGGGTGCTAGGTGTCGGACCATCCCCAATCAGATATTAATCACCTATCGTGAGGATAGGTCATCAATATCAGGAGCCTGGAAAACCCATAACACACTTATGTGTTTCAAGCATCTGGGCTCTTAATCCTGATGTTATGAGTAGCTTCAAATGCTCAAGTGGCAACAACTCACATTAACCTGACACTGATTTGAGCCCTCAGACTTATTTTGCAACAGTCAGAGATTTTAGTCAGTGAAAATTCGATCTCAGCAAAGAAAAATTTGAATGAACGCCACTTCTCACCCCCTGGTGTTAAAAGGGTTTGGAAGCTCTACAGTTTTGGAAATTAGCAGATCTACAAGGTGGCAAATTCCATTAAATTGGACAAATTTCATCGGATTTCCTGGATCTGCTCTGTCTGTATCTCTACTAGGTATTGACTCAATAGTAGCAATTATAATGATCTAAAAGAATTTTTGGGGAGGGATTAATAGTGGTTTCCTACTGTGTGTAGTAAAAAGGTAAGTGAGGCCATGCTCGGCTGCAGCACAGGACCCACAGAGGATTCACTTCTCTTAGGATATTCCTTGCTGCCCGTGGTAATGGCTTCTCAGAAAATAGAAAACAGAAACTAACCTGGTAATATTTTTATGAGGTCTACCGAGATGCTTCCAACAACAACTAAGGTTCGGTGTCATGTACTGCCAACACTTCACATACGTCCCAGTGCCTGCCAGCAGTGCTAATTATAAGAACCAGCACTCAGCAAGCAATCTCAAGGTCTCCCTTCTTCTACAGATGTATACAGGTTGACCACAGGTAAGGAGCACTTGACATATCTAGCTAGCGTGTTCTCTTTGACTTGAACTATTCACCCTGCACAGCTATCCTGGGTATGCTTGGTTAGGCTAATTCATGGCTGAACATCAAAGTAGGTGAGACCAAAGCTAAGGAGATCATTCTGCTAAAGGACCATATACGATTTAGGGCTCATGCACATGAACGCATTTTTCTTCCGTTTCTGTTACGGTTTTTTTACTGGTCCGTATGCGGAACCATTCATTTCAATGAGGTTTAAAAAAAAACGGAAATTACTCTGTGTGCATTCCATGTTTGTATGTCCACATGTCCGTTCCGCAAAAAAAATAGAACATGTCCTATTCTTGTCCATTTTGAGGACAAGGACAAGCATTGTTACAATGGATCCACACACAAAAAACTGATCCAACACGGATGCCGTCCGGTTCTTTTTTAGATCCGTGTTTTGCGGACCACAAAATACATACGTTCGTGTGCATGAGCCCTTAGATTAATCAACCCAGTCAATGTCATTTATCTATAGGAGTACTATGGTCACCTAGAAATAAAAGTAATTATGCCTTCATGTTGCAATTAAAGGGAGGCTCTGGAAAACAAAGAATTTTCTATTGAAATTATATATTAAAAGGGTTGTCCCCCTTTTGTAACTCCATTAAATTACAAATTTATTTTGGCCACTGAGTTATTCAATAAAATGAATCTGTATAGCGCCACCTGCTGTTTGCTCTTTTCTTTATCTCTCTGTCCATCTTGCTGAGGTGGTCGCACATGCTCAGTTCTATCTTTTAAATGCCATGAGCTAACAGACAGGATATGCTCCCTGAGTACAAACATAACCCTTGAGCTGCCAGTTTGAAATAAATCTAGCAGAGCAATTGAAGCAATGAATAGACGGAGTTCTGGATCCATGTGAGGTACGGGGCTGTTTTTTTATTTTTTTACATTGATCATGGGATAACCCCTTTAATGAGTCCTTAATTATATTTGAGTTTGAGTGAGGTGTGTGAGCACCATGCTTTCTACTAAGTGCTTATATAGGACTGGACAGCAGCAGCACGTCACTATGCTCATCACATGGTCCGTCACATGATCCATCACCATGGTGATGGATCATGTGACGGACCATGTGATGAACGTACTGAGGTCCTCAAAGGTCCTATTCCTCACAAAAGAAGACAGAAGAGATGCCGGCTGTGCGAACAAGTGGATTAAGGTGAGTTAAATTATTATTATTTTTTTTTAACTCCTCCAGCCCCATTGTGCTATGCATTCTGTATTCAGAATGCTATTATTTTCCCTTATAACCATGTTATAAGGGAAAATAATAATGATCGGGTCCCCATCCCGATCGTCACCTAGCAACCGTGCGTGAAAATCGCACCGCATCCGCACTTGTTTGCGGGTGCTTCTGATTTTCACGCAACCCCATTCATTTCTATGGGGCCTGCGTTACGTGAAAAACGCACAAAAAGGAGCATGCTGCGATTTTCACGCAACGCAAAAGTGATGCGTGAAAATCACCGCTCATGTGCACAGCCCCATAGAAATGAATGGGTCCGGATTCAGTGCGGGTGCAATGCGTTCACCTCACGCATTGCACCCGCACGGAAATCTCGCCCATGTGAAAGGGGCCTTAGGTTTCCATGTTGCTCTGGTGATCCAGTGGTGTCACTCATGGGGGAGAGGGATCTGGGTGCGCTTTTACATCATATAGTAGGTACAGCACGTAATCTCAATCGGCTGCTTCTAAGGCCGGCAGGATATTGTTGTGTACTAAAAAAGGCGTCGACTTGCAAAACTGGGATGTAATATCACCACGTAACAATCATTAGTGCAGCCTCATCTGGAATATACAGTTCACTTCTAAGCACTGTCCTGGAGTTTTTCAAACCAGCACCTTAATCTGATTACTTTTGTAATTGCATGTAATTAAAATTTGAATATATCCACTGAGTTACTCAATAAAATGTATGTGTATAGCGCCACCTGCTGTTTGTTTTTCTCCTTATTTCTTGTCCACTTCACTGAGTCTTCAAATGTCACCAGGCCTATCTTCTGTTAGAAGCTGTGGCAGTTACAGGGTAAGAGCTACAGCAGAAAGGACACACTCCCAGAGAAAGAACT
Organism: Bufo gargarizans; assembly: GCF_014858855.1. Taxonomy (NCBI): domain Eukaryota; kingdom Metazoa; phylum Chordata; class Amphibia; order Anura; family Bufonidae; genus Bufo; species Bufo gargarizans. The sequence continues at coordinate 151,620,929 of NC_058087.1, read as the reverse complement.
TGCCCTGAGCTGCCAGCCTGAAATACATCTAGCAGAGCATTTGCAGCAATGAATGGGGAGATCTCTGGATCCACGTGAGGTACAGGGCTGGTTCTAGCTTTGTTAGGAAGAGATTGTCATGTACTATTTGATGTCTGATTTTCAATTTGTACATCAATCATGGCATAAACCCTTGAAGGAGCATTTTACCCTCTTCTGCATCAATCGTGGGAAGGGGGGGGGGGGTGTAATAGAGCTTTAAGATTTACACCTTGCCCTTTTATCAAATCCTATATATACTGTGCAAATTATGGGGGTCATTTATCAAACTGGTGTAAAGTAGAAATGGCTTAGTTGCCCTCAGCAACCAATCAGATTCCACCTTTCATTTTGGACAACTCTTTTGGAAAATGAAAGGAGGAATCTGATTGGTTGCTGTGGGCAACTAAACTAGTTCTACTTTACATCAGTTTAATAAATCTCATCCATAAGCTGCATTCCACAGGGACGATGTCCATCGGTCACCAGTGCTGAAGAGGGGAGTATCTTTTGTATGTTGCTACAGCGATTGTATAGACCTGGAAAGTGGATGATTGGTAAAAGAGATGCTTTTTTTGTGAGAGAAGTTTTCTTTCATACAATCCATCAAGAAACATGGGGGAGATTTATGAAATCCATTACATGGACCATGTTTTGTAGCATGCAAAAGTCGCAAATCTTTGTTCAAGTGGCATTTTGGGTAATAGCTACACTTTAGGAATCTCTTTCCCTCCCAATGATCCAGAGGATCTTTGCCCTAAAACTGAAAAAATAAAAAATCCTTTCCTCATTAAAAGAGGCGATCAGACTGGATTCAAAAGAAGAATTTTACCTTTTTTTGAAGTCATCACCTGTTCCTGATGTGACCAGATCCTGAGGTGATTGTTTCACAGATTCGCAGCTCTTAGGAGCCATTCACACAGAGTTTTTACCATGGAATTTCGGTGCACAAAGCCGCCTCGAAATTCCACCAAAATCCCACTGATGACCGTGTCCTTTTTGCTTTCCATTCTTTGCCATAAGATGCAGCGCTGAAAATTTCAGTGGCAGTTTAATCCGCCACCTCTCAATCTTCAGCGCTGCCTCCCATTGCAAAGAAAGGGAAGCAGGAAGGGCGCTGCAGCCGGCGTAATTTCGGTGTAGCTTTCCGCAACAACAATTCACGGTAAAAAACCCAGTGTGAACGGCCCCTTGTGGCGAAGAAGCCTTGTCACCTCTTCTGATTGAATGTTCACTCCAGAAGGAGGGAGAGTCCACTGGTCTTATGGGAATATTGCACATGAAACAGACCCCTGCCCTCCACATCGATGTCCTCATTCTCCCATGGCCCTCCATGCACTGGTTACATGCAGTGTAGGTCATACATAGCTGACACTACAGGGAAAAGGATCAATTCCAATAAAATATCATTAGGATAATTGAAACATAATTGAATACATAATAAATGTAAAATGTAAGTAATTTAATAAATCATTAAACAGCTATCATATGGTATCTACAGATACCATGTCGTCTACTCTGTATCACCCAGAGGCTGATGAAAGACCATGAACTATGACAGCCATGCCCTGATCACCTCTCCTTACACTACTCCGTCAGTTGTCTACAGTCCTACACCAATCAACAGTCACCTAGAAGGAAACAAAAATTCAAAATGGCAGCTGGAACCAATGCATCATGGGACTAATGCTTCTTCCATAGAGCTGTCCCTGCTATCCAGCACACTGGCATACAGTATGGCTCCCATATCACACTGCTTAGCTTCTATATGACTAATTATTACATAGCTGTAGGGGGCAACTGTGTTCTGTGATGTAAAGTGGCCAGAAAGTCTTCTTATAATAATTTAGTAAAGTGAAAGTGAAGCCCCAACTTTGGAGTTACTCTTCAGTAATATTATAGAATTCCTAAATTAGCAAATCTAAAATACAATATAGGCTATACATTGTTGGGGTGCAGGTAGATTACCATGTATACTAGGTAATAAGCTTCTTATCAGTTTGGTTGCCATGGTAACCTTCTATAAGGCACTGCCATATTCATGCTGAGATATACCAATGGTTACAGGCAGGTGACCACATATACCAGGTTATAGCCTCTTTCTCAGTTTGGCTGCCATGGTAACCAACTGTAAAGTATTGTGATGTCACCGCTGTGAGCTCACTAGGTTCTCCGTCACTGAGGATCTTCAGTCATTTCTGCTCAGCAGGTGATTTTGTTGCTTTGATCTCAAAAGTGACTGCTTTACTTCAAGCGAAGAAAATGTTCTGGCTGGAAAGGTACGTCCTGAAGACAGTCAGTGATATTTCAGCAGAGTACATTCTCATGAAGCTGAATGGACTCATCAATAACCAGGAATACAGGGAGAAAGTGAAGAGGCGCCAAGAAAAGTATCAGGGGAAGAAGAGTGAACTTATGGAAGTTCTCATGGATGTGGCCAGCATGGACAGAAGGATGCAAGCTATTCTTGAAAGGCTCTTTGGATCAAGACAAAATCATCATCATCATTGTCACCCACCAGTCTGAAGAAAATGTCATTGTCAGCTGCCGGTAAAGAGCATTTCTTATACAAGTCTGTCCTAAAAAAAAGCCACAAATTGTAGAGGAGAGCAATGTCAGGAACAGGTATGGACTCATTGGTACTTCTAGGAGCCATGTCTACTCATGTCATGGCTGAACCCTGAGCCTCTTTGTATCTATACCATGCAAGGAGACAGGGGAATTTTATTTTAGAATACCTGTGGAGGAGGAAAGTGTCCTGGGGAAGAGATGCCTGGTGTAGTGGAGCAGTGGAGGTTGTAGAAGATGACCAGGAAAGAGTGACAGAGCTATTTACATAGCCATGTTGTCAGGACAGAACAAAAGAAGAGAAAACGGCCTAGGTGAGGCCACAGACAGAATCCCATACGGCTTCATGCAGCTGAGAGCACCTTAAATGCCTTCTGTACTGAACAACGCATTGGATCCAAGCTGGGAAATGCATAGAAATCAGTATATATGGAAGAGCTGAGAGCAGATGGAAGAAGAGAGTTTCATGGTACAAACACCATACAGACACCGTGCACTACAATGAAACGAGTAATGTCAGGAATATCTTCTGGAAGAGCAAAAGATAAAAAAGCTATTGGGAAGCTGCGTTCTAATATAACTGCCTATGAAAAAACAAAGCAGAGGAGCATTACGAGAATAAAGGATGCATAAAAAGCACGCTCATTGTTTACTGATGTCAATAAAAAGTCTGACTAAAGAAATTTGGTATATTACTTTGTACTTATTTGTTTAATTTTTTGACCCTTTTAAGACTTTTTTATACACACACTTGTTTGTGAGTGTGTGTGTCTGGGAGGGGGGGGTTTGGTCAAGTATTTTAATGTTTTTTCAGGCTTTTTTAATTTTCTTTAGAAAAAAAACCTAACGGAAATAGACGGCTTTAAAGGGGTTTTCTGAGCTTTTTAACTGATGACCTCTCCTCCGAAGTTGCTTAGGTCAAAACTTTGTTTCAATACTGTACGGAGATTCAGTATATAAATATATGGGCTCCGGCGAGGCAAAGTGAGTTATCACCGAAGTATTGCGGGATTTTGGGGGAATAACTTTGCAATTTGATTTTTAAACTTTAAAACTATTTTAAAACATGGATCTGAAGTCGACTTCAGTACTGAGGTACTAGTCAGTACCGAAGCCGACTTTGGATCCATGTTTTAAAATGGCTTTCAAGTTTAAAAATCGATGGCCGAAGTTATTCGCAAGGCTTCTGTGATAAGTTACTTTGCCTCACCAGAGCCCATACTTTTTAATGCTGTATGGAGTGAATCAACTTCAAGTCTACAATCCGAAGCTCGATTCACTCAACACTACTCAGGATAGATCAGAATCTGATTGGAATCTCCTTTGTCGATATAGGCTTCATTCTGAGTTGTCTCCCATTCAGTTCGGCTTCTGTAGGGATAACAACTCCTAATATTTATCTAGCAGATACAAGGTCCCTGTAGCTCTAGCAGTTCACGTGCCCTATATCCTTACTGTATATGAGCAGAATCTCTCATGTCTGGCCACTGTTGGAAAACTCGCCCTGACAAGGGTCACCCCCAGCCAGTCTGGAACCTCAGACCTGTTCTCAGCTTTCCTTCTCACTCACATATACCTCCTGCAACACGTTTCGCCATTTGTTGGCTCATCATGGTATAGCATTGGCAGTGGCGAAATTACACATGCGGTGTCTTCCTTTTAGGCATATTGAAATAGTCGAGGACTAAGTAGGGGAGTAAAAAACGAAGGGGCACATTTATTACATTTAATAAAGCCCCGTCTCTGGCGGTGGATCCGCCAAAGTTATGAAGGTGCAGGCTTCCTAGTTGTCCTACATTTAGACCTTTTTCTACACCTGAAACACTAAGGCTGAGTTCACACCTGAGCGTATTCGATAAGCACTTTTTACAGGCGTTTTTATCGGGTGTTTTTGAGGCGTATTTTGGGGCGTTTTTGTATTTTGGAAACGCGCGTAGTACGCGCGTTTGTGTGATTGACCACAGAGGCATCCAATGAAAAACTGCCACAATACGCGCGACAATATGCCCCAAAGAAGCTCCTGTACTTCTTGGGGCGTAGGGCGTTTTACAGCGCGTTCGTACGCGCTTTAAAAAGCTCAGGTGAGAACAATGCCCATAGGGAAACATTGGTTTGTGCCGTAGGAACGCGCTGTAAGACGCTCAGGTGTGAACCTAGCCTAATCGTTGTGCCGCAATCTGCGCCTGAAATATGTCTAAGTTAGACTTATTTCAGCTTGATAAATGACCCCCTAACTCCCCTATTTATATAGGTATACACCCTGTGCACATGGTGGTGCTCTCCCCATATAAGCCAATGGAAGCTATGGGCGTCTTGATCGTGGATTACTCCGCAGAAAACTACAGTTTTCAATGACAGAATCCACTGCGTATTTTTTGCCGTGTGAACGTACCCTCACCTTTCCTGTGGCACAAATAGCAGCACTGAATAATAAGTATGAGTGGGGTCCTATTTAACATTCATACAGGATTCATGTTGTTACAGTTGCATTAAAAATAACAGGAGTAACTGTTACTGAAAGCTCTTCAGATCCAGAATATTTCTGAGTATTAACATGAAAACATCTGAAAGGTTACTTTACACAGGACTGTGCAGGTTGAATGAGAACCAACACCATCGGAAAACTATATGCCGAGACCACAACTAAGAGCACTATAAGCTTGTATAAAGGCGGAGGGAGAGCACCGTGCCAGGGTAAATTAATAAAGTGTTGAACATGGCTCCTGCGAAGAGGAGATAGCATCTCTAGCCAATGACTTTCACGTAACTGGCGACTCTAAAAATATTTAGCGACTCAAGTAAAACTGACCAGCGTCTCAGTGACTCCGGTTACCAAGCAAAGTTAAAGGGTATGTGCAAATATTTCTTTTTACAGCCCCGATGCATTAAAAATAAAAGAAGGGGCAACTTAAAGGGGTTGTCTAATCTCAGCTACCCCTAATAGCTCCGAAGTTGGGCCTTCATGTGTCATTGTCGTCCTCATCAGGCATTACATTAGTTATATGCAATTGTAATAAAATGTATGAGACACACTTAGGCCTTGTTTTCATTTCCGTATTCCACTGGCGAGCGCCGTTCGCATTTTCTGGAGACAGCACACATACCCATTGATTTTAATATGTCTGTTCACTTATCAGTAGTTTTTTACTGACTGTGGGTCATGCTCATATATCAAACACGTCTATTGAACTCTATGGGTATGTGAAAAAACCACTGACACATCTGTGTTTAGTCCGTTCTTCACTGATCTTTGGTAGGAGATGTTCTGGAAATTAATTTTCAGCTGAGCAGTGTCTGTGGATTTTGTATGACACACGGAAGGGGAAAAAAACGGACGCACGGATGAAACACAGACAGATTTTTTCACGATAGACACGATAGATTCTTATCTGTCCCCCCACAAAAGGTTCTGGCTCCATCGGTTCACCACTGTTTTCACTATACTTTGGTCCCCACATGTAAACTTCCAGTATGGTCGGGTGGCACATGTGCCGCTGCAGCCAATGACTGGCTGCAGCAGTGAGGTGTCTTGGGACAGTCATTGGCTGCAGCAGTACACGTGAACCCTGTCTGTGCCGGAGGTTTACTTGTGGGCACTGAAGCACGGTGAAGAAAGCGGTGGACTCACGGAGATGAAAACAAGCATCGGCAAACAGGTAAGCATGCTTAATTCGACAGATCCCGCTATGTTCTCCATCCCTGTACAGCGCACGCACCAAACGAGTTCCAGCGAGACATCGGTCAGTGGTGGGGGCATGGCATGAAGGACAGTGAGCAGAGCCTCTAGGAGCAATGGCACCACCCTCATTGCTCTTAGGAGCTCATTTTTTATATGATAAAACATCATATTTCTCAAGAATGTGGACACCTAGGAAGATGGGACCAAGACCATGATGTGAGATGGTTTGATTGCAACATATCTGATGACAGAACCTCTATAACACATACCATTAGAAACAGCCTTTTTTTTTTCTTTCTGCAATTTCCTTGTTGGTTTCATTTTCCAAGAACCCTGAGCATCTAAGTTGTATGCCATGCTTTACTACGTTCCTATTCATTGTCTTTCTATAGCTTTTATGCACCAAGATTAATTTCACAAAGTACTGGACAGTCGTCCAAGAATGAAACAAGTCAAGCAAATTAGCAAAAGTCACAGACATGATATCTCCAAGACAACACCAAGAGGTCGGGAAAAATCCTGTGTTCTAATGAGATTGGTCTGAGGTCCCCGCTGGGTGGGGAGATGTCAGACGTCTAGTGTGATTAGCTTTTGTTTCCAGTGGACTAGGAGTCCAGTTGAAGCATGGAAAACCTGGCAATAGCTGGTGATATGAAAGTCTTTAGAGATTCATTATGCACTACGAGCTACGAGAGTGATTTAGTGTATTTATTTTTTAGGTATCTGGAAACTTTCTTATCTGCTCTGGGGCCATGATTATTTCAGGAAATTATCCAGACTACAAAGAAAATATCGCCATTTGATTAATTGGAAAGTTCTTCCAGGAGTTTAAAGGATAAAGTAAAAATTGTAATTTACAATAAAATGATCACATTCACACATGCAATACTAATCTACTGCAATATAATGAAGAGAACTAATAAATATCCCTTCTGGAAAGTGTATATTTTGTCTTCCAGAGAATGGTTCTGTACTTTGTGGTGAAACAGCTTATCCTAGTCACTTTTCTCGTATTAGAACTGCAGCGTCAACCTCGGCTGTCGGCTGTGCAGGGCTGCGCACAGCGTGAGGGCGCTCTATGACCTCACACTGTGTGCGTCGGCTCACTGCACAGCTGGCGGCAGGATGAAGAGGATCGCGCTAGAGGAGAGGAGCGGCGGCAGCCGGAGCGGGAAAGGGAAGTGCTTTTTTATTTTATTCCAGGTTGATGGGGGCTAATCTAAGGCTTATGGTGGTTGGTGACAAGCAATGGGGCTGGTGACAAGCAATGGGTGATGACATGAGTATGGTGACAAGCAATGGGGGCTGACATGAGGCTGGTGACAAGCAATGGGGGCTGACATGAGGCTGCTGGGGGCTAATCAGCGGTAATAGGGGCTGAAGAGAGGCTGCTGAGGGCTGGTGACAGGCAATGGGGGCTAATGAGAGGTAATGGGGGCTGAAGGGAGGCTGCTGGGGGCTGGTGACAGGCACTGGGGGGCTGATAGGAGGCATATGGGGGCTGATGAGAGGCATGGGGCACTTATCTGAGGTCTGATTGGGAGTCATTAACATAGGGGTCTGAGCTAAGGTCTGATTTGGGGATCTGATCTGAGGTCTTATCAACTTTGGGGGTCTTATTGGGGCTGTCAGCTGAGGTCTGATTAACATTGGGGTCTGACCAGAGATCTAATGAAAAATATTTTTTTTCTTATTGTCCTCCTGTAAAACCTAGGTGTGTCTTATGGGCCGGTGCATCTTATAGGGCGAAAAATACTGTGGCTGTTCACATTTCAGTATTTTTTTACTAACCATGAGTCAGTAAAAAAATCACGGAGACCTGCACTACTTTGATATGGGCACAACACGTATGGCATCCGTGGTGCCTCCGTTTTTCACTGAAGACTGATACTAGGTTCTTAGGAAATAAATTTTCAGCTGAACACATCAGTGAATTACGGATGACACACGGATTGGTAAAAACAAACATATGGACCAACCACGATTCCTTCACGGACATCCTTACGAATGAAACATTTATGCTTTTTTTTCACGGACGTGACAGTGACTCGAAAATGTGCGTTAGTCTGCTAGAGTCTCTACTGGTTGGCAGTGCAGGGGGTGTGTCCTTTCTCAGGGGGCATGTTGTTTCTTGGGGTTGTGTCCTTTTGCTTCAGCTCTTTCCCTGTAACAGTCACCCAGGAATTCCCACATATGGGTGAAATTACATAACCTGCACTTATTTTTCGCCCAGGACAGCCCAAGTAGACTGTTGGTAAGTAACTATGGTACCCATTTAAAACAAAAATGAAATCAACCATTAAATGGGTGATGCCACGATTGATGTAAAAAATGACATCAGACATCATTTAGTAGAAGACAAAATCTCTTCTAACAAAGCCAGAACCAGCCATGTACCTGCCCATTCATTGCTCCAACTGTTCTTCTAGATTATATTCTGGCACGCAGGGCAGGGTGTGTGCCCTTTCTCAGGGGACGTGTACTTTCTTACAGGTTGTGTCCTTTTTGCTTTAGCTCTCTCCCTATAACTGTCACAGCTGCTAACAGTAGATATGGCTGGTGGCAGTTGAAGGCTGGAACTGAGGATGTGCGACCACCTCAGTAGCCCGACATGGACATTACAATACAGATTAAACACCAGGGGATGTCATTATAATGAAGTAAAGAGAATACCTCACAACTGGAGCATTTTTTTTTAACAGATTAAATTACAAAAGTAACTAGATTTTCAGGCTGAATTATATTAAAATAACATTTAATGGTGGCACAATTTAGGTATTTGTAGACATGTCAGATGATGTCATTAATAGGGGACTACTAGATCACTAGAAGAAAAGGTTGTGGTGCTCCTCCAAGACCTGAACATCTCAGAGTATGTCATTGGACTCTCCTATTAACTGCATGTGCATTTCTGCTCCAGGGCACTGAATTAGGGATTCCAACAATAGACTCAAAAATCCAAAAGTTACAAGATAAATGGACATGGCCCTCAGAGGGGCACCATGGTCCTACCAAACTGGCTATTGATGGGGATCAAAAAGAACTTATTTCTACCAATGAAATCTTTCGATGTGATTTTAGTGACGTCAAAAGTTTTAATTGTTAGGAATCTGGATACTGAGACCACACAATCACTAAAAACAAAGAGGAAGAAGTGCACCATTTCAATTAATTTTGGGTCATCTTGTCTCAAGCGATGAAGGAGCCTCCTATGAATCCACACACTCTGAGGAGCGCTGAGCACAAACAAACAAAAATGAAGAGGAACGGTGCCCAGCTACCCTTTTGTGTTAGCGATGAGTGGGGGCCGCAGCACCTGGATCCCCATTAATCAAGACTTACTACCTGTCAGAGGTTTGTAAAAATGATCGGCAACCCTTAAATGTGAACCTTTACTTTATGTACTGTGCCTACTGACCATAGGACTGCTCGCTAATGTTTAATCTGGAAATGGGAACCAGAAGAATCACAGTGAGGCAGATTTACTATTGAAAATTCACAATGTGCAAAAAAAAAAAAATGGCGTACATGCTTTGCGCTGCTTTAGACAATTTAAGAAACTTTTTATGCCTAGTCCGACAAGGGGGTGTAGCTTCACTGAAAGAGGTGTGGCTCCACTAGGAGGGGTTTGACTCCACTAGGAGGGGTATGGCTCCACTAGGAGGGGTGTGGCTTTACAGGGAGGGTGTGGCTTAAATGTGTTACCATGTGCTAATAAAGTGCCAAAAATGTGGTACATTTTTGGAGTAAAACTAAGCCAACAAAAAAGTGGTGTAAAGTTAGACTAGACAGTCTACGGGTGCTCCCCATTTATCATCCAGCATCGGCCACTGTGATAAATCTGGCGCAGTTTAAGAGTACGTTTACATAGTATTTGTAAATTTGCCCCAGTAAGTCACTATGCAGCCTGGACAGCAAGGGAGGTCGTATAGAACTGAATTTCTCACGTAGTCCAGTTCTCTTAAAAAAAAAAATCGATTCATCCTATTCTTAATAAAATAATGCAACTGATGCAGTAGGTGGATCGGATTGGAATAAATCTCAGTTTTTCATGAGATTGAACCTCGTGAAGCTAGTTACATTTGGTGCTGATGAATTGCCTGCTGTATTACATGTCAGATGCTCAATCGGTGCATTTTACATACTTTCTACCTTTCTCTCGTCCGGTCATCACACCACTTATCGTGACCACTGCCATGCGTACATATATTGCTAGCCATCATTGTGGAAAATCTCAAGCATGTAAAACACTAATAAAAGCCTATGAATGGAAGCACTATGCCTTGTGCACTCCTGCGGTTAAGACCTTCTCATTCAGAAGAACATCAAAAGCTGCAGGCTCTACAAGCTCTCGGCCACTGCCCACTTTCTCACAGTACCTTCCAGTTATCCGGGCGCTGCTTCAGCATCAGCCTCAGACGGGAATGTGGTTAATTTAAAGAATGTTTGTAACCCACAAATGCATCTAAGATAAAGATTCCACTGGCGTCAGTTCTAGAAAATTACAATCTAATATCTACAATTAATGTAAAAATAAATCTGGTTTTCTCACAGTAAAATACATTTAAAAACAATCAGCAAATCATACATACATTTCATTAATACTAATTACTTATAAAATACTACAATTGTAGATATCTGCAACACTGTCACTGTCCCTTTAAAATCACATGTGGAGCTCTTGCATATGTCAGTTTTAATGACGGTCTTTATGGCCTTACTTCTGCAATGTATGGCTGGGTTAGATAATCCACTATATAATATCCGTTCTTAGATGTCGTGTTTTCCTGCACGTTAAATAACTCTCTTGCTTGCCGGCTGGGATATCTTCGCGCCTGCGTATCTTGCTCTTACCCACCACGGACTTGAAACATTTGAAACACTTTCTTGTTAAGGTTGATATTCCCAGAATATACTTGCAGTATATTCAGCCTAATTTACCATCTTATCAATCACCAGACGCGTTTCGGAAACTTGTTCCTTCCTCAGTGGTAAAAATAATTATTTTTTGTTATTTAAATTATAAGTGAGGGACATGAACATGTGGCGTCACTATGGGTAGAAATACACGGAGGCAAAAACAATAATAAAATACTAATGGGAGTTTACTATAAACCACCTAATATACCAGAGTCCACAGAAAATCTACTACTAAGGCCTCATGTACACGACAGTTGTTTTTTGCGTCCGTAAATTGTGCAGCCGCTAAAAAAAACGGATGGGGCATCCGTTTTTTGGGGAGGATCCGTTTTTTTCCACAGATCCCTTGTAATAAATGCCTATCCTTGTCCGCATATGTGAAAAAAGTAGAACATGCACTATTTTTTTTGCTGAAGGGAAACACAGACGACGGACGCTGAACACAAACGGAAGAACTATCAGCATTTTTGTACTGACCCATTGAAATGAATGGGTCCCCATCCTATCCGCAAAAAAAACGGAACGGAGGCCGAGAAAAATAACTTTCGTGTGCATGAGGCCTAAACGACATAGATAAGGCGGCAAATCATAATGAGGTGGTTATTATGGGGGGACTTCAACTACCCAGATATAGACTGGGAAACTGAAACTTGTATATCTCATAAAGGAAACAGGTTCTTGGCAATAACCAAAGACAATTACCTCTCCCAACTGGTTCAGGACCCGACTAGAGGGACGGCCATACTGGACTTAGTATTAACCAATAGACCTGACAGAACAACAGACGTGCAGGTTGGGGGACACCTGGGAAATAGTGGCCATAAAGTAATAACCTTCCAATTATCATTCAAAAGAGCGTTTCTACAGGGAGGAACAAAAATACCAAACTTCAAAAAAGCTAAATGTAGCCTATTAAGAGAGGCCATAGGCCGAACTAACTGGGACAAAGTCCTCAAGAATAAAAATACAGCCACAAAATGGGATATCTTTAAAAGCATCCTAAAATCTAATTGTGAGAGGTAAATACCATATGGTAATAAAAGTTTAAATAGTTTTTTTCTTGTTCCTTAGGGCTCTTTCACACTTGCGTTCTTTTCTTCCGGCATAGAGTTCCGTCGTCGGGGCTCTATGCCGGAAGAATCCTGATCAGTTTTATCCTAATGCATTCTGAATGGAGTGAAATCCGTTCAGGATGCATCAGGAATCCAGGATGTCTTCAGTTCCGGACCGGAACGTTTTTTGGCCGGAGAAAATACCGCAGCATGCTGCGCTTTTTGCTCCGGCCCAAAATCCTGAAGACTTGCCGCAAAGCCGGATCCGGAATGAATGCCCATTGAAAGGCATTGATCCGGATCCGGCCTTAAGCTAAACGTCTTTTCGGCGCATTGCCGGATGCAACGTTTAGCTTTTTCTGAATGGTTACCATGGCTGCCGGGACGCTAAAGTCCTGGCAGCCATGGTAAAGTGTAGCGGGGAGCGGGGGAGCAGCATACTTACCGTCCGTGCGGCTCCCGGGGCGCTCCAGAGTGACGTCAGGGCGCCCCAAGCGCATGGATCACGTGATCGCATGGCACGTCATCCATGCGCATGGGGCACTCTGACGTCATTCTGGAGCGCCCCGGGAGCCGCGCGGACTGTAAGTATACCGCTCCCCCGCTCCTACTATGGCAACCAGGACTTTAATAGCGTCCTGGCTGCCATAGTAACACTGAAAGCATTTTGAAGACGGATCCGTCTTCAAATGCTTTCAGATCACTTGCGTTTTTCCGGATCCGGCGTGTAATTCCGGCAAGTGGAGTACACGCCGGATCCGGAGAACGCAAGTGTGAAAGAGGCCTTAAAGGGTTTCTGTCATGAGAAATAACATTATGTAGCTGACTGACATTAGCGATGTGTTAATGTCAGCAGTACATAACAGTATGCTTTATAACTCCCTGCCTGCCGCCGTTCTCTTAAAATAAAGACTTTTTAAATATGCTAATGAGCCTCTAGGTGCTATTAGGGTGTTGCTTCAGCACCTAGAGGCTCGGTCTACGCATACTTTGGCACGCCCAGGGCCAGTTGATTGACTTTCGAGTTCTCCTCATCGTCCCGTAAAATAAAAGTACTGCCACGTCTTAAAAAGATTAAAATAGACAAATCGCAAGGACCAGACGGCATACACCCCCGTATCCTATTTAAGGACTCTATACTGACAGGGAATGTCCCACAGGATTGGCACATAGCAAATGTGGTGTCAATATTCAAAAAGGGTCCAAAAACAGAGCCCGGAAACTATAGGCCGGTAAGTTTAACATCTGTCATGGGTAAACTGTTTGAAGGTTTTCTGAGAGATGCTATCTTGGAGTACGTCAATGAAAATAAGCAAATAACGCCATATCAGCATGGCCTCATGAGGGATCGGTCATGTCAAACTAATTTAATCAGTTTCTATGAGGAGGTAAGTTCTAGACTTGACAGCGGCGAATCAATGGATGTCGTATATCTGGACTTCTCCAAAGCATTTGACACTGTACCGCACACAAGGTTAGTATATAAAATGAGAATGCTCGGACTGGGAGAAAACATCTGTATGTGGGTAAGTAACTGGCTCAATGATAGAAAACAGAGGGTGGTTATTACCGATACACACTCAGATTGGGTCACTGTCACTAGTGGAGTACCTCAGGGGTCAGTATTGGGCCCTATTCTGTTCAATATATTTATGAATGATCTTGTAGAAGGCTTGCACAGTAAAATATACATTTTCGCAGATGACACTAAACTGTGTAAAGTAATTAACATGGAAGAGGACAGTATACTACTACAGAGGGATCTGGATAGATTGGAGGCTTGGCAGTGGCGTGCCCGGGTGGGCGGGGCGAGGGGCGGTCCGTTCCGGGTGACGGGTCTCAGGGGGGTGCCAGAACAGAAGCAATGAGCGCTTCCATCAATACAGATGGAAGCGCTCATAGCTTTTCCCTTTATAAGATGCAGTGCATCTTATAAAGGGAATACTAGTGAGCGCTTCCATAATGGCGCTGTACAGTACTTACCCTTGCTCCTGCTCCTCTCTCTTCTCAGGGCCCGTGCTGCTGTGTCCTGGCTGCCTGCAGCATCAGGACGTACAGAGCGCACTCTAATCTGACACAGCAGGAAGTCAGGCGACAGCAGCCCCGACCGTGAGAATAGAAGACAGTCAGGACAGGGAGAGTGGCGACAGGAGGTAAATTACTTTATTTTTTTACAGTATGATCTGAGGTCTGATATGGAGGTCTAATGGGGGGTCTGGAGTGGTCTATGGGTGGTCTGGAGGTCTGACTGGGGGGTCTGGAGTGGTCTAATGAGGGTCTGATTTGGGGTCTGGAGGTCTTATGGGGTCTGATTGGGCGTCTGAAGGTCTGACTGGGGGGTCTGAAGGTCTAATGGGGGTCTGGAGGTCTGACTGGGGGTCTGATTGGGGGTCTGAAGGTCTAATGGGGGTCTGTAGGTCTGACTGGGGGGGTCTGGAGGTCTAATAGGGGTCTGATTGGGGGTCTAGAGGTCTGACTGGGGGGTCTGGAGGTCTGACTGGGGGTCTGATTGGGGTTCTGGAGGTCTAATGGGGGTCTTATTGGGGGTATAGAGGTCTAATGGGGGTCTGGAGGTCTGACTGGGTGTTCTGGAGGTCTAATGAGGGTCTGATTTGGGGTCTGGAGGTCTGACTGGGGGGTTTGGAGGTCTAATGGGGGTCTGATTGGGGGTCTGGAGGTCTGACTGGGCAGTCTGGAGGTCTAATGGGGGTCTTATTGGGGTCTGGAGGTCTGACTGTGGGGTATGGAGGTCTTATGGGGATCATATATGGGGGGTCTGGAGGTCTAATAGGGGTCTAGAGGTCTACTGGGAGTCTGGAGGTCTAATGGGGGTCTGGAGGTCTGATATGGGGGTCTAGTCTGAGGTCTGATATGTGGATCTGAAGGTCTGATATGCGAGTCTGGTCTGAGGTCTGATATGTGGGTCTGAAGGTCTGATATTGGGTCAGGGTCTTACATGGAGGTCTAATAGGGGTCTGATCTGAGGTTTAAAACAGGGGTCTTATATGGGGTTTGACATAGAGGTCTAAAGGGGGTTTGGTCTGAGATGGGGATCTCATTTAGGGTTTTATTTGGGGGTCTGATCTGAAAGTAAGGGGTATTTTTTTTGTACTAGCGCACAATATAAAGGGGTGTTTTTGTACTAATGAACTATCTGTGTGGCACCAGTATTTTCAGGTAGACTGTTTCTGCAGGAAAGTATTGGGGAGCACAGTGGACACAGTATTGGGGGTGGCAGGATGGGGTGTTGAAAAGGTGGGAAGACAATGGAAAAGTAGGAAAGTAAGATGTCTGTTTGTTAAACTGTGCAGAGACGAGGCACGGCTGAAAGAAGTCACCATGTTGGTCTGGTCTAACGGGAAAAAAAGAGGAAAGTGAATATCTACATCAGAGACGAGAAGTCACTGGATGTAAGAGGTATGTGGTGCTGTATGACGCTGTATGTTCTGTAGCACTGTGAGGTGGTACAAGTATTGGGGGGGGGGGGGGGCAGAGAAAGGATCCACCCCGGGTGCCAAACACCCTAGGCACGCTACTGAGGCTTGGGCAAAAAAATGGCAGATGAGGTTTAACACTGACAAATGTAAGGTTATGCACATGGGAAGGAATTATGCAAATCACCCGAACATACTAAATGGTAAAACACTGGATAACACTAACATGGAAACGACCTAGGAATCTTAGTGAGCAGCAAACTGAGCTGTAAAAACCAGTGTCAGGCAGCTGCTGCCAAGGCCAATAAGATAATGTGTTGCATCAAAAGGGGCATAGATGCCCGTGATGAGAACATAGTCCTACCACTAGTCAGACCACACATGGAGGACTGTGTACAGTTCTGGGCTCCTGTCAACAAGGCAGACATAGCAGAACTGGAGAGGGTTCAGAGGAGGGCAACTAAAGGTGGACTACAGTATCCTGAAAGATGATCAAAATTAGTGTTATTCACTTTAGAAAAAAGACGACTGAGGGGAGATCTAATTACTATGTATAAATATATCAGGGGTCAGTACAGTGATCTATCCCATCATCTATTTATTACTGTTGAGTGCGAATATTCAAATTTTAATCACAAATATCACCACTTTGAGAATTTGAGAGTATTTAGAATATAGTTCTATATATTCGTATTCACAAATTTATTGCGAATATCGGCACTTAGCAACGTCCCTAGCAACCAATAGGAAAGTTTTTATCGCAAATATATTAAATTGCTGATTTTTGTAATCAAGTGAATAATGAATGGAGATCCCGAATTCTCGAATTTGCAAATTTATGGTGAATATTCGGCCCAAAATTTGTGAAATATTGCGAATTCGAATATTGCCTATGCCGCTCATCATTACTATTTATCCCCAGGACTGTGACTGTGACAAGGGGACATCCTCTGCGTCTGGAGGAAAGAAGGTTTGTACACAAACATAGAAGAGGATTCTTTATGGTAAGAGCAGTGAGACTATGGAACTCTCTGCCTGAGGAGGGGGTGATGGGGAGTACAATAAAGGAATTCAGGAGGGGCCTGGGTGTATTTCTGGAGCGTAATAATATTACAGGCTATAGCTACTAGAGAGGGGTCGTTGATCCAGGGCGTTATTCTGATTGCCCGATTGGAGTCGGGAAGGAATTTTTTATTCCCCTTAGGCCTCATGCACACGGCCGTGTTCCGCAGCCGAGAGCGGTCCGTGGTATGCTGGATTCCTGTTCAGAGCAGGAGCGCACGGCGTCATTGGTTGCTATGACACCGTGCGCTTCATGCCGCTGCTGCACTACAGTAATACACCGGTATGATCTATACCAGTGTTTCCCAACCAGTGTGCCTCCAGGTGTTGCAAAACTACAACTCCCAGCATGCCTGCACAGCCAAAGGCTGTCCGGGCATGCTGGGAGTTGTAGTTTTGCAACAGCTGGAAGCACGCTGGTTGGGAAACACTGATCTATACGAGTGTATTACTGTAGTGCAGCGGCGGCATGAAGCGCACGGCGTCATAGCAACCAATGACGCCGTGCGCTCCTGCTCTGAACAGGAATCCAGCCCGGCATACCACGGACCACTCTCGGCCGCGGAACATGGCCGTGTGCATTCGGCCTTAAGTGGGGAAAATTGGCTTCTACCTCACAGTTGTTTTTTTTTGCCTTCCTCTGGATCAACTTGCAGGATAACAGACCGAACTGGATGGACAAATGTCTTTTTTCAGCCTTGTAAACTATGTTACTATGTTCCGAAACGCGTCTGGTGATTGATAAAATGGTAAATTAGACTGAATATACTGCAAGTATAATCTGGGAATATCAACCTTAACTTTGGAAAGAAATTGTTTCAAATGTTTCAAGTCTGGCATGGGTAAGAGCAAAGTACGCATGCGCGAAGATATCCCAGCCGGCAAGCAAGAGAGATGAGTACAACAGAACGGCAAGACCAGTAAGTAACATTGTCTCCCGCTCATAACAACACACATGGTAACATGCCAGGAGACTGTTACAATATCTATGGTTCCTGCTATTTGTATAAACGCAGCATAAGGCTACTTTCACACTAGTGGCAGGACTGCTCCGACAGGCTGTTCACCCTGTCAGATCCGTCCTGCCGCTATTTTGCCGTGCCGCCGGACTGCCGCTCCATCCCCATTGACTATAATGGGGACAGGAGTGGAGCTCCGGCGCAATACGCCAGTGCACGGCGAGAGGCCGCCGGACTAAAAAGTCAGACATGCAGTAGTTTTAGTCCAACGGCCTTTCGCTGTGCACTGCCGTGCTGCGCCGGAGCTCCGCCCCCATCCCCATTATAGTCAATGGGGACAGGGCGGCAGTCCGGCGGCGCGGCAAAATAGCGGCAGGACGGATCCGACAGGGTGAACAGCCTGTCAGATGCGTCCTGCCGCTAGTGTCAAAGTACCCTTATACTCCTAATAAAGTCTGCAAAAAACTGAGGGACTGTAGTGTGAACTGGCACTTTACACAATTATATAACGTGCGGGAAAACACGACATCTAAGAACGGATATTATATAGTGGATTATCTAACCCAGCCATACATTGCAGAAGTAAGGCCATAAAGACATTCATTAAAATTGACATATGTGAGAGCTCTGCATGTGATTTTAAAGGGACAGTGACAGCGTTGCAGATATCTACAATTGTAGTATTTTATAAGTAATTAGTATTAATGAAATGTATGTATAATTTGCAGATAGTTATTAAATGTATTTTACTGTGAGCAAACCAGATTTATTTTTACATTAATCTATATACGGGTTTTTGCAGGTAGAAGGCCGGTTGTGCTCCAGGTGTATGTGAGTCTGGTGAGCGTTCCTGCATATAGTAATTTTGATTATAACATCTACAATTATTATTAGAGATGAGCGAATTGAATCCAACAAAGTGGAATTCGATCCGAATTTCAGGATAAATTAGATTAGCAGCAAAGCTGAAATTGTATAAAAAAAATCATACTGCCTTCATTTGCTCGTGACGGGCCGGCCGCCGCCATCTAGATTGAAGATCAGTGTTGAATGAATTGAAGCCAAACTAATTGATATCGATCCGAATTTCAGGAAAAATTCAATTTGCCCCGAAGCCGAATTTACTAACGCTTTGTGGTAACAAATCTATTTTTCCAGAAGTAGCAGCAAAAATAAAAAAAACACATACTCACCTCATCCATTTGCTCGCGGAGAGGCAATCACAGCCTTCATGATTAAAGATACCGTACAAATTCTCGCGCAGGGTGACAGTGATGACATCACCGCACCTGTCCAGCGTTATGACGTCATCACATCACCACGCATGATTTCGAGCAGTGTCTTCAAACAAGATGGCCGGGACGGCCTCTCTGCCAGCAAATCAACCGGATTAACCCCTGAAAGGCCTTAATTTCAAATGCTGCGATCAGCGATGAAAGCGCCATGTGAGGGGTTCAATGATAGGGGGCAGCCCGATCGGCGTTCCCTATCATTGCGCCCGCTACATACAAAGGAATGCACTTTGTGACAAAGTAATTTGTCACGAATTGAATTTCTTTGTGAAATTCAGTGAAGCAGCCGAATCAATATGTTCATACCTTGTAAGCAGAGCTTTTGTATGGATGAAACGGGGTTAATGACCCTGGCTCAGCCCTGCAGGTGGTTAGGATGTGGTCCTGAATCGCCCCTAGCTCAGTCTAGACCAGTTGGTGTAGTGTGTATGTAGGAAGTGAGAGGTCGCTCATGTGCTACACTCCTCACATGACTGGATTCATGATCCAGAGAATCACCTTCTCTGAGGATTATTCACAGAGAAAGACCTCACTATTTCTACAGTTCTCAAGATGGAGGGGAAGATAAAGAAAGAGCCAAGAAGGTCAAGAATCTGCATGGCCAAGCATTGGAGTCAGCCAGTAAGGTAATTGTTGATCAAGGCTGATAGACTTTACTGTTGTGAGAGAGACAATGCTAAACACCCTTCACACTTGGACATTGTCTGGCCCACCATATCTTAAACCCTGCATCCTTCAGTTGGAAATTAGAGCCAGCATTGTAAGAGTACCGTATTTTCCGGTGTATAAGACGACTGGGCGTATAGGATGACCCCCAACTTTTCCAGTTAAAATAAAGGGTTTGGGCTATACTCGCCGTATAAGACTATGCAACCAGGGGGCGTGGCTAGGCAGCCGTTTTTAATGGCCGCATGAACGCAAAGTTCCGGCACAATCCGACTTCAAGTAAGCCAGTTCCCCTCTCCCAATCCATAAAACCTTGCCAATTGTGCCAGGCTCCCTTAGTAAACATACCCACGATGCCACGGTGGAAGAAGACCCAAGCCAAGCAGGGCAGGCTGGACTTTTACTTTGATAATGGAGCGGACGCAGCGCTGCCTGCCTCAGCTGCCCGAGACCCATCCTGACAGCTCACTGTAGTGGCCCGGCACCCTCCACTTTAGGGCGGTGTGAAGACCACACGAGCGCAAACCACCAGCACCACTTACCCGCTTGCCCAGATCATGCTTCAGGGGGTCCGGCCAGAGTCTCTTTACAGCAGGGACATGTGGAAGCGCAGAATGGAGAATTCGCTGTTGTGAGATCGTGAAAACTCAGATCCGATGGTATAGTCTAACCCTGAGGCGTTCCCATGGTGATCAACCATCGGATCTGAGTTTTTACGCTCTCACAACAGTAAATAGTGTTGTCATAATCTCCAGTCCGGCTCGGAAGTAAGTACCGTAAGTTTCAGCACGCCGTATACCAGCTTATAAGATGACACCCAGCGTATAAGACGACCCCTGACTTTTAAGAAGATTTGTATGTGTTAAAAAGTCGTCCTATACGCTGGAAAATACGGTAATATTGAAAGCCTCAGATTCTGCACAGAGAGAGAGGGAGACTTTCGGAAGATAGAAAGAATGGAGCACTATGTTCCCCATCCTTGCCAAACACCATGCATTGTTATCTGGGGAGATTTGCACTGTGAATTTAAGGAACTGTGTTTTGATACCATTGGATGTACTACAACTCCCATTCTGCACTTAGGAGATACAGTTATCTTCTACATCTGGCCTGGTTACTGACTCCTGTACTATACACCGGCCACTGCACCCAACACCTCCTGCCTTGTACCCTCACCAAACCTACAACATCAAGGACTCTTCAACTATCATCAGGCAGCAGCTCCATCATCGGGTGTACCCCGAGAGAAGAAAGGGTGCGCGCTTCTATCACTGCCCTGGCCCTAGGAGGATTGCCACTGTGATTGACTGCAACCAGGGCCACTACCACTTCCATCCTCCACTACGTTCCTCCTAGGTTTGTGGCAGATGAGTCACCAGAAAGTACCCTATATGTTTGGCTAGATGTGATACAATTTTAGAGGACAAAAATATATTGATATATAATGACAACAAAATTGCACAAAAGAAAAAACCAAGAGCTTCAGAGAGATGGATGAAAATGTATTTAATTTGGCACCTATGAGAATGGAGACTTGTGGGTTTCATACCTTATCCCACTCCACTAAATAATTAAAGCAAGATCAGATCTAACCATAAACTTGATTTTTTTTTTAAGGCACAGATGAACCTATGTATTCTAAGTACAACAAGGAAAAAAAAGTGGCCACTTGAACTTTGAACTTTACAAGTGCTCAGTAGGCCCGATGAAAGAACAGTCATTCTGCATCCTGTCTCCTTGACTTCATGGACCACGGCTACGTAATTTCAATTGTGCAAATCTGCTGTTTTCTACGTAACAATCTGGGGAATGTTCACCTGCTATTATAGGGTCCACTATGGTGTACCGAGATAACAAAGGTTTATCCAACTGTGGTCATTGGTTCCACTGCAATTTATTGGCCAGAAGCACAATGTACCATGCTACAAGTGTTATATAATTAGGGTATGGTTTGGGTCCATGTCAATGTGCTCTTCTGTACATCGGTGATAGCATCTTCTTTAATATGGTTTCTTATTCTATTCAGAAGACAGAAATGTAGCTCTTAGCATCTGGGGATCAGACACTTCCTGGCTATTGGTATCCAAGATGACAGACTTTTTTCAAGTTGAGTAAAAAATTAATCTAAGGGCTCATGCACTCGACTGTGATCGGCCCGGGAAACATGATCAGTGCGTCTGCTGGATCTCCCAGGCCAACTGACTGTATCATAGTGTTTATGATGCAGGAACTTCATATGATCATTATCAGATTATGTTATTTTTTATTAAATTCTATGTGCAACTTTTTGTATCGCACTGCTTGTGAGATTATGGTATCTTAGAGGTAATGAAATATTAGCCCGTGACCCTTATTGTCCATGCAACAGTATTTGTGGC
Source organism: Bufo gargarizans (assembly GCF_014858855.1). Lineage (NCBI taxonomy): Eukaryota > Metazoa > Chordata > Amphibia > Anura > Bufonidae > Bufo > Bufo gargarizans. The sequence goes on along the minus strand of NC_058087.1, from coordinate 151,598,901 downwards.
AAGACACAATTATACAGGTGATGCCTGGAATACAAGCCATACAAAAGCTTGTTCACATACACTGCCTTACTACACATACCTCATAGTTCAAGTGTGAAGACTGACACAGGCTCCTGACAGTTTCAGCTGCATCTTCTCCTCCCGGCTTAGCAGGGCTCGTTTCCTTTTCATACATCAGACTGGTGACATAAACCCTCGCAGGCAGCACTAAACACAAAAAGGTATATACATTAACTGTTTTAGTAAGGATGGATAGATAGATAGATAGATAGATAGATAGATAGATAGATAGATAGACAGATAATAGATAGAAAGATAGGGGATAGATAATAGATAGATAGATAGATAGATAGATAGATAGATAGATAGATAGATAGATAGATAGATAAATAGATAGCTAAATAATAGATAGATAGGTGATAGATAGATAATAGATAGATAGATAGATAGATATATATAAGTAGATAGATAAATGGATAGATATGGGATCGATAAATAGATAGATAAATATTGGATAGATAGATAGATAGATAGATAATAGATAAGTAGATAGATAGATAAATATGAGATAAGTAGATGGATAGATATGGGATAGATGGATAGATAGATAGATAGATATTAGATTGGCGCCAAAAATGATAAAAAGCATAGTGGGCCCAGCATGTATGTGGAACCTGCACTCCCTGAATTTTATGGTGGTCATTATGGCAGATAACAGGTAGCTTTTAGTGTTAGGTTCCCATCTTACAGAGATCGCCTTGACGTGCAGCAGACGGGCCCAAATAATTTTGTACAAAATGTATTTGCCAAGAATCTCAAATTTACTAAATAAGCGTAGCATTAGCACCAGAATGTTTTCTATTACTATGGCATTCTTGTACTTTATTTGGTTTGCAGAGTGCTGCTGCATTGTATTTTTTTCTTGATATTAGATAGATAGAAAGAAGAGAACTAGAGATGCGGCACATCCAAATTCAGTGAAAAAAGTAGTGTCCTTTATTCACCCATATACAGTGGCGTAGCTAGAAATGATTGGGCCCCACAGGAAATATTTGAACGGGGCCCCCAGCAACTTCTTGGCATCTCCCTCCTCCTGTGCATCCCCCTCCTCCACCTCTCCTGTGGCTATTTAAAGGGGTTCTGCAGTTTTTTTAAACTAATGATCTATCCTCTGGATAGATCATCAGCATCTGATCGGCGGGGGTCTGACACCCGGGACCCCTGCCGATCAGTAGTTTGAAAAGGCAGCCTTCTCGCTATGTACCGCAGGTCCAGTGACGTCACGACTAGTATCAATGGCCTGGGCGGGGCTAAGCTCAATTCAGCTCAATACAGCTGATCCCTTTACGTTTGCTCTCTCAGACAAGGCCCGGCAGCCCCTCCATCCGTTTCCTACAGTGTCTCTGTATATAATGTCATTGTATATACTGTTGAGGGGGCCCGAACAATAAAATATTTTATCTTCCTCCTGGGTGGGCCCCTGCTGAGTTCAGGCCCCAAAGCAGCCGCTTCCCCTGCTTCCCCCATAGCAGGGGTGGCCAACCTTACAGACACAAAGAGACAACAAAAAAAACGTATGACTACGAGGAGCCACAAGCTACACATTTACACACGAGTCACCGTACTTTTCACCCTACAAAATGCACCTAGGTTTTAACAAAGAAAAATAAGAGAAAAAAAGAAAAAATATATTTTTCATCAGACCTCAGATCAAACTCCTAAATCAGATCCCCAATCCTCATCTGACCTAAAATAAGATCCCCAAACCTCATCAGACCTCCAAATCAGACCCCCAAAATAAGACCCTCATGCTCGGATCAGACAACACAAATGAGACTCCCAGTAACAGACCCACAGTGCTCAGATCTCCCCCCACCCCTAATGCTAAGATCTCCCCCTTTCTCAGATCTGACCCCCCCATGCTCAGACCTGACAAACCCATGCTCAAACAAGACCTCCCCATGCTCAGATTTGCACCCATGCTCAGATCAGACCCCCATTGCTCAAATCAGGACCCCCATGCTCAGATCAGACCCCCATTGCTCAGATCAGAACCCCCCATTCTCAGATCAGACCCCCATTGCCCAGATCAGGACCCCCCCATGCTCAGATCAGACCCCCATTGCTCAGATCAGAACCCCCCATTCTCAGATCAGACCCCCATTGCCCAGATCAGGACCCCCCATGCTCAGATCAGAACCTCCCATGCTTAGATCAGACCCCAATGCTCAGTTCTATAATTCTTCCCTCTCCTGATCAGGCACTGGGCTCCTGCGGCACCTGCTACTCTGCAGGTCTGACACGCTCTCCACTGTGACCAGATGAGCACAACGTCAGGTCATAGTCCATGTCTCCAGGTACTACGTTCTCATACTGTGTGCGGCAGGACGTAGTGGAGAGTGAGCTGGAAGTGCAAAGTAGCAACAGTGCCCGATCAGGAATAGGGATCTGAGCCTGGGAGGAGAGTGCGCCGCCTGACTGCTTCCCGACTCCACAGCTAGAGCCGCACTTGAAGAAGCAAAGAGCCACATGCGGCTCAGGAGCCACGGGTTGGCCACCTCTGCCCTATAGCTACGCTTCTACCCATATAGCAACGCTTCAGTCCTCTTACTAGGACTGTTCTAAAACAGTCCCAGTAAGAACAGTGCCAGTAAGAGAACTGAAATGTCGCTATATGGGTGAATAAAGGACACTACTTTTTTCACTGAATTTCAATGGGCCGAGGCTCTTTTTCTTTTTTTCGAAATGATAGATGATTGGTCACATCTTAAATGCTGGCATTCATTTTATTCCTACACCGACAGTGCTGCCCTGATTTTGGAAGACAGATAAATAGACAGATAGATCGATAATATGAGAAATGTTTCTCTTACCTTTATTAGATATAATATCCACTTCTGTTTTCTGCAGCTTAAGAACACTTTGAGTCTTGGTTTTTGCGCCATTTCCTTCCCGGGAAAACAGTGTGACAAGATGAGATTCATTGCACGTGGCTTCTGCCAGGACACCACCTCTAAAGTTTTGCATACATTCCAGGTTTGAGTCAAGGATTTGCTGTAGAAAAACATATGGATAAATACTAATAAGGGTTACGGAGAGATATAGAAGAGCATTATAAGACTCGCCAATGCCTTAGCTATGAAAATAAGATTCTGGAGCTTATAAGAGGGATTACACAGAATCACTTACTCAACTGATGTAAAGACTTATTTGTTGTATTTTGAGTATATTTTATGTTTGGCTCAGGCACTTATTTTGTAGACCAAGCAATCTGTTCACCAGACTAGAAGTGTGCCCCCTGAAGGTGTTTCTTTAACTTTGGAAAAGGAATGAAATGGGGGAACGTAGGAGGATATTTCACTTTCCAGGAGAGTCACGGTATCACAGCAGTGTGTGGCCGGTTTTATCAGACACATGGACATCAATTCCAACGTGTTGCAATGAACAGTCTTCTTTAAATTCTTAAAGGGGCTGCCCAGCTCCGTGGCATTTGGTATAAAACAAGAAAAGGTATAATTCCTTACCAATCAGCCCCTGATGCTTCCTGTGTGGTCTGCCAGTCTCTGTTCATCCAACTGTAGCAAAGATAGGTTGACACAACATGTGCAACGGACTTGGTACTACCAGGGGTCCCTTAAAGTGAAAGTTTTTTCGTGACGCCAGCTGCATTTCAGCAACGAGGAACGGAGTCCCCCTAAGTAGATGGTGATTGTGGTACCCAGGTGTAGGAATGCCAGAGTGGTGTGAGGGTAGCTTACAGTGTCCCTGTAGGTGTGGCTGTGCACTTGTCACGGTGCTCCTACCTGGATATCCTGGAACCCCAGGCATTGGCGTCCGAAGGAGTGCAAACAGGGGGAATAGTTGAGGGATTTGTAGAAAGGATTCCAGGTGATAACAGCTTTACTTGAATACATTTTCATCAGAGATACACTCTTCCAACTTTATCTTGGTCACCAGCAAGCGTTGGCATAAGTTTTGGCAGGCAAACGCACTCGGCCCTGCTACATCTGAACCTCTTTAGCTCTGCTGTGCTGTCAGATTAGATAGAAAATGTTCCTTTCTGCTGAACTTTACTTTCTGTAGTCGGGTCTATCTTTATCTTTACTCCTGGCTTGTGAGGCTTGCAGCTTTAGCCTCTATGCCCAGCAGGGCTGAAGGTGTGCTCTTCTGGCTTGCACACACCCTTCCCCTTGCAGGGGGTACTCTAAACTAACTCTAACTAGCTGAACTCCTCCCTCTATAGAGAGGGCTAGAATGGATAGAAGGTTCCATTCCAGGCAAAGTAGCTCTGCCATAACTGCCGCCATCTGCTGGTGAACCAGGTACATTACATTTAAACAGTTACAAAATCAGATTCACATTATGCAGGACCTGGCAATAAATACACATGATGACAATATATTAACCATAGCAGACAGTAGAGGGGCACAACAGGTGGTAATGCCACTCTGGGGCGTTACACATGTGCCTACTGCAGCCAATCGCTGGCTGTAACAGTAATGTGCTGACACCACTCAGGTCACCACTGCTGCTAGTGATTGGCTGCAGTGGGCACATGTTGTGTCAACCTACCTTCGCTACAGCTGGGTGAACAGAGGCTGGCGGGTGAGCCAGCAAGTGCAAGACTTGTAGGTACAGAGACCAGATCTCCAGGACAGAAGTCTCAGGCACAGGCTAGGTAGCAGCCTACTACTGAAAATAAATGTACAGTGGAGGAAATAATTATTTGACCCCTCACTGATTTTGTAAGTTTGTCCAATGACAAAGAAATGAAAAGTCTCAGAACAGTATCATTTCAATGGTAGGTTTATTGTAACAGTGGCAGATAGCACATCAAAAGGAAAATCGAAAAAATAACTTTAAATAAAAGATAGCAACTGATTTGCATTTCATTGAGTGAAATAAGTATTTGAACCCTCTAACAAAAAAAGACTTAATACTTGGTGGAAAAACCCTTGTTTGCAAGCACAGAGGTCAAACGTTTCTTGTAATTGATGACCAAGTTTGCGCACATTTTAGGAGGAATGTTGGTCCACTCCTCTTTGCAGATCATCTCTAAATCCCTAAGGTTTCGAGGCTGTCTCTGTGCAACTCTGAGCTTGAGCTCCCTCCATAGGTTTTCGATTGGATTAAGGTCTGGAGACTGACTAGGCCACTCCATGACCTTAATGTGCTTCTTCTTGAGCCACTCCTTTGTTGCCTTTGCTGTATGTTTTGGGTCATTGTCGTGCTGGAACACCCATCCACGACCCATTTTCAGTTTCCTGGCAGAGGGAAGGAGGTTGTCGCTCAGGATTTCACGATACATGGCTCCGTCCATTTTCCCGTTTATGCGAATAAGTTGTCCTGTGCCCTTAGCAGAAAAACACCCCCAAAGCAAAATGTTTCCACCCCCATGCTTGACGGTGGGGACGGTGTTTTGGGGGTCATAGGCAGCATTTTTCTTCCTCCAAACACAGCGAGTTGAGTTAATGCCAAAGAGCTCTATTTTGGTCTCATCAGACCACAGCACCTTCTCCCAGTCACTCTCTGAATCATTCAGGTGTTCATTGGCAAACTTCAGACGGGCCTGCACATGTGCCTTCCTGAGCAGGGGGACCTTGCGAGCCCTGCAGGATTTTAATCCATTGCGGTGTAATGTGTTTCCAATGGTTTTCTTGGTGACTGTGGTCCCTGCTAATTTGAGGTCATTAACTAACTCCTCCCGTGTAGTTCTAGGATGCTTTTTCACCTTTCTCAGAACCATTGACACCCCACGAGGTGAGATCTTGCATGGAGCCCCAGAGCGAGGTCGATTGATGGTCATTTTGTGCTCCTTCCATTTTCGAACAATCGCACCAACAGTTGTCACCTTCTCTCCCAGCTTCTTGCTAATGGTTTTGTAGCCCATTCCAGCCTTGTGCAGGTCTACAATTTTGTCTCTGACATCCTTGGACAGCTCTTTGGTCTTTCCCATGTTGGAGAGTTTGGAGTCTGCTTGATTGATTGATTCTGTGGACAGGTGTCTTTTATACAGGTGACTAGTTAAGACAGGTGTCCTTAATGAGGGTGACTAATTGAGTAGAAGTGTCTAACCACTCTGTGGGAGCCAGAACTCTTAATGGTTGGTAGGGGTTCAAATACTTATGTAAGAGGCAGCCCTGATCATCCAGCAACATTTCCAACACATATATATATAGCAGACTGTCATGTTTCCCTCCAGCCACCAGAGGCCACTGTGGCTGAGTAGGACAGTGAGAGGAGTTGTTTCCAGAGGACAAGGAGTTAAGTGTTTTTCCCGGGCTGAGCAGAGAGCCTGGGCTGAAGGTGTCTGAGTACACAGGAAGAAGGACGCTGTGCACTGAGAGGGAGATCCACAGGGAAGAATAGAGCGATTTCTCCCTGTCTGCTGACACAGTATCTGGGACATTAGAGTGTGTTTGCTCTCTGACTGAGCTGATGTGTCCTGGTGTAGAAGAGAGACTGCTGTAGTGTGAGGCACTTACCAGAGGAACTGTGAGTGAATTCCAGGCCCTGCCTGATTACACCTCCAGAGCTGCTGATTATCTCTAACCAGAGTTACAGAGACTACAAAGAGAGGCCAGAGCTGAGCCACGCTGAAGCAAGCAAGCAAGCAAGCAAGCAACCAGATCGGGACCCAGACTGTACCTGCCTGCATGTGCGGACACCGAACTGTGAGTGCACTGATGCTAACCTGAGCTAGGGCATAGTGGAATAGGATTTAGTTTAGTGCACCGTAGAGGTGCACCCCGGGTAGCGGGGACAGATAGGACTACCTGGAAGAGAGTAGCCTGCTATTGTCTGTACTTGTGTTTGTGATTCATTTGTGTTCTTTATGCAAATTTCCATTATCTTTATTGTGAATTCCCAAGCTGTTCATATTGTAAATCTGCTTCTCCGGCAGTTAGAGTTCTCTTTTAATAAAGCCGGTTTCTACTTCAGCCTCCTTGTCTGCTGCACTGTACTTGAGTCCTGCTCTACGGTCTCATCCTCTGCTGACCGTTACACTTATTTCACTCAATGAAATGCAAATCAGTTGCTATCTTTTATTTAAAGTTATTTTTTCGATTTTCCTTTTGATGTGCTATCTGCCACTGTTACAATAAACCTACCATTGAAATGATACTGTTCTGAGACTTTTCATTTCTTTGTCATTGGACAAACTTACAAAATCAGTGAGGGGTCAAATAATTATTTCCGCCACTGTATGTTGATGTAGTTATAGGGACATGTGAATGAAGGTCAGGTAATATTTGCATGTAGCTGCACAGTGGGCCCCTAGAATTATTTTTACTGGTGGGCCCTAGACACTCCAACCTGATACTGTCAAGCATTGCAATCAGACGTGGTTAGAAGCCCAACTATCTCCTTCATGTGTCCCATCACAACACTCACAGCACCTTTCTACACATTTTGCACATCAGGATCTAATATGGCTACCAAATTTCAACTGGTGCAGTGTCTTTTGCTTACAAAAAGAATTCATTACAGATCAAACTCCTTCTGCTAAACTGGCTGTATAAATAACATGTGGCCTTAGGGTGCTGCCACAGGGTCAGTTTTTTTTTAATACAGTTTCTGATGCCAAGACCAGTAGTGGAGAGATAGTATCTGTCCCTTAAGGGCATCTGTCAGCAGTTCTGTACCTATGACACTGGCTGACCTGTTACATGTGCGCTTGGCAGTTGAAGGCATCAGTGTTGGTCCCATGTTCGTATGTGTCCACATTGCTGAGAAAAATGATTTAATATATGCAAATTTGCCTCTAGGAGCAACGGGAGCGCTGCCATTACTCCTAGAGGGTCTGCTCTCTCTGCTCTCTCTGCAACCTCTGCATTTTGATTGACAGGACCAGGCAATGAAAATATCATAACGCCAGGCCCTGTCAATCAAAGTGCAGAGGGCGCAGCAGTTGCAGAGAGAGCAGAGCCTCTAGGTGTAACGGCAACACCCCCTTTGCTCTACAGTCTCATTCGCATATAGTAAAACATAATTTTTCTCAGCGGACACATATGAACATGGGACCAACACAGATGCCTTCAGCTGCCAAGTGCACATGTAACAGGTCAAAGGTACAAATCTGCTGGCAGATACACTTTAATATTTTATCTCCTACAACCCTTTCCTGATTCTGGCTTCAAAAATTGCAACAAAAAAACCTGTGACTGTATCCTTAGCATTATTTTTTTTTCTGCAATTAAGTGAGCAAACAAAATTACATGACAAGTACATCCAGCCATATTTCTAACAAACCATGGGACAGAACTACTGTTCTGGAAGGACAAGAGCTCACCCCGAAGAAGGTTATCTGAGAGCAGAGGAACAGAAAGCTGTGATAGTGCTCCAAGAAAGCGCAGTAAATCTAGTGAAATAACTTCTCTGGCAATGTCTGTGAAAAACTTGTCAAAACAAACTTAAATCATTTATTAAAAGGGTTTAAAAGCTTTTCCTATGAACAAAAACATTTAAGAGACTAAAAGTTCTAGGAACATATGGTTGTAATGATGAAAAAAGCTCAAAACTCAGCAACACAAAAATCCATGAATTTTTGTCTGACAACACATCTGTATTTGGTGGCGCTTTTATGCACTTTTGCGTTTTAAGTGGCTTTTTTTGTGCATGTGGTTTTTGGTGCATTATTTTGATGAAAAACACCAGCTCCAGATGTTAGCTGAAGATCTATGGCGGGAAATACAAAATGCAGGGCAGACAGGCATTTTTTTTCTTTTTGTTTCCAGCTTTTCTAACTGGTGGCTTTTTTTGTGTGTGTGTTTTTTTTTAAACGTAGCATGCTGCAGGTTTTGGTATTTTTTCAAGGTTTTTTAACCCCTTTCTCTATAGGAGGAAAAAATGCCTGAACAAAAAATAAAATACAATAAAAATGCCACAAAAAAAACTATAAAAACCACCAAAAATACCACCAAAAGGAAAAAAGAAAAACCTTAGGCAAAACTTCCTTGTGTGTCCTGCATCTCGTGTTTGCCATAGACCAGGGATCAGCAACCTCCCACACTCCAGCTGTTCAGAAACTAAAACTCCCAGAAGGCTTCATTCACTTCTCCAGGAGTTAGGCCTCTTGCACACGAAAGTTATTTTTTTCCGTTTACGTTCCGTTTTTTGCATTCCGTATAGGGACCGTATACAGAACAATTTATTTCAATAGATCCGCCAAAAAAAAAAACGGAAAGTACTCTGTATTCCTTCCATTTCCGTAATTCTGTTTTTCCGTTCAAAGATAGAACATGTCCTATTATTGTCCGTATAACGGACAAGGATAGTACTGTTCTATCAGGGGACAGCTGTTCCGTTCCGCAAAAAACGGAATGCACACGGTCGTCATCCGTATATTTTGCGGGTCCATTTTTTGCAGACCGCAAAATAATGAAAGAGCCATAAGGTCGTGTGCAAGAGGCCTTAGCAGAACAGCCAAGCCTGTTTGCATGCTGGGAGTTATTGTTTCATGGCAGCTGGAGTGCTGATCCCTGCCATAGACTTTCAGCCAACATCTGAGCTGCTGTTTTTGCAACAAGAAATTGCATCAAAAAACGCAGTTGCAAAAAACATCACTAAATACGGATGTGTGAATCCACCCTAAGGGCTCATGCACACAAACATAATTTCTCTCCACTTCCGTTCCATTTTTTTTGCGGACCGTATGCGGAACCATTAACTTTAATGGGTCCACATAAACAACGGAAGGTACTCTGTGTGCATTCCGTTTCCGTATTTCTGTCCGCAAATAACGGTTCCGAGGCCCCATTCAAGTCAATGGGTCCGCAAAAAATACGGAACACACACAGAACACATCCGTATGTCATCCGTATTTTGCGGATCCATACTGTAGAAATGCTATGCCCAGCCCATATTGCTCATGTGTTTGGTGATTAATAAGTTACAGTTTTATTTTCCGATCCACAAAAAACTGATCGCATACGAAAAACCATACGGATATGTTTTGTGGAATAACAGAACGGAAGAGGACTTAAATCAGAGAAAAAAATACCCTCAGATACGGAACAACGGATCAGTGAAAAAAGAACCACAAAACAACAACGGTCGTGTGCATGAGGCCTAAGGCCACTTTCACACGGTCAGTATTTGGTCAGTATTTTCCGTCAGTATTTGTAAGCCAAAACCAGTAGTGGAACCTACAAATAAAGTATAATGGAAACATCCGAGCCTCGTCTGTGTTTTAGACCCACTCCTGGCTTTGGCCTAAAGAAAGAGTATTTATCAGAAACTCTTTCCATGGCTACATCCACACGTCTGCATGTGGTCCACAAATCACAGATCCACAAAATACGGACACAGGCTGTGTACATGACGCACTTTCCACGGGCCCCATTGTCAAAATGTCTGTTCTTGTCTGCAAAATGGACATAGCAGGGATCTCAAGTCTCCCGGACGTTCAGGGAGTCTCCCGCTATTAGATCGCGGCTCCCTGACGCCCGCATGTGAAACAATATATCCCTGAAAGGTTTATCGCAGTAAACCTTTCCGGCAACCTGTAGCAGTGTCCCCTTCTCGGCGCGTGCGCACAGTGCAAGAAGAAGCCGATGCCAGCAGTCCGCAACGGTGCATCAGGCTGAGCCTGTGCGCACGCGCGGGATCTCAAAGCGGGAGGAGGGGAGGGAGGGAGAGGGAGAGGTGGCACTGAGGAGTAGAAGGCGGCGCAGGGCACGAACGGCGATGCGTGCGGCCGGGCACCATGCATCCACAGACCTCCCCTGCTTGGGCACCTTAATTCAATGATTGACAGGTTAGTAAAACAAATAGCTTTTATAAGGCCACCCTAGAAATCAGAATGCTACCCTGGACATAAGCATATGTTTAGCTCACAGGGCTTATAGGTGGTGACAGAATCCCTTTAATCATATACAGAAATATGATAATTTGGGGCAGGGTAATGAGCCCAGTCCTCCACACCATAGAGCAAAGTGTGCAGATACTGCATATGTTTGGAAAATGTAATAAAAAGTTTGTGAAAGAAAAAAAAAAAAAAGAAAACCTCCAGGAAATGAGAAGTGCACCTCCCTGAAATGAGTTTTTGCAGGTTGGAATGTCTGACATAGGACATGTTCTAGAATTTGCAGCACGGTGTATAGATGTGGATAGCCCATGGATGACATACGTGTGATGTCTGCATTTTTTGCTGACCCATATAAGTGAATGGGTCTGTGTGCGATCCGCAAAAAATGCATATCAGACGCAGTCCGAAAATGCGGTTGTGTAAATGAGGCCTAAAACACAATAGCAGGTGCTATCACTTCTGTGGCATGGAGACCTAAACACCAAGCAACTGCATGTCTGCATCCGAATGAAGGGGCTTGTTGGCCAGTTAAAGGAGTTTTTCAAAATAAATCTCTGGATAGGTCATCAGCATCTGATTGGTAATAGTCCAACACCTGGGACCCCTGCTGATCAGCTATTTGAGAAGGCATCGTCACTAGCAGTAGTGCTTTGGCCTTTTCTCATCTCACCAAGCACAGCGGCGTACATAGTACTACGGCTGTGCTCGGTAATGCAGTTCAGCCCCGTTCATTTCAATGGGGCAGAGCTGTGCCTAGGCCATGTGACCAATCAATGTGACGTCACATGGCTTAGGCCAAGCTGTAAGAAGGTCGCGGCGTTACTGCACACGTCGTTGCCTTCTCAAACAGCTGATCGGTGGGGGTCCCGGGTGTCGGATCCCCACCGATCAGATACTGATGACCCATCCAGGGAATAGGAGTTAAAATATCTCAGAAAACCGCTTTCAAGGTCCATTCACACGTCCGCAAAATGGGTCCGCATCCGTTCTGCAATTTTGCGGAACGGGTGCAGACCCATTCATTTTCAATGGGGCCGGAATGTGCTGTCCACATCCGCATTTGCGGATCCAAACTTCCGCATCAGTGCTTCAGTTTCCGCAAAAAAATAGAACATGTCCTATTCTTATCCGCAATTGCGGACAAGATTAAGCATTTTCTTTTATAGTGCCGGCGATGTGCAGTCCGCAAATTGCGGAATTCACATCGCCAGTGTCAGTGTTTTGCAGATCCGCAATTTGCGGACCCACAGAACACTTTCGGACGTGTGAATGGACCCTAAGGATGCAGATCTTTTTTCTTTTACAACAATTTGCTGCTGCAGCAACCAAGTTATGACTGTGAATGAGAAAGAGCATCTAAGAAGTCATTGGACGCCTCCGGTATCTGTGGCTGGCATACATTGTCATGGAGCATGGCTGGAGAAGTTGTGTGCCACCACAAAAATGGATCTTTGTAGACGAAAATTTCAGATACTTACAGTTTTACCGGGAAGAGGAACCGATCTAAGGGATGTGGATCCTAATATCCGGTTTGAACAATGAGTCAAGTCTTTTTTCTTCCAGACAGATTGTCCTCTGAACTCATATGTTGTGGGGCATTTTCCCAAAACATCAATCTGCAAAGAAAAGACGCTAACACTGCAGTTTTATGTTATTAAATGTCATATCTAAGCCACAAATAAAATGTATGTAATACTACACTTGTGTGCATATTCGCAGCTGCTACAAAGCCATAAAACATGCACACAGCAGAGTCATTCAGCTAAGTCCAAATGTGATCCCTCTGCACCATAGTGGTGGAGCCCTCTTCCCCAGTGTCTAGTATTCACAGGCAGAGGCAAGTATAATAATACTGCAGAACAGAACTACTGGTGTCCTACACTGGGAATGGAAACAAGAAGGTCAATGGTAAGTTCCGAGAAGGTGGATATGGGGGGTCAATCAATGAGCAAAAAAAAGCAGCAAAGAGAGATAGCCTTATCTGACACATGAACATTTTACCTCTTCAATGGTCCGTCCAGCAGAAGGTGTTTTGAGGTTGCCCTGCAGGACGCTCAGGATTCCTCGCTTGACATTCAGAGCCCATGTCTTCTCTTCTCGTACAGGACAAATCCTTTGTATTTTCCCATCATGATACGAAAACTGCAGTGGATGCTTTTCTAGATTGTCCCTTTTACCGGGAAACAAGACAAAAACATCATATATACTTCACTTGGTCTCCTCAAGAGATGATAATAAGAAACAATACAATAACAGAGCATACCTACCTACAGCAGGGGCAGATTGGCCATAGACCTTACAGGGAAATTTTTTCCCAGTGGACTGATGCCCAGGGGCCACCTGAGCCCTCCTCATGGCCGGCCAGTGGAAGTTTTTGGGAATGTATTTTGTGCTGCTGGCAGTATTTTATGATGGACTGTGGTATTTGGCTCTGTTGGGTTGTAGTATTGCTACCCCTGCCTTCCATCAATTTCGACCCGACTACGAAACTGAGCCACTTTTAGTATTTTTTCCAGGGCCACTTTAAGTTCCCAGTCCGTCCCTGACCTACAGAGTCTTCCAGTACTCTATCCATCCCAAATCTTTCTATCTATCTATCTCATATCTAAATGACGAAAAAATGGGCAGCACTCCGGTCTTGTGAAAGATTCAGTGACGATTTATTCACACTCACTCGCAATGCAGCATTTCAGCCCTCTCAATGGAGCCTTTGTCAAGCTCATATCTATCTATCTATCTATCTATCTATCTATTTATCTATCTATCTGTAATGACCCAGTGTGCCATTACCACTCTTTGGCACCTTGCTACTGTCTCCAATAAGCTAACTTATTTCACCAGAATGTATTTTATGTCATCCCTGAATAATGTGCATATCTATTTCTATGAAACTGTTCATGTTCATGGAATCGCCTGGTTTACCACAAGGTGGCGGCATTGCTGGCAGAGCTGTGTTGCATAGGGTGGAATCCTTTTTCCACTCTATTCCCTCTCAAGAGAGTGAGGAGTTACAGTTTAGCTGTCGGTCAGTCTAGCCTACCCCTCATGGGGGGAGGTTTTAGGTTCAGCTTGTCCCCAACTGGGGAGGAAGCAGGCCTTGTCCCTGTCTGGAAAGGCCTTGCCTGTAAGTTCTACATGGTTGCACGTCCCCTCCTGGGATTGAATTGCCTAAGAAGCCAGGCTAAAGAAGCTTGAAGCCAGAAAGAAGTTTTCCTAGGGTTACAGTGAGAGTCAGACTACATAACACTAAGTAAAAGCTTACAGCAGACAGCAGAAAAAGAAAAGTTACAATTTTAGCCAGCCGACATAGCAGAGCTAGGGGAGTTCAGATGAAGCAGAGCTGAGAGTGTTTGCCTGCCAGAACTTCATGCCCAAGCTTGCTGGAATCCAAGACTAAGTCTGGAAAACTGTTTGGATTACCGTTTATACAAAGTAAAGCTGTGTTCAACATTACTACAAGTCTGGATTCCATTTATTCTACATCCTTCACCATCCAAGTTATTCACCCCTCTTTGCACTGCTTCGGACCACCACATCTGGGATCCAGGGATATCCAGGTAGGAACACCATGACACGTGCATACAACACCTTCAGAGAGATTGTAGGCCACTCTACATCACTCTGGCAATCCTACACTTGGGTATCAACACTACCATCTACTAAGGGGACTCCATGTCCTCGTTGCTTAACTGAAACTGGCGTCACGACTACTTGCTCTATAAGAGGGACATATTTCGTAGAAAACTCCTAAGGGGCAAGAGATACCCCAGTCGTTGAACCTAACCGTGCACTGCAAATCAAGTGGCGTCAGGAAAAACACTTTCCTATAAAAGGACCCTTGGCCCATACAACCCAGTGGTCATATCTATCTATCTATCTATCCCATATCTATCTATCTATCTATCTATCTATCTATCTATCATCTATCCCCTATCTATCTATATATATATATATATATATATATATATATCCCTTATCTATCTATCTATCTATCTATCATCTATCCCCTATCTATATATATATATCCCTTATCTATCTATCTAACTATCCCATATATATCTATCTATCTATCTATCTATCATCTATCTATCTATCTATCTTTCTATCTATCCATCCCTTATCTATCTATCTGTTGTAGCAGTCACAGTTGTAACCAGGGTCACTTATGTAAGGAGGAAAGATTTCCCCTAAAATTAGAGACATGTAGCAAGAATGTAGGGGCAGCATGGTGCGGACGGCGACCATAGATCAGACAGTGCATGAGGGGTACCATTTCAGAGCTGGATGGCAGTGGTATACCACAAATGAAGGCATACAACACTACTGTTATGCCTTGGGCTAGGGGACCTGCTGCATTGCCTTCAGAGCCAATATCTCTTCTGATTACCAACCAGTGCTTCCTTGTTTGTGGAGGGAATGTGTTCATTGGTAGAGTGTCCTGTCAGTCACTGCTCTGCAGCCCTATACAACTCTGTGATTGCACGCTGCTCTGCCAATCAGCATTTCCCTACACAACAGATACGTGCTGATTGGCTGATAGTTGCACAGCCCACTGTACTAAAGACCCGGCCTGTGAGGAGTCCAGCATGCCACCAATCCTGAGCAGGATGTGAGCTCCTCCTGCTTATCTAACAGTAAGTAACAAGTAATATATCGCAGAACTCATAGTATTGCCAAGTGTTATGGAGCTGATGACTGGTAAGAGGGTGTAATACACTGCATTATGCCATAGGCATGGGGCAGAAGGAAGTGATAAACTTTTAATACTGACCCTAGTGTGGAGGAAATCAATATGTACTTTTTATGGGCGTTTGTGTATTTGTGAGTATCTACATATATGCATCCATTCAAAAGTGTGTGCATTTCTGTGTAATAGTTTTAAGGGAGTTTTCTGAGTGTTTTCTACTGATGATCTATCCTCAGGATAGGTCATCAGTTTTGGCTGGTGGGTGTCTGACTCCCAGCCCCTCCTCCGACCAGCTGCTTGAGAAGGCCACAATGCTCCAGTGAGAACATGATGTCATGTTCATCAGTCACATGATCTTGGCGCAGCTCAGTCCCACTCACGTGAAGCACAGACAATATCCAATGTACTGTATGGCACTGTGCTTAGTAAGCTGCAAGGAGGTTGCAGTGCTCACAGGAGCGCTGCGGCCTCTTCAGATAGCTGATCGGCGGGGTTGCCGGGTGTCGAACCCCCATTGATTGTGATTACATATCCTGAGGATAGGTCATCAGTATAAAACACTAGGGAAACCCCTTTAATACATGTCTGTTTGTGTATGTACAACGCCAGTACCAACAAAGGTGCCCCCGTCCCAACATTTCTGAGATACATTGCTGCCATCAATTTCTAAATGTCCCACTTTCAGTATCTGGTTTTCTATGATCTATTGTGAATAAAATACGGGTCCATGAGATTTACAAATCCTCGTATTCTGTTTTTATTTACATTTAATTACATTTTACACTCATGGGACCTGGGGTTGTATATTCTTTACGCCCGTGTGTGAGTTTGAATGTGTGTAGTCATACAGTATAACTATCTCTCGCCCTTCTACATTTATATTTACTTCTGTTATTACCGTAACTCTATGAATTCCTTCTGTGAACCTTGCTTTGATGTCATATTTGCCTTCAAGTGTGCATTTTGTATCTAGAAAAGAAAGAAGAAAACAGAAAGTTAAACTGTACAATACAGTCTGTAAAATTGTAAAATGGCATTGCTATATAATCAATGGGAAGCATACTGTATAAATAAACACTTCTACAGTACCTCTTGGGCGGTGCTTAAATATATATATATATCTTCCAATTACAACTGCATGAATACTAACTAAGTCATTTCTACTTTACACCAGTTTGATAAAACTCAATATCATGAAACCAGAATACCTTTTCATTGTCTTACTTTTGACAGTGCCTAATGCAGTGGTGGGAGGACTATCTTGGACGATTTGGCTATCGATATTCAACCAACATACAACACCCTTTTTAAAGAACTAGAAGTACTGGCAAAATCTTCCATGTAAAATTCACCAACATTTTCAAATAACAGACTCTTGTGCATGTCAAAGCTACTGTATGTGCATGGAGCTTGTAGAGGTGTTCTCTGTGATCGCGTATGGCCATGTGCATGTTCTCCATTAGGAACATTCAGGATATATCTGTATTTCAGCAAACAATGGTGCATAACAGGTCACATTTTATACAGAAATAGGTTGAATACATTGTATAGGTCTGTAGGACACCCCAATATTTAAAATTGACTTCATAATGCGCAATTTTGTGCTATGTCCAGTACTGGTTCAGTGCACTGTAATACATAAATGCAATATAAAAAACAGTATCCACCTTTAAAAGCATGTGACATTTTCCCACGACTTCTATCTGAATAATGCAATCTAACGTCAGAAGACTCTTGTCAGAAGAAGTTCCTTGCAAAAATGTCTCGGTGACTGCAGAATAACTGTAGATGTATCTGTATCCTTTCTGGAACGCCAGCTGACCAGTACCTACAAAACAGCAGGTGTAAAGTAGAAGTAACAGTCTCCATAAGAAAACACAAAAATCCAATGACTATTCTGGAGACAGCCCTGAGTTCCTATTAAGAATATTGAGAAACCTTTCAGAGATCTGTGTTGGGACCTCACTGTCAACCTCTTTGCTATTGTCATCTGAATCTGCCATTTTTGGCAGGAACAGCCAACAATCTAAAGTGTACAGGGACCTCCCAAAACTTTGAATTGCAACACCCAAACCTTTTTGTTCCCCTGGGAGATAAGCTATGGGCAGGGAAGTGTTTGGCAGCAGTTTTTTTCCTCCCTTCCCATCGAAAACACATACCTGCTCGTCCAACCGCGTGGTGTGTATGGGGGAGTCGAGAGAGATATCTGTTGGCCGAAGATGTATGAAGGTGTATGGGGGAGTCGAGAGAGATATCTATTGGCCGAAAGTGTATGAAGGTGTATGGGCACCATTATTTCGAGAATTTTTATCTGCCATTGTCCAAGATGACAATCAAACTTTATTTGGTGATTTTTATTTTTTTATTTGATTGAAGTTGGAATGTTCCTGCTACAGCTAAGGTCGGTCATACACATCAGATAGGCTCATTCGTCTGACAGCTATCTTTTCTATACAGGTTCATGCTTGGCTCAGCCAACCATGCATCTGTCCTGAATGGGGAGAGGGGAGAAAGAGAACAAAGGGATCAAATCCAACCTCTGCCGTCAGAAGAGAGTCCGGAGGCCCCCATACACTTTCCATGGTTCAACTGTAAATGTCATCAAGATCAGATTGAAGAGAGTCCAACTCGCGGCACACACTCCGTCCCATTCAAGCGAATGAGACAGAGGAGCTGTCATTACACTGCAAGCGGCTGCGATGGCAACGGCCAGCAAGTAAACAGTGAAGAAAGCGTTGTGTTCTCATCAAACAGCTGATCGTCGTGGGTGCCAAAAGTCATATTGATGACCTATCCTAAGGATCGGTCATCAATATAGAAAACCGGAAGACCCCTTTAACTTAAAAGTTTTGTGTCTGTTGCTTTTCAAGTGAATTCAGCGGAGCTGCAATACCAGAAACGGCCCATGGGCAAAAGTGGCGCTGATTTTAGAGAGAAAGAAAAGCAAGCCCTTTCTCCAATCTTATAAAACTACTTTAAAAAGCCTATGTAGATTTGGCTTTGACAATGTTCACATCTGAATTGTCCTGCAGAAAAAACCATTATTAATTAAACATTTCCAAATTAAATATTTTTTCAATTAGACACTTGTTATTGTTAAAGAAAGCACAAGTTAGGGAAAAGTTTCATTGTGGATAAAAAGTTACACTACATGCAGCTGTGATGGCTAGCTCGGCAGTTTATACAATCATTAACGTTATGTCTACAAGGAACGAGCGAAGACTGTAAAACTTTGCTAACAGTATGTGAGTCATTCCGGTGCAGACTATTTCCTTCAGATGTTTCATATAAGAAATGCAGCTGATGTGAGGTGATCCACAATACCATTCACTGCTCACAAGGGAAAAGATTTACAAGTCACACATTGACAAGAGCTCTGCAGGGAACGGGGGACGAGTTACTGGATCAGTGTCCATTATGTTACAATTTATGTGTTGTAATTTTAGGAGTGTTACTCTTGCCATACACATTATCCTTTCGTAAGCTGTACCCACCAAGAACGGCAGGTTCGGCCAACACACTAATATGTTTGGGGACCTCCCGACTCTCCTCCAACAGATGTTGTCAGGAAAGACAAGGATCGGGCAAAACTAAAGTTTTGTTCTCCAGGGAGATAAGCTGCCAACAGCAGTGGCGTAGCTAGGAATGACTGGGCCCTACAGCAAATTTTTGAATGGGGCTCCCCTCCCCCAGTAATTTTTTCACAACCCCTTCCTTTCATGCCGTCCCCATTCCTGTGGCTAGTAAAGATCGCTCTGTCAGACGAGGCCTAGCAGCTGTTCCCTCCATTTTCTACACTGTCTATACTGTCACTGTATATAATTTCATTGTGTAATACTGTTGAGGCGGCCCTGACAAAGTCTTTTAGTCCTCCTCTTCCTGGATGGGCCCCCTTCTGGGTCAGGGCCCCAAAGCAGCCGCTTCCCCTGCTTCCCCTATGGTTAATCCCCTGGCCAACACAACTGTCTGGCAGCGTCTTTCTCCGCTCTCCCCATAGCATACACAGACACGTTCAGACAAGCTAAACATGATAGATAGCTAAGATACCTAAGAATAAAATAAAGTATACTGTAAATTCTTAAAGGCTATGTACATAATACATTTCTATGACTGCATTTCACTCATTTTGGGCTTAAAACCATTTTTCAATTGGTCTTCATTAAAAAAAATATTCTGCAGCTTTGTCATAAAGGGTTAACATCCACCTAGCTGTGAGAATTGTGATTTCACTTTTACTTTGTGCCCATTCATCTAATAACCCTTATGTCTAAATCACTAATAGCTCAAAAACACTTATTCAAGAAGATAAGAACTGAGCTAATGAGTGTTTATAAGGTCAGAGATTAGGAGCCGTCAGCTGAGCTGCATGACGGAACACGGTAAAAACACACGGCATGCTACTAAAGAATGGTTTTTATTTGCATTAGCCGGACATAGTGGTCCTTTTTGTAACAACGTTTCGGGTAGAAAGGATGCCCTTCATCAGGCTTGTCGGATGGACATGAGATTGTAGATGGCCGGCCATCTACAATCTCATGTCCTCACGACCTGCCTGATAAAGGGCATCCTTTCTGCCCGAAACGTTGTTACAAAAAGGACCACTATGTCCGGCTAATGCAAATAAAAACCGCTTAAGCAAAATCTGAAGTGCTGTCTAAATTGTTGAATATTTACACGTTCCAAGAGGTGGAGCCAGGAACATACCACGACGTGCACCCAAACCAGTCAGAAAAGATAGAGTGCTGTGATCACTACGAGATTCCAATACTAAAGAATCTCAAGGCTGTACAGAGAAAGGGGCTCAAACTTTTTAATAAAGACCAACTGAAAAAAAGATTTTTAGCTTAAAATGAGTACAATGCAATAATAAACAAAAATGCCCCCAAAGGCGTCTCTAGTCTTTAAACATTATATGATAATACATTTTCTACTGCATGCTGTATACTCACCTGGGCATTCTGACATACAAGGTCCAAGATCGACATTTTCTAATGCAACTGTAAGATAAAAAAAAAAATATTATGCATACTAAAATAAAAATAGAAGTTTAGTCATATATGAAAGATACAGTATATTACAGTAAAGATAAAAAAATAAAAAAATAAAATCAGTTGACATTTAAGTACTATTTGCAGCAACTTAAAGGGGTTGTCTAAATTCAGCAAATGGATACAGTATATCATGTAGAGAAAGTTAATACAAGGCACTTACTGATGTAATGTGATTGTCCATATTGCTTCCTTTGCTGGCTGGATTTATTTTTCCATCACATTATACACTGCTTGTTTCCAAGAGGTTACGGCCACCACTGCAGCGCAGGTATGAAGGACAGAAGTTGCTATGCATGTGTGCCTATGTGCGCTTGTAGGGTCCTAGCCACCAGAGGGTCTGGTGCTTTCTCCTATAGTGGAGGGTGGTCACAACCCCTGGATACAAGCAGTGTATAATGTGATGGAAAAATGAATTTAGCCAGCAAAGGAGGCAATATGGACAATCACAATACATTAGTAGGTGCCTTGTATTAACTTTCTCTACATGGTAAATGCCATTTGCTGAAGTGAGACATCCCCTTTAACTATTACAGTAGGAATAGCTTTATTAGCAATTCTGTAACAAACAGTTATTAGCAGGGGTAATTTTTGCATAAGTGCATATGCGTCTGATAATAGGACTTTAGGGTAGGTAAGTCAAAATCCAATGTCTCTGAATACATGAGCAGGAGTCTTCAGAGAGAATACAGCAATGCATACTGGCACGTTGTAGTACTACAGATGAGAAAAAAAGGAAAATTAGAGTGTGACAATCAAACAGATTACCCCCTCTAGAAATTTATCTATAAGGGGATCATGAATGAAGGGCACATAAGGGCGCCAGAGGTCGGACGGAAATTGGAGGAAAAAAGTTTTTTATATATTGTATGCTATGAAAGATTGAGCAGAAGGACGTGGAAGAGAGGGATATAGCAGGCTGCCAGTGTAGGTTGGTGTGACGTATAGGCACTATCACAATTAGTAGAGTAGAGAGCAGGAAAAAATATATACAACCATAACCACCGGAAAAGAAGGTGTCCGGCGCCACGCACCCCTAAATGTATAGTAGTAGCTGATGGAAGCTGTTATACTGTAAATGGAGCTCGCTAGTAATAGATAAAATAGAGAACAACTATGCAGATATAGATGTATACAAATGTATACAAAAAAGTACATGAACAGACACAAAGGTGTAGGATACACACCCTAGATGGAGGGTCTGATAATGATTCCTCCGTGAAATTGCTTCAAATAGCAATAAACTCCACAATATATTCAAACTTACTTCACCAGGGAGGAATCCAATAGGATAAAGCTCAAGACACCTACTGGATATTCCCCCCTCGCCTGGATCGCAAGTAGAATGATAGGATGAAGCAGCAGGTCCACACTGAGATCTTCTTGTAACTTCCTTTATTCAAAAAACAGGCAATAGGTGAGCTCAACGCGTTTCGGGGTCTATTAAACACCCCTTCCTCAGGAGCAGCAGTGTATACAAAGTTACAGTTGCTGTCTATATATAGGGATAAGTATGGCAGATAAACACATCCACGTTTGTAAGGGAGCATCACTTCCGGTTCCTATGTGGACCGGAAGTGATGGTGCGTTCCACGGTGGAACGCATTTATGCAGATAAACACATAATAATAGACAAAGAGGGCAGGTATGTACCTTGTATAATAAGTGATTGGGAGGAGATGGGAGAGTGTCTTTACAAGGAGAGGATCAGATCTATTTTTAGCTGCTCTCCGACCCCACTTCCGGTTTCGGACTGAACCGGAAGTGCCCGTGCGTTCCACAGTGGAACGCACCCGATGATGTTATTCAATGGGCTGTCCTGTGGGGCGTTCCGATATGTGTTATGTTCGTGCTGTCTGCAATACTGATTTGGGACCTGGTTGACAGCATCTTAAAAGATCTTATAGCCATATTAGATAAGGAATATTGGTATTATTATTCTCATTATTATTGTAAGGGGGAAAGAGAGGGGGAGGAGCTCAGGATCATATGATGGATGCAGGGCTGTGCATAATTACATGATAAAAATAGAAACTAGACTATTCTTAAGGAAAGGTAGGACAAATGTATATATGGAAGGGAACAAGTTTTTAGAAGACTATAAACAAATAGAGAAAATAAAATAAAGAAAAAAATGTATATATATAAAAAATGATGATAAAATTCCATGGAAAATGTCACTAAAAAACCGCATTCCAAAAAATGCGCATATAAAATTTAACATATATGCATAGGACATACAAATATATATATTCCCAGAGAGCCGAAGGAGTCATTAAATGGATATGTAAATACATATATACGCACAGTGAAAATATTAATATAAATATGTAAAAATATATATAAAAAAATATGTCAAATATATATATATAAAAAAGTTATATATAAAATACAACCCACCTGATCAACTCAATAAGTTCTGTCAAATGGAAGAGTGACTATAATTTTGTCACTTTAGACGTAAATTCCCTGTATAGCAATATCCAGCATGATCTGGGACTTACAGCTGTTAGACATTTTTTGGGGAAGGATTCGTCCATGCCAGAACAGCAAAAAGAATTCTTACTGGATGCCATTGAATTTATTTTAAATCATAATTTTTTTACTTTTAATGAGGTGTATTTTATTCAGAAAAAAGGGACCGCGATGGGGACGAAGTTTGCCCCATCATACGCAAACCTTTTTATGGGCCTTTTTGAGGAACACCATGGTCTATTGTCTCACCCGAAAATCCGTTATTACCAGAGATATATCGATGACATTATTTTTATATGGGAAGGGGATGTTGAAGAGCTAGTATCCTTTGTAAAAAATCTAAATACAAACCAATGGGGCCTTGGGTTTAGCCTGGAGCACAACCCCCGAGAAGCTATCTTCTTGGATATTCATTTGAGCATAAAAAACAATAAGATCATCACTAAAACTCACTTTAAACAGGTGGACGCGAACAGCTACCTTAACTATAAAAGCTGCCACCACCCGAAATGGAAGAACAACATACCATTTAGCCAGATGAAGAGGTTGAGGAGAAATTGCTCTGACAACCAGACCCTAAAGCAACAACTAAACTCCTTATGTCAAAGGTTTGCTGAAAAAGGTTACCCCAAAACTCTAATTAAAGAATCTGAGAAAAGATCTCTGTCACTTCGCCAAATCGACACCCTCCAACCCAAAATAAATAAAAATAAAAACACTAACACCGAGAACAAGACTCAGTTTAATCTGATTACAAGATTTAATGTAAAACATGTTGCAATCCGGCAAATTATGAAGAAACATTGGGGCATATTACAAAGGGACCCTATTTTAAAACATATACTTCCCCCAGTGCCAGGCCTAACATTCAGAAGGGCCCAAACCCTGAAAAACATAGTCGCACCTTCTTGCCCCAAAATTACAGAAATGGGAAAGGCCACAAAACCAACAAACCCATCAGAAAAAGGGGCCTTTAGTTGCAAAATAAAGAAATGCAAATGCTGTGGAATGATTAAGGATAAGACTAAAACCATCAATGTCCCACATTCTGGTGAGGTCATTACGTTGAGGCACTTTATGAGCTGTGGATCGCGGAATATAATCTATCTGCTTACATGCCCTTGCAATTTGTTATATATTGGGAGAACCACCCAAACCCTTAGAGAAAGAATGAATGAGCATCGCTCAAATATCCATCGCAAAGTTCTGACTCACAGCGTTTCCAGACACTTCTTCGAACACCACAACAGTGATCCCTCCCTTGCGAAAGTCACCCCTGTTGAATGGGTCCCCTATTCATTTCAACAGTTGGCTCGAAAAGAAATGTTCTGGATATACAAATTTAATACGCTGGTTCCCTTCGGCCTAAACGAAGCCCTCGAATATACGAATTATTAACCCACTTATAATTTTATATATATATATATATATATATATATATATATATATTTATTTACTTATTTATATATATATATTATTATTTTTTTTTTTATATATAACTTTTTTATATATATATATTTGACATATTTTTTTATATATATTTTTACATATTTATATTAATATTTTCACTGTGCGTATATATGTATTTACATATCCATTTAATGACTCCTTCGGCTCTCTGGGAATATATATATTTGTATGTCCTATGCATATATGTTACATTTTATATGCGCATTTTTTGGAATGCGGTTTTTTAGTGACATTTTCCATGGAATTTTATCATCATTTTTTATATATATACATTTTTTTCTTTATTTTATTTTCTCTATTTGTTTATAGTCTTCTAAAAACTTGTTCCCTTCCATATATACATTTGTCCTACCTTTCCTTAAGAATAGTCTAGTTTCTATTTTTATCATGTAATTATGCACAGCCCTGCATCCATCATATGATCCTGAGCTCCTCCCCCTCTCTTTCCCCCTTACAATAATAATGAGAATAATAATACCAATATTCCTTATCTAATATGGCTATAAGATCTTTTAAGATGCTGTCAACCAGGTCCCAAATCAGTATTGCAGACAGCACGAACATAACACATATCGGAACGCCCCACAGGACAGCCCATTGAATAACATCATCGGGTGCGTTCCACTGTGGAACGCACGGGCACTTCCGGTTCAGTCCGAAACCGGAAGTGGGGTCGGAGAGCAGCTAAAAATAGATCTGATCCTCTCCTTGTAAAGACACTCTCCCATCTCCTCCCAATCACTTATTATACAAGGTACATACCTGCCCTCTTTGTCTATTATTATGTGTTTATCTGCATAAATGCGTTCCACCGTGGAACGCACCATCACTTCCGGTCCACATAGGAACCGGAAGTGATGCTCCCTTACAAACGTGGATGTGTTTATCTGCCATACTTATCCCTATATATAGACAGCAACTGTAACTTTGTATACACTGCTGCTCCTGAGGAAGGGGTGTTTAATAGACCCCGAAACGCGTTGAGCTCACCTATTGCCTGTTTTTTGAATAAAGGAAGTTACAAGAAGATCTCAGTGTGGACCTGCTGCTTCATCCTATCATTCTACTTGCGATCCAGGCGAGGGGGGAATATCCAGTAGGTGTCTTGAGCTTTATCCTATTGGATTCCTCCCTGGTGAAGTAAGTTTGAATATATTGTGGAGTTTATTGCTATTTGAAGCAATTTCACGGAGGAATCATTATCAGACCCTCCATCTAGGGTGTGTATCCTACACCTTTGTGTCTGTTCATGTACTTTTTTGTATACATTTGTATACATCTATATCTGCATAGTTGTTCTCTATTTTATCTATTACTAGCGAGCTCCATTTACAGTATAACAGCTTCCATCAGCTACTACTATACATTTAGGGGTGCGTGGCGCCGGACACCTTCTTTTCCGGTGGTTATGGTTGTATATATTTTTTCCTGCTCTCTACTCTACGTTGTAGTACTCACAGAGTGCAGACTATAGTAAACTGCTGATGGCACCCACAGGGCAGCTGATTATCCGGCAGCCTTGAGGCATTTATCAATTCCTTAAGATAATAGTGAAAGTCCCTCCAAACCAGAGCTTCATTTTGTTTTACAAAGAAACCATTTGCTTGATTTTTTTAAGAACAACGGAGAAGATTTTGTAATGCCTGTGTGCACTCAACTGTGTGTGATAAGGTGGACAGACCTTCAAGACCCTATGCTACTCAATGCTAATATGTGGCCAGAGCTGGTGAATGCTTGTATGCTTCAGGGGCAAGAACATTGTGTGGCCCATAGGCTAGAATTAAGTCACAGAATGTTCACAACTAAACATGTCTATAACACAACACAGCAGCCACCAAAATCTGCAAATCAACACAAGGGGAGTACTGTATGATCGCCATATGATCTCAGGTGCAGACAAAACATGGGATCTGGTTTGCATGATGTTACTGTCAGGCAATGTACTAGATGTCATTGGGCAATTTTCCAAAAATATTATCAGACTTGCGTAAAAAAAGTTTTCTTGGCAGTTTTTGGTGGACATAAGATTGCTTTAAATTTTCTAATGACTGTGGGAAGATCAGTAGGATACCTCAACTTGCCCAGCATCTGACCTTTACTAGTTACTGACTAGTTCCTAATCTGCTTTGTTGTCTGCAGTGACCATTGTTTTCTCTGTTCCTGGGTTTCTAGCATTTTTCACATCCTGACGTCAGGATCTGTCTGGCCATCTCTTATAGGGTCTATAAATCAACAACAGGGGGTCGGTAGGCACTGCTGGGCATTAGTCAGCAGTTTGCTCAGAATGGAGACATCCAAACTGAGGTGGTGCTCCATAGATTTCATAAAAGAATGAAGAAAAGTGAGGCACTCATCAATAAAAATCAATGCCCTTTATTTAATCTTCCATAAAATATCAAACAGGAGGAATGTGAAAGGATAGACACGGCGTCCATTTCGAGTGTTACCACGCTTCCTCGGGACCTGGACCTGTAGGATCCTCGGGCTTCTCCTGGTCTGGACAGGTTCATGTGGCACTTTTTATTAGGGCTGCAACGATTAATCGATGTAATCGATTATAATCGATAACTGGATTCGTTGTCGACGAATCCAGTCATCGAATAATCGCCGATTCGTTGCTATGCGGGCGGGCGGTCACTGCATCTTTATTTTACCTTTTACAATGATGCTCCGGTAACAACTAACAGGCAGAGCGGACGCGGCGTAACGTCACTTACTCATGTGACGCACCTGCTCTGCCTCCTTCATTCATTAAGTGGGCGGAGCAGGTGCGTCACGTGAGTAAGTGACGTTACGCCGCGTCCGCTCTGCCTGTTAGTTGTTACCGGAGCGTGATTGTAAAAGGTAAAATAAAGATGCAGTGATTAGTCCGACTAAGCAGCGGGGCCGGGGCTGTTATGGGGAGAGGGAGGATCTGTCCATGGCACTGCTATGGGGAGGGGGGTCTGTGTATGGCACTGCTATGGGGAAAGGGATCTGTGCACTGTTATGGGGAAAGGGATCTGTGCACTGTTATGCCCATAACAGTGCACATATCCCCCTCTCCATAACAGTGCACAGATCCCCCTCCCCATAGCAGTGCCATACACAGATCCCCCTCTCCATAACAGCGCCACCCACAGATCCCCCTCTCCATAACTGCGCCACCCACAGATCCCCCTCTCCATAACGGCGCCACCCACAGATCCCCCTCTCCATAACGGCGCCACCCACAGATCCCCCTCTCCATAACGGCGCCACCCACAGATCCCCCTCTCCATAACGGCGCCACCCACAGATCCCCCTCTCCATAACGGCGCCACCCACAGATCCCCCTCTCCATAACGGCGCCACCCACAGATCCCCCTCTCCATAACGGCGCCACCCACAGATCCCCCCTCTCCATAATGGCGCCACCCACAGATCCCCCTCTCCATAACAGCGCCACCCACAGATCCCCCTCTCCATAACAGCGCCACCCACAGATCCCCCTCTCCATAACGGCGCCACCCACAGATCCCCCTCTCCATAACAGCGCCAACAACAGATCCCCCTCTCCATAACAGCGCCACCCACAGATCCCCCTCTCCATAACAGCGCCATCCACAGATCCCACCCTCCATAACAGCGCCATCCACAGATCCCACCCTCCATAACAGTGCCATCCACAGATCCCCCTCTCCGTAACAGCGCCATCCACAGATCCCACCCTCCATAACAGCGCCATCCACAGATCCCACCCTCCATAACAGTGCCATCCACAGATCCCCCTCCCCATAACAGTGCCATCCACAGATCCTCCCCATAATAGTGTCGTCCACAATTTGTTTTAATATGGCCTTTGAACATAATTTTTCAAGTAAGATCATATAAACCTCTTTGTTTTGTAATTTTGTCGTTTTTCCCGATTAATCGATTAATCGTAGAAATTAATCGGCAACTAATCGATTATTCAAATAATCGTTAGCTGCAGCCCTACTTTTTATACTTTTCCACTGCTAATATTTTAATAATAATTAGTGTTGATCGAGCACCTAAGTGCTCGGGTGCTCGAGGTCCTCGGGATGCTCGGGTGCTCTACCGAGCACAATGGAAGTCAATGGGAGAAACCGAGCATTAAACCAGGCACCCCCTGCTCTGAAGAGGGGATGGTGTCTGATTCACATGAAATTGATGGAAACACCACTGAAATGGTTCGGGAACAGCATGGGGAGGATGTCTGGATGCATCTTGGATTCCCAGGTCGCTTCTGGGAATGATGTTGTCCGAGTAGTACGCCACTTTTACAGACTGACAATAATACACACAAAACTGAAGATAAAATTGATTTTAGAGGAAAAATTGTTAGGAAATATTCTTTCCTGTATACTTACTTGTATATAAAGTGCAAGTGCTGCCAAAAATTACAAGGAAGAGGCACTCCGATACAACCTGTATATCACATAAAGGAGGGCCTCATTCACATTGTGGTACAATTGTTCAGGTAGTGGGACTCCTACACTCAGAAAGCCTATGCACTAAGTGAAAGGGCTGCCAAAAATTACAAGGAACTGGCACTCCAATACACCCTTTATTATACATAAAGGAGGGCATCATACACACTCTTGAAAAATTATGATTCATGGTCTGCTGGTGACCCTCAAAAACATTAGGAGCAAGGGCCTGCTGGTGACCCTCTAAAACATTAGGGGCGAGGGCCTGCTGCTGATCTGACCATCTAAAAAATTAGGGGTGAGGGTCTGCTGCTCAGCTGACCATTGAAAAAATTATGGTTGAGGTGAGCTGACTCTCTAAAACATTAGGGGTGAGGGCCTGCTGCTGATCTGACCATGGAAAAAATTATGGGCGAGGGCCTGCTGCTGAGATGACCATCTAAAACATTTTGGGCGAGGGCCTGCTGCTGAGCTGACCATCTAAAACATTAGGGGCAAGGGCCTGCTGCTGAGCTGACCATCTAAAACATTAGGGGCGAGGGCCTGCTGCTGATCTGACCATGGAAAAAATTATGGGCGAGGGCCTGCTGCTGAGATGACCATCTAAAACATTTTGGGCAGGGGCCTGCTGCTGAGCTGACCATCTAAAACATTAGGGGCAAGGGCCTGCTGCTGAGCTGACCATCTAAAACATTAGGGGCGAGAGACTGCTGCTGAGCTGACAATCTAAAATATTATGGGCGAGGGCCTGCTGCTGATCTGACCATCTAAAACATTATGGGCGAGTGCCTGCTGCTAAGCTAACTCTCTAAAACATTAGGGGTGAGTGCCTGCTGCTGAGCTGACCATTGAAAAGATTATGGTTGAGGGCCTGCTGCTGAGCTGACCATTGAAAAAATTATGGTTGAGGGCCTGCTGCTAAGCTGACCATTGAAAAAATTTGGTTGAGGGCCTGCTGCTGAGCTGACCATCGAAAAAATTATGGCTCAGGACCTGCTGCTGAGCTGACCATCGAAAAAATTATGGTTGAGGGCCTACTGCTGAGCTGACCCTCTAAAACATTAGGCGTGAGGGCAGCTTAATAAGCATGCTGATATCATGGAGGAGAAGGAGGAGGACGAGAAAAGCAAGATTGAACCATATACCCTTTTTTGTGGTGGAAGGGGTGCATCGGAATACAGTGTATTCAATACACCATAAAAGCCACATTAAAAGTGCCTTTATGTTCAGCCGCTTTCCTCTGGTGGAGTAGAGAAGTCAGGGGCAATCCAAGCCTTGTTCATTTTGATAAGAATCAACCTGTCAGTATTTTCAGTTGACAGGGGAATCAGTTATTATGCCCCCAGCAGCACTAAATACCCGCTCTGACTAAACGCTAGCGGCAGGGCAGGCCAGCACCTCCAAGGTGTAGAGAGCCAGTTCGTGCCACGTGTCCAGCTTAGACACCAAAAAGTTACAAGGCACAGAGGGATCATTGAGGACGCTGACACGGTCTGCTACATACTCCTTCACCATCTTCCTAAATTTTCTCTCCTTGTGACACTAGGCCGCGCATCAGGGTGAGGTTGCTGGCGGGGTATCATGAAACTGTCCCAGGCCTTGGAGAGTGTTGCCTTGCCTCTGTTGGAATTGCTTTGTGTTCCCCCTCGTCTCCCCCCTCAGTTGCCCAAGGAACTACGTACTCTGCTGCCAGCGTTTTCAGCTGGAAATTTCTGGAGCAATTTTTCCACAAGGACCTTCTGGTATTGCACCATTTTGCTAGTCCTCTCCACCACATAAATAAGAGATGAGAAGTTCTCTTTGTAGCGGGGGTTGAGAAGGGTGAACAACCAGTAATCGGTGTTGATCAAAATGCGTATAATTCGAGGGTCACGGGAAAGGCAGCATAACATAAAGTCAGCCATGTGTGCCAGAGTCCCAACAGACAAGACTTCGCTGTCCTCATCAGGAGGATGACTGTCAATCTCCTCATCCTCTTCCTCCTCTTCGGCCCATCCAAGCTGAACAGATGGAATAAACCTGCTGTGGGTACTACCCTCTGTAGCGGAGGCAACCGTCTCCTGCTCCTCCTCATCATCCAATTCGAGCTGAGAAGACGAACGGAGGGTGGTCTGGCTATCACCCTGTGTACTGTCTTCCCCCATTTCCACCTCTTCCACATGCAAAGTGTCCACCTTAATTGTGAATAACTGAGTGGGACTAGTAGTTACAAAAGTCTCACCGATATTTCGAGATTCAAAGTTGCCAGGGACCCACTGGAGAAGATGTGGGGAAATATCCTTGTTAAAATATAACTTTTATAAGATATGCAATAAAAAATACACCAGAGGATGCATCAACATTACGGACATACAGACAAACAGGGGGTTCTTATGATATATACCCCAATGCTGGTAAGGTGAAGGTAAGTAAAGAAACTGCTGCGCCAGTGAAGACGCCAGCAGTCTTACCTGACCAACCAAGTAGCTAGGATCGGATTAGCAGACGCAATGCCTGAATTAGACGGAGTCCTGTGTAGGCGTGCAGTCAGGGAAGATGATGCTGTGCCCTATCTTACCCTATACTTGGGGGAAAGGGTCTGCTCCCATACTGCCTGTCTACACAGAGCACTCGCCCTGGAAAGGGCGACCCCGTCAGGATACCTGTCCCTAGTTATGGACCTGATCGCTAGCACTAGAAATATTCAAATTCTACAGACCTCCCGACGTGGCACGTTTCTGTCGTGTCGACTCCTCAGGGGAAAAAAAAAAGTACATGTAGGAAAAAACAATGTATACCATATGTACCCGCAGGTAGAAAGATGAAAACACTGCAGTCATATGGTTACAGAAAAAATCAGGCTTAATTGATTAAAATGAGGGCCTTTGCGTGCACTATCAGCAGCACGGCCACTTCCCCGTCCCTTACTGCTCACCTTCTGCATATTAAATGGTATATATGCTTGCAAGTATGTCACACGTACAGTAGCGCAGGTTCTGTAAGTGTATGCGCAAATAAATTAAACTGAATGTCACTGATTTTTAGGATGTGCAAACGTTATACAGGAGATGTAGCGCAGGTAATGTCGCTGCCACCAGCGGAAAAAAAAATTAAACTGAATGTCACTGATAGTGATGAGCGGCATGGGCAATATTCAAACTTGCAATATTTTGTGAATTTTTGGGCAAATATTCGCCATAAATTCGCAAATTCGAGAATTTGTGATCTCCAGTCATTATTTTCTTGATTGTGAAAATCAGCAATCAGAAAATTTGTGATAAAAATTTGCAATAAAAAATTCGCGATACGAAAATTTGCATTCAACACTACTCCTAAAGTCAAAGATATTGCAGCCTTCTCATTGGCCGACAAGCAAGAAGCAGTGAGGGATCATGGGTACTGATGAAAAAAATCTACAATCTAGAATATTATTTCATCTTGTGTAGGATGTTTTTGTGGTGCATGTGCTCCGCTGCCGACATCCTCCATTGTATGCATTTTTTCTGGGGATTGCCGTTAGCAATGGATCACTTGAGGAATTTTCTCTCCCGATTATAAACACGCTACCAGTGGCGTGCCTATGGTATTTGGCTCCCGGGGCCTTCCCCCTGCCGAAACCATAAGAAACTTTATTTTTACATTTAAATATATTGAAATATTTATTTTGTTTGAAATAACATTTTTTATCGCTAGTAAACAGAACAATTTAAAGGGAATCTGTCACCGTGACAGTGACAGTGACAGCCAGACCCGTGCTGCTGATCGTACGGGCACAGCTCCTGCAACTGCCCGATCAGCCCGACATACCTGTACAGCGCTGGGACTCAAGTCAAGTCCTGCAGCGCCGTACAGGTACGGCACTGGTATCCTACAGGTTAATAAGCCTGGTCCTTTCCCATCCATATTTGGGTGCCACACACCACCGTGCCACTGTGACTGTCTGCACACTCCTAACTGCCACACACCACAGTGCTTTTTGCAGGCTCAGCTCGGCGGCAGTGTATCTGTGACACACTGTGACACACACAACACTGCTGAGGTGGTCACTTCACCAGAAGGCACAGGCCGCGCAGCACAGGCGTTTTCTTGCTCAGAAGCACTGGAGCAAACGGCTACAAGGAAGATGGGAGGTTTCCCCACCTGGAAGGTGAGCGGCAGCCGGCGGCGAGCATACAAGTGAGATAGGCGTGAGCGCGCTCCGTGGCTAATCAGAGCATGCACCAGAGGCAGATTAAGTATATCATAGGCCGGGGTCTGTTTACCCATCTTGGGCCTCCTCTGTCCAGTTGTCCCGACCGTCCCCTCTTTCTAGTTGTTCCCTCATGTTTATTTTTTTCTGGCAAATATTAAATAAAACTATGCCACGTATATAGTGTCGTTGCCCATTGCCCCTGAGAATACCAGGGATCTGGAAAACATTTTGGGGGCAACATATAAAGCGATTTTAGAGGATGGCTATCGTCAGTGCTGACCCTAAACCATATAATCAATGCGATTAATCAATGAAAAGGAAGCAATAGGGGGACGGTTAGTGACAGTGCACAGAACCACATCCCTGGTGCAGGAGTGAACACAGAATAATACACTTCGATAGCTCGCCGGTGTTTAGTGGTCGGAGGACTTTTAATGAAATAGAGTGGAACTATTATTACAGATTATAGGATAAATGTAAATTGGGGGCTATCATCTGTAGGGGGGCCAGTTTTTATTTAGGAGAACCTAATACCCTTTATTTATCTAGGTCAGATTTGTTTAATTGACATCTATCGTATAACACCCCCAGCCCCTCATAGTGTATAGCGTACAACACTCCGCAGTATACAGAGTAATACCCCACAGTATACAGTATATAACACTGCCCAGTATACAGTACCTCATAGTATGCAATACACAGTATACAGCACCCCACAGTATGCAGTATAGCACCCTATAGTATACAGCACCCCACAGTATGCAGTATAGCACCCTATAGTATACGGCACCCCACAGTATGCAATAAAGCACCCTATAGTATAGAGCACCCCACAGTATGCAGTATAGCACCCTATAGTATACAGCACCCCACAGTATGCAGTATAGCACCCTATAGTATACAGCACCCCATAGTATGCAGTATAACACCCTATAGTATACAGCACCCCACAGTATGCAATGTATAGTAACCCACAGTATGCAGTATAGCACCCTATAGTATACAGTACCCCACAGTATACAATACATAGTATAGCATCCTATAGCATACAATATAGCACCCCACAGTATACAGTAGACAAGTATAGCACCCCACAGTATACAGTACCTCACAGTATACAGCACCCCACAGTATACAGCACCCCAAAGTATACAGCATACAGCACCCCACAGTATACAGCACCCCACAGTATACAGCACCCCAAAGTATACAGTATACAGCACCCCACAGCATATAGTATACAGCACCCCACAGTATACAGTACCCCACAGTATACAGCACCCCACAGTATACAATATACAGTATCCCACAGTATACAGTATACAGCACCCCACAGTATACAGTAGAGCAGTATAGCACCCCACGGTATACAGTAGAGCAGTACAGCACCCCACACTATACAGCACCCCACACTATACAGCACCCCACAGTGTACAGTAACTCACAGTATACAATATACAGCACCCCACACTATACAGCATCCCACAGTATACAGTAGTTTAAAGTATATTAGCATTACAGCCCCTGTCACCTTTTCCTGATGTAATCTTCACAAAAAAAGCTCCACAATTCTGGAAAACTTCTCTTACAGCAACACTCCTGATAGAAAGGACCTTTGATTACATCATAGTCATGTGACCAGTAATATCGATATGTTACTGGTCACATGGTGATGATGTCATCAAAGGTCTTTTGTCCTAAGAGAATCACAGCTCTCCTTCCTTGCAGAGACATTGGGCTGGGCGCTGCTGCTCAAGCAGCACCCCCCTGTATAGCTGACAGCCTGACACCTGGGCGGACCACCTTCCCTAGGCACACCACCGCACGCTACAGTGTTTGGGGTTGAGCATTTCCTTCCATTTAGGCCACTTTATTCCGTGATTTATTTTTTGATTTTTTTATGTCACTGCCACCAGCAGCGAAAAAATTAGACTGAATGTCACTGATATTTATGATGCGCAAACGTTATACAGGAGATGTAGCGCAGATAATGTAACTGTCCGCAGCGGAAAGTACACTGGATGTCACAGATATTTTTAGGCTGCGCACACGTTACACAGGAGATGTAGCGCAGAAAATGTCGCTGTCTGCACCTATAATGCAAACAATTGTATCCGTTCAGAATGGATCTGTTTGCATTATTCTTTTTTAAAAAGTCTAAGTCAAAACGGATCCGTCCTGACTTACATTGAAAGTCAAAGGGGGACGGATCCATTTTCAATTGCACCATATTGTGTCAGTGAAAATGGATCCGTCCCCATTGACTTACATTGTAAGTCAGGACGGATCCGTTTGGCTCAGTTTCGTCAGACGGTCACCAAAATACTGCAGGCAGCGTTTTGGTGTCCGCATCCAGAGCTGAATGGAGGCAGAACGGATGCAAACTGATGCATTCTGAGCGGATCCTTATCCATTCAGACTGCATTGGGGCTAAACGGATCAGTTTTGAACCGTTTGTGAGCGCCCTGAAACGGATCTCACTAACGGAATTCAAAACACCAGTGTGAAAGTAGCTTTATAGATAAGCCATTGCTTATAGAGATTGGTTCTGTCCATATCCCCCATAAACTCCCATTCTGGGCACCATGGACTAACCGCAAGGGTGAGTGACCTGTGTGAATGCACAGGGCGCATCCTCTGATCCTGCTCAAGACACCAGTTGCTCGCAAACCCCAGGAACTTTGCTATTAGTTGAATTTCATTACTATTGAGACTTTGTATAGCATTATTAATAGATCGCAATATGTTAGTATTATTTGGGTGCTGCCACATAAAGGGGTTATGCCACGAATGATGTAAAAAATAAATATCCATCTACATCATGTACTACATGATACTCTAACAAAGCTAGAACCAGCCCTGTAACATGGATCCAGAGATCTCCCCATTCACTGCTCCAATTGTTCCCTTCAATTATCATCAGGCTGGCAGCTCTATGGGTGTGTCCTTTCTGCTGTAGCCTTTTCCCTGTGTGGCTGGTGGCAGTTGGAAGATATAAACTGGGTATGTTTTTTAACAATATTTAGTGGTAACTGTATACTATTGTCATTTGGGCAGTATATGGCATTTCTGAACTAGTAACAATTCACGCAAATGGATAACCGCAATTAAAACTTAACATTTAATTAAAGCTACGTTTAAAGGTGTGGGCCCATGAATCAAAAATGATTCTTATTTTTTTTTCATTTAAAAACAAACAAACATGTAGCCTAGAGCCTAGGAGATGCGACAACTGGCTACCATACGGTACATGTAATATAAAGGTGACAGAGGGTAGAGAAGAATAGATATTTAAGAGACAGGGATACTAGGTCGCTATCCCTATGTGTCCCTGTGTCTACCCAATGGACCCTCTAGATGACCCTTGAAATCCCTCTTCTAAAGTGACAGTGACTGTCAAGTAATACGGAAACAGAGACAAGACGAAGGGACTCCTAAATAAAACCAACACAATTGTTCCAACGCGTTTCATTGGCTTCCGCCAAATCCTCAGGGGACCACTTCCAAAAATGATGTTATTATAACAAGGAACCCAGTCAGGGGTCCCTGGAACATTCACAAGCAATATACAATGTGTACTTAGCTGTCCGATAGTTCCTCAATATGGCTCAGCAGTAGAACTTCTGCATGTGGCCGCAGGTAGAGTCCTGCTAATGGCCGCAGCATGATGTGACGTCCTGCGTATGGCAGCGTATGGGTTGCGTCACATCATGCTGCAGCCCTAAGCAGGACTTTACATTCCCTGTATCCATTTGCGTGAATTGTTATTGGAGATACGGATACCGCCGATAATACATAGCTTTGACTATAGCAATTTAGTTGTGTGATTTTCTCATTTCAGAACTAGACCTTATGGCACTGATATAGATGCTCTGTATCGCGTGGGTATTTTTACACTGTATAACAGTGCATCAAATCAATGTGTGACAGTCACGAAAAAAATGAGACTCAAATTTGTCCAAATGAGATTGAAATGTTATCTGCAGTGCTAAAACGAAGAAGAAGATGGAGGACGCTTACTACTGTGAGATGCAGCAGCCAAGGTAAATGCTCTTAGGCCATTTTCCACCACTTTCACCGTGCGACCCATTCACTTCTCACTATTCAAAGTCAACCAGTTGGAAAAAAAAATAACCTAGAACAAAAGTGCCTTTTCTCCCTTCTGACATTTTACAATGACATCTGCCAGCGGCTCTGAATGAGGGGCAGATACATGCCCCATTGTGCCATTCTTCTCATTATTGCAGCCATTGTTGTGTGTTCAGTGTTGCATTTTATTGCAAAATGAAGGCGCATTAAACCGCGATCTTTACATTGCGCTGCAAAAGGCCAGAAAATGGTAAAATCCAAGATAGTTTAACCACTTTGTTCCGGGGGTTATTTATAAACCCTGATGAACTTCCGTAGCTTCCACTATATATACTGTACACGGTATGCATGGTGAAGACCCCATAGCGAGCCATTATTTGTGGAAGAGCCTCAAATCACATTTACTTTTAATGACATGGTCGTTCGGGGTCACAAAGGGCATTTCCTTTGCTTTTTCCCTGCAGCCATATGTGTGATGTTCTGTATTCCTTTAGAATTTATGAACTTCCACATGTTGCAAATTTTTTCCCACTAAGGTTTTTGGTGGCTTAAAGCAAGCACTTGTCTTTTCAAGCTAGTATTATCTAGATGTGATTTATTTTTTAAAGGGGTTATCCGAGTTATTTTTTTGTTCTTTCTATGTTCCTAACTAAGCAAATGTAACAGCTTTCCAATTCACTCACTTTATCTCCAGTGGCTGGTTTATCAGATTTCACTGAGGGTCACATGACCTGTGATGTCAGCTTCTCTCCCTGCTCTGATAAAGTTTGTTTACAAGCCTGTAAACGAGACGTCACTGTGCTGGCCACGCCCCCCCCCCCCCCCCCCTTCACTGCTGGGCTGTCTGCTCTCTCCTAGGATTCTTAACCCTTTCAGCTGCACAGACTGGGTAGCTGCAGCAGTGAGGAGACAATGCTGGGCACTGGAGCTGACATACTAGAGAGAGCATTACACAAGAAGGTAGGGGGGAGATCCTGTGTGTATTAGCAGTGTCATTATACAGCTGGGACTTGTAGTTCTACACTTACAAGTTGCTGCTGAGTCTCCCAGCAGGCAGATATGTCACTCAGGGCAGTACTTGTATTCACTCCCTTAGTAGTGTCATTATACAGCTGGGACTTGTAGTTCTACACATACAACATGGTGCTGAGTCTCCCAGCAGGCAGACATGTCACTCAGGGCAGCTCTTGTATTCACTCCCTTATCAGAGCGGGGGGAGGGGCAGAGATTGTTGTTATTGCATGTAAACAAAGGGCCAGAAAAGAACCAGGGAAATTAGGAAATATATATATATTTTTGTGCCTTGCTTAGCTTAGTCATATATTGCTGCCCATCAGATTTTCAGTGCTATATTTTTTTTTTTCATAACTCGGACAACCCCTTTAACTATATACTGTACCTAAATTAGGGAAAACTGCTTGACTTTCAGTTGCACAATTGGCTCTTTATAGGAATAATTTTAGGCTGGGATCACATTTTGCGTGAATGTCTTATTTGTGCATAGATATAGATTTGTATTGACTAGTCTTAGAAAGATGAAAGACACCTGCTTGAGGAGAATTTGGTTGTCGACCATCTTTCACACCATCTTGACACCTGGTAGATGGGCCAGACACATGTTCGATCAAAAATGTGCGCAAAGAGCTTCTATTTTTTTCATTTATAGAAGGTATAATATCACTTTAATTTAGAATGATCCCCATTTCTCAGTTCTATTGTTTGCATGTGAAATGTTGTGCAGCCATGCTTTTATTAGTTCTCTGTATGCTTGCTTTATGGATATGCACCTGTGACCATGAATGTGCTAGCCTCTGAGGGTGGCGGCAATTTACAGGGGGACACGGGAACCTATGGCTCTGGTCCCCACTGGAGCCTGAAGCTTAGGCAGTAAAATGGCGCAGGAGATCACAATGACATCTCTGCCTCGAGGGATAACGTGATGACAGAGAGGCCATTATATATCACAGGGGGCCATTATATATACTACCACTACAGAGGGGACATTATATACTGTATACTACTACTACAGAAGGGGCAATATAATACGAGGGGAAGTAATGGAACGGGAGGAGAGCGTTATATACACTACCACTATAGGGGTGCGTTATACTGGGGGGGTGAAAGCATAATTTATACTAGCACTGCAGGGGCATTATCCTACAGAGAGCACTACACGGGGAGTGTGAGAGCATTATACATACTAGCACTACAGGGAGGCATTATACTACAGAGGGCACTACAAGCTAGAGCACTACAATACAGGGAGAATTATAATAAAGGTGGCACTACAGGGGGCTTTATAAATACTGGGGCTAGTACAGGGGGCTTTATAAATACTGGGGATACTATAGGGGGCTTTACTCCTAATGTGGGCTCTATAGGGGTGCCTTATAGATTGGCCTTATTACTACTGGGAGTATCAGCAGGATGACACTGTTGAGCACCAGGAGGGAAAGGTTGATGGAAAAATTAGGAATCTAAGATATCTGTGTGTCAAACTCTGCAGAGAGGAAACATGGCTAAAAGAAGTTATCAATGTGGTCTGAACTCTGAGTGGAGAAGATGAGGAAAGAGAACGTCTACATCAGAGGAGACATACATTTTTGCCTCAGGGCCCAGAAAGGTTAGAATCAGCCCTGACCACAATGCCATATAGGTGCCAGCTAATGTGTCTCATAAGTGCCAGAGCCCCATACATTTCCATAGGAACCTCATTTTACTACCATTTTCTGCATTCCTGTGCTGTATGATGAGATGACTAGGTATAGATTAGTCTGTACCACCAGGAAGGCATGCTTATGCCATAAGGATGCACTTAACATATAAAATTGAAGGCAACACACGTACGGTATGGGTTAAGGCTATTGCTTTTGCATACAAATCAGACGTTGCTTGTGTGCATGAGCCCTAACGTTGTAGAATCATCTTCCATTACTGGTGTATACACGGCATGGTCCTGTGTGGTCAGTAGAGATCAGCAGCAGGCACATTACTTCAAAGTTAAAGACTGCATGCAAATGAAAATGAATGTAAAGTCACAAAATTAGAGAGCTCAGACGGAGACTGACAGGGTAGATTGGCTTCTTCCACTCGGATGCCTGTTGCCTGTCAGCATCCATTACCATTATACACTAATACTGGCAGGAGCGCAGGTAATTAATCATGACTTTCAGGCTTGACTGACATGGTACTGTAAATGAAAACAAGCTGTAAAACACACAAACTGTTACTACAGAACGATGCCCGGGCTGGACCCGAGGGATTTCTCCTTTGACATCACTTTACACATAACCCACAATAATTACCCCAAAACATGGCAACAGTCAGTGTTTTTTAATATAAATTTTTGACATAAAGAAAGTAGAGCCGTCCCCTACTGCGTCCCTCTACTCCTTGAGCCTGGTAAATCCCTAATATCCTGTTGGGTAGGCCAACCTGTCTCAGCTACTATCTCCTGACAGCCGGCATTTACTCTGACCAACCCTTATGACCGCCTGGGCTAAATCACACACCATGATATGCAGTGGTGCTTATAACTTCCTCCTGTCCCCACAAGCAAGGCCACTAAAGGCTGGGGTGGAAGGAAACTTCACTGTTCTTTGTAAGAATCTGACCTCACCCTCCAAACCTCTCATTTTAAACCCACTCACACCCCCAGTTACTACCAATTATACAATCACCTTATCTTATTTTCCTACCAATCCCCAGCTAAACAGTGATCTTGGACCAGTGCTTATCCCAAAACCATGAGATGCCGTCCTATCTAACATAAGTGGCGGGTTCTCCTTAGAGCTTCTCCACCTTAGTAACCTCATAGAGAAAAATAAAAAACATAGTGGAAACTTATAACCCAGCCCCTACACATCTTGGAGCCATGGGCTATGTGGCCACCATGATCTTGGACCAGTGCTTATCCCAAAGCCATGAGATGCTGTCCTATCTAACATTAGTGGTGGGGTCCATTTAGAGCTTCTCCACCTTAGTAACCTCATAGAGAAAAATGAAGAACTTCGTGGAAGACGCAAAGATTTTTCAAAATTAATGAAAAGAAAAGCATTGATTTGCCCACAGCGACCAATCAAGTTGTTGCTTTCAATTTCCAATGGGGATCTGGAATCTGATTGGCTGCTATGGGTAGCTGCTCCCTTTGCACTAATTAGGCTAGGTTCACATTTCCCTTCTTTCATGTAGGAACATAAAAACGAAAAAGCCTGGAAGCAATGGCATCAGACTGGGCCGACTGATTATAATGGGGGACTCTGGGTTTTTATTATGGTGTCTGTAATTCTGCTGGACAAAATATTGCTCCACGCACGGGTATTTTGTCCTGCAGTTCTCCCGAAATGTGTGATGGAGGCTCCAAATGGAGCAGATGTCAGCCTAGCCTTATGTTAAAGAGAACCTGCCACATTGTACCTGCAGTCCTATAAAACCATAAGTAAGGTGGAGGGCTCAGTGCTTAACTGGGGACCACAAGTGGTTACATCTTAAGGCGCAAAAACACGAACATTAAAGAGTGTGGAGAAACCTTCATTCGATTTCTTTAAAACAATGTGTTTCAGCGTTTGGCACTCCTTTTTCTAGTCTGTGTATTGTCTGCAGGAGCAAGCAGTGCGATGGGACGCGAGGCTGCTCAAAAGATGGGACTACCCTTTTAACATTTTATGGACATCTTATAGATGCCCATATTTAATCAAGTCATCTAAGGGCAGACATCAAAGGAATATCACTAGGTTATGAAAGCACTGTCCAACCTGTGGGGTCCAATTGCTGTGAACTTCAGTAAACACTAAAACGAAGTGGCAGAAGCACTAGGAAATAACTGTACCACTATGTCTTCTCCTGGGGTCATATAGTCAACCTGCTATAGTCAAGGTCAGACAATGTGGCCTCCAGATTAATCACAGGAAAAGATCCATTGTTATCAAGACAAATATATAATAGATAACTGGGATATAGCCAAAGAAATCGCAAGAAAAAACACCCCTCAAAAACGTAATTTTTATTTATATGATTAAAAGGATCAAAATGTGACCCTCGTTAATACATCCCTAAAAAACGGATTCCTGCCTAGGGTGTGGGAGAGCGCCCTGGCAAGAGCGATCCCACTGTCTTCATAGCTGTCCCTGTCTCACCAGAGCAGATGAAGGACAGTCGGGTCACAAAAAGTGTGTCATGTGGAAAACAAAAGTGTACCGATTATGTGGTCACAATCGTGAATATATGAAAACTACACCAAGAAGAGATACAGACAACCCTCCTGTAATGTAATACTAGATGGGAGGGTCACATTTTGATCCTTTTAATCATATTAATAAATTTACATTTGTGAGGTAGGCATCCTCCTTGAGAAAACCATGCAGAGCCGACAGGTGCCAACATGATCTGGCATTATGTGACACACGGATGGCCCACTGACTATACAATCTTCTGTATCTCCTCCTTGTACATTTGGATTGCAATCGGCACATGAATTAGTACAATACGGAGGAGAGAGGGCGCAGCGTGGCCAATTTTAAAAATCACAGCAGACCTCACCCACAACATTCTGCATGGCGTTTCAGATGAATGAACCATATTCAGACCCGTCTATTACTGCTCTGCCTGATTTAATAATGCAGAAGGCACACATTAAGTTAAATGACATCTAATCCAATTGCCGTGTTAGTTTGATGTAAAAAAGCACAAAAACAGATTCAAGACAATG
Source organism: Bufo gargarizans (assembly GCF_014858855.1). Lineage (NCBI taxonomy): Eukaryota > Metazoa > Chordata > Amphibia > Anura > Bufonidae > Bufo > Bufo gargarizans. Next base: position 151,556,032 of record NC_058087.1, on the reverse strand, counting down.
GAAAACTTCTGCGTCTCTTAGCTCTGTACATCTTCATACACATTTGACAGATGAAACTAGCACACAAGTAATCACGCAGGATGCCTGCTCATGTCAACTGCAAACCGGCTGTAAAAAAAACATATGTTTTTAATAGTTTACTTACTGCCATAAACTCCAGAAACAAGAGCCCAGAGGAGAACAGCACACAGCTCCATGCTCCAAGAATCACCTCCCTTAGTCCCACATTAACAAAGCAACATTGGTCCCTTTCTCAAAGAGAGCTCAGAGACTAGCATGAATGAAAACTTTCTTCACAAAGCACAGACTGCCCAATTTCCACCCCACTGCCGTAGGAGGGATAGGGTCTATAAGAACAAAACACAGCCTATCAGAACCTGCCGCACAAGTCCTATCCCACACACCCTTCCCAGGGGAAAATAAACTTCTAGCCAATCACAAGGAACCTCCAGTCCCAAGAAGGTAAGAGGGGGTTCTGCTCTACAGCATCTATAGTAAAAAATTAAAATAAATTATGTATATACATATAAATATATATATATATATATATATATATATATGTGAAACTCGAAAAATTAGAATATCGTGCAAAAGTCCATTTATTTCAGTAATGCAAATGAAAGGGAATTGCATTAATTAGAGTTTTGTGAAAAGGTTCAATATTCTAGGCTCAAAGTGTCACACTCTAGTCAGCTAATTAGTCCATACCCCCTGAGCAAAGGGTACCTCAAAATTGAGACTTTGGGGCTTCATAAGCTATAAGCCATAATCATCCAAATTATAACAAATAAAGGCTTGAAATATCTCGCGTTGCATGTAAAGTTATGTCCGGACTGAGGGCGTAGCCTTAGGGGAGGGCGTCATGACGGGGGTTTGGTTTAGGGAGACCCCAGTTAGGTGGGTAGGTGGAGTTTAGAGGGGATAGGAGGAGGAATTGGGAATGTGGGGGATTGGGGGATTGGTGGGTTTGAGTGTAAGGGGTGTGGTTAAGGGGTTAAATAGGTTAGCTGAGGGGAGACCAGGGGCCATTTTGGAGGATCTTGGAGCGAGCTGGTACCTGTCGTTGTAGCTGAAGACCCATCATGGAACAGCTGGAGGAGACCATCGCTTGGTTAAGGGCAGCAGCGGAGGTCTGCGGCGCCGATTGGATCCAGGCGCAGGTGCAGCAGATGCTCCAGGGGGCGGCTGAGGCTCCAGCTGCGCTACAGCCCGTCGGCTTCTCAGTCGGCTCCGCCCCCTCCTAAGGTTCAGCGCCGCAAACGGAGCCCCTCAAGGGACCCTCCACGCCGGGGGTCAGCGGGGAAAGCTTCCTCCGTTACTCCCCGGCGTGGAAGGAATCCGGCCAGTAGGCGGAGCCTGCGAGGTGGCCGGGCCCGGTCACCTCGTCCTTCATTGACGATCGGCAAGGGAGATGGACCAGGTGCGGGGGTCTCCAGCCCGGGACCGGTGGCTGTGACCCCCCAGCGTGTGCAGGACGTCGGGTGGAGCGGGGCTGCCGCAGTTGCAGTGGTGTCCGGCGGCAGGCCCCTAGCTTCGGTGGTTACAGTTCCAGGAAGAGGAGGCTCCGCCCACTCGCCTGCAGCCCGGGAAGATGGATGTCCTAACGTCCCTGGCCTGGGCCTGGCTAGGGGACTGGATGAAGAGGCGGCGACGCGGAGGGATGTTCAGCAGGATTCCGGATTGTCGGCTGGTGGGGACACAGCACCCAGGCAGCCAGGTGAGGCCTCTTGGGGACCATTAGCGCAGTTTGTTGGGGGTGTTGGGGGGTCCCCAGTAGATGTTAGCAGGGGTTTGGGGCAACTGTTAGGGGGGCTGGCAGGTTTGCTTGCGGGTTGGGGTATGGGGGGGGCATCTCCGTTACCTGCGTGGGGGGTGTCCGGGCCCTCTGGGGGAGCGAGTGTGGTTGGGGGGGCCAGTTCAGGTGTGGGGTCTGCGGTGGCGTCGGTGCAGACGCAGGCGGGGGGCGCGGTTGAGGACGAGACGGTGCGGATGGACGATAGGGCAAGAGGGGAGGTGTATGTTTGCTTTGAGGGTCCATTGGGGGCGCATTTGAAACAGGAGGTGAGGGAAAAGATTTGGAGGGGGGAGTATGTAGAGATTTTTTCTTTGCTTCCTTTGGACAAATTTAACCTGGATAGGGCGAGACGGGATGAGGGTAAGAAAGAGGAGGAGAAGCGTAGGTACCGCCTAATACCGCGGACGTTTGCAAACTGGCTGCAGGCGTTTGCGATATTAGCGAGCGTGATTGGGGAGAAGGCGCCGGAGTGCTGTTCGGCGTTGTTTTGTTATTTGGATGCAGTGGGCGAGGCGTATAGGGTGTATGGGGGGATAGCGTGGCTGCGGTACGACGAACAGTTTCGGCAGCGGAAGGCGGTGCGGCCCGAAATTAAGTGGGATCACAAGGATATAGCCTTGTGGTTGAAGGTTACCGCGCCGGTGAGACAGGGCCAGTCCTTTCGGGGGGAGGCAGGAGGCGGTGGGCAGCCCAATGTTGCGGCAGCTTCAGCAAAGGGGCTTTGTTTCGCATTTAATGACGGAACATGTAAGTTTGGAGCAAAGTGTAAATTTAAACATGAGTGCTCGGTGTGCGGAGGTTCACACGGTGCGGCGCGGTGCTTTAGGGGTAACAGACAGAGGGGGGGGGGATTTCAATAGCAAAGGGGGAGACGCCGGTGCGTCTGGGAAGGATGGGCCCGTTCCTAGACAGATATCCGGATAGGGAGGCGGCAGTTTTATTGCGGGAAGGTTTTTCAGTTGGGTTTCGGATCCCGTTTGTTCAAGGGGAAGCGGTTTTGGTTAGGAAAAATCTGAGGTCAGCGTTGGAGCATCCGGAGGTGGTGGCCGAGAAACTTAGGAAGGAGGTCAGTCTAGGCAGGATGGCGGGCCCCTTTTCGGCCCCGCCGTTGCCGAATTTAAGGGTGTCACCATTGGGGGTGGTTCCGAAGAAGGAGATGAATAAGTTTCGGCTTATTCATCATCTGTCTTTTCCAAAGGGCTCGTCGGTCAATGACGGTATAGACCCCGCCTTGTGTTCGGTGGTTTATACCTCATTTGATGCGGCAGTGCAGTGGGTTAAGAAGTTGGGGAGGGGGGCGCTATTAGCAAAGACTGACATCGAGGCTGCGTTCAGGTTGCTGCCGGTTCACCCAGATTGTTTACACTTGTTGGGGTGTTTTTGGGGGGGGAGTTTTTTGTGGATAGGTGTTTGCCTATGGGCTGTTCCCTGTCCTGTGCATATTTTGAGGCGTTTAGTTCATTTTTGGAATGGGCGGTGGTGGATTCGTCGGGTTGTGAGTCTATTATTCATTACCTGGACGATTTTTTATGCATTGGTCCGGCGGGTTCCAGGGTGTGCGCCTTGTTGTTGCGTACCTTGGAGTCGTTGTTTGGGGTTTTCGGGGTACCGTTGGCCACGGAGAAGACGGTTGGGCCGGTCACGGAATTGAGTTTTTTAGGGATAGTGATTGACACGGATAAGATGGAATGTAGGTTGCCCCTAGATAAGTTAGGGGATTTAAAGGGGGAGGTTGCGAGGGCGTGTCGTTTGAAAAAGCTACAGTTGCGGGAGCTTCAGTTGCTGCTCGGTAAACTCAATTTTGCGTGCCGAATTATGCCTATGGGGAGGGTGTTCTGCAGGAGGTTGGCTATGGCAACCGCGGGTGTGGTCTCACCGCATCACTATGTGCGTTTAGGGAGGGAGTTGAGAGCTGACTTGAGAGTGTGGGCTTCCTTTTTGGAATGTTATAACGGTCGCTCTCTATTTATGGGTGATGTGGTGAATTCGTTTGATTTTGAGTTGTTTTCAGATGCAGCAGGGAGCGAGGGTTTTGGGGTCTATTGCCAGGGGCAGTGGTGTGCGGGGCGGTGGCCGGACAGCTGGGTGGAAAGAGGTTGGGTGAAGAACGTGGCCTTGCTGGAACTGTTTCCTATTGTGGCGGCGGTGGTGTTATGGGGGGAAGTTTTTCAGGATAGGAAGGTGCGGTTTCACTGTGATAACTTGGGGGTGGTGCAGGCGATAAATGGGTTGTCAGCTTCGTCGGTGTTGGTGGTGCGGTTGTTGCAACGGTTGGTATTGGAGTGTCTGTTGATCAATGCGTGGGTGGTGGCGGTTCATGTGCCTGGAGTGGATAATGGCATAGCTGACGCTCTTTCTCGTTCACAGTGGGACCGTTTCCGGCAGTTGGCTCCAGGCGCGGAAGAGTTTGGGAGGGAATGCCCGAGTTGTCTTTGGGAGGTACTGGAAGAACGGTAGCAAGTCTCATTCAGGCATCGCTTGCGCCTAGGACGTGGGAGTTGTATCGGAAATCGTGGCGGTACTGGGAGGATTGGTGCAGTAAGTTGGGTGTTGGGGAGGAGGAGCTGGAGGTCCCGATGCTGTTGTTTGTGGGTCACTGTAGAGAGGCAGGTTGGTCCGTGGCAAGGATGAATAGTTGCATGGCTGGATTGGCGTTCGGGTTTAAATGTAGACAACGGCCAGATGTGACTAAGTCATTCTTGGTCATGCGGGCGCTGAAGGGGTGGCGCAGGGCAGGTGCGGGGGGTGATAACAGGAGACCGGTGTCCTTCGGGTTGTTGTTGAGACTGGGGGAGCAGCTGGGAGTGGTGTGTAGTTCGGACTCAGAGGTCCGGTTGTTCCGTTTGGCCTTTTCATTTGCGTTTTTTGGGGCGTTACGGGTGGGGGAGTTGGTCAGTCCGTCGGTACGTAAGGCTGGGGGGTTACAGAAGGCAGACGTGGAGTTATTCCAAGACAGGCTGGAGTTTGTTATTCGTCGGTCTAAGACGGATGTTGAAGGCCGGGGGCGGAGAGTGGTGTTGTTTGGTGTCCCGGATTGCGCCATGTGCCCGGTTAGGAGTTTACGTGACTACTGGGGTGACAGGAAGAGCGGGATGTTGCCATTGTTAGTGCATAGGGATGATTCCTTTTTGTCGCGTTTTCAGTTTGCGGCGGTTTTTTCGAAATGTTTGGTTCGGTTGGGTTTGGGGCCTGAGGGGTACTCTAGTCATTCTTTTAGAATTGGGGCGGCAACGGAAGCAGCAAGGTGGGGGTTGGGAGACGAGATTATTAAGAGGATTGGGCGGTGGGAATCTATGCGGTTTAGATCGTACATTCGCTTGCACAGTTTATAGGGGAGCGGCTGGGGGGCGGGGAGGGGTAGGAAGTTGGAGTATAAGCAATGTCTTTATGGTTTGCTTTGGGTTTGTTGTTTTCTTTTTTTCTTTTTCTTTTTCGTCACAGATGCAGTGCCGGCCCTAGTTTGGATCCTCGGGCATTCTTATGTCTTTTGGGGGGCTGTCCGGGAAGCGGTTCGGCCGGATGGTCAGCAGTTGGGGCTCCCGAGGTCTGTGGCAGTGGTGAGATGGCTAGGGCGGCGGGGTATGGTCTGGGCGGGGGTGTTGCCTGAGTTTCACAGGTTTGTGAGGCAGGATAGGGCACCCGAGGTGTTAGTTCTGCATGTGGGCGGTAATGACCTGGTGGCGCGGCCGTTCCGCGAGTTGCTGCAGGGGATTAAATTTGATTTGCTGCGGATATGGGCTATGTTCCCGCGGATGGTGACAGTATGGTCAGATATTGTGCCTAGGATGGTTTGGAGGGATGCACGTTCTGTGGTGGGGGTGAATAGGGCCCGTATTAAGGTGAATAGAGCGATGGGCAGGTTCATGGCCAGGAATGGAGCGGTGGCAGTGAGGCATATGGAACTGGAGAAGGGTGTAGGGGGCTTTTGGCGGGCGGACGGTGTGCATTTAAATGCGGTTGGCTTGGACATGTGGTGCTTGGCAATCCAGGAGGGGATTGAAGTAGCCTTGCGTTTGTGGAGGGACGCGCAGACTTAAGGTGGTCAAGTCGGCGCGTCAGTGGCGGGGGGAGGTCCTTGAAGTTGGTCACATTCACAGAGGAGGATGCTGGGAGGGCTCCATGGTTGGGGCTGGACTCCCAGTGGTGACGGATTTAAAAGGGGCCATTCAGTGGTGCTTCTGAGCTGGTGGGCAACGGCTGGAGGCAAGATGGCTTACCCGGTGGGGTATTTGCAGTTGTTTGGAGGCTTCAAGGACCTCCCCTCGGGGGGGAGAATTGTTATTTATTATATATGTTATGTTTATATGTTAATAAAAGACGGCTGCTGTGGCCGATTTATTCCAAGCCTGGTGTCCGTCTATCATTTGGGGCATGTTAGTGAGGAGGTCTGGGTGGAGGTAGGTTATGGGGGGTTTGGTGGGAAGGATTGGCGTAGAGTTAGGGGTCGGACGGCAGATAACCAATACCACCGTCATGAGTCTCTCATATGTTAGTTTCACCTTTTAAGTTGCATTACTAAAATAAATTAACTTTGCACGATATTCAAATTTTTCGAGTTTTACCTGCATATATATATATATATATATATATATATATAAAAATATATAAATCTAATATATAAAGCTGAGTGTATGTACAGTCATGTGAAAAAATTAGGACACCCTTTGAAAGCATGTGGTTTTTAGTAACATTTTTAATAAAAGGTTATTTCATCTCCGTTTCAACAATACAGAGAGATTAAAGTAATCCGACTAAACAAAGAAAACTGAAGAAAAGTCTTTTCAAGATCTTCTGTAAATGTCATTCTACAAAAATGCCTATTCTAACTGAGGAAAAAGATAGGACACCCTTGCCCCTAATAGCGAGTGTTACCTCCTTTGGCTGAAATAACTGCAGTGAGACGGTTCTTGTAGCCATCTACCAGTCTTCGACATCGGTCTGAGGAAATTTTACCCCACTCCTCAATGCAGAACTTTTTCAGCTGTGAGATGTTTGAGGGGTTTCTTGCACGTACAGCCCTTTTCAAGTCACCCCACAGCATCTCAATGGGATTCAAATCTGGACTTTGACTTGGCCATTCCAGGACTCTCCATTTCTTCTTTTTCAGCCAATCTTTGGTTGATTTACTAGTATGTTTTGGGTCATTGTCATGTTGCATGGTCCAGTTCCGCTTCAGCTTTAATTTTCTAACTGATGGTCTCACATGTTCTTCAAGCACCTTCTGATACACAGTAGAATTCATCGTGGATTCTATGATGGTGAGCTGACCAGGTCCTGCTGCAGCAAAGCAGCCCCAAACCATGACACTTCCACCTCCATGCTTCACAGTTGGTATGAGGTTCTTTTCTTGGAATGCTGTGTTTGGTTTACGCCAAACATGTCCTCTGCTGTTGTGTCCAAATAATTCAATTTTGGACTCATCTGTCCAAAGAACATTATTCCAGAAGTCCTGGTCTTTGTCAACTTTATCTCTGGCAAATGTCAGTCTGGCCTCGATGTTTCTCTTGGAAAGCAAAGGTTTCCTCCTTGCACACCTCCCATGCAAGTTAAACTTGTACAGTCTCTTTCTGATTGTAGAGGCATGTACTTCTACATCAACAGTAGCCAGAGCCTGCTGTAGTTCTCGAGATGACACTTTAGGGTTTTTGGAGACCTCTTTTAGCATCTTGCGGTCTGCTCTTGGGGTGAACTTGCTGGGCATGTTCGGCAGTTGTTTTGAAAGCCCTCCACTTGTAGACTATCTTCCGGACAGTGGAATGGCTGATTTCAAAATCTTTTGAGATCTTTTTAAATCCCTTCCCAGACTCATAGGCTGCTACAATCTTTTTTCTGAAGTCCTCTGACAGCTCTTTTGCTCTCACCATGGTGCTCACTCTCACTTCAACAGTCAGGAGCACACCAAACTAAATGTCTGAGGTTTAAATAGGGCAAGCCTCATTCAACATGCAGAGTAACGATCTACTAATTATGTGCACCTGGTGTGATATACCTGTGTGAGATCTGAGCCAATTTAAGAGGGAATACATGTGAGGGTGTCCTATCTTTTTCCTCAGTTAGAATAGGCATTTTTGTAGAATGACATTTACAGAAGATCTTGAAAAGACTTTTCTTCAGTTTTCTTTGTTTAGTTGGATTACTTTAATCTCTCTGTATTGTTGAAACGGAGATGAAATAACCTTTTATTAAAAATGTTACAAAAAACCACATGCTTTCAAAGGGTGTCCTAATTTTTTCACATGACTGTATGTGTGTGTATGTCCGCTAAAGGAATCCATACCGTCACATTTACAATCACAAAATGTGGCAAACATCAAGTGTCCGGGAAGGTTTTAGACCAGGACTCAGTTCTCTAGAACGTACCGTTCCTGAGATATTCCCAAAAAATTAGGCATTAGCCAATAGAAGCTTGGTCACATGACCCTTACCAGCCAATAGAAGCTCGCAGGCCGTTAGTCTCCACATAAACAGTTTTACTCCAGGTTTCCATAACAACCCAGCCATTTATTTTCACTGCTGTTGGTGAGCTTTAAAGGAAATCTGTCACCAGGATAATCACCATTGAAGTAAAGCCATGTCCTAATAGCACTTAGTACCTTATTTCAAGATGTGCCTTTGTTCCAGCAATAGATGTTTTTATCCTCTGAAAATCCTGTTTATTTGGTATGCAAATGAGCCAGTAAGGTGCCCAGAGGGGCGTCATTCTTGCAGGAAGGAGCCCAGACACGCCCCTGCCACAATGTGTCCACCCTCAAAAGATGAACTTAAAACCCCTCCCCCAGGTCCAAATAAGCCACACACCCTGATCCGGTTAGGCCACGCCCACTTGCACTCAGCCGACAGGGATTGAAAAAATTAAATTAAAAATTAATTTCTAGGTCCTGCTAAGCCACGCCACGCCACAATCTGGTTAGGCCACGCCCCTCCCACTTAGTTGACAGGGATTGAAAAAATGAAGTTAAAAATCAACTTCTGTCAGCTGCAGGGGTAGGAGGGAGGGTGACTTTCTACCTGCAGCTCACACTCAGACAGCACAGTGATGCTGTCTTAGAGTGAGCTGTTCAAAAAGACATACCCCCGATCCAGTTAGGCCACGCCCCCTCCCACTCCTCAGCCTAGAGGGCTTGAAAAAATTAAGTTAAAAAGCAACTTCTAGGTCCCGCTAAGCCACACCCCAATTTGGTTAGGCCACGTTCCCTCCCACTCCGCCGATAGGGATTGAAAAAATGAAGTTAAAATTCAACTTCTGTCAGCTGCAGAGGTGGGAGAGTGACTTTCTCCCTGCAGCTCACACTCAGACAGCACAGTGCTGCTGTCTTAGAGTGAGCTGTTCAAAAGGACATGCCCCCGATCCAGTTAGGCCATGCCCCCCCCCCACTCCTCAGCTGACAGGGATTGAAAAAAGAAATAAAAAATCAACTTCTAGGTCCAGCTAAGCCACGCCCCGATCTGGGTAGGCCACGCCCCCTCCCACGACACACACAAACATTAAATAAAATAGATTAAATATACCTGAGCGAAGCCGGGTCCTTCAGATAGATATATATATATATATATATATATATATACACACTATCACAAAAATCACACCTACCTATAGTCAGAAGAATTTCAGAGGGCAAATAATATCATCTATTGGTAAGAATATTACAAAGGCTAGTCTACAGGGACAGAATAGCTCCACCTTCACATATTAGGAAATTCTATATCAGGCAGTTCCCTTACACACTGTAATTGATATATTCATTCCCTTTAAAAACAGGAGACTTCAAATAGCCTGCAGGAAATTAAAAATGTTCCTGCAGAAGTTGTGACAGGAAATAGGAATATGTTCCGCAGCACGGAAAAGTCCCAGTCAAAGCAATAAAAAAGGTAGTAAAATTCTGCACGTGCTCTATTAAAGGGGTTGTGCCACAAAAAATATTCTACATTTTGTCAAACCAGCACCTGGATCTGAATACTTTTGTAATTGCAAGTAATTAAAAATTTTGCATAGCCAGTGAGTTATTCGATAAAATGTACCTGTATAGCGCCACCTGCTGTTTGTTCTTTTCCTTATTTTTTGTTCACCTCACTGAGCTGGTCACATGAGCTCAGTTTAAATGTTCAACTATCAGCAGCCCTATCTTCTGTTAGAAGCTGTGATTGTTATAGGGCAAGAGCTGCAGCTGAAAGGACTCGCCCCCTGAGCTTCCAGCCTGAAATAAATCTAGCAGAACAATTGGAGCAATGAATGGGAAGATCCCTGGATCCATATGAAGTACAGAGCTGGTTGTAGCTTCGTTTTTTTAAATAAAATTATCTCAGTCACGTAGATTTTTATACTTGCGCTGCAGGTCCCAGAAGTGAAGTGGGTATATTCACAGTCATTTAATGTAGTTAGTAAGGACCGCGCTGCTCAAAGTTCATACGGGAATCCTTCATCAAATGTGGCCAGGCCTGTATTCAGACATAGGATACCGACACTTTCCACCCGGTTTTCAACGAGTCTCTAGGGACTCCTCTGTGGAATATCGGAAATCACGCAGACAGTGAAGTACCTTCAGCACACATGGATAATTAAAGGTTTTATTATAATCACAAGACACGTTAAAATTAACAGTATATGATAAAATGGATATCCTTCGGATCACCGCTCGACCCGGGTTTCGCACAAGCTTTGTCAGGGGCGAAATCTAAACTTACTTTGTGACAAACCTATTTAACCCTAAAACCCTCCCCCCCTGCAAAATATGGAGGGAGGAAACACGTCCTCGGTTAAAACATATTTAAAAAAGCTACAATCCAATTAAATACTTGTTATCACAAACTACATATAAAATCACATTATACATATATAGACAATCCCGTTGCGCCTTATCCAAATCCACGGTCCCGCTGCTTTAAAGTAGAGTAAACCTGTTCTTCATTTATATTTGGATCACGTGTTACTTTCTAACCTATCAGGGGCTACACTCATTCATCTTCTCTATGACTCCGATCACGTGGTTCAGGCTGACCTATCATATATTACAACTCCGTTTCGACTCAAAGGAAAGGACAAATGCCCTTTTAAATCAAATCTTAATGTAAGTATCTCAGACCGCAAATTGCTCTCCAAACAATAATACGTTGCGGTCTCAGATATACTCACATTCCCACCGATCATCTTTTATTAGTCTCGTCCCGAGGGTGACAACCTTTCAGAGGTACAATGGTGTCAATCCCCAGTTCTTATCCCCAAACTCAGACCACATTTACACATATGTCAAATATCATAATATATATAGGTATATATTGGGGGCGCGGCCTGAACGCTGATGGCGCTGGCTGCTTAGTTGAGGAGCTCCGCTTCCAGCACTACAATCCGGCTTAATCTCAGCCTTTCCTGCTACCAAATTTATGAGGATCGCTCTTCCTGCATCTTGTCCACATATGGGACGAGTCAAGAAGCGCCAGGCTCCGGCGAAACTCACAGAGTTCTTTCACAAAACTCTGCCGTTAAGCGGAAGCCCGAAGCTGCCCTCCACGCCATCTTGTGACGGCTCCTCTGCTTCCTCGCCGGAGGAACTATCAGATAGCTCCTCACCGTTTACAGAGGAGCTGCTCCGGAGTATGCTGGACTCCCTACGATCTTCCATAAAAGAGGACTTCCACATTGTGGAAGTACAAGCTGAAATAACACACCTGGGAGAGCGCACTTCGCATCTAGAAGGCAAGATGGCGGAACTTACCGCCTCACATAATCTGCTGATAGATGCTAACGCTGCCCTTGAGGAGGAGGTAGGCAAGCTAACATATATAGGTATATATTGTCAGCACCACCATAGGCTTCTATGTTCAAACGTCACCTTAATCAGATCAGACAAGGTTTGAGATCGAATTCAATATTAAGTCCATTAGGCTGAAGTGTATCTAACTTGTAGATCCACTCTACCTTACGCTGGATGATTTGCGCCACAGGGTCACCCCTCCCCCCCCCTTGCCGCCAATGGGTCTTAACTAGTTCAATCCCCATTAAACCTCTCGGGGGGTTTTCATGACACTTTTTAAAATGCAGCGGAACACTGTGTGAAACCAGACCTTTCTTGATGTTCCTAAGGTGTTCTTGAATCCTAACCTTCAACTTTCTCATCGTCCTCCCCATATATTGGAGGCCACAAGGGCACTCCAAAAGGTAAATGACACCTTCATTTTCACAAGAAATTCCTCCTTTCACTTTAAAAGTCTGGTCATTCACTTTCGATTGTATTGTTTCTATGCAGCAACAATCCTATTCTTACATGGGGGGCAGAAACCGCACCATGTAAATTTGTTCTTACTCTTGTTTACTGGTGCTATCGGGATGGAGCTGTGCACTAGTTGCATTACGTAGGTTGGAAGCTTTTTCAAAAATAACATCAAGGCGATCAGAGATTTCTTTCCCCAGTATAGGGTCATTTTTCAAAAATGCTGAGTTGTGTCTGATTGCATTTTTAATAAACCCTGCATTTATATTATATTGAGTCATAAAAGTAAAGCGTAAATCTCTTTCTTTTTTCACCCCTTTTCTTTCCACTATTGTGCCACTTTCTTCAACACTTTTCTTACACACATTTAATTCCTCTTTTGTGTATCCTTTTTCCATAAACCGCTCCTGTATCACTTGACTTTGTGCCTTATACTCTGCAATATCTGTGCAATGACGGAATACCCTTTTGAATTGACCTTTAGGGATATTTTTCAGCCAAGGGTCATGGTGGCAACTTGTGGTGTCAATATAGGCATTCACGTCAGTCTCTTTGAAGAAGGTTTTGGTTTTAAACTTATTACCATCTATAAAAATACATCGGTCCAGAAAATTAATAGAAGTGGCACTAATTGTACTGGTGAACTTTAAATTCCAATTATTCTTATTCAACTCCGTTATAAACTCTTCCAACCCCTGTCGCTCCCCTTCCCATATCAGTAGACAATCATCAATGTACCGCCTCCAAAGGCTCAATCCACCTTTTTGTGTCTTTTGACATAGAACTGGACTGATTTTTTCCTCCTCCCATTGTGCCATAAATAAGTTTGCGAAACTTGGGGTGAATTTCGCCCCCATCGCCGTCCCAGTGCGCTGCAAGTAGAAAGTATTCTTAAACCAAAAGTAGTTATGATCCAAACAAAATTCCACACATTCTAAGATGAACTATCTTTGTAACAGACATTGAGGGATCCTTTTCTAACTTATCATCAATCGCTTTTAAACCTAATTCCTTCGGGATAACAGTGTAGAGTGAAGTAACATCCACAGTGGCGAGCCACGTGTTTTCACAGCTCAAGCTCAAGTTTTTAACCAGTTCCATTACACTACCCGTATCCTTCAGATAAGAAGGAATTTGAGTTACATACTTCTGAAGAAAGAAAACAATGTATTCGGTTAGCCTACTAGTAAGTGAATTAATCCCCAAGACTATCGGTCTTCCTGGTGGGTGGATAAGACTTTTATGAATTTTTGGCAGGTGATGTATCACCGGTGTTACTGGGAATTTAACTGGGAGGTAATCAAACTCTTTCTTATTTATGATACCTTTAGCAAGACCCTCACGAAGTAGCATATCTATCTTCTTCTTATATTCCACTGTGGGGTTGCTTTTTAATATTGGATAAGTCTCCTGGTCAGCCAATAATCTCGCCATTTGATCCTCATATTTATCTACATCCAGTATTACCATTCCTCCCCCTTTATCTGCAGGTTTTATAACATTTTGGGGATAAGATTCTAGTCCCTTTAGAGCCTTACTTTCTCCGGAAGTAAGATTATTACGTCTAGTTTTCGTTTCCATATTATCCAATTCCTTCAGTTATCCCCTTTTAAAGGCCTCAATGCATTCATTATTCAGATTTTTGGGTAAAAACTTTTATTTTTCTCGCAAAGTTGAGTATGTATTATTTCTTTACTCATGTCTGCATTTTTAATCGGGGAGCCTGATTGCTTATACAATATTTAGCAATGTTTAGTTTTCTGATGTATTTATGGATGTCTAAAAATGCTTCAAACTTCAAAAAAAATTTAGTAGGCGCAAATTTCAGTCCTTTCCCTAATACTTTTCTTTCCTCTTGTGAAAGAACATGTGAACTAAGGTTAAAGATCCCTTTCACTTCTCCCTGCTTTTCTTGGATCTTGGGCTTATCTTTTCCCTTTCCTCTCCTCCCTCAACATGACTTTTTTTGGGGGGAGTCATTCCTGAGTTTAATATTTTTTCTGATTCGTTCAACTCTGCTACAATGTCCCTCTGTATTCCTTTTGTCATCTGGTGGGGAAAATTTTCTATGTTCTGAACTGTAGCCCTCTCATTTTGTATTGGTGGCTGAACAGGTCTATCAGCCCAATATTGTTGATTACGGTAATATGTGTAGTGTCCCACTAGGTAAATGTGGGCACTACACAAGGGTCATTTGGGCCACGTTGTTCCCCTCCTTCTGTGGAATAGAGTCACTGTATTTTATATAATGTTTTTATGTGCAATTTTCCTGTTATCTGTGTATCAGGCCTGTTAGGGTTTAGTTCCTCTTTCTTGACAGTAGAGGGAGCTAGGGAATCCCTAAAATATATAGAGGCAGGTCCTGTTCAGAGTGGTGAGTCAGAGGAGTTGGGAGCTCAGAGTGTGTACTTTAGCCAGAGTGGAGCTGAAGGCCAACTACTGACATGCAGCTAGATAGCCCAGGCTCCTAGCTTGCCACCAGGGGAAGAGTTGCCTCCTGAGAAAAACTAACTTTCTACAAAGTACAGTGCAGAGCCAAATTTATTCCAGCCAAACTGAGGGCTGAAGGGCAGAAAGATCTATTTAAAGCAAGGAGACATATACCTGAGGAAGTTTTCCCTAACCAAGGATAAAGCCAGTAATAGGGCATACGGGCCTTGGGATAAAGACAGACAGGATTCTGAGGAAAGTGCAGCCTGATCTGTAAGTGTTTAACCCTCTGAGTATCTTGCAAGAACATTGTGCCTGCCAATTGATGTAAAGCCTGCATGTTACTACCTCTTACATATGGAACTTTGACCAAAGACTGTATATAGTTAAATGTTTCAGTAAACAGAAGTTTTGGTTCACTGCAACGTGTGTTCCTCCATTATTACTCCAATAAATCGGTGTGCCACCGTTACGGCACTGGCGTCACAAATTTAAAGGGATCTTGCCACCGGCACATTAAAAAACCTGCAACATCCAGGGCACCTCACCTACCATCAGGCCTGGTCCCTATACACAGAGAGTGCCCCAGAGGAACCCTGTGCCAGCCTCTCCATCACTGCTGTACGTCTGCCCAGGGTATGTAAAAGACTGTGAGTACTACAACCACCCTCGGTTAAGTAACTACCCCTGTGACCTCATCATTCGCCTCACCCTGCAGGGCTGCGTACTGCATATGGGCGCTACCTCCAATCTTCCCCTCTATACTGATGGTTGGGGTATTAGGGTTGTCGTCTCAGTTGGTATCTTTGATGATACCCTCTATAACCATTATTGTTCTCAAAATATCTAAAATCTTCTGATCTCCTATATCTTTCATTAGGATTAGAATTATTATAATACCTATTAGTTTCGTGATAGTTATATCTCCCTGTCTTTTTGTTTCCCATGTCTTTGTCGCTGAAAGTATTATGGGACGGACCGATTGGGAAACTATATCTGCAGTGTCTGGCTCCACTATAGTCTGGATAGGGTTCCCCTTATTTTTATTCTTCCATTTATAGACTTTATCATTATTGTAATCTTCACAAACTAAAAAAAAAAAAAAAAAGTTTATTTTTTATGTCTGATTCAACTTTAATACGGTTTTCTGACATTTAGCGCATAGATCTTCATATTCCTTTTTATTTTTATGTGGTTTTTAACGGTTGTTGAAAATCTTCTATATTTGCACTAATTTGTTTCAACTTATTTTTCCATATATTCACAATAAACCTCATCACCTTGAAACCACATTCATTCATCAATCTTTCCCATTCGTCCACACTATTGTGACACAGCTGTACTCTTTTAACCTGACGAAGGGGACTTAAGATTCCCCGAAATGCGTTGTTGTTGCATGCACTTTATATTGAATAAAAAAGAACTTTCGTTTAAAAAAAGACCGGCTCAAGTGGGTTTGAAGCGCCGAAGCAGGAACTCTCTCTTTCTCCTTAAACGATCCTCTGGAGGGACTGGGCATCCCTTCTGAGGAACCATACATCCTGCGGCAGCACACCCAAGAACCGGATCTCGCCTATCAAGCCCTCAATAGTGTTACGCCTATTCTAGCGTAACCATACAAGGTGAGCCTTATACTTGCTCCATTAATTAACCAGTGTGAACATACTACCCTATTGTGCGCCATCTCTTCTCAAGCCCTAGGCACGTCCACAACCTCTGAACTCCCATTATAATATATCACACTCTTCATTTGAGTTCAAAGGTAATTGCCATCTCAGGCCCTCTGGGATTTTTTGTTCAGCTAGATACCGTTCCAAGGATATGACATCCCATGTGGTTTTAAATTCCCTAATAAGATCCTTCTCTAATTCCCCAAAGGTCACCTCCAGATCATAACTCACACCCTCATTGCACTTAGGGGAAGGAGAGAGGAAATCCATATCACATTTAAAATTTGCACGGAAATCAAAAATGTCCATGATCACAGCATGACTAGAGACACCCACTATAAAAGTCCAAAACTTAAAATAAAATTATCGCAGTCACGTAGATTTCTATACT
This sequence comes from Bufo gargarizans, assembly GCF_014858855.1. Lineage (NCBI taxonomy): Eukaryota > Metazoa > Chordata > Amphibia > Anura > Bufonidae > Bufo > Bufo gargarizans. The sequence continues at coordinate 151,539,541 of NC_058087.1, read as the reverse complement.
TGTGCTGCAGGTCCCAGAAGTGAAGTGGGTATATTCACACAGTCATTTAATGTAGTCAGTAGGGACTGCGCTGCTCAAAGTTCATACGGGAATCCTTCCTGAAATGTAGCCAGGCCTGTATTCAGACATAGGATACAGACTCGTTCCACCCGGTTTTCAACAAGCCTCTAGGGACTCCTCTGTGGAATATCAGAGATTTTCGTTTTCTTACATCAGTCATGGAATAACCACTTTAATGGGGGCACTGGTACTTATGCAGGCCCTAGGGCTGACAGTTATGGGGGTAAGAGGCTGGTTCTGATGGTAAAACTGTGGTTGCTATTTGCAAGGACATCATTACAGCCATTTGTGGGGGCTATATGGTTTGTGCGGCTAGCACTTCTGGAGAGAGTGGTTGAGGTTTTATGGGCTCTGGTTGGCACTTTTATGGCGCTATGGCCGACACAGTTTGTACATACAGGGTATTTCGTTCCATCAGATTATACGCTGCTTGGTTGCAGGGATTACGACTAGAGATGAACAGAGTATTTGAAAATTCGATTCGGCTGCTTTGCTGAATAAAAAAATAAATTTGCTTCAGGACGAATTCTTTTGTCACAAAGCGCATTTCTTTGTAAGTAGTGGGTGCAATGACAGGAGCGCTGGTTGTTCCACTTCCTGTCATTGTACCCCTCAGATGCCGTATTCGTACATGATCATCATATAAATAATAGAGTGCAAAATTTGAAAAATAAACAAAAAAATCATACTTACCTGATCCATTTGCTCATGACGGGCGGGCTTGAAGATCTGGCGCGAAATCTCACACGGCCTAAGATGGCGGTCACGCCGGCCGGTGTGGTGACATCATAAATCACAGCACACAGGATTTCATGCGAGATATTCAATCAAACCCAGCAGTCTTCTAGCTACAGGGGTGGAACCAGCCACCCCCAGTTACTGTCACTAAGGGGCTGGCTGGCTGGTTAACTCCCTACTCCCTATACATAACCTTTGGGATTCACAGTGCACAAGTACATTTCCATTAACCCCTTGAAGTCAAGCACTGCATGCAATTTTACATGTATCTTGTGTATAGATGTATATATTTAAATAGATCGTTACCATGCTTAGCTTAAAGGGGGTTTTCCTAAATTTTGATACTGATGACTTATCCTAATGATAGTTCATCAGTATCTGATCGGTGGGGTCCCAACACCCAGGACCTCCATGATCAACTGTTTGAGAAGGCGCCGATGCGCTGCATGACACCATCACGCCCGGCACTTCAGTGAGTGAGGTGCCTGTGAATCTGCTCCCTGACTCCTCTGCTAATGAGTTTTTCTCTGAATTAGTGTCTTCTGTCTTCCTTGACTGTATTTTTGCTTCTCGTGTTCTGGTTCTGTTAGGATTTTCTTGGTTCTGACCTGACTTGTCTGACTTGTCTTTGAGACTGTTTGTATTTATTTTGACCCTCTGGCTTTTGGCATCCCTTGAGTGCATTTTTGCTTCTCTGGTTCTGTTAGGATTTTCTTGGTTCTGACCTGACTTGTCTGACTTGTCTTTGACACTGTTTGTATTTATTTTGACCCTCTGGCTTTTTGCATCCCTTGACTGCATTTTTGCTTCTGGCGTTCTGGTTCAGATTTCTGATTAGAGTCTCCTGGTTCTGACCCGGCTTGTTTGACTCCACCTTTTAGTGTTTGTTAATTGTCCACGTCTTCCCTTTACCTTTGCACATATTCAGCATAGGGACCGTCGTCCAGTTGTGGGTCAGTACTAGGGTGATCGTGCAAGTAGACAGGGACAAGGCCTGGGTGAGTCTAGGGCCGCACTTTCCTCTTGTCTATTGTTGTTACTGCTTTCTGCTCTTGCTGTGCAGCCCTGACTTGTGACAGATTACATGGTACCATTACTATTGTAATGGTACCCACCCCTGTAAATGTAAATGTCAACATTTTTCTAAAATTGACATAGAAACAAGTCAGAAGACAACACCAGCGGGGTGGGGGTGGGGGGGGGGGTGTCAGTGAGCTGGAAATAAGGGGCACCCAAAGGCAAATAATTATTGGGTCCAATACAATATTGTCTGACAAGAAATAGATAGGTAGAGAGAGGGAGATAGATAGATAGATAGATAGATAGATAGATAGATAGATAGATGGATAGAGAGATAGATAAAATAGAAATCGTATGAAGCTTTTGTTCTCTTTATTCCACTGCTCTACACACCTTTGCTTTTTGTCTCTTCACTATATTTTCCGATTAATTTTTCAAATAAATGCAGAAAAAATGCAAAAACACCACATATAAACCATTTCTCTTCTTGGATTATGTCTTACCTTTGAGGCCCCTTTAAGAGAACCTGTCAGGCAATTTCTGCTGCCCTATCTGCCAACAGGATAGCCTTCTGTGTACACACCGATACAGGGAAGGCTGTCAATTATCCAGTGCAGGCGGGTGATCAGGACTCTCACTGTCTCCCCTAGGAGTCCTGTCAGGATTAAGTTTGGGTTTTACCCATAATCCATAAACCTATATATCACAGAGTTCACGTTTTTGCCCTCTGTCGGATGCTGTAACCAGACCCTCCCACACTGCTTTCCCACTGCCTGGCTCTGTCTATCAAAGCATTGAGGAGGGGCTGACCACATAAAGGGGTGGAGCATGGGTGTAACAAGAGCAATGGTGATGCCCTCATTGCACCAAAGGCTGCATATTTAGATGGTGACAGATTCCATTTAAAAGGGGTGGTCCTTTACAACAACTTACCCTCTATCCACAGAATGGAGGGGTGGACACGTTCAGGAAGGGGAACATTGACCTTTCTCTTAACTGCAGGGGCCCCAGTGGACAGACAACCACTTTAAAGGGAATCTTTCACCAGTTTTATGCTGTTCACACAAAGGGGCAGCACAAACTAGTGACATATCACCTTACCGAATGCTGGTCACTTTTTTTAGTTCATCAGCTGCATGGCTAAAGTCTTGCATTGAACAGCTCCAGCCCATGTCAATACATTCTCATATTCATGAGCTTATGGCTCTCCCCTCCCAAACTGTCAATCAGCGGCAGGAGGGAAGACCATGAGGAGTTATCAGAACAGGCTGGAGATGTTAGGCTTAGCAGTTAGGGCAGGATAAGTCTAATCCGCTGAGCCCCACAGCATCTTCAAAACCGCAATTTGCGGACCGCAAAACACGGCACGTTTGTGTGCAAGAGGCCTAATCTAGAGCTATGTCAACTAATGCTATCTTATAACGGGCCAAATGGATAAACGTGAAAGAACACTTTAGCGTAGTGATGGGATGAACTGCCCCCCAATGTTTCGGATGTTTTTGCTATGATCAATTGGAGACAGTAAAGAAATAAAATGGTGATATAATTTAAAAACCAGAGTCGTTTATTTTCCTGTTTACTCTCATAGCAAACATCTAGTCACTGAAATTCATTATATAAAATGTAATTGTAGTGTGAATTTATACCTTTGGTACTGTACGTAAAGATAAGGAATTCTTAAACACTACAAAAAACACTAAATGAATATAACAAAAAAAAATAAAGCCGAAAGAGTGATAAACTATCAGTATCAGCACTGAATAATTTAGTAAAAGTCATATTTAACCTTAATGAAGGAACTTTAAAAAATCCGTACCCAATAGAAATTGATATGTCTTTACAAAGTGATGACTGTGGTCTTGTCTGTTCAGCCAAATAGCTGATGAGAGAGTGAAGCATCCCCACCTGCTGGTGAAAATCTGTAACTGCTCGCCACACAAAGTATTTGCTTCAGCTAATATTCAAACTATTAAAGGGGTATTCCCATCACAATGATCACTGTTAAATCTGTTAATGATTTGACAATGATCATTTTTGTAAATACATTTTATTACCCAATTCCCACCCTTTTTGATAAAATAAGTCCCCTCTTACCTGATTGTTGTCTTTCATCTCCCCTGGTTACCTCTCGCCTGTCGAATCCCGTGGCCGCACTTGCGCAGAAGACTGAAGATTTTCTCCCGGCTGGGCCGCGTAATGTCCTGAACGAGCATGCCGCCGCGCATGCGCCATGATGACGTCTTCATGGCCAGTATAGTACAGAGCCGCGAACGCGCACGCCGGCTCTGTACTCTACAGGCCAGGAAGAAGTCACCATGGTGCATGCGCGGCGGCGTGCGCGTTCAGGACAATGCGCGGCCGGCCGGGAGAAAATCTTCAGTCTTCTGCGCAATCGCGGCCCGGTCGGGAGAAGACGGCAATCAAGCTGACTGAGCCCGTCCAGCCGAATACAGGAAGTGAACGTCACACTCGCCACAGGTAAGTATAAAAACTGCTGATGGGAATACCCTTTTAAAGCTACCACCTCTGCCAGAGTGATAGAGTTTGAGGGTATTGTGAAGAATCGAGGGGTTCACTTAGACAACTCCTAAAGAGGAGCTAGGACACGTGGCACAGTGGATTCACACCCGTTGGTTTGTGACAGTACACTGAGGCCATGGACCCGCTGGTCAGCCCGAGCCTGTCGCTCAAGAGTTGTAACGTGAAGTGAGGCACCAAAGTGAACGTCATTATGTCAATAAAGTTCATGCAAAATGTTGCTGCTCGTCTGGATGCCATCTCTTCTCCAGCTACTGCAGGGTCGCCAGTCGTTGCTTCTCCTGCTATTCCCACATCGGTATATCCAGATTTTTGTGTGGCTGGTGTGCAACTCCCTCTGCAGTCTTGGGCAAATCCTATTTGGGAACATGGAGGTGCAGAGACCACTAATCTGCAGTCTTTCCTGGCTACCTTCCGGCTGGTCTTTAAAGAGCCCGGCCGCACGTCCTCCGCTGCATCAGCTCTGCTGTGTCTACGACAGGGTTCCTTGTCTGTGGGTCAGTACACCATCCGGTGTCGTGCCCTGGCTGCCGAATAATGAGACTGCCGTAAAACCACAAAGCAGAGAACATGTGTCTGTATTGTGGAGGCAAGGCCCATGTCACGGTCCCACCTGTGACAGGGACTAGAAGATCGAGGAGACTGGCTGCACGTGATTGACGGCCTCTTTGGTTTCTCCTTTCTGTGTTGTTGCTGGGGATGACCACACCTCTTGTCTCAGGTGTAGTTTAAGTGGTCATTCCTTCTCCTCTATTTAGTCTGGCCTCACCGATCATGTTTGGCTAAGGGACACATTAGACCTTCTAAGTCCCCAGTGGCGGCAGGGTTTTTCTTTGTAAAGAAGAAAGATGGAACCCTTAAGCCATTCCTGGACTTCCGCGAGCTCAATCGTATTACGGTCCGTGATCCGTACCCCCTTCCTTTGATTCATGACTTGTATAATCAGATTGTATATTCTAGATTTTGTTTTCATCAGTAACCTCCCTTCTTGCTTGTGGGCCAATGAGAAGGCTGCAATGTCTTTGTCATAGCTTAGCAACATCCCTAGCAACCAATAGGAAAGTTGCCTACCCCTTACTATATAAGAACCTCCCCAGCAGCCATTTTCGGTAGTTTTGTGGAGTTCTGAGAGAGACAGCAGTGTCTGTGCTTTACTGTTTAATTACATTAGATAGTTAGTTAGCACATATACATAATACAGATAGTTAGCGGGAGATAGTCAGTGTAGGTTAGATCGTGATATAGTGTAGCTGCTAGGTTCTGCAGTCCATACATACATGCTACAGACATAGTGCTGTGATGTCTCAAGTTCACAACAATACTTAGCAGGTCTAACATGTAGTCAGACCTGCTAAAATGTGAAGTTGCACGTATTGCGCAAAAGTAGGCGCATCATTAATTGCCGATTTGCACAATCGCAAATATATTGGATCACTCTATCTGCATATAAAGCTATTGTAATGTTCTGCCGTGCCAACCATTTTCTGCAGTCTCAGGAAACTTCTAGCAGCTTGGAAAATGTAGCAACAGTGACCCACGCCTGTATTGCGAGCACAATACGAGCATATTACATTGTCGTTTTTTGCAATGGAAAAAAAATCGCGAATTCTCGAATTTGCTAATTTATGACGAGTATTCGCCCAAATAGTTGTGAAATATCGCAAATTCGAATATTGCCCCTGCCGCTCATCACTACTTTCATCATCTGATTGGGAGGTTTATCCGCCCTATATCCCAACCTTGAGGCAGAGGTGTTGGAGGCCCAGGGAGAGGCACCGGATTCTTATCCTCCGGGAAAGTTGCTTGTTCCTTCTGCATTACATCACAAGGCGTTTGAGGAACATCACTGTATGGTTCTTACAGGACAACCTGGGAGCAGGGACTAGAAGATCGAGGAGACTGGCTGATAGCTCCTTGTTTGTCGAAGTCCTGGTGTTGGTTCTCTCTGAGTTCCTGCTCGTCGGCATACTTCTGGAAGTTAAGTTTATCTTCTTTGTTGTTTGATGTTTTCCCCTACCTGTTGATATTAGGTCTGAGGTGGTCTCCTATTCCTTCATCTGGGAAGGAATAGGCCATACGTGTCCTGACACTATCTGCAGGGCCCTGTTAGGGTAAGATTGGGCTTAGGTTCCTGTGTATGAACATTTCTACCTTCTAGGTCTGTTCATACTGATAGCACTACACGTGCAGCAAGCACAACAGCGCCGCAACAGCAGGACACTCTCCAGCAATCCCCATCAGCATTCCTTCTGAAAGGGACCTCCAGGAGAGGGCACCAGCGGGCTCACGTTGCCAAGGATACAGACTTGATAAAGGGGTCCTGAGTACCCCGAAACGCGTCGTCTTTTCAAAATAAAAAAAATTCTCGTATCCAAGCTCGGGTTGTGATTTGCGCCATAAGTCCATTGGCTCGCCGCACGTATCCAGTGCAGACGAGATCTTTTATATTCCCATACTGATAGCAGTCAGGGCTTGGAGTAGGGACTCACTAGGTGTGACCATTTCCCTTTCCCTAGGTTCCAGGCCTAATATATTTCCCCTTCCCTTCTGTGTTCAGTGTGGATTGTATTTACCACACTGCGCCATAACAGCCCACTTAGTGTGTAATTGTCCACAGAAGCTGGGAAACGCCAATGTCTAGGATCAGTTGGAGAGGTGGTCCTAGACAAGGATAAGTCCTCTATGAAACTTTCAGTTCCGGTGACTCTCTCTCACAAGGCTGTCACACTGTCTGTGCCTGCATTCTTGGACTCTGGGTCAGCCGGTAACTTCATTCAGCAAGCTCTGGTCCATCAGTACTGGCTTCCTACCATCCGTCTAGACAGGCCTCTGTCCGTGGCTTCCGTAAATGGACTGCCACTCCCTGAACCTGTGCTCTCTGTTACTATGCCCCTTAAGTTGCAAATAGGGGTTCTGCACTCATAGAGGATCTTCTTCTATGTGCTGCCAACGTCCGTGAATCTGGTTATCTTTGGTCTTCCCTGGCTGCGTCTGTACACTACAGTTTTGGACTGGCACTTCGGTCAGATTCTGCGTTGGGGATCTTCCTGCCAGTCTACCTGCTTATCTGAGATCTGACCTGCTTCCTCGCCTACTGTACCTGAAGATCTGCCTGGACTTCCGCAGCAGTATGCAAGTTTTGCGGATGTCTCAGTAAGAAAGAGGCCGAGACCCAGCCTCCGCATCGTTCATATGATTGTCCGATTGACCTTCTGCCTGGTGCCACTCCTCCTCGCGGTCGAGTCTATCCACTCTCACTTCCTAAGATTCAAGCGATGTCTGATTAAGGAGAATCTCGAGAGGGGGTTTATCCGGAAATCTACTTCACCAGCCGGTGACGGGTTCTTTGTGCAGAAGAAAGATGGTTCGTTACGGCCCTGTATCGACTATCGGGATCTGAATAAGGCAACATTCAAGAATCAATACCTCCTTCTTCTAATCTCCGAACTCTTTTACAGGATCCGGGGAACTAAGGTCTTCACAAATTTTGACCTGAGCGGCGCATACAACCTTATCCGCAATCGAGACGGCGATGAGTGGAAGACTGCTTTCAACACTTGTGATGGACATTACGAGTATCTTGTCATGCCCTTCGGTCTGTGCAATGCTCCCGCGGTATTCCAGGAGTTGGTAAACGATATCAGGACCTGCTCTATGTCTGCGATAGTGTACCTGGATGACATATTAATCTATTCTCCAGATTTGACCATTCACCGGAAGCATGTATGATTAGTTTTACAGTGGTTGAGAGAGAATCGACTTTATGCCAAACTAGAGAAATGCATCTTTGAAAAATCTACCGTACCGTTCCTCGGATACATAATCTCGGATGCCAGGTTGCAGATGGATACTGAGAAATTGAATGCAGTGATGGACTGGCCCCACCCACAGGGTCTTAGTGCTATACAGCGCTTCCTTGGATTTGCTCATTTCTATCGTCAGTTCATCCCGAATTTTTAATCTCTTACATCTCCGATCTCCGCTCTTACCAGGATAGGGGCGAATGCCAGAGACTGGACTCTTGAGGCGGAGGCCGCCTTCATCCAATTAAAAAGGTCTTTTGCTTCTGCACCTGTTCTGCATCATCCTGATGTCTCCCACCAATTCTTTTTAGAAGTAGACGCCTCCTCCATAAGAGCCGGTGCTGTTTTACTACAAAAAGGTTCCAAGGGCAAGATGCTTACATGTGGATTCTCCTCCAAGCTCTTCTCCCCTGCTGAGAGGAATTACTGTATAGGAGACAGGGAGCTTCTGGCCATTAAACTTGCCTTGGAGGAGTGCCGTTATCTATTGGAGGGAACCCAGCATCCAGTAATAATCTTCATCGACCACAAGAACCTTACATATCTGCAGACAGCCCAGCATCTGAACCATCGCAAAGCCAAGTGGGCACTCTTCTTCTCCAGTTTTGATTTTGAGCTGCACTTTCGCCCGGCTGAGGGCGGATGCTCTGTCTCGGTCGTTTGAATTCTACGACCAGCAGGAGGAGCCCCAGTACATTGTAGATCCTGCTCGCTTGATCACAGTGGCTCCTGTCCTGCTAAAAAGACATCCCTCCCGGGAAGACATTTGTGCCATCTGCCAAGAGAAAACGTATTCTAGCTTGGGGGCACAACTCCAAACTGGCTGGTCACCTAGGGATCCGGCAAGACCACAGAACGTTTGCCTTGCCACTACTGGTGGCCCATGCTTTCTAAGGATGTACGTGATTATATGTCTGCCTGCACCATCTGTGCTCAGAATAAAGTCTCCAGGACCAAACCACCCAGGCTGTTGTTACCCCTTGCTCTTCCTGATGCCCCATGGCAACACATTACCATGGACTTTGTTACATATCTGCCCTACGGCAGCCATCTTAGATTCTGCCATTTTCCAGCGTTCAGAGTGCAGGGGCAGACATGTGAAGGCGCTAGGGACAGCTATTGTAAAAACTTCCATCTTTTAAAAAAACAACAGAAAAAAAGGTTTTATACGTGCAGGGAAAGGATAGGGAGGAATCATTTCACAGCATCTTAGTGCAGAAAGAGAAGGCGCTAGGGACATTGATAGGAAAGTGATTTACAAGGAGGAACGATTATTTGGGGATCCAAATAGTCATTAGACAGCTCTGTCATTCCAGCTTTTTGTTATTGGGCTGCAAGTGCTATGTTGGAAAGCCTTTAGTGGCTTATATCTTAGTATCTTATTCAGTACGACAAGAAAAATATATATGCATTTCACTTCTGCAGTTATTTCTGTTGAAAGCGTATAGGGGCGTTGTGACAGACTGAACCATCACTGGGGCTGCTGGAGAAGCCTGAGGGCTAGCCTCCTTCCTACGGACTATGTACCCAGAACTATCGAGACCAGGGCCGGACTGGCCTACTGGGATACTGGGAAAATTCCCGTTAGGCCGGTAGCCTTGAATGCCGCGCGGCCGGCCGTGCTGACAGCGAGGAGGCTCCTACCTTGGCTGGTGCAGTATATATTACACAGAGTGACAGAGAGAGAGGAGCCCGGCCCCGCCCACAACAGCAGGCTCCGGCACGGACATTGCCCGGACCCTGACTCCTCCCACACATGTGACTGATCACATGATCGTGACATCACGGAAGGTCCTTTAGCCTGGTAGCTGCTGCTTGTGCAGAGCTGTTATCCGTCTGTTCAGGGCTGTGTGTCAGGTAGGAGGCCGAGTACAGAGGCTGGTGATTTTTTCAATAGGAGAGCGATTGTTTCAGCAGTAAAGAAAGACTTTACATACAAAGACAGTTATGTGCCCAGTTTAGGACACATGAGGGGACATTAATATTCACACACATAGCATCTTATGCTGGTTCCCCTCATGGCCCTATGTGTCATAGCACACATCCCCCATAACAGTGCATCATCTATAAGTCCCCCATAACAGTGCCATCAACAGATCCCCCATAACAGTGTCGTCCACAGATTCCCCATAACAGTGTCATCCCCAGATCCCCCATAACAGTGTGTCATCCACAGATCCCCTCCATAACGGTGCCATCCACAGATCCCCCATAACGGTGCCATCCACAGATCCCCTCCATAACGGTTCCATCCACAGATCCCCTCCATAACAGTGTCATCCACAGATCCCCTCCATAACAGTGTCATCCACAGATCCCACCCCATAACAGTGCCATCCACAGATCCCCCATAACAGTGCCATCCACAGATCCCCCTCCATAAGAGTGCCATCCACAGATCCCCCTCCATAACAGCGCCATCCACAGATCCCCCAAATTCCCTTAAAATATTGCATTGCATATCGTTATCGCATCCTGGTTGGGAAAAGCTGGTCTACTGTGATATTGTGGGGCAAAATTAATATTCGTGTTTACACACGTGTTTTAAAATGAATGCTTTCCCCTTTTATAAACCAGTAAATAATGACGCAATGCTGTGGGGCTGGTACGCAACTTTTTCCAGGGCTGGTTTTTATCCCCAGTCCGGCCCTGATGGAGACACCCTCAGACCTTTTGGAGTTACAAGGAAATATGAACCCTGATTTATGTGTGGAATGTTTATATGCCACATATTTCCTATTGCCCATTAAAGGTGCAGGGTGTGAATTCAGCAACACAAAAGGGTTAACTTTGCACTGATTGTGTTAGTGATGGGATTAAGATAGCTTACTCTAGGAGTAGCCGACTCCTAGATGAGTAGATCACCCTATGATACACTCAGGAGATAATCCCATCACATGTGTTTCCTCTCTCCCTATTCATTCATTATGGGGGGGGGGAGATTTCTGTTTGCATGTTGTTCATGGTTGATTGATTTATGTTGTTAGACTTCTTGAACTGTATATATACTGAGTTGGTCTTCAATAAAAGGTGTTCCTGTTTTACCCTCAACATAGAGTGTCATCTCATGTGTGGGGGAACAGCTATATTTACTCTGGGGATTGCTATCGGTATTATACTCCCCTGGGAGTTAAACACGGTTCTACTCACTGGAAGTTGGATCCTGGTCTTGGGCCCAGGGTGGGTGGAAGACTGGGAGACCTCAACCAAGCTGCAGCGGTTCGTGGGGTCGGCATTGCTTATGGTGTCAAGTGGAGTACTTGGAGCCCTCAGGAAGCGCTAGGAGCATCCATTAATGGAGGTACCCAGTCGGGTTGCCAGGAGATCCGTTACAGGTGTATTAAAGTGCAACAAGAAAAATATATACGCACAAATAGTCCCACAACATGGACAGTGAAATACCAGAGGGGGATCAATGGCAAAATTCCCACCAAAAATATGTATTTTACTCAGTGGCCAATTTTTTGCTTCTTAAAGGGAAACTCTCAAAAATGTGCCCTGCTGGAGCCTAGAAGAATTTTATTTTAGGCCACGGGAGTACGGGCCCCAAAAATTAGGCATTCACCTGACAGAAAAGAACAAGTGATTATGTGGCTGGAGGTATATTAGGCGGTCAGTAAATAACAATTTTACTGCAGGCCAGTGGAGTACAGGCCCCAAACATTATGCATTCACCTGACAGAAAATAACTAGTGATTATGTGTCTGGAGATACATTAGGCGGTCACTGGTTGAAAATTTTACTGTAGGCCACTGGAGTAGAGGCCCCCAAAATTTGGCATTCACCTGACAGAAAATACATTTTATGCCGCTGTATATATACATAAGACAAGGACTATTCTTTGTTCTGGGTGGTGGTGGATATGTGTGGGCTGGCATGAGGAAATTCAATTACATGTGGTTGTCACAGGTGTTGAATTCTTCCGAGATCCATGCCTCATTCATTTTTAGAAATGTGAGGTAGTCCACACTGTCGTGAGCTAGGCGAGTGCGCTTATCGGTCACTATCCCCCCTGCTGCGCTGAACATCCTTTCGGACAGGACACTCGATGAGGAGCAAGCCAAAAGTTCCATGACAAATTGTGCCAGCTCTGGCCACAGGTTAAGCCTGCAGGTCCAGTAGTCCAGGGATTCCTCGCTTCTCAGAGCGTCCCCATCGGCATTCCCTGAGGCTGGATCCAGAGGGTGGCTCTCAATGGGTTGTCTGCAAGAATTATCTCATAGCCGAAGTGACCTACACATCTTTAAACCGCCCTCTTCTTGCAGGTACGGTAGGATTGGTACCCGCACCTGTTTCACTGTGGGTGGAAATTTCTCTGCCAGCGCCCGCAACAGCAGAATGTAGCATCTTTCGCAGCAAGGCCTGGAAATGCTGCATTCTGCCAGCCCTCTGTGATGCTGGTAACATGTGTTAGTACCGGGTGTCTAAGTACGTTGCCACCCAGTACTGGTTCTTGCCCTTTATGCTTTTTATACGGGGGTTCCATTTGCACTAAATTGGAAGCGGTGGAGCTCCTGCTCATCGCCCAGAAGAGTGTCGTCCTCGGTCTGCTCCCCCCAGCCACGGACAACACCAGAGATCCCTGAAAATTTTAAAGTCCCCCTCAAAGCCTGCTCTTCATGCTCCTCCTCCTCCCCCCAGCCACCATCCTTTTCTGACTCCTCTTCAGACTCCTGCTGACTTGTCTCAGATGTGGTAGCCCCCCCATGGAATTTATTCAGCATTGCCACTTCCTCATCTTCCAGTTCCGGCTCCTCGACGGCTTGATTAATGACACAACGCAATGCATGCTCCAGAAAGAAGGCGTAAGGTAAGATGTCACTGATGGTGCACTGGCTGTGACTGACCAGTTTGGTGATCTCATCAAATGGCCGCAGAAGTCTGCATGCGATGCGCATGAGCAGCCACTGGCGCAGTGAAAAGAAACCAAGCTCCTCAGAACCTGTCCTGCTGAAGAGTTCGTACATGTAGTCATTAACGCCACGTTGCTGCGTCGGGCAGTCACAAATCAGACGTCTGACGGGCAGGTGGTGTAGCCGCTGAACGTCAGCAAGGCGAGCCATGGCTGTGTAATATCTTCTTAAATGGCCAGAGATTTTCGTGGCCTGCCGCAAGACGTCCTGGACCCCGGGGTATTTGTCAACGAATCGCTGAACGACTAAGTTCAGGACGTGTGCCATGTCGCACATTGTGGCACCGTTGTCGCACACCACTTTACCAACTGTCAAATTGAGCGGAGTTAGCCACTCATCGGCCCATGACCGCAGAGCTGAAAGCAGTGTATGTGTGGCTCTTGGCTTTAAGGCACAACAGCCGCACCACAGCATGGCAAAGTCTCACCTGGCACGTCAAATAGGTTCTGGGGAGCTTGGGGGTTCAGCGGAAGAGGCGGTAGCAGTGGAAAAGAAGGAGTCAGCCGAGGAGGAGACTAAGGATGGAGTAGGAGGAGGAGAAGAGGGAGGCCTGCATGCAATCCGTTGCGGTAACACCAAATCCACACGGGTGCCACGGGTTACATGCTTGACGGCCATCAGAAGGTTCACTCAGTGTGCAGTAAAATTATGTACCTTCCCTGCCTGTGTTTGCTAGACCACGTGTCTGTGGTCAGATGTATCTTGGCACCGACCCTTCTGGGAGAAATATTGTGCCAATGGCCACAAATTTTCTAGAGGCCTCCGAGTCCACTAGTTTATATGGTACTAGTTGGCGGGATAGCAGTTCCGACAAGCCAGAGGACAGCTGTTGGACAAGAGGGTTATCCGCCATTATCAACTTTTTATGCTCGAACATTTGGGCCACGGAAGCCTGCCTTCTGCCAGATGAACGCAACGACGGCACGGTGGAAGGTGGAGTGGAGGACAAATGGGAGGAGAGAGGAGAAGGAAAAGAGGCAGGACGCGGAGCGCCAAGAGTGTTGGTTTGTGGGTTCTGACGGTGTTGCTCCCACTGGGCTCGGTGATGTGAGGCCAGGTGCCTTCTTAAGGCGGTCGTCCCTAGGTGAGTGTTGGGCTTACCGCGACTTATGCGTTGACAGCACAGGCTGCAGATGGCAACACTATTGTCAGCAGCTGACACGTAAAAAAAAAAGTCCACACTGCGGAGTTATGTGCCAGCGTCCTGGGAGCGCAAGATGTGACCGGGCATGGTGGATTGCTCACTCCAGATACATTTGCAGTCTGCTTTTTGCCTCTTGTGCACTGCGAGTTCTGCCTGTTTCTCCTCCCTATCTGCTGCTCCGTCTCACCCCTCCTCTTCCTCTCTTGTGGGCACCCATGTGACGTCCATCAACATGTCATCATTGTCACTTTCACCACTACTGACACTAGAGATCTCGGAGTAGGCAGCAACAGCGGGGATTACCCTCCTTGGGCTGATCTGGGTACTGTCGTCAGACCGCTGGGTGGGGGCCATTGCTACCTCCTCTTCCTCATCCGATGCCAAGAATGGCTGTGCATCGGTAAGGTCTGGGAATGGATGTGAAAATAATTTCTCTAACTCGAGTGGAGGGGCTATGGTGGTGGTGGTGGTGTCTTTGATAGTGCACACAGCAGAGAGTGAGGAGGGTGCAGATAGAGAGGATGAGGAGGGTGCAGAATCTGGAATCTGTGAACTGAGTTCTGCCTCTGCTCTGACAGCTCATGCGTTATTATACTTTGCGATAATGAATATGCCCCTCCCCTCATTACATTCTCAGAAACAAGCAGAGCATGGATGTCATGCATTCACGTGTCATCTCTGTTTTAGAGCCACTCATTTTTTTTTTGCCTTTAGCAATACTGATGGATTATTGAGCTAATGCTGACCGAGTGAAGGCGGATGCTCCACAGACAGGATCCGTTTTTTCTGGGTAATTGTTCTGATGGATCAGAGAATGGGGAAAATGAATCAGTGACCTCAACACAAACTTACTGCTAACACCCTCTGCACTCTGTCGGGGGGGCTCTACTTGCATAAGCGTTTAATAGAACAGACATCTATGTGGAATCAGCTGACGAGGGTGTACAAGGAGTGCGCTTCTTCTTGGTGCTAACAGCTACCTGTAAGGCTGAGTTGACACTTGAGTTATTTGGTCAGTTTTGGCCCCGTGACCGCCCAAATAAGTGAAGTTTGCTGTGATTCTAAGAGCGACGCCTGTCATCTGCGTGTCATACTGACTCACAGCATTATTTCACTAGCAAAGCAGACTCCATATGCATGTTACTGCAAGGCATGCACAGTGTTCTAAACCACTATAAAGACTCTCAGCAGTCAGGAAATAGCAATTTTTTTACGTAATTCGCAGCAAATTTATTCGGAACGAACCGAATTTTGTTCTGAGGATCCGCTCTACAGTTTCATCTCAGCCCTGGCCACAGCATGCTTGCTGCTGTTTTTTTGCAGCCCTTCCTAAAGGGCCGACGAGCGTCACTTCCTGGGTTTTATGGGTTAGGTCATGTGACCTTGCTGACCAATCCTATTCCTCATGCGCATATATAAGTGGTTCAGCCCCCTTACCAGATGCCTCAGTGTCAAGGTCCTTGTGCTCTGCTTAGGTTCCTGATAACTACTTGGGTTCCTAACTCGTACCTGTGTTCCTGGATTCTGTTACTCATCTGATCCCTGCCAGCTTTCCTTGACTCTCCTGTTGCCGACCTGGATTGCCTGCCCTGACCTTTTTCCTGTCTGACTACATCTCTGCCTCATTCTTCAGTCCTGCACTGTTACTCCTGGTAACGATTTCACCTGCCTGACTATGCCTCTACTTCTGGTACCTTTCTCAGGTACCTCCTGGTCCGCCTGGACCAGCTATCTCATGTACCTATCCTCCTCAAGAGGTAGCGACCTGGTGTTCCCCTTGGGAAAGTCTATCCCCACCATTAGAGGTATTGTGAAGAATCGAGGGGTTCACTTAGACAACGCCCTTAGAGGAGGTAGGACACGTGGCTCAGTGGGTTCACACCCGCTGGTTTGTGATAATACCCCATACAGGAATGTGGATTTTGTTGCAGGGGAGCAACCGGACCACTACCTCCTGGAATAAGTCCAAGTGTAGTTGGTAACTGACCCACATGGTTTACGGACTCTGGTGCAGGCACCGGGAACTCAGGATTTCAAAAAATGCAGGAAAACTGCACAAAACCACCGCAGGAGTCTAAATAGGTACTAGGACTGGAAAATGTTTTTGGTAGATCCAGGAAGCACACTGTAAACACAGATAGCTTAGACACATGATAAGCTTGGTTACGACCACCGTGCAATCCAGTAGTGGTGGTCGTGCTTGCACACTATAGCAAAAAGCACTAAGCTATGTGAGCTCTTACGGTCCTGCCCACCAGGGAGGCGCTTTTTCCTATAGTGTGCAAGCACGACCACCACTACTCGATTACAGGATGGTCGTAACCATGAAAATGAGCTGTGTATAATATGATGGAAAAATGAATCTAGACCGTAAAGAAGGCAATATGGACAATCAGAATACATTAGTAAGTGCCTTGTATTAACTTTCTCTACATGATAAATGTCATTTGCTGAACTGAGACAACCCCTTTAACCTCTTCAGGACACATGACGTACCGGTACGTCATGTATAGTTCCGATCACCGCCTCGCTGCGAACTGCGCCAGAAATACACCTAATATAGACGTATTTCTTTTACAAAATAACCCCTTCTGTCTTTCTTTATACATATCCTCCATTTATGATCTGCTCCTAGCTTTGCATTCAAACACTACATAAAAAAACCTAAGCATGGAAACAACACATGTTTTTTTTTTTTTTAAGAAAAATAAAAAAAATTCCTCTGTGGAGCAGTATGGGAAAATACATTGGTACAAAAAGTGACATGGAAAACCACCATTAAAAACATACACTGGCACTCAAATTTTTTTCAAGCAGACCAAAAAACATTTCAGGAAAAAAAAAAAAAAGGGATATCCAAGGGGAAAAAAACTGCGGACAAGGAGGGACAAAGTCAGACCTAGCGCATGCTGCAAGTTAAAGGAAAAACACTACCGATCCAAAAAACACACAAAAACTATGCCTGTATGTCGTTAATTTAATATTTCTCGTAGATTCCCATACAACATCTGGAACTGGCGTTTTATGCATAAAAATGGCAGCCAAATCATATTTGCGAAAAAAACTCATGATTATTGCTAGGGATGAGTGAATCGACTTCGGATGAAACATCCGAAGTCGATTCGCATAACACTTCGTTCTAATACTGTACCTTGGAACCAAACCCGGGTTCGGGAAATGTTTTTTTTACAGTACAAATTAATTTATGAAGTTATTGCAAAAACTTCGGCTCATCGGAGCCAATACATTCTAATACTATACGCAGCTCCTGCTCCGTACAGTATTAGAACAAAGTTTTATGCAAATCGACTTCGGATGTTTCATCCAAAGTAGATTCCCTCATCCCTAATTATTGCACAATATAAGTGCAAGTAAATAAATGCCTGTTATGAGCAATGTATCTACGCATGGAAAAGGACAACATGTTAACAATGAATGTCAGTCATTGTTCAGTCATTTTTCCAAATTATATGCGTTTAGGGTACTTTGCATATGCGGTAGTGGATCAGGCTCCGACAGAGATTTTGCTGGATCTGGCATTGCCGGATTCTACAGTTTAGCACAAGATCCCCAGTGACACTAATGGGATCCCAGCTGTGATCCGGGAGCTTTGTGGCATAAATGCCAGATTTCGGCTGGAGAAAAACCATTGCGTGCAGCATTTTTTGTCCATCCGGTGTTTGTGACGGATCCAGCTACCAGATCAGACTTGCTGCAGATATGAACGTACCTTTAGATTTCTGTTCTTCTGATCCGGCAAAAGAAGAAAATTTAAAAATAACTGATCTGTCTAATTTTGAGCATCAGTTTGTATCAGTTTGTGTCACTTCGCTCAGAGAGAAGTTATTTTTGAAGGTATTTTTTCTCCCGTCAAAACTAAGACTATGTTCACATCTCTGTAAAGGAGATCTGGCGCAAATGCCGGTTGTCAGCCGGGCAAAAAAAAAACATTGCATGCAATGATTTTAGTCCAGCCGAAACCTGGCATTTATGCTGGATCACCGCCGGACCTCGTTGCAGTGAATGGGGATCCATCAGTGAAGTAGAGGATCCGGCAACACCGGATCCTTTGAGATCCAGCAGGCTGCTCTGCACCGGATCAACCTGCCAGATCTCCTAACTGAGATGTGAACGAAACCTAACTGATCTCTGACAGAAGTGACAAACTGATCATAGCTGAGGCACAAAATACGACAGGACAGTTACTTTTCTGTTCTTCTGACGGGTCAGAACTGAAAGCTAAATGCAGACACCGTGATCAGCCACTAGATGTCAGTGTAGTCCTGTAAATATTTAAACATAAATACAGTATATAAACATTTGGTAAACTATTCAGAAATTACATAATGTGTGTCCTTTACATACAGTACATTAGCTGATTGGTTCCTGCCACAAACAAGTGTTTTCCCAATCTAGAACAAGGAAACCACAACTAACAACATGAATCCAACAATCTCTATATATGTGTAACAAGAAAACCAAACAAAAACTGTTATAAAATAAAAGATCATGTGTGGAAACATAACTGCAAGACCAAACTACAAGCACCACACAGGTAGTACAATAATCATCTTTATTGTGTTGTATCCAAAAAGACATACAATACATAAATATAGAGAATAATAAATAAAAAGCAGTGCAGAGCAATGCTGTGAGACTGATAGCCCCACCGAGCTCTAGGTCCGCATGTATTAGTCCATCTCACTTAAAAGTATGTAGTTAGTAGTTCTGAATATTCAATCAGTGATCCAGATATGAGCTAAGTCACTACTAACACCAGTGCACAGATGTGAGCTAAGTCACTACTAACACCAGTGCACAGATATGAGCTAAGTCACTACTAACACCAGTGCACAGATATGAGCTAAGTCACTCACTAACACCAGTGCACAGATATGAGCTAAGTCACTACTAACACCAGTGCACAGATGTGAGCTAAGTCACTCACTAACACCAGTGCACAGATATGAGCTAAGTCACTCACTAACACCAGTGCACAGATATGAGCTAAGTCACTCACTAAAACCAGTGCACAGATATGAGCTAAGTCACTCACTAACACCAGTGCACAGATATGAGCTAAGTCACTCACTAACACCAGTGCACAGATATGAGCTAAGTCACTCACTAACACCAGTGCACAGATATGAGCTAAGTCACTCACTAACACCAGTGCACAGATATGAGCTAAGTCACTACTAACACCAGTGCACAGATATGAGCTAAGTCACTACTAACACCAGTGCACAGATATGAGCTAAGTCACTACTAACACCAGTGCACAGATATGAGCTAAGTCACTACTAACACCAGTGCACAGATGTGAGCTAAGTCACTACTAACACCAGTGCACAGATATGAGCTAAGTCACTACTAACACCAGTGCACAGATATGAGCTAAGTCACTACTAACACCAGTGCACAGATGTGAGCTAAGTCACTACTAACACCAGTGCACAGATATGAGCTAAGTCACTACTAACACCAGTGCACAGATGTGAGCTAAGTCACTACTAACACCAGTGCACAGATATGAGCTAAGTCACTACTAACACCAGTGCACAGATATGAGCTAAGTCACTACTAACACCAGTGCACAGATGTGAGCTAAGTCACTACTAACACCAGTGCACAGATATGAGCTAAGTCACTACTAACACCAGTGCACAGATATGAGCTAAGTCACTCACTAACACCAGTGCACAGATGTGAGCTAAGTCACTACTAACACCAGTGCACAGATGTGAGCTAAGTCACTACTAACACCAGTGCACAGATATGAGCTAAGTCACTACTAACACCAGTGCACAGATGTGAGCTAAGTCACTACTAACACCAGTGCACAGATATGAGCTAAGTCACTACTAACACCAGTGCACAGATATGAGCTAAGTCACTCACTAACACCAGTGCACAGATATGAGCTAAGTCACTCACTAACACCAGTGCACAGATATGAGCTAAGTCACTACTAACACCAGTGCACAGATATGAGCTAAGTCACTCACTAACACCAGTGCACAGATGTGAGCTAAGTCACTCACTAACACCAGTGCACAGATATGAGCTAAGTCACTCACTAACACCAGTGCACAGATATGAGCTAAGTCACTACTAACACCAGTGCACAGATATGAGCTAAGTCACTCACTAACACCAGTGCACAGATATGAGCTAAGTCACTACTAACACCAGTGCACAGATATGAGCTAAGTCACTACTAACACCAGTGCACAGATATGAGCTAAGTCACTACTAACACCAGTGCACAGATATGAGCTAAGTCACTACTAACACCAGTGCACAGATATGAGCTAAGTCACTACTAACACCAGTGCACAGATATGAGCTAAGTCACTACTAACACCAGTGCACAGATATGAGCTAAGTCACTACTAACACCAGTGCACAGATATGAGCTAAGTCACTACTAACACCAGTGCACAGATATGAGCTAAGTCACTACTAACACCAGTGCACAGATGTGAGCTAAGTCACTACTAACACCAGTGCACAGATGTGAGCTAAGTCACTACTAACACCAGTGCACAGATATGAGCTAAGTCACTACTAACACCAGTGCACAGATAGTGAGCTAAGTCACTACTAACACCAGTGCACAGATATGAGCTAAGTCACTACTAACACCAGTGCACAGATATGAGCTAAGTCACTCACTAACACCAGTGCACAGATATGAGCTAAGTCACTCACTAACACCAGTGCACAGATATGAGCTAAGTCACTACTAACACCAGTGCACAGATATGAGCTAAGTCACTCACTAACACCAGTGCACAGATGTGAGCTAAGTCACTCACTAACACCAGTGCACAGATATGAGCTAAGTCACTCACTAACACCAGTGCACAGATATGAGCTAAGTCACTACTAACACCAGTGCACAGATATGAGCTAAGTCACTCACTAACACCAGTGCACAGATATGAGCTAAGTCACTACTAACACCAGTGCACAGATATGAGCTAAGTCACTACTAACACCAGTGCACAGATGATGAGCTAAGTCACTACTAACACCAGTGCACAGATATGAGCTAAGTCACTACTAACACCAGTGCACAGATATGAGCTAAGTCACTACTAACACCAGTGCACAGATATGAGCTAAGTCACTCACTAACACCAGTGCACAGATATGAGCTAAGTCACTACTAACACCAGTGCACAGATATGAGCTAAGTCACTACTAACACCAGTGCACAGATATGAGCTAAGTCACTACTAACACCAGTGCACAGATGTGAGCTAAGTCACTACTAACACCAGTGCACAGATGTGAGCTAAGTCACTACTAACACCAGTGCACAGATATGAGCTAAGTCACTACTAACACCAGTGCACAGATATGAGCTAAGTCACTACTAACACCAGTGCACAGATGTGAGCTAAGTCACTACTAACACCAGTGCACAGATGTGAGCTAAGTCACTACTAACACCAGTGCACAGATATGAGCTAAGTCACTACTAACACCAGTGCACAGATATGAGCTAAGTCACTACTAACACCAGTGCACAGATGTGAGCTAAGTCACTACTAACACCAGTGCACAGATATGAGCTAAGTCACTACTAACACCAGTGCACAGATATGAGCTAAGTCACTCACTAACACCAGTGCACAGATATGAGCTAAGTCACTCACTAACACCAGTGCACAGATATGAGCTAAGTCACTCACTAACACCAGTGCACAGATATGAGCTAAGTCACTCACTAACACCAGTGCACAGATGTGAGCTAAGTCACTACTAACACCAGTGCACAGATGTGAGCTAAGTCACTACTAACACCAGTGCACAGATATGAGCTAAGTCACTACTAACACCAGTGCACAGATGTGAGCTAAGTCACTACTAACACCAGTGCACAGATATGAGCTAAGTCACTACTAACACCAGTGCACAGATATGAGCTAAGTCACTACTAACACCAGTGCACAGATATGAGCTAAGTCACTCACTAACACCAGTGCACAGATATGAGCTAAGTCACTCACTAACACCAGTGCACAGATATGAGCTAAGTCACTCACTAACACCAGTGCACAGATATGAGCTAAGTCACTACTAACACCAGTGCACAGATGTGAGCTAAGTCACTCACTAACACCAGTGCACAGATATGAGCTAAGTCACTACTAACACCAGTGCACAGATATGAGCTAAGTCACTACTAACACCAGTGCACAGATGTGAGCTAAGTCACTGCTAACACCAGTGCACAGATATGAGCTAAGTCACTACTAACACCAGTGCACAGATGTGAGCTAAGTCACTGCTAACACCAGTGCACAGATATGAGCTAAGTCACTACTAACACCAGTGCACAGATATGAGCTAAGTCACTACTAACACCAGTGCACAGATATGAGCTAAGTCACTCACTAACACCAGTGCACAGATATGAGCTAAGTCACTCACTAACACCAGTGCACAGATATGAGCTAAGTCACTCACTAACACCAGTGCACAGATATGAGCTAAGTCACTACTAACACCAGTGCACAGATGTGAGCTAAGTCACTACTAACACCAGTGCACAGATATGAGCTAAGTCACTACTAACACCAGTGCACAGATATGAGCTAAGTCACTCACTAACACCAGTGCACAGATATGAGCTAAGTCACTACTAACACCAGTGCACAGATATGAGCTAAGTCACTCACTAACACCAGTGCCATATTCACTAAGAAGTAGTATTTATCATATTGTCATAAATATCAATATATAATAAGGAAATAATCAGACCAAACTACTGCCATAATAATGCCTGACATTCGAGCGGCTAACTGCCCTAGTACCTTGAGACACGAGGCGGACGGCGTTCCGTTTGTCTGTCTGTCCTGCTTGTATCCAGCGCTAAACGCGTAGAGCAGAGCAGAGGATAACGCAGCAATATTAGCACAGACTATAAGATATAGATACTAGGGCAGAGGATAACGCAGCAATATTAGCACAGACTATAAGATATAGATACTAGGGCAGAGGATAACGCAGCAATATTAGCACAGACTATAAGATATAGATACTAGGGCAGTTAGCCGCTCGAATGTCAGGCACCACTCCCTGGTCGGAACTGTTACCAGGCGGAGAAGTGGGGAAATAAGCAGGGAGCAGAGATAATCGCACCCACTGTGGCAGCCCACGCGGCTGCGGTGTCGTGATTATGCCCCTATCTTTACTGTAGCCGTCGCGGTCTCTGGTTTATATATGCTACAATACAGAGAAAGCGGCGGTCTGTAATTATTTGGTGATATAGAGATCCTTCCTCTTTTTAATGCAGACCTAATAAAGATTTTGGAGTTTTACTTCTTATTCGACGTTTCTAAGTACCGTGAGCACAATTGATACTGAAATAATCCCGAGTACCCCCTTTTTCAATGAATTTTTCTCATAGGGACCCACTTCCAGGAGGTGGCGCTGGTGAGATGGTTCTCATTTTTTTTGGAGATAACTTTGCATATAAAGAGAACCTGTCACTACAATCTGCAGGCACCATGTTATAGAGCAGGAGGAGCTGAGCAGACTGATGTATAGTTTTATGGGGAAAGATTCAGTAAGACCTATAATTTATACATTTATATACATGTATTTGCTTTTTGTAAGAACTATCGGTACGGTCCATATGGCTTCAGTATGGTTTCCATGGCTGTTCCGTTTTTTGCGGACATGGAACGGAACCATGAATGAGTTAGGCTACTTTCACACTGGCGTTTTGTCTTTCCGTTTCTGAGATCCGTTCAGGCTCTCACAAGCGGCCCAAAACGGATCAGTTTTGCCCTAATGCATTCTGAATGGAAAAGTATCCGCTCAGAATGCATCAGTTTGCCTCCGATCAGTCTCCATTCCATTTTAGAGGAGGACACCAAAACGCTGCTTGTCCGTCTGATGAAACAGAGCCAAACGGATCCGTCCTCTCAAAAAATGTAAGTCAATGGGGACGGATCCGTCTTCTATGATACAATCTGGCACAATAGAAAACTAATCTGTCCTTTATTGACTTTTAATGGTGTTCAAGACGGATCCGTCTTGGCTATGTTAAAGATAATACAAACGGGTCCGTTCTGAACGGATGCAGACAGTGGTATTATCTGAACGGATCTTCACCAAACGCGAGTGTGAAAGTAGCCTTAACTTTAGACTCAACCCATTTTTACACCCCCTACATATACTGGTCATGTGATACTCCCTTTTCTACAGCTTTTTGCAGCTTTGATAGTTTGGTTTCAAGCTGGTGTTTTTCTTGCATTGGTTTCTCCCTCTTGCTATTGGTTGTATTATGGCTGACGACTCCGAGGAAGAGGTTCTCTTGTGCTGGCTGCATAGTCGGCGACAACAACAGCAGCCAACTATGCTGGATGAGGAACCGAGGAGCAGGCATTGGGTGCACCCAATTCTCTGTCAGCGGCGCAGGAAGGGTCACCTCCACGCGCTGTACACGGATCTGCGACAGCATCATGATGCATTTCATCGGTATTGTCGTATGTCTGTGAGCAGCTTTGACAGTTTGTTAGCGGCTCTGCGTCCTGGCCTCGCACGTCAGGACACAAATATGAGGCGCTGCATTTCACCCGAGGAACGGCTCATCGTGACGTTGAGGTAAGTTGAATGTTGTCTTTGTTGCTCATGTTTTGTGTTGTCAAATAGATATATTGTTGTTAATGTATTATATACAGTATATAGATATGTAAATGTAAAAGACAAAAGAGGCCACAGCCTTTTTATAAGGTGTCAACATGTGTAGTCCTTTTATTCACACATGCGACAAATGAGTCCACTTAACCGGGAATGTTTGCTGGTTTGAAAACAGTCCCAATACATTAGGTAAAAAGTCACATGGGTGACTAAAAGGACTACACATTTTGACACATTATGAAAGGGCCATGGTCTCTTTTGTCTTTAATTGATGGTGGACGTTTGGGTACATCTGAACTGTGGGAACTCAGTGTTGTTCATTTTCAACTGAATGTGCTCGCCAGATGTTATTATATATATATTAGTGTGTATAGATAAAATAATGACATGTAGCAGTGCAAGGCTTGTTAAAAGTAATTATATTATTTTTTTTAGATTTATGGCAACTGGGACACAGTGATGCCAGAGCCCAAGGCTGAGGATTGGATCCGAATTGCTGAGGGATTTCATCTAGATGCGCAGTTTCCAAACTGCTTAGGGACAATAGATGGCAAACACATAGGTATTAAGAAGCCGCCTCAATCTGGGTCCCGGTTCTACAATTATAGGCAATGCTTTTCAGTAGTGCTGTTGGCCTTGGCAGACACTACTTATAAGTTTATAATTGCGGATATTGGGGCCTATGGGAGCACTGCACATGCACGCATTTTCAGTTCTTCTACAAACCAGATTCCCAAAAAGTTGGGACACTAAGCAAATTGTGAATAAAAACTGAATGCAATGATGTGGAGATGGCAAATGTCAATATTTTATTTGTAATAGAACGTAGATGACAGATCAAACGTTTAATCTGAGTAAATGTATCATTTTAAAGGAAAAATACGTTGATTAAAATTTTCACGGTGTCCACAAATCCCAAAAAAGTTGGGACAAGTAACAATAAGAGGCTGGAAAAAGTAAATTTGAGCATAACGAAGAGCTGGAAGACCAATTAACACTAATTAGGTCAATTGGCAACATGATTGGGTATAAAAAGAGCTTCTCAGAGTGGCAGTGTCTCTCAGAAGCCAAGATGGGTAGAGGATCACCAATTCCCACAATGTTGCGCAGAAACATAGTGGAGCAATATCAGAAAGGTGTTACCCAGCGAAACATTGCAAAGACTTTGCATCTATCATCATCAACTGTGCATAACATCATCCGAAGATTCAGAGAATCTGGAACAATCTCTGTGCGTAAGGGTCAAGGCCGTAAAACCATACTGGATGCCCGTGATCTCCGGGCCCTTAAACGACACAGCACCACAAACAGGAATGCTACTGTAAAGGAAATCACAGAATGGGCTCAGGAATACTTCCAGAAACCATTGTCAGTGAACACAATCCACCGTGCCATCCGCCGTTGTCAGCTGAAACTCTACAGTGCAAAGAAGAAGCCATTTCTAAGCAAGCTCCACAAGCTCAGGCGTTTTCACTGGGCCAGGGATCATTTAAAATGGAGTGTGGCAAAATGGAAGACTGTTCTGTGGTCAGACGAGTCACGATTCAAAGTTCTTTTTGGAAATCTGGGACGCCATGTCATCCGGACCAAAGAGGACAAGGACAACCCAAGTTGTTATCAAAGCTCAGTTCAGAAGCCTGCATCTCTGATGGTATGGGGTTGCATGAGTGCGTGTGGCATGGGCAGCTTGCATGTCTCAAAAGGCACCATCAATGCAGAAAAATATATTCAGGTTCTAGAACAACATATGTTCCCATCCAGACGTCATCTCTTTCAGGGAAGAGCCTGCATTTTTCAACAAGATAATGCCAGACCACATTCTGCATCAATCACAACATCATGGCTGTGTAGGAGAAGGATCCGGGTACTGAAATGGCCAGTCTGCAGTCCAGATCTTTCACCTATAGAGAACATTTGGCGCATCATAAAGAGGAAGGTGCAACAAAGAAGGCCCAAGACGATTGAACAGTTAGAGGCCTGTATTAGACAAGAATGGGAGAGCATTCCTATTTCTAAACTTGAGAAACTGGTCTCCTCGGTCCCCAGACGTCTGTTGAGTGTTGTAAGAAGAAGTGGAGATGCCACACAGTGGTGAAAATGGCCTCGTCCCAACTTTTTTGGGATTTGTTGACACCATGAAATTCTGTTTCAACATATTTTTCCCTTAAAATGGTACATTTTCTCAGTTTAAACTTTTGTTCTGTGATTTATGTTCTATTCTGAATAAAATATTAGAAGTTGGCACCTCCACATCATTGCATTCAGTTTTTATTCACGATTTGCATAGTGTCCCAACTTTTTGGGAATCCGGTTTGTAGATGGAGTGAGAGACTTCATGCCAACCAACTTGCCCTTCCAGAGCCCAGAAGGCTGCCCGGTTCTGCGGGACCACCGGCTCTATTTGTAATTGTGGCTTTGACACCACATGTCATGCGACCCTTCCCCAGACGCAACCTGGATGACAAATGATGTATATTCAACTATCGGCTGAGTAGAGCCCGTCGGTATGTTGAGTGTGCGTTTGGACTACTTACACACAAGTGGAGAGTATTACTGTCATCTTTACAGATGGCACCGGAGAATGGCACCCTGGTTATTCAAGCATGTGAGATCCTGCATAACTTCGTCAGGATTCATGATGCTCCCTTAGATGCTAGTTTGGAGGAATCAGAAACATATTCTTCCTCATCTGGAGGATTGGGTCTGACTCGTCATGGCCGGCCTGGAACTTCAGGATTTGCAGTTCGAGAACTCTATGCCGAGCACTTCTGTAGCCCTGACGGTGCATTACCGTGGCAGATGGACACAGTTCTGGGCAGACAATAATTACATCTGGACTCGGCCTAGTTTTGTTTTAACTTTTATTTGTAGACAGCTTTTATTTATTTTTTTAAAGATAGTGTAGGGACTCGCAAGACAAAGAGGACCCTTGACGTGGGCTTGCGGGCTGGGATTGATAGCAGGACTAAATATGTTTGCAAAACTGATCTTGATTGCCAGTGCGCCTTAAAATGGGTACAAGTATACATAATTGTAAGCTGACATATTTAGCTCTACTGTAATCCTCAAATACCTCTTTTAAGGTTGTAATAACCACATAAAACATGTATTGTGATGTGTGTTATGTGTAAATGTAGGCACATTTAGTTGATTTGTGCTAGCCAATACTCATGGATGCATAAACTGCGCCCCTCAAGCTGTTGACAAAGTACATAGCGCCATCATGGCCTGGCAGCCTACAGCTATTATTCGCCACCAGGGCCTGTTT
Source organism: Bufo gargarizans (assembly GCF_014858855.1). NCBI lineage: Eukaryota > Metazoa > Chordata > Amphibia > Anura > Bufonidae > Bufo > Bufo gargarizans. The sequence continues at coordinate 151,511,395 of NC_058087.1, read as the reverse complement.
ATAGAGTAGTATTTTGTCAGCAGATGTGGTGCTGCAGGTTGGCCATCCTGGAAAGACTAGCAACAAACTGACACTTGAAGGCACTGTCCAAGGTACCATAAGTGTATGGGCCTGGTATTTGAAGGAGCTAACATACAAATCTGATTAAAAAAAAATCCACTTCAGCTTTCTATATATGGGCTAACGTCTAATTAAATTTAGTACACCTAATTTGTGATAAAGTATTTTGTAAGTTATGTGTACTTGATAAATGTGAACATCATTAAAATACATGCAAACCAATGTAAAATATTTATTGTTAAAGAAATATAAATAAAATGTCTTTATTTTCAGCATTACAAATAAAAGTCATAACAGAATAATTATATGTCAAATAATTCCCTGGTGAAAGGGCCACGCACAGGGCCTGGTTGGCCACGCACAGGGCCTGGTTGGCCACGCACAGGGTCTGGTTGGCCACTTACAGGGCCTGGTTGGCCACTCACAGGACTTGGTTCCCAACCTACAGGGCCTGGTTGCCCACCCACAAGACCTTGGGGTTGGTATTATGGGTGTGCCAGGAAATAGGTCTGTGGCCACATTGGCTCACGGTCCTGTGAATAAGGGGCTGGGTGGGGATGTGTTTGGGAAAAACTTGGGCCTGGCTGGGGATCCGCTGCCATGGCCACTGCACGGTGCTTCATGTTATCAAGGAATCAATGTAATTCCATTTGATCCAGTGAAGAGTCTATGATAGCAGCAACAGTGGCCATAGCGCTCCATATGCATTCGTTTTTTTTTTGCAGAACCATTGACTTGAATGGAGCCACGGAACATGATTTGCAGACAATAATAGGACAAGACTCAAAATGTAGCGGAACGGAAACATGGAAATACATAAACTGAATGCTCACGGAGTAACTTCCATTTTTTTTGCAGACCCATTGAAATGAATTGTTGTGCATACGGTCCGCAAAAAAAAAAACGCAACGGAAAATGAAAAAATGTACGGTCGTGTGAACGAGCCCTGAGACAGATAGTGATGCCTCATAAAATATTCATTAATTAACATTCCCCAATGTGTACTTTATGTTGGCATCATTTTAGTAATGGAATTTTTTTTTTTTAGGACGTTAGAAGGTTTAGAATTTTAGAAGCAATTTTTTAAATTTTTAAGAAAATTTCCAAAATCAACTTTTTAAGGACCAGTTAAGTTCTGAAGTCACTTTGTAGGGCTTACATAATAGAACCAACCCATAAATGACCCAATTTTAGGAACGACACCTGTCAAAATATTTAAAACTGGTTTTAGAAATGTTGTTAACCGTTTAGGTATTCCACAGGAATTAAAGCAAAATAGAGGTGAAATTTGAAAATGTCACTATTTTTTTTAGCAGATTTTCCATTTTAATTAATTTTTTCCTGGAACACATCAAGAGTTAACAACAAAACAAACCTCAATATTTTTTACCTTGATTCTGCAGTTTGCAGAAACACCCCATATGTGGTCATATACCGCTGTTTGGGCGCATAACGGGGCACAGAAGACAAGGAGTGCCATATGGTTTTTGGAGGGCAGATATTGCTGGGTGCTATGTTGCATTTGAAGAGACCCTGAGGACATTATGTAAACTATACCACACAAGGAATTTTTAAGGGGTGTAGCGAGCACTCCACTCAACAGCTGTTTCATAGAATTTTTAATACTTAGGTGTGAAAATAAAAAAATAACATTTTTTTTTAAAGAAAATGGTGCTTTTAGACCCAAACTTTCTTTTTCACAAAAAAAACTGGATAATATCCCCCCACAATTTGCTACCCACTTTTTCCTAAATACAGTAACACTCCAATTGTGGTAGTAAACTGTTATTTGGGGATACGCCAGGGCTTAGAAGGGAATGAGCGGCATCTCGATTTTCTAACATGGAATTTTCTGTTAAGCTGCATGAGGGCTTATTTTATGCGAGACAAGCTGTAGTTTTTATTGGCACCATTTTGGGGTACATTTGGCTTTCTGGTTGCTTTTTATCTAATTTTTGGGGAGGTCTATGTCTATTTTTTTTTCTATTTTTACATTTTACCCAATAAAATTTTTTGGGGAAAACAAAATCTTGTTTTTGTGTTGCCATTTGTTGCCATAATTTTTCTGGCTATAGTCATCAGTGAGGGTTTGTTTTTTGCAGGACAATTGATATTATGTTTTTTGTAATGTGAGGTGACAAAAAAAAAGCTGTTTTGGCATAATTTTTATTTGTTTTTTTTTTACACCGTTCACTTTATGGGGTAGATCATGTGATATTTTTGTAGAGCCAATTGTTACGGATGCGGCAATACCAAATATGTCAAATTTTTCATTTTTTTAAATATTTTACACAATAAGAGCATTTTTTTGAAAAAAAATCATGTTTTTGTGTTTCAATTTTCATAGAGCCATATATTATTTTTTCTGGCTATGGTCTTGTGTGGGGGCTCACATTTTTTGTGGGATGAGGTGATATTTTTTTTGCTACCATTTTGGGTACATACAACTTTTTGATTTTAGGAGGTGATCGCACAAAAAAATCAGTTTTGGTGCACTGTTTATTTATATTTTTTTTTTACGGTGTTGATCATATGATATTATTTTAGAGCCAGTCGTTGCGGACGCGGTCATTTTATTTTTTTCTTCTATTTTTAACATTTTTAAAATAACGGATTCGGGGGGGAATCTTTTTCATACAAGACCTCTGGGGGGACAATTAACTTCATTTATTTTATTTTTTTACTATTGATTTCTCCTGCAACTGGGGCTGACATAGTAGCCCCAGTAACAGGGGAAATACACCCCCCAGAGGGGCTGCACAGCATAATACAGCGCTGTACAGTCTCAGTGCAGGGCTGATCGAGGTCTTTGGAAGACCCGACAGCTCCTGCACTCCCCCAGCCCCGGCAGTCACATTACCACCGGGCCGGGATAGGAAGCGGCATAGCGCTTCCTGATCTGTATACACAGCGCTAGTTGAGCTCTGTGTATATAGTGAACTAGAAGGCAGGGACATACAAGAACGGTCACTGACAGCGGGCCCCCCGCTTGGCAGCTGCATGATTAGCGGGCAGCTGCCATCTCTGAAATGACGTTCGATAACATCCATTCAGAGATAAACCCGACCGCCCATAGGACGTTTATAGTCAATGGGTGGTTGGGAAGTGGTTAAAGGGGTTGTCTCATCTCAGACAATGGGGGCATATCGCTAGGACATGCTCCCATTGTCATATAGGTGCGGGTCCCAGCAGTTGGACCGCCACCTATAAGACAATGGGGACATATCCTAGCAATATGCCCCCATCGTCTGTGATGAGGCAACCCCTTTAAAGAGACCAGCCCTGTATAGGGACTTGCTGGAAGTACTCTATGGTATGGAGACTTATTGGAAATGTTCCATGGGAGATACCTTTTTGCATATTCGTTTCCCAAGGAGCATTGCTAATAGGTCTCCATACCATAGAGTACTTTAAAGGGTTATGTCATGATGGATGTAAAAAATGAAGACATCATATAGTACACAGCAATCTCTTTCTAACAAAGCTAGAATCAGCCGTGTACCTCACATGGGTCCAGAGATCTCCTCATTCACTGTCTGCTAGATTACCTTCAGCCTGGCAGCTCAGGGGACATGTCCTTTCTGCTGCAGCTTTCTCCATGTATCTGCCACAGCACATTTGACCAGCTCAGTGAGACGGACAAAAAATAAAAAAACAAACAGCAGGTGGCGCTATACAGATACATTTTATTGAATAACTCAGTAGCTATACTAAATGTTTAACCACTTTACGTCCGCCCATAGGATATAAACATCCTATGGGTGGACCTCTATTTCTGAAAGCACGTTTTAAAACGTCCTTTCAGAAATAGCAGCTGCACGCTAATCGTGCAGCTGCTGATCGGGTTGCCCGCTGTCAGTGACAGCAGGGCAACCCAGAGATAAGGCATGGACAGTGCCCAGGTGTCCCTGCCTTCTAGATCGCTGCAGACACAGCGCTCACCGAGCGCTGTGTATGCAGAGCAGGAAGCGCTATGCGCTTCCTGTTCCGGCCCGGCGGTCATGTGACCGCCGGGACCGGAGAGTGCAGGAGCTGTGTGAGGTCTTTCACAGACCCCGATCAGCCCTGCACTGAGGCTGTACAGCGCAGAATCACGCTGTACAGCCTCTCTGGGGGGTGCATTTCTCCTGTAACTGGGGCTACTATGTCAGCCCCAGTTACAGGAGAAATCAACAGTGAAAAAGAAAAGAAAAAGTGAAGCAAATGTCCCCCAGAGGTCTTGTATGACCTTATGGGGGACGAAAAGTGTAAAAAAAAATAAAGGGTTGAAAAAATAAAATAAAAAAAAGTTTCACATGTAAAAAAAAAGGTCCCCAAGTAAGGAATAAAAAAAATAAATTTAAAAATAGAGAAAATAAAATAAAATAGACATGTTTGGTATTGCCTACATAAGAAAATCTCTCAAAAAATAAAAAAAAACTATAGCTCTTAGAACATGGAGACACTAAAACATCATTTTTTGGTTTCAAAAATGCTATTATTATGTTAAAGTGAAACAAATAAAAAAAGTATACATATTAGGTATTGCCGCGTCCGTAAAAAACAGCTCTATAAAAATATCACATGAGCTAACCCCTCAGATGAACACTGTAAAAAAAAAAAAAAACTGTGTCAAAACAAGCAATTTTTGTCACCTTGCATCACAAAAGGTGCAACACCAAGTGATCAAAAACGCGTATGTCCCACAAAATGGTACCAATAAAACCGTCACCTCATCCCGCAACAAATGAGCCCCTACAGCTCTCAGAACATGGACACATTAAAACATAATTTTTTTGTTTCAAAAATGCTATTATTGTGTAAAACTTTAATAAATGAGAAAAAGTATACATATTAGGTATCGCCACGTCCGTAACAATCTGCTCTATAAAAATGTCACTGAACCCCTCAGGTGAACGCTGTAAAAATAAATAAATAGAAACTGTGCTAAAACAACCAATTTTTTGGTCACCTTGCCCCATAAAGTGTTATAATGAATGATCAAAAAATCATATGTACCCAAAAAGAGTACTAATAAAACTGGCACCTTATCCCCTAGTTTCCAAAATGGGGTCACTTCTTAGGAGTTTCTACTGTAAGGGTGCATCAGGGGGCTTCAAATGGAACATGGCATCTAAAAACCATGTGGAGTTCCTTTTCTTCTGCGCCCTGCCGTGTGCCCATACAGCAGTTTATGACCACATGTGTCGTGTTTCTGTAAACCGCAGAATCTGGGTAATAAATATTGAGTTTTGTTTGGCTGTTAACCATCGATGTGTTAAAGAAAAAATTGGATTAAAATGGAAAATCTGCCAAAAAAGTGAAATTTAAAAATTTGATCTCCATTTTCCTTTAATTCTTGTGGAACGCATAAAGGGTTAACAAAGTTTGTAAAATCGGTTTTGAATACCTTGAGGGGTGTAGTTTCTACAATGGGGTCATTTATGGGGGTATCCACTATGTAGGCCCCACAAAGTGACTTCAGACCTGAACTCGTCCTTATAAAGTGGGTTTTGGCAATTTTCTTAAAAATTTGAAGAATTTCTTCTAAACTTCTAAGCCTTCTAACGTCCTAAAAAAATTAAATGACATTTCCAAAATGATGCCAACATAAAGTAGACATATGGGGTATGTTAAGTAATAAATATTTTATGAGGTATCACTTTCTGTTTTAAAAACAGAGAAATTGAAATTTAGAAAATTGCGAATTTTTTAAATTTTTGGGTAAATTTGGGATTTTTTCATAAATAAAGGTGAAATATTTTGACTCAAATTTATGACTATCATGAAGTACAATGTGTCACGAGAATTTGGATAAATAAAGGCGTTCCAAAGTTATTACCACATAAAGTGAGACATGTCAGTTTTGCAAAATTAGGCCTGGTCAGGAAGGGGGCAAATGGCCCAGATGGGAAGTGGTTAATAAGATGCAATTACAAAAGTATTCAGATCCAAGTGCTGGTTTGAAAAATGTAGAATATGTTTTGTGACACAACCCCTTTAAGGAGATTCAGTACCCCGCCTAAGATGCATCCTAAAGGAATACTTCAGGTCGAGTGTAGACCCTGCGGTGTGTCCATCATGCCTGTGGCTGCATGTTCATATAGTCACCATTACTCAGTTTATACTGTTGGGGTTCGTAGATCGTACTGCACAGTGATCATTTGGCCTCCTCCTCCAGTTCTTGTTACTGACAGCGATCACGTTACTGCCGCAGGCAGCAATATTTAGGCTGTGCTTTCACGCAATCGCCACGAGGTGGCAGTGTACTCCACAGCGCTGCAAAATTGCCATGGTTTCTCAACAAGTATACAGTAGGTGAAGCACGTTTTTTATGTGCGTCCACTGTGTTAAAAATTGGTGGCAATTTGCTGCAAACTGCGGCGGCGCACAGCACACTACCATTGTGCAGCCACTATGTGAAAACTTGCCTTAATAAAGGTAACTCTGAAATGAACTATTTTATTAGAAAAAAAAACTGTATATGATCATGGGCAAGGTCTTTAGGGGTATAGACACGCATATTTGTCCTTTATACTTTCGCTCCTTTTATGATCCACTCCTGACTTTGGCTTCCAAAACTCCATCAGGAAACCTGACCGTGTGGCCGTACCCTTAGGGCGCATCCACATGACCGTAGTGTTTTGCAGATCCACAAAACACAAATACCGGCCCATGTGCATTCCACAATTTGTGGACCGGAAATGGCCGCCTCTATCATAGAAAATGCCTATTCTTCTCCGCAATTGCCGACAAGAATAGGACATGTTCTATATATATTTTTTGCAGGGCCACAGAACTGAGCAACGGATGCGGACAGCACACGGTGTGCTGTCCACAACTTTTGCGTCCCCATTGAAAAGAATGGGTCTGCACCCGTTCCGCAAAATTGTACATCTATACGGTCGTGTGAATGAGCCCTTATGCTAAGCTCATACGATGGATAAGAATAATGTCATAATCCGTACAGTATCCCGTGGTAGAAACCTCTGTGGTTTCTACCGTGGCTTTAAATGGCGCAGTGTCGCTCTCTCTCTATCTCCTTTGAATGGAAGATTAAACCATGAGCAGGCTCCCTCAGCGGCTTTCTGAGAGGTAACCTCGCCAAGATGGATGTGTCTTGGCGCAGTCAGGAAAACCACAAAAACAATGGGAGGCGGTTTCAGCACAGAACCAACACTGGTGCCCAGGCCAAGTAAATGTCACCACCAAGATTCTGTAAAGAGTGATCAGACCACAAAATACAGGAACCTGTTATAACTGCGGCCTGTGTTTTGCACTTAGTAGGTCATGTAGCAGACATGATTACAGTATATTTGTCCACCGAATGTCTGCAAACGCACAAAACACAGTCAGAGGTCACTTTATTTTGGCTGCAGGTTGGTGTCTCTAAGGAGAAAGCCAGAACCCAGCGCAAGCGGCTGAATAGCAATTCTATAGCCACAGTTCATGATCGGTGGGAGGTTTTTAAACTAAATTGGTTCTTTCTATAGTAGATATAAAAAAAAAGTGTTAAGTAAGGAACAGAGTTGCCAATTAGAAATTTTCTTTTTCCTGGACAACTTAACCCAAAATCATGGACAGCTAAATTTTTTTTACGGACAAATTGGAAAACCATAATGAATGATAAAGATGATAAGTAATACATGTCTATTAGAGATGAGCGAATTTCATGTTATGAAATTCGTTCACTCTTCGCTTGGTGATAAAAGGGGAATTGCGTTATGGATTCCGTTACCACGGACCACAACGCAATTCTATGACGGAATGTATAACAGATCCGTTATTCATTCCGTCATAATAGAAGTCTATTGGCTGCAAAATGGATCCGTCCTGTGTCCGTTATGCAGGAGAGGACTCCCCTGCATAACGGAACGGATCTGTTATGCAGCCCATAGACTTCTATTATGACGGAATGAAGGCATTCCGTTATGCATTCCGTCATGGAATTGCGTTATGGTCCGTGGTAACGAAATCCATAACGCAATTCACATTATACCACAACCGGAACCGAAAACAAAAATATGAAATTAGCTCATCCCTAATTATAATATTGAAAAAATAATAATCCTGAGTGTTACTGTATATACAGTATAATGACGGTGTATGTGGACGGTGGATACAATTAAGGGTACATTAACATCTGCGGTCGAGGCTCCGTTTGGGGACTCCATCACAGATTTGATCAAAAACAGCAGTTGAGAAAAGTTCTGCGTGCTGGACTTTTTTCTCTGCTAAAAAAGGTATTCTCCCATTTGGAAACCGAACAGGTCCCATTAGAGTCAATGGAATCTGTTTGGCTGCATTTCTGTCAGTCATGTGCTGGATCTGGCACTTCCGTTATTATCATCATTCTGCTCTTATAATGGAGCAGAACAACGGAAATAAAGAACGCTGATGTGAAGGAGGCCTTAGTGCATCCACATTCCTGCTGGATGAGCTCAGCATATCCTGATGACAAGAACGTCTCTCTTCTCTTCATTGATTCCCAGATGTTCAGGATGAAGGATGAACACGATCTGCAACATGGGGTTAATGGGGGAGATTGATCAATGTATTTTTTCTGCATAATGGCAGTGAAAAACATGGCATTTGGTTGTGTCACCATTTATGATACTTGTGCCATTGTCATATAAAGTCGGCAGAGCCTCAGAGATAGACTCTGGTATTGGGTTTGCCATTACATTTAATAGAGAATGGCGTAACTAGCAAATTTCTAAATCACTTCATTTAAAAACATGCCTGCATCAACCTGAAAAAAAATGCAAAGTCATAGCCCCTAGGGGTCTCACTTCCACCTAATTTGCAGTCCACTGCCTGTTGTCAGGCAAGATCTGCCCCAGTAACAAAAACACAGAAGACGTCTGTCTGAGAGGAAGTGGGGGCATGCCAGAGCTAGCTGAGATTGTGAGCCTGATAAAATAATTGCTTCTACACAGCTTTTGAATATTATAATAGCATCCTGTGCATCTGTAAGTGTGATTTCCCCTCCATATCTGTTCTGTGAGCTCCGAAGCTGAAAACAAGTAAGGGTAAGGGTATCAGAGCAGTAGGGAGATGCCTACTGCTTGTGAGAGAAATGCATCTAGCTGTGCAACTAAAACAGGGGATAATATGGCTGAAAAAGACACTTTAAGGAGACATTTCTAATTTTTCTATGAGACCCTTGATTTATATGTACACTCCTAGCAGAAATGTTACCTTAAAGTCATTGCTGTTATTTAGTTCCTATATACCGTATTTTTCGCCCCATAAGACGCACTTTTTCTCACCCCTTATGGGGCGAATGCTGGCAGTTTTACATCGCTGGCTTCGATGTACGGTATTCGAGAGCGGGGGGAGGGACTGGGAGGAGGAGCTGGGGGTCGGCAATAGCGGCGGGGCATTGCAGTCAGTGTACTATAGCCCAGCCCCGCCCCGCCGCTCCGGTATACTAATATAAAATGTCTTATTCAATTAATAGTTATTAAACATGCCCCCTCACTCCTAATAGTACCTTACATCCTAACCGCTTCAGTAGAATGCAGGCAGGCCGGGCGGGCAGCAACCCTGCCTGCCTGGGTTCTGCTGAAGCGGTTAGGATGTAGGGTACTATTAGGAGTTGGGGGGCATGTGTAAAAACTTTTAATTGAATAAGACATTATATTAGTATACTGGAGCGGCGGGGGGGGGGATCTGTGGATTCAATTTTTATGGGGGACATCTGTGGATGGCACTGTTATGGGCTGGGGGGGGGGTCTGTGGATGGCACTGTTATGGGCTGGGGGGTCTGTGGATGGCACTGTTATGGGTTCGGGGGTCTGTGTATGGCACATATACACTACGTGCAGAATTATTAGGCAAATTAGTATTTTGACCACATCATCCTCTTTATGCATGTTGTCTTACTCCAAGCTGTATAGGCTCGAAAGCCTACTACCAATTAAGCATATTAGGTGATGTGCATCTCTGTAATGAGAAGGGGTGTGGTCTAATGACATCAACACCCTATATCAGGTGTGCATAATTATTAGGCAACTTTATTTCCTTTGGCAAAATGGGTCAAAAGAAGGACTTGACAGGCTCAGAAAAGTCAAAAATAGTGAGATATCTTGCAGAGGAATGCAGCACTCTTAAAATTGCAAAGCTTCTGAAGCGTGATCATCGAACAATCAAGCGTTTCATTCAAAATAGTCAACAGGGTCGCAAGAAGCGTGTGGAAAAACCAAGGCGCAAAATAACTGCCCATGAACTGAGAAAAGTCAAGCGTGCAGCTGCCAAGATGCCACTTGCCACCAGTTTGGCCATATTTCAGAGCTGCAACATCACTGGAGTGCCCAAAAGCACAAGGTGTGCAATACTCAGAGACATGGCCAAGGTAAGAAAGGCTGAAAGACGACCACCACTGAACAAGACACACAAGCTGAAACGTCAAGACTGGGCCAAGAAATATCTCAAGACTGATTTTTCTAAGGTTTTATGGACTGATGAAATGAGAGTGAGTCTTGATGGGCCAGATGGCTGGATTGGTAAAGGGCAGAGAGCTCCAGTCCGACTCAGACGCCAGCAAGGTGGAGGTGGAGTACTGGTTTGGGCTGGTATCATCAAAGATGAGCTTGTGGGGCCTTTTTGGGTTGAGGATGGAGTCAAGCTCAACTCCCAGTCCTACTGCCAGTTTCTGGAAGACACCTTCTTCAAGCAGTGGTACAGGAAGAAGTCTGCAAGGTAAGAAAAACATGATTTTCATGCAGGACAATGCTCCATCACACGCGTCCAAGTACTCCACAACGTGGCTGGCAAGAAAGGGTATAAAAGAAGAAAATCTAATGACATGGCCTCCTTGTTCACCTGATCTGAACCCCATTGAGAACCTGTGGTCCATCATCAAATGTGAGATTTACAAGGAGGGAAAACAGTACACCTCTCTGAACAGTGTCTGGGAGGCTGTGGTTGCTGCTGCACGCAATGTTGATGGTGAACAGATCAAAACACTGACAGAATCCATGGATGGCAGGCTTTTGAGTGTCCTTGCAAAGAAAGGTGGCTATATTGGTCACTGATTTGTTTTTGTTTTGTTTTTGAATGTCAGAAATGTATATTTGTGAATGTTGAGATGTTATATTGGTTTCACTGGTAAAAATAAATAATTGAAATGGGTATATATTTGTTTTTTGTTAAGTTGCCTAATAATTATGCACAGTAATAGTCACCTGCACACACAGATATCCCCCTAAAATAGCTAAAACTAAAAACAAACTAAAAACTACTTCCAAAAATATTCAGCTTTGATATTAATGAGTTTTTTGGGTTCATTGAGAACATGGTTGTTGTTCAATAATAAAATTAATCCTCAAAAATACAACTTGCCTAATAATTCTGCACTCCCTGTATAACAGTGCAACCCACAGATCCCCCCTGTAACAGTGCCACCCACAGATCCCCCCTGTAACAGTGCCACCCACAGATCCCCCCTGTAACAGTGCCACCCACAGATCCCCCCTGTAACAGTGCCATCCACAGATCTCCCCTGTAACAGTGCCAGCCACAGATCCTCCCTGTAACAGTGCCACCCACAGATCCCCCTTGTAACAGTGCCAGCCACAGATCCCCCTGTAACAGTGCAAGCCACAGATCCCCCTATAACAGTGTCCGTCATCCACAGATCCCCCCCATAACAGTGTCTGTCATCCACAGATCCCCCCATATCAGTGTCCGTCATCCACAGATCCCCCAATAACAGTGTCCGTCATCCACAGATCCCCAGTAATAGTGCCATCCACAGACCACCATTAGTTCCAAACCCACCAAAGCACACCTTTTGGTTAAAACATTTTTTTTTCTTATTTTCCTCCCCAAAAACCTAGGTGCGTCTTATGGGCTGGTGAGTCTTATAGGGTGAAAAATACGGTAACCATAGTTATATAAGAGAAGGAATGTTGTTCAAGGCTTAAGAGCCATACTAGCAAGTAGTACAGATTATTCTTCCAAGATGAGGCACAAGTAATTGGCATCAAGCAAAAAAGTCCATCACTACCAGCAGGTTAACAGGTTATTATCCATATAGGTGTATTGTGTTCCATTGCATTGTAAAATATGGTAAACAAATGGGGGTAAAAGCATAATTCTATTATTGCATGAAAACCCTTGCAAGCATACAGATATAGGTCTTATTAGATAGACAGAGACTGGGAGATATGAAAAAGGATCACCAACTTCTGCAATCTGCTTGGTGTCATGCCCCTGTGATAATAACTGTGTGTGACACTAGTGGTATTCTGGCCATCTATCTGTTCTTAATGCCCCACTTAGTGCCCCATGTTTTGCTGGTCCCAACAACAAAAAAATCCACTCATTCACTTGAACGTGAGGGAACACTTGCTCCTCAATGGAGGCTGCAGGACCTGACATTCCCAGTGTGATCATGTGACATCACGCTCGGAGAGCAGGTCCTGAGACCTCCAGTGAGCAACAAATGTTCCCTTGCGTTCAAGTGGATGAGGTATTATATTTTATTTTTTGACCCCTGAAAGTCCCTTTTTTTTTACCCATTTTTAACGGCCGTTAGAAGGGTGCACTCATGTCTAAATGGCCTTCTGACCGTGAAAATGGCCAAAAATAGGACATGTCCAATTTTTTTTACAGCTGCCCCATAGACTTGTCACGGAAGGTGTACAGGAAACAAGACAATACAAAATGAATATATGACTCACTGGATCCAAAACTAAGGAATAAAAAGGGAGACCCCTGCATAAGACCTGGCACTCTCTCTGACTGCTCAGCCTATGCGAACATCCCAATGGTAGATGATCGCATATCCTCGTACCTCGACTGTATAACACCTGAACACCCTACAATAGTGAGGGGACACGACCACCGGCTCCCTACACTAGACACGGAGGGAGTCAGGGTCACCTGGGATCCAGCAAACAGAAAATGAATGTACAACACTTATCTTGTAGAAGACTGGGAAATAGGATCAGCATGCATACACACTCCAGGAAGTTGTATAAACCGCACACTAATGCATTATGGGGAGGAATTTAAAGGGATGCAATCAGTCCAACTACACGACAGCTGAGAGAGGCTAACGAGATGAGGAACTGAAAACCAAAACAAAGGAAGCTCAAGGAGGAGGTTCTGAAAGGCATCTGTCAGAGCTTCTCAGATGTCTGGTGGTGACAAGACTGCAATGGTTTTAAAAATAACAGTGACAGCCATTACATTTATTTTTATAAAATACGTTTTTTACACCAATCAAACTAGACTAAGTGGCATATAGTGTAAGTGATGCAGACTCCGATTATGTTATTTCTATCTTCATACTCACTGTGCTCCCACAAACCTGCAGTAATATGCATTGAGAGGACTCCTCCATTATGTGCGCAAGCTCAGGAGTCCTCTCAATGCATATTACTGCAGGTTTGTGGGAGCACATGGTCAGAATGCAAGTGAGTATGAAGATAGAAATTACATAATCTGACTCATTATCACTTACACTATACACCTCCTACTCTACTTTGAGGGGTGTTTTGGAGCTGACAGATTCCCATTAATCACTGTCTTGTGAAATAGCCCAAGAGGTGGCCCATGGATCCATGCGATCTTTGTGTTGCCATTACCCATTTTCATATCAGAAAATGGAAACCAAGTTTCTTTCCAAGTATCTGCTTTGAGAAATGCTGTGGTAAGAATTCAAAAAAATACATTGGGGGGTGGAGCCTGGCCTTAGTGTGTGATCGCCGCTTCTCTGTGATCTCCGACATACCTCTGATCCCCCCTCTCCACAACGACCGATGCGGCGACACAGCAGCATCGCAATTGATCCCACCACCCTTTCCTGACTCGGGGGCCATGGTTAAAAGGAAAGGAAGAATCGGATTTCATCCCCTTGTTTCAGCTGGAGCCTGTACAAGATGGTGCCTGCCGCTCAGTAACAGGAGGTACACCAAGTGCACCACACAGCCCTGCTCCTCCCGACAGCCCGATATCGGCAGAAACTCCGCACCCCCTGCTTCCGTGGTGGGTTTGAGTGAGTTACATGAATGGGCTATTACAGAGGGCCCCACATTCTCTCCTTCCCCTCATGGCCCGGATCATAAGAAGGCTGTAACATCTCACGGCCGCCATGATCCTAGTTTCGCAGCAGAAGTACAAGAGTTAAGCTCCTTATCATGCTCTGATGAGCTAGTTACTAATTCTTCATTAAAAGGTATGCTCCTATCATTGCACAAGTCTATCAAGGGAGATGTAAAGATAGCAGTGACACTGATCAGACAGCCATTGAGGAAGTGGGAGGCCGCATAGCTGTCACTCCTTTGACAGATCTTAGAAGGTCTGAAAGATTATCTGCACATTAGTGATCTGACAGCCTCTTTTGGTTTCACTTTGTCTGCGTGTTGCTGGTATGTCTACACCTCCTGTTTAGGTGTGATTCATGTGACCTTTACCCATCCCTATTTAGTCTGACTTTACCCATCACTCCTTGCTCTGGATAGCTTCATTTGGTTTTGGAAGAGCTGGAGTGTGGTTCCTGTTGAAGTCCTGTTCATCCATCATCCTCAGAAGTTAAGTGTCCCGCTTGTTGTGTTTTGTATTCCCCCCCCCCCCCCGGTTGTTTACTAGGCCTCAGCGAGACGCTAGTACCTTCACCAGGGAAGGAACGGGTTGTCTCTGCCCTGTCATTACCTTTAGGGCATCCGAGGGTCACCAGGGTTTTATAGGTTCCTGTGTATGGGCATCTCTACCATCAAGAGGCGCCCATACGGATAGGAGTTAGGGCCAGGAGCAGGGTTTTATAGGTGGTGATCCTTTTCCTTCCCTAGCAGTGAGGCCTAGTGTCTTTACCCTTCCTTCTTGTTGTCTTTTGGTGTTCTCCCCTATTACATCCGTGACATTATCCAGAGCTAATACCATCATTTTTATTCTGATCTGTGCAGCTTTGGATACTATGTCTACACTAGTCGAACAGCTGCAGAATCTGACTTTGGAGGTAGCAGACCTCCGCGCGACGGTCTTGCAGATTCAGAGTCCACAGGCTGCTGGTTCCGGTGGTGGGTCCCAGGCCTGCCCTGAACCAAAGGTGGCTCTCCCGGACAGGTTTTCCGGGGGTAGTGACAATTTTATCCGGTTCAGAGAGTCATGTAAATTATACTTTAGGCTGCGTCAATACTCTTCTGGGGATGAGTGTGAACGTGTGGGTATGATTATTTCATTGCTTAAAGAGGACGCCCAATCTTGAGCTTTTTCTCTGCCGACCGGATCACCGTCCCTCCGGTCGGTAGATGAATTTTTTAGAGCTTTGGGTCTTATCTACGCTGACCGAGATCGGATCTCTCAGGCTGAGACCAAGTTACGGGGTTTGCAGCAGGGAGAACGCTCCACGGAGACCTATTGCTCTGAATTTAGAAGATGGGCTACCGATACAGAGTGGAACGATCCTGCTCTCCGTAGCCAATTCTGTCAGGGTCTCTCTGAGAGACTGCAGGATGCATTGGCTTTTCATGAAAATCCTAAGTCATTGGAAGCAGCTATGTCCCTTGCTGTACGTCTTGATAGACACCTGAGGGGGAGATCTAGGGGTTCTTACCTTCAGGAAGTACTGTTCAATAAGGGTACTGCTTCCTTTGACACTTATGGAGGAGAGACACTGGTGGTTGCGCCTTGCGAGGAGCCTATGCAGTTAGTAGGAGCTACTCCTGGAACTTCTGGCAAAAGTTTTGGTCATGTTAAAGGAGTCTGCTTTTGTTGTGGCAAGAAGGGACATTTTGTGAATATTTGTCCGTAGTTGCAGCATCAAGGTGTAAACAAAAAGGAGAAAACTTTTAATCCCCAAATTACTATTAGTGGTGTGGGTGGGGAGAAAGAAAACCTACATTTGTCTTTTACTGGTAGTACCCGTTTTCTCCTGTCTGCCGAGGTGGCGCTAGAGTCCAAAACGGTGAAAATCAAAGCATTTATCGACAGTGGGGCAGGAGTTAACTTGATTGATGGACAGTTTGTACGTATTCACGGGTTGACTACTAATGCATTAGAGAAAAGTATTTCTGTCTTTGCAATTGACTCAGCACCTCTCACCCAAAAATGCCTGTCGCAGGTAGTGAATGACATTCATTTAAGAGTGGTTGATTTGCATCAGGAATCTATCTCCTGTTATGTGTTGGAGGGTCTGCCTGCTCCGTTGGTGTTGGGTTTACCCTGGTTAAGCAAACATAACCCTAACATCGACTTGCAAGCGGAGTGATTTTTGGATGGACCAATGTCTTAATGCATCGTTCTCTAAGGTTACCACTAAAACTGTACCCTTGTTCATTTCTGAATTTTCTGATGTGTTCTCTGAGATTGGTAATCAGGAGTTGCCTCCGCACCGGGAGTATGACTGTCCTATCAATCTTATTCCCGGAGCTAAATTTCCCAAATCTCAGTTGTATAATATTTCGGAACCCGAAAGAAAGGCCATACGAGAGTATATTACTGAAAGTTTGGCAAAGGGATATATTAGACCATCCAAGTCCCCAGTGGCTGCTGGATTTTTCTTTGTAAAGAAAAAGGATGGTACCCTGAGACCATGTCTGGACTTCCGTGAGCTCAATCGTATTACCGTCCGTGATCCTTACCCCCTTCCTTTGATTCCGGATTTGTTTAGTCAGATTGTCAGTGCCAAGGTGTTCTCTAAATTGGATCTGAGGGGGGCATATAATCTGGTAAGGATCAAGGAGGGGGATGAGTGGAAGACCGCATTTAATACCCCTGAGGGTCATTTTGAAAACCTGGTCATGCCCTTTGGGTTAACCAATACTTCTGCGGTTTTTCAACACTTTGTCAATGATATCTTTCATCATTTGGTGGGGAGGTTTGTCGTTGTATACCTTGATGACATACTAATTTATTCGCCTAATATAGAGACTCATCAGGATCATGTGAGACAGGTGTTACAGATCCTAAGAGAGAATATGGATGCTAAGATGGAAAAGTGTGTATTTGCTGTACAGGAAGTGCAATTTCTGGGGTACCTGCTCTCATCCTCAGGTTTTCATATGGATCCCGAGAAGGTCCGTGCCGTGTTGGACTGGGATCGACCCGAAAATCTGAAAGCGCTTTATGCGGTAAATTTATATACCGTAAATTTATCTTGAACTATTCATCGGTGGTTAAACCTTTAACAGACATGACTAGGAAGGGTCAGAATAAATCCAAGCAGGCGTATCGATTTTTTCTTCAATGCTTTATTGATCCATACACAGATTGATCCATACACAGGACGCGTTTCGGCCCGTCCAGCCTTCCTCAACTGCATCACGGGCCGAAACGCGTCCTGTGTATGGATCAATCTGTGTATGGATACGCCTGGCTGAGATTTATTCTGATTTTATAGTGGGAGCGATCCCTTCCCATGCAAGCGAATTTGCAAGGTGGTGAGCTGTCTTTCTTCTATATCAAATGACTAGGAAGAGTGCTGATATTTCTATCTGGTCTGATGCGGCATTACAGGCCTTTTCTGCTATGAAAGAATGTTTAGCTTCGGTCCCTGTTCTGGTGCAACCGGACGTGTCTCAGTCATTTATTGTTGAGGTTGACGCGTCCAAGGTAGGGGTAGGAGCAATCTTGTTGCAGGGTCCTTCCCCCAGTAAATGGCGCCCATGTGCATTTTTCTCTAAAAAACTCTCTACTGCTGAAAGGAATTATGATGTGGGGAATAGGGAATTGTTGGCCATTAAGTTGGCGTTCGAGGAATGGCGGCATTGGTTGGAAGGAGCAATTCATCCAATTACGGTAATTACGGATCACAAGAATCTGGCCTACCTGGAGTGGGCTAAGCGACTGAACCCAAGGCAGGCCAGATGGTCATTGTTTTTTACCAGATTTAACTTCATCGTCACTTACCGCCTTGGGGTTAAGAACGTCAAGGCGGATGCTTTGTCGCGTAGCTTTTTCTGGGGGGGTGAGTCTAATGACCCTAGTTCCATTTTATCTGAAGGGGTAGTCATATCCGCTCTTTATCCTGATCTCGAGGCTAAGGTGTTGGAGGCACAGGAGGATGCTCTGGACTCTTGTCCTCCGGGGAAATTGTTTGTTCCCTCCGAATTGCATCACAAGGTGTTCGAGGAACATCACTGTACAGTGCTTGCTGGGCACCCTGGGAGCAGATCGACTGTCGATCTCATCTCTCGCAGATTCTGGTGGCCGGAGTTGCGTAAGTGTGTTGAGGACTATGTGTCAGCCTGTGGTAACTGTGCACGTGCTAAGGTGACACATACTCGGCCTTCTGGATCTCTGCTTCCATTGCCCGTCCCGTCCAGACCTTGGACCCATTTGTCCATGGATTTTATCACGTATTTACCGAATTCTTCGGGAAAAAACGTGATTCTGGTGGTAGTTGATCGTTTTAGTAAAATGGCACACTTTATTGCATTATCTAGTCTACCTAATGCTAAAACTCTTGCACAGGTGTGTGTCGACAACATCGTGAAACTACATGGGATTCCCTCTGATGTGGTGTCCGATAGAGGGACTCCGTTTTTTTTCCAGATTCTGGAAAGCGTTTTGTACTCGTCTGGGTGTACAATTGTCCTTCTCTTTGGCTTTTCATCCTCAGTCAAACGTACAGACGGAGCGCACTAATCAGAATCTGGAGACTTACTTGAGATGTTTTGTTTCAGAGAATCAAGAAAAATGGTCTTCATTTTTGTCGTTAGCTGAGTTTGCTATGAATAACCGTAGACAGGAATCCACTGATAAGTCGCTGTTTTTTAGGGCATATGGGTTCCATCCACAATTTGGTACATTTTCTGGTGCTCAAAATTCTGGAATTCCTGAGAAGGAACGATTTTCCTCTTTATCTTCTATTTGGCGGAAAATCCAAAATAACCTGAAAAAGATGGGCAACAGCTATAAGCATGCTGCTCACAGGAGACGTAGGAGTGGTCTGGACCTGAGAGTGGGTGATTCTGTGTGGTTGTCTACAAGAAACATTAAACTTAAGGTACCTTCTTGGAAGTTGGGCCCAAGATTTATTGGTCCATATAAGATCATTGCCATTGTTAATCCTGTAGCCTTCCGTCTTGAACTTCCTCAGGCATTGAAAATCCATAACGTATTTCATAAATCGTTGTTAAAGAAATGTGTCGAACCTGTTGAGCCGTCCTCCTTACCTCCCGCTCCTGTCATGGTGGATGGCAATTTAGAATTTCAGATCAGCAGGATTGTGGACTCCCGAGTTCTCCGGAGATCCCTCCAGTACATTGGAGAGGGTACAGACCAGAGGAGAGAATGTGGGTTTCAGCGACTGATGTTAATGCTAGTTGTCTGGTGAGAGAATTCCACAGAGCTCATCCTGATAAGGTCGGTCCTAGGTGCCCGGAGGTCACCCGTAGAAGGGGGGGTACTGTCACTCCTGTGACAGGTCTTAGAAGTTTTGAAAGATTATCTGCCATTAGTGATCTGACAACCTCTTTTGGTTTCACTTTGTCTGTGTGTTGCTGGTATGTCCACACCTCCTGTTCAGGTGTGGATCATGTGACCTTTACCCATCCTTATTTAGTCTGACTTTACCCATCACTCCTTGCTCTGGATAGCTTCATTTGGTTTTGGAAGAGCAGGAGAGTGGTTTCGTGTTGAAGTCCTGTTCATCCATCATCCTCAGAAGTTAAAGCGGTTGTCCAAGTTATATTTATTGATGACCTATCCTCAGGATAGGTCATCAATATCAGATCGGCTGGGGTCCGACACCCGGCACCCCTTCCGATCAGCTGTTTGAAGAGAAGGCGTGCGCGGTGTCAGCGCTGCCTCCTCTTCACTGTTTACCTTCTAGCCGTTGCATCTGCAGTGGTGAGCAGGTGTAATTACACCCAAGCCGTCCCATTCATTTCAATAGGAAGGCTTGGGTGTAATTACACCTGCTCACCACTGCAGATGCAACGGCTAGAAGGTAAACAGTGAAGAGGAGGCAGCACTGGCACGGCGCACGCCTTCTCTTCAAACAGCTGATCGGAGGGGGTGTCGGACCCCCGCCGATCTGATATTGATGACCTATCCTGAGGATAGGTCATCAATAAATATAACTTGGACAACCCCTTTAAGTGTCCCGCTTGTTGTGTTTTGTATTCGCCCCCCCGGTTGTTTACTTGGCCTCAGTGAGACGCTAGTTCCTTCACCAGGGAAGGAACGGGTTGTCTCTGCCCTGTCATTACCTTTAGGGCATTCGAGGGTCACCAGGGTTTTATAGGTTCCTGTGTATGGGCATCTCTACCATCAAGAGGTGCCTATACGGATAGGAGTTAGGGCCAGGAGCAGGGTTTTATAGGTGGTGACCCTTTCCTTCCCTAGCGGTGAGGCCTAGTGCCTTTACCCTTCCTTCTTGTTGTCTTTTGATGTTCTCCCCTATTACATCAGTGACAACAGCGCACATTGAAACAAAAATGATGGCATATGCTTGTGGGCATAATGACTTGGTGAATTCACACATTGCTTTAGAAGAGGTGCAGTCACTGCGTACCAAAGTTACAGACCGGGAGGACAGGTCAAGACAGAATAATATTAAATTCCGGGGGATTCCACAGGATGTGACCACTATGGATTTGGTCTTTTATCTGCAGGATCTTTGCAAGTCATTGGTACCTTCCCTGTCTGACCGGGATATAGTGAAGGACCGCGCTCACAAACTGCCAAAACTGAAGTTGATCCTAGAGTCTGTGCCACGGGATGTTTTGGCCAGGATACATTATTAACATGAATGAACAGGTTATGGACGCTGCCCGGAAGATTCGTCCACTACCAGCTCCTTATGATTCTGTCTCATCATACATTGATTTATCTACAGCCATGCTACAGCTCAGTTTTTGGGTATCGCTAAGGCTCTTTGTAATCACAGGCCTCCCCACTAAATGATCTCATATGATTACTCTACGCATGTACTTGCATTGTCTTAGGCGGGAATAAATTGGCTTCTTAATCACAACATGTCCTCACCAGAGGATTCTACCGTGACTTATAACCACTCCTCCGTTTCTTTGTCCCAAGCACCGAACTAGGTTCCTGTGGATATAGCTTCTGGATGGGGCTCCTGGAGATCCCTAGTGGATTATTGCTGCTTGGTCCTGATTCTTGAGCTCACTATACTGTCTGGGGGATCAGGGAAATATTCTTCACTATAGTATTCATTCGAGTACTTGTTTTGGTTCCGTTTTTTGCTTTTGTTGTTTTTTCAGTTTTTTGTTCGTAAACTAGCCTTCCTTAGGTAACTATGGTCTAGATTAGAGATGCTTAACCTGCAGCCCTCCAGCTGTTGCAAAACTACAACTCCCACCATGCCTTAATAGCTGTAGGCTGTTCAGGTATGCTAGGAGTTGTATTTTTGCAACTGCTGGAGGGCTGCAGGTTGAGCATCCTTGGTCTAGATCTGCAGGGAGGATGACTGGCATGTTCCTGTCCATGTATATTGTTATTGAAATGGTTGAGGATGGTGTGACTGCACAGATAATATGTTACTATTACTATGGCTCTTAATGAGATGTTTTTAAATGTTAAAGGTTTGAATAGCCCCTTTAAACGGAGTATGATGTGGCGGGAAGCATTGCAGCATAAATGTGATGTATTTTTTGCCCAGGAAACACACTTTGCTGCTTCTAAAATGCCAACTTGTTGAGGCATTCTCTCATGTTTATGTAGAATGTGCCACCCAGAAGGAAAAAAAGGGTGCTTATTGCAGTACGCGACACTGTAGATTTTAAGCCGTGCTCGGTTGTATCCAACCCAGGAGGACGGTACCTTCTATTAAGATGCCTCATAGAGAATGTGGTCTATTATTTCCTTAATGTTTACTTCCCTCATAGAAGGCACCTTGCTTGTCTAAAGAAAGCTCTATATCAAAAAAATCCATATGGCACCTTGATTTTGGGGTGGGGGATGGGGACTTCAATACGATTCTGGGCTGGATACCACTAGCACAGCTAGTCTGCATTAAATGCTCCCTCTGTATCGGACCCCTGTATATTTGGAATTCTTATAAGGCATTCATGAGAGGCCTCTTTTTAAAATATGGGGCATAGAACAGAAAAGCAGACGGGCCAAGATTGATGATTTGATACAGCAGATTAGACTAGTGGATACACAGAATAAAGCTTCCCCTTCTGTACATAGAACACAGCCACTAAGGGAGCTCATGCATAATTTGAAAAACATTGAGAGACAGCAGGGTCTATGTTAGCGCCCAAGCATAAGGGACTCCAAGTCCCAAATTGCGTTTATCAGAGATACTGATGGCTCCAAGAATATGAATCCACAGTATATTTCAGAGCGTTTTTGCAGTTATTTTGCCAAACTATACAATTTGGCCGAAATACTCCACAACCTACATCAGAGCAGATTAGAGGGTTCGTAGAGGGCCTTCCCTTCCAGCTGTGTTGCCGGAACAACTGGTCAAAATATCTGTGGAGTTTACGATATCAGAAGTGTTACAGGATGTCAAAACCCCGAAGCCTCATAAATGGCCTGGGCCAGGTGGGTTCTCTAATGCTTATTCTAAGACATTCCCACAACTATTTTCTTCTCATTTGGTTGCTGTGTTCAACTGCTGCATAGAAGGGGAGCTCTCCAGAAGAGATGTGGGCTACCATTATTGCTTTGCCTAAGGAGGGTAAGGATCCAACAGTTCCTGAAAACTTTCACCCGGTATCCCTTCTAAATAGTGATATAAAATCATATACCAAAAGTTTAGCCTGTAGGTGTAGGAAGCTCGCAGGTCGTCCAGTCTCCACATAAAACGTTTTGCTCCAGGTTTCCATAACAAGCCAGCCATTTATCTTCACTGCTGTAGGAGAGCTTTAAAGGAAATCTGTCACCAGGAAAATCGCTATTGAAGTAAAGCCATGTCCTAATAGCACTTAGTTCCTTATTTCCAGATGTGCCTTTGTTCCAGTGTTAAGGGAAATATGAATTATTGATATTTTAGATAATCTCATCAATAATATTCATAAATAGGCGTGAGTCGTCTAGTGATGACTCCACCTATTTATGCCTAAAATAAGAACTAATTTAGTTAGTTAATTGACTAAGGGTACTTTCACACTTGTGTTGTTTGATTCCGGCAGGCAGTACCATTGCCTGAACTGCCTGCCTGATCAGACAAACTGTATGCAAACGCATGTCATTTTTTTCTGACTGATCAAAAATGCCTGATCAGTCAGAAAAATGCATTTCAATACCGGATCCGTTTTTCCGGTTTCATCAGACAAAACGGATCCGGTATTTATTTTTTTCTCATTTTTAAAGGTCTGCGCATGCACAGACCAGAAGGACGGATCCGGCATTCCGGTATTTTGAATTCCGGATTCGGCACTAATACATTCCTATGGGAAAAAATGCCGGATCCGGCATTCAGGCAAGTCTTCCGTTTTTTTCGCTGGAGATAAAACCGTAGCATGCTACGGTTTTCTCTTTTGGCTTATCGGTCAAAATGACTGAACTGAAGACATCCTGAACGGATTACTCTCCATTCAGAATGCATGGGAATATGCCTGATCAGTTCTTTTCTGTTATAGAGCCCCTGTGACGGAACTCTATGCCGGAAAAGAAAAAACGCTAATGTGAAAGTAGCCTAACTACCTCTGATTGCTATAGACTCCACTGAACTAACCTATGTGCGACTTAGGCCTCATGCACACGACAGTTTTTTTTCACGGTCCGCAAAAACGAGGTCCGTGGGTCCGTGATCCGTGACCGTTTTTTCGTCCGTGGGTCTTCCTTGATTTTTGGAGGATCCACGGACATGAAAAAAAAGTCGTTTTGGCGTCCGCCTGGCCGTGCGGAGCCAAACGGATCCGTCCTGAATTACAATGCAAGTCAATGGGGACGGATCCGTTTGACGTTGACACAATATGGTGCAATTGCAAACGGATCCGTCCCCATTGACTTTCAATGTAAAGTCAGGAGTCCCTTTACTTTCACACTTGTGTTCATATAATGCAGACGGTGGCTCCGTTCAGAGCGGATCCGTCTGCATTATATTGTTAAAACATTTCTAAGTGTGAAAATAGCCTCAGACGGATCCGTCCAGACTTTACATTGAAAGTCAATGGGGGATGGATCCGTTTGAAAATTGAGCCACAGTGTGTCATCTTCAAACGGATCCGTCCCCATTGACTTACATTATAAGTCTGGACGGATCCGCTTGCCTCCGCACGGCCAGGCGGACACCCGAACATAACTTGAAGCGTCCCCATCACCATGGGAACGCCTCTACGTTAGAATATACTGTCGGATATGAGCTACATCGTGAAACTCATTTCCGACAGTATATTCTAACACAGAGGCGTTCCCATGGTGATGGGGACGCTTCAGGTTAGAATATACTGAAAAACTGTGTACATGACTGCCCCCTGCTGCCTGGCAGCACCCGATCTCTTACAGGGGGCCGTGATCAGCACAATTAACTCCTCAGGTGCCGCACCTGAAGGGGTTAATTGTACTATCATATCCCCCTGTAAGAGATCAGGGCTGCCAGGCAGCAGGGGGCAGCCCCCCCCTCCCCAGTTTGAATATCGTTGGTGGCACAGTGTGCGCCCACCATCGCCCCCCCCCCTTCCTCCCTCTATAGTTAAAAATCGTTGGTGGCACAGTGTGCGCCCACCATCGGGCCCCCCCTCTCCCTATAGTAGTAACAACCATTGGTGGCAGTGTGCGGCCTCCCATTCCCCCCCCCCCCCATCATTGGTGGCAGCGGAGTTCCGATCGGAGTCCCAGTTTAATCGCTGGGGCTCCGATCGGTAACCATGGCAACCAGGAAGCTACTGCATCCCTGGTTGCCATGGTTACTTAGCAATAGTACAATTGTAGAAGATTCATACTTACCTGCTTGCTGCTGCGATGTCTGTGACCGGCCGGGAGCTCCACCTACTTACCAGTAGGAGGAGCTCCCGGCCGGTCACAGACATTGCAGCAGCAAGCAGGTAAGTATGAATCTTCTACTGTGGTGGGGGGGGGGGAATGGGAGGCCGCACACTGCCACCAATGGTTGTTACTACTATAGAGAGAGGGGGGGCCGATGGTGGGCGCACACTGTGCCACCAATGATTTTTAACTATAGAGGGAGGAAGGGGGGGGCGATGGTGGGCGCACACTGTGCCACCAACGATTTTTAACTATAGAGGGAGGAAGGGGGGGGATGGTGGGCGCACACTGTGCCACCAACGATATTCAAACTGGGGAGGGGGGGGGAGTCTGCCCCCTGCTGCCGGGCAGCCCTGATCTCTTACAGGGGAATATGATAGTACAATTAACCCCTTTAGGTGCCGCACCTGAAGGGGTTAATTGTGCTATCATATCCCCCTGTAAGAGATCGGGTGCTGCCAGGCAGCAGGGGGTAGTCTTGTACAAAGTTTGCAGTGTATTCTAACTAGAAGCGTCCCCATCACCATGGGAACGCTTCTGTGTTAGAATATACTGTCGGAAATGAGTTTTCACGAAGTGAAAACTTAGATCAGAAAAAGCTTTTATGCAGACGGATCTTCGGATCCGTCTGTATGAAAGCAACCTACAGCCACGGATCACGGACACGGATGCCAATCTTGTGTGCATCCGTGTTCTTTCACGGACCCATTGACTTGAATGGGTCCGTGAACCGTTGTCCGTCAAAAAAATAGGACAGGTCATATTTTTTTGACGGACAGGATACACGGATCGCGGTCTCGGCTGCAAAACAGTGCATTTTCCGATTTTTCCACGGACCCATTGAAAGTCAATGGGTCCGCGAAAAAAAACGGAAAACGGCACAACGGCCACGGATGCACACAACGGTCGTGTGCATGAGGCCTTAGGCTACTTTCACACTTTAGGCAGAACGGATCCGACAGGCTGTTCACCATGTCGGATCCGTCCTGCCGCTATTTCGCCGTGCCGCCGCTGCATCCACATTGACTATAATGGGGACGGCGCGGAGCTCCGGCGCAGCACGGCGAAAGCCGCCGGACTAAAACGTCCTGCATGTCCGACTTAAGTCCGGCGGCTTTCGCCGTGCACCGCCGTGCTGCACCGGAGCTCCGCCCTGTCCCCATTATAGTCAATGGGGACAGAGCGGCGGTCCGGCGAAATAGCGGCAGGACGGATCCAACATGGTGAACAGCCTGTCGGATCCGTCCTGCCGCAAGTGTGAAAGTAGCCTTACTACTATACTACGGCGGCGACTACTAAAAACACTATACGCTGTATTATGAACAATAAAGAATATTTATTACACGATACAATTATACAAGTCTAACAATACGCTACACACCGCAGTATAGTAACGGTACTACAATAAACATAATACAAACCTAACTACACTACACAATTCCCATTCCACCCCACACACACTATCTATACATTGCACTTACATACATTCATACGTATATCAGCAACCCACCCGCCTGGCTACTCACTCTCCCTACGGGGGTACAAGGGATTAACGCAATGGTGGCACTGCAAGGGTTAATACTAGCAGGCCAGGGATATAGACAGGGATGTAGCCATGGGCTACAGGTTAGTGTAATACAGGTGTTAATCTGCTGCTGGGTACTGCAGCAGGGGTTCAGGGAAGCAGCAGTGAAGGGGTAACTGCTGTAATACAGGGTTCATACATCCCAGCAAGAGAGAGAATGCTGGGGCTGCACACAGGGAATGCAGGAGAACTGGGGTGCAGGGAATTGCAGGGGATAACGCTCTGCAGGGCAGGACTGGGGTATAGGGATTCTGCAGGACAGGTCTCTGCTAGGCAGGATCAGTCCAGAAAGGGGTTAACTGCAGGAAAATGGTTAACCCAATGCAGGCCAGGGGTGAATAGTGGTAAATCAGGGCAGGGGTATTAGGGGTACTGCAATGTTGGAGGGAAAGGGTTACTCAGCCATCTCCAGGGGCAGGTGGGGCTCTGCCTCTCTTCCTTCATGGAGCTGCTCCCATGTGTCTCTGTTTGAGGCCGTCCCAAGAGAGAGAACCTTTGTCCTGGCTTGGGCTAATATAAGCCCCAAAGCAGCCCACCCTTCAACAGGAGGGTGATGACATCATCGTGGGCGTGTGACAGAATGCTTGAACTGCCAGTTGGCCCCCTGAGGCTAGCTCAGGATCTGTACAGACAAAGGAATCAAAGGAATTCCTGCCCCAGGTGTAAATGAGAGCATCCCCCCAGATACACTATGGCTTCACACACGCCCACGTCATAACAGAACTAGGCTGATTTTATATATATATATATATATATATACAGACGTGGACAAAATTGTTGGTACCCTTTGGTCAATGAAAGAAAAAGTCACAATGGTCACAGAAATAACTTTAATCTGACAAAAGTAATAATAAATTAAAATTCTATAAATGTTAACCAATGAAAGTCAGACATTGTTTTTCAACCATGCTTCAACAGAATTATGTAAAAAAATAAACTCATGAAACAGGCATGGACAAAAATGATGGTACCCCTAGAAAACACAGAACATAATGTGACCAAAGGGACATGTTAATTCAAGGTGTGTCCACTAATTAGCATCACAGGTGTCTACAACCTTGTAATCAGCCATTGGGCCTATATATATGGCTCCAGGTAATCACTGTGTTGTTTGGTGATATGGTGTGTACCACACTCGACATGGACCAGAGGAAGCAAAGGAAAGAGCTGTCTCAAGAGATCAGAAAGAAAATTATAGACAAGCATGTTAAAGGTAAAGGCTATAAGACCATCTCCAAGCAACTAGATGTTCCTGTGAGTACAGTTGCACATATTATTCATAAGTTTAAGATCCATGGGACTGTAGCCAACCTCCCTGGACGTGGCCGCAGGAGGAAAATTGATGACAAATCTAAGAGACGGATAATCCGAATGGTAACAAAAGAGCCTAGAAAGACTTCTAAAGAGATTCAAGGTGAACTTCATGCTCAAGGAACATCAGTGTCAGATCGCACCATCCGTCGTTGTTTGAGCCAAAGTGGACTACATGGGAGACGACCAAGGAGGACACCATTGTTGAAAACGAATCATAAAAAAGCAAGACTGGAATATGCCAAACTACATGTTGACAAGCCACAAAGCTTCTGGGAGAATGTCCTGTGGACAGATGAGACAAAAATCGAAGTTTTTGCCAAGGCACATCAGCTGTATGTTCACAGACGAAAAAATGAAGCATATCAAGAAAAGAACACTGTCCCTACTGTGAAACATGGAGGAGGCTCTGTTATGTTCTGGGGCTGCTTTGCTGCGTCTGGCACAGGGTGTCTTGAATCTGTGCAGGGTACAATGAAATCTCAAGACTATCAAGGAATTCTAGAGAGAAATGTACTAGCCAGTGTCAGAAAGCTTGGTCTCAGTCGCAGGTCATGGGTCTTGCAACAGGACAATGACCCAAAACACACCGCTAAAAACACCCAAGAATGGCTAAGAGGAAAAAATTGGACTATTCTAAAGTGGCCTTCTATGAGCCCTGACCTCAATCCTATTGAGCATCTTTGGAAGGAGCTGAAACATGCAGTCTGGAAAAGGCACCCTTCAAACCGGACACAACTGGAGCAGTTTGCTCATGAGGAGTGGGCCAAAATACCTGCTGAGAGGTGCAGATGTCTCATTGACAGTTACAGGAAGCGTTTGATTGCAGTGATTGCCTCAAAAGGTTGCACAACAAAATATTAAGTTAGGGGTACCATCATTTTTGTCCATGCCTGTTTCATGAGTTTATTTTTTTACATAATTCTGTTGAAGCATGGTTGAAAAACAATGTCTGACTTTCATTGGTTAACATTTATAGAATTTTAATTTATTATTACTTTTGTCAGATTAAAGTTATTTCTGTGACCATTGTGACTTTTTCTTTCATTGACCAAAGGGTACCAACAATTTTGTCCACGTCTGTATATATATATATATATATATATATATATATTTAAATATCACCCTTCCCTCTACATCCAGCAATAGCTGTTTTCATCCTCTGAAAATCCAGTTTATTTGGTATGCAAATGAGCCAGTAAGGTGCCCAGAGGGGCGTCACTCTTGCAGGAAGGAGCCCAGACACGCCCCCTGCCACAATGTGTCCACCCTCAAAAGACAACTTAAAAACCTACCCCCAGGTCCCACTAAGCCACGCCCCTGATCTGGTTCAGCCACGCCCCTCCCACTCCTGAGCCGACTGGGATTGACATAATGAAGGTAAAAATCAACTTCTGTCAGCTGCAGAGGTGGGAGGGATGGTGACTTTCTCCCTGCAGCTCACACTCAGACAGAACAGTGCTGCTGTCTTAGAGTGAGCTATTCAAAAGGACACATCCCCAATCCGGTTAGACCACACCCTCTCCCACTCCTCACCTAACAGATTGAAAAAATAAAGTTAAAAATCAACTTCTAGATCCCGCTAAGCCACGCCCCAATCTTGTTAGGCCACACCCCCTCCGCTCCTCAGCCGACAAGGATTGAAAAAATGAAGGTAAAAATCAACTGTCAGCTGCAGGGGTGAGAGGCAGGGTGATTTTCTCCCTGCAGCTCACACTCAGACAGCACAGTGCTGCCGTCTTAGAGTGAGCTGTTCAAAAGGACACGCCCCTGATCTGGTTAGGCCACACCCCCTCCCACTCCTCAGCCAACTGAGATTGAAAAAATGAAGGTAAAAATCAACTTCTGCCAGCTGCAGAGGTGGGAGGGAGGGTGACTTTCTCCCTGCAGCTCACACTCAGACAGAACAGTGCTGCTGTCTTAGAGTGAGCTATTCAAAAGGACACGCCCCTGCTCCAGGAAAGGCCATTGTTAAGGGGGCGTGCCCCTGTGGAGGTCACTGTCAAGGGGGTGGGGAATGCTGTGAAAGTCACTGTTAAAGGGGAAGGCTGCTGTAAAGGTCAAAGTTAAAGGGAACCTGTCATGTGGATATTTGATTATAATCTAACTAATTATATACAATCATTAACTACTAAAAAGTACTTTAGATGTATTCACTTACTGGTGTGACAGATGGTTACCTCATAATATACACACAAAGAAGCCGCATGCTAATGAGCCGATTCGAGTCCAGCGTGATGTCAGTGAGTCCAGCGTATATTTAATTCAGAGCTATAGCCACTCCCCTGCCCACCTGCTGCTGATTCCTATGGAAACAAACTGTCACTTAGCAGCAGGTAGGCGGGGAGAGTCAGGAGCTCATGAATATTCATGACTCATCATTATCAGCTGGAGCTTTTCAATACAAGATGTTGGCAGATTGACTGGGTCAATTAAAGAAAGTGACCCAGCATTTTGCTAAGACAATCAGTCACTTATTTATGTTGCCCTCAGTTGGACACCATAAAACTGGTGACAGGTTCCCTTTAAGGGGGTGGGCTGCTGTGGAGGTCCAATTTTAAGGGACGGGGCACTGTGGGGGGGGGGGGTCAGTGTTAAGGGGTGGGGATGCTGTGGAGGTCACTGTTTGGGCGGTGGGGTGGGGTGCTGTATATGTCACTGTTATAGTGGATAGTGTTGATATCTTTTAACGACACACACAAACATTAAATTAAATAGAAATAAATATACCCGAGCGAAGCCGCGTCCTTCAGCTAGTTATTAATATAGATCAGGTCGGGATCATCTCTGGTCGTTAGGTATTTGGTGGCACTCTTAGGTTCCTTGAGCTAAAACAATGGGTGGGCCGCTGTCAAACGCCTTCTCTGCTTCTGGCTTTGGATGCAGAGAAGGCATTTGACAGGGTCCATTGGGGATATTTAGCTGCGGTGTTAGATAAATAGCTATCTTAGTGCTATATTCCTCCCCTTCAGCATCTGTGTTTCTCCCTGGGTATCTCTCTACTAGCTTTTCTATTAGTAATGGGACTCAGCAAGGATGTCCTCTATCTCCTATGATATTCACCATGCTTATGGAGCCTTCGGCTGGAAAGATCCGCAGGTAGAGAACGGTGCATGGTTTACAGATGGGCTCCCAGGAGCATAAAATTAGCCTATATGCAGACAATGTGATTTTGGCAATAACCCGTCCTGTAGATTCTCTCCCTAACACCCAGGATATACTTGCTAATTTTGGAGGAGTCTCCTACTACAAGGTAAATGCTAACAAATCCCAGATTATTAATTTGTCCATGTCAACCCAAACCCAATTTACAAACCGTCTTCAACATATGTTTCCATATCAATGGGCCAAGGACAGTGTGAAATATCTTGGTATTAAAAACTAGCGGCAAAACATGTAAATCTCTTCCGATTTAATTATGAACCCTTGTAGCATAGATAAACTGCTTTCTTCCTTCCATATGTTTCCTCTTTCATGGATGGGCAAGGTTGCTACTGTCAAAAAGTTTGTTTTGCCCATTATATTATATGGTTATCTTCCCTCTTTCTGATTGTTAACTTAGATGCTAGCAAGCTTTAATCAATATTTTTATATGGACTTATGGAAAACCAAGGGTGGGCTTCAAAGTTATGCGTGGCATTAAGGAGGGCTGGGGGTATCTGGTCTTAAACAACACTAGCGGGTGACAATTCTTCCCAAAATTAAAGGGGGTAAATATCTCCCCTTAGGGAAAGAGCACCTTAATCAGTGTGAGGAGACTTATAGGCCATACATGCTCCTCTGGAATTTTGGGAGGAAAGGGATGCAAATGAGCTCTTAACAATCTCTGCCTGTTATGCCACCAGATGTAAGGCAGCTATCCTATAAGTCAATGTTCAGCTCTTTAGCTACACCTTGAGACATAACTTGGATATTAAATAAGCCAGCACCTCATCTGCAGACAGCTGTTGTGGGGTGGTTGCCCCTCATCAGTGCAGAGCATAGTACTGGCTTGACTGGGTGAGAGGCCTGTCAGGGTTAGGGGGTACTATGCTCTGCACTGATGAGGGGCAATCACCCCGAAACAGCTGTCTGCAGATCAGGTGCTGGCTTATTTAATATCCAAGTCATTAGGGGGGGGAAGCTACCACTATAATTGTTAGAGTCCTATTCATTAAGGAACACTAGACTATGAAGGGGACTGTCTGATATGTACGTTCTCATGGAGTGGTAAGGCCTTGTTGATATTGTTATTTTTCTAATATTTCTAGGGGCGTAGCTATAGAAGAAGCAGGGGAAGTGCCTGCTTTGGGGCCCGAACTCAGAAGGGGCCAACCAAGGAGGAGGACTAAAAGATTTTATTGTCCGGGCCCCCTCAACAGCATATACAATGACATTATTTACAGTGACACTGTAGGAAACAGGTGGAGCAGGGGGCAGCATAAAATAGTGACAAATGCTGATTTCATCGGTGTGTCACTCATGAGCTAATAATAAGTGGCTGCTGAGAACCAGCATCATAATCATTGCAGCCCAGGCCTGGAAAAGAGTCAAATCTACTTGAGAAGAGTCCTGGTTATTCATAATCTCCTGCTCTCTCACCCATCTGCTGATGATTGGCAGTTCTCTCCTAGATAGAAAGGGAGAAAACTAGGTAGAAGCCTGTCAGTCATCAGCAGGTGGGCCGGAGAGCAGGAAGTCATGAATAACCAGGACTCTTCTCAGGCGGCCGCGACTCTTTTCCAGGCCCAGTCTTCGATGATTGTGATGACCGACCGCTGAAATCACCTCGCCTGTCTCTACTTTATACTGCCATTGGTACGGGGAGCATAAACTTGATGACAGGTTCCCTTTAAGTTATAGGGAGTTACCTTGTGAATAGAGATGAGCAAATTTCATATTTTGAAATTCGTTCACACTTCGTTTGCAGGTTAAAGGTGAATTACATTATGGATTCCGTTAGCACGGACCATAACGCAATTCTGACGAAATGTATAACGGAATGCCTTTAGAGGCATTTCGTTATTCATTCCATCATAATAGAAGTCTATGGGCTGCAAAACAGATCCGTCCCATTTCCGTTATGCAGGAGAGTCCTCTAAAGGCATTCCGTTATAGTCCATGGTAACGGAATCCATAACGCAATTCACCTTTCACCAACAAACGAAGTGTGAATGAATATGATAGGCGGACATTCGCTCATCTCTACTGGTGAATAATGATTCAGAAGAAGTGAGAAAACAGCGTACACTGGCGCCTGAACGGAACGAGCAGCCTCTACCACTGACTTCTCTCATTCCGATCCAGCCAATATCACTTTAAGCAATAAAAAAAAAAAATAAGACTGTAAAATCTCAGAGCAAATCTCTCATCAGAGATCAGAAGTCGTCTGGAGGAGCTATTCTGAGAAGCCTTGGAAGGCAGCATTTTCAGGCTAAAGTAAACCATCCTCACATTTTATTCCCAGTATGGAGATTCTGAAATAAACTTCTCCAGCTTCTGGAAAGCATTTTGCATCGGGCTCTTTCACACCTGCGTTATAGTCTTCCGGCATAGAGTTCCGTCGTCGGGGCTCTATGCCGGAAAAATACTGATCAGGATTTTCCTAATGCATTCTGAATGGACAGTCCGTCCTTCAGGATGTCTTCCGTTCCGGAACGGAACGTTTTTTGGCCGCAGCAAATAGCGCAGCATGCTGCGCTTTTTGCTCCGGCCAAAAATCCGGAACACTTGCCGCAAGGCCGGATCCGGAATGAATGCCCATTGAAAGGCATTGATCCGGATCCGGCCTTAAGCTAAACGTCGTTTCGGCGCATTGCCGGATGCGACGTTTAGCTTTTTCTCAATGGTTACCATGGCTGCCGGGACGCTAAAGTCCTGGCAGCCATGGTAAAGTGCAGTGGGGAGCGGGGAGCAGCATACTTACCATCCGTGCGGCTCCCGGGGCGCTCCAGAGTGACGTCAGGGCGCCCCAAGCGCATGGATCACGTGATCGCATGGACACGTCATCCATGTGCATGGGGCGCCCTGACGTCACTCTGGAGCGCTCCGGGAGCCGCACGGACTGTAAGTATGCCGCTCCCCCGCTCCCCACTACTACTATGGCAACCAGGACTTTAATAGCGTCCTGGCTGCCATAGTAACACTGAAAGCATTTTGAAGACGGATCCGTCTTCAAATGCTTTCAGTACACTTGCGTTTTTCCGGATCCGGCGTGTAATTCCGGCAAGTGGAGTACACGCCGGATCCGGACAACGCAAGTGTGAAAGAGGCCTAATGGGAGAAAAATACATTTATATAAATGACCTTTAACACGATAGCCATGTGTAACCGATGTGCTACCAGTCTTCCAGGAGAAGACACTGGGGAGATTTATCACGAGAGGATTTTGTTTGCAGGAGTCTTCTTTCCTGTAATTTCCACCAAACTGATCCAATGTCTCAGGGTGTCATCCAAGGGCGTAACTATAGGGGGTGCAGAGGTAGCAGTCACTACCGGGCCCAGGAGCCTGAGGGGGCCCAAAGACCCTTGTGCCACATAAGAAGACACCGGTATTGCTGGTCAAGTTACACCTCTGGCTGGAGGGAAGGGATTAGGTCACAAATTTGGCATGGTGATGGGGACAGGGTTGCCATTTCAATTTTTGCCTCAGTCGGCAGGAAGGCCGTGTGCTCCCCTGCCCCTGGCCACAAAGGGAGGGCCCAAGCTGAACTCTTGCACCAGGACCCAAGAGCCTTTAGCTCCGCCGCTGGCGTCAGCTCCTAGGCCCTGTACTGAGCTGCCATGGTCTCTGCAGTCACATACCTCCCAACTTTGTACGAGGCTAAGGAGGGAAATGATCAGCGGTGTCCGTATCGCACCACAGCAATTTATTTTACACAAAGCCATGCCTCCTTCTCCGCCAAGTACCTACCTATCACACGCGTAGACCACCACGACACAAGCACTAATATAACCCATAATACTGCCACACAGTGACCACATACTGACCGGACACCAATCTAGGCAGAGAATTATCACACTGCAGTTAGTGGTGCTCTCACCTCTCCTGACATATCCGTTTCAGCAAAGAGGTGCTACCCATGAAATGCCAATTCTCGCATCTTTCCTGCATTGTATTGTTCCCTCTGCTATTCCTCCTGGATATAGAAGAATACATTGACAACATTTTGTCGTCCGTTGGATAATCTCTTTCAGTGGAGGACTAACTGGTTTGAGACAGTCTGTTAGGAGACATCTTTTAGCTACTAAGCGAACTACATGAATTTCTGCTGCAATTTTAGTTTTACCTCTCCCTGCATGGAGCCGAAGAATCTCTGGTTCCAATGGGAGTTTTACATGACATTTTTTTTCTATCAGGGATAAGAAGGATTGCACCTTCGGGCAGGACCAAAGCCCAGTAAGATCTTGCGTTAGGTATCCGACGTTTAGGACAATGTGTTATAAGTATAGCACTAGAAATTATTATGCATTTTTGTACTCTATTTGGTTTGCAGAGAGCTGTTGCATTGCATGTTTTGTTTTGCAGTGTTTTCGGCCATAGCAACGTGCCCCTGCGCATTGGGATGTGCGGACTGACCCCCTTTTTCTTTGCAGTTTGCACTGGAGGTAAGGCTGACACCTCAGTCGTGCACTCCTCTAGCTCGTCTGCCACATAGGCTGATTTTATTAGTGTGAGTATATAGCTTGGCCTGCTCCCCCTCACTCACTGGAAGCCATGTGGCACCAGGAGAGGTATAGGGTGGACTCTCATTGCAGTCTTTGGTCGCTACGTGGCACCAGGAGTGGTGTGGAGTGGGCTCAGCCTGCATGTTGGTACCTGCATTCTCTGGATAAAAAGGAAGGCCATTTTGGCACCAAAGATGACAGAAATTAAAGCAGGCCCAGCATGCATTGTATGGTAGCCGTCAGTGGCACATAACAGGTAGAATTTAGTGTTAGGTTCCCGTCTTACAGAGATCGCCTTGACGTGTGGCAGACGGGCTCAAGTAATTTTGTACACAATGTATTTGCCAAACATCTCTATTTATAAGCATAGGATTAGCAATCGTATTAGGGTCACGTGGAGCATAGACGCCATAAATAGCTTAATGTATCATTTTAAAATAAGTCTCCCTCCAAAACTCACTGTTCACAATTTTTTTTAATCAGAGCCCATCCAGTATTTGGTCAGGGAGATTCAAGTCTGGAAAATCTTTAAGCCAGGCCTTGAACAAGGAAGGGTCTCCTTTATGTATCAAATAGTTTTTTTTGACACAATAAAAGCACACAGAGCTATGGGGACTGGGTATTGCAGGATGTGCTAGTGGCCATCTAGCAGCCCATGTCCTCAGCTCTATGCATAAAATCCCGGTGACAGGTTCCCTTTAACTCCCTCAGAGAACTACCGTATATATGATCGCTAGGCTTTTTCTGATCCCAAGGGAGCCTAGAAAAGGATCAAAGGCATTAGCAGAGAATTCCTGTGACAAATCTTTCACTCTGGGACGTAAGAATGCCATTAGTTGGCGATATCTATGCCAGAATCTCCCCTCCTTTTGGTTCCAGATGTGCAACGTCACTTCTTCCCCTCTCTGGCCATTTCTGGAATTGTTTGTTTATAGAGGTTGTATGAAATTCAGGTGTTTCCAAATCACCATTTTTTTTAATATTAGAAATGGGAGATTATATAGCTTTCTGACCGCTTTCCCTGCAGCTACTGCATCTCGCAGGGCTAGGCAAGGCTGCGCATTTAGAATGCAGGATAGCATTTAAACTCCAGGGCCGAGCCAGTTCTACTGAATAGTGTGAAGAGTTATTCATCCAGTCCAGAGCATGTCTCAGTAAGCTAGCCAGGTTATAGTTTCTGATATCTAGTAGTCCTATCCCACCTCTGTGTCTGGTCAATTTAGCCAGAGATATTCCGCATCGACTGGATTGCCAAATAAATGACCGAAAAGCCTTTAGGAGTAGCTGAATATCAGCGTGTTTCCATGGGATTGGCAAGGTTTGCATGGGATAGAAGAGTTTACTGAAACCCATCATTTTCAGTAAGTGACATCTTTCCAGGAAGGAAACAGGGAGGTTAGACCAGGATCTAAGGGCTGACAGTATTTTCTTGAACAGTGGAGGGTATTTTAGTGCAAATTGAGATTTTGGAGTCTTTCCAACTCAAATTTCCAGGTATTTGATACATTGATGTCGCTATGGTTACCGGCATATCATGTAATTTTCTTTTGTGTATGGATTGAGATGTCAACAGGTCTAGTAGTTCGGATTTGGTCATATTTACTTTGAAACCTGACATTAAAGAGGACCTTTCACTAGTTTAAAAACTAAAAACTAACTATATCAGTGGGCAGAGCGGCGCCCAGCGGTCCCCCTGCACTTACTAGCATGTCTGGGCGCCGCTCTGCCCACTGATATAGTTCAGTTTTTAAACTAGTGAAAGGTCCTCTTTAAGCCAAATTGGGAGAAAGGTACCTCCCAGCTTTATTTGAACCTATGAGCCTGTGATAGGCGACCTGGAGGGGAGATCCTAGCGAAAGGGGAAGAATAGAGGGATGTGATATGTCCTAAATTGGCCCATGATGTCCAATACCTCGTTCAGCCATCCCCAGACGCTGTTTCTGCTCCTATGGTAAGGAGAGCTGGAGATGGGCGGTGGAGGGGCACAGCTTAATCTGGCCAAGTACAGCCAACACTGCGCATATTACAAACCGCTGCCCTACCTTGTATAAAAGCCAACCTGGTGGGGAGTTAGAAGTTTAGGTAAGAAAGCTGACATTTTTCATCATTATCTATGAGGGAAATTGGACTGGAAGATGAGGCCATAGTGCTGTCCTTGCCCGGCTTTGGGAGTACTTTGATATATGCCGTGTTCATGCCTGGTGGTAGTGGTTGGCCTTGCAGTATTTGGTTGTATAGAGATGTAAGGACTGGCGAGATTTTGGGGGCCAACATTTTATAGAACTCGGCAATAATGTACAGGGCTCAATTGCTTCAATAGCGCTCTTTTGTTTGCTGTACCCGGTTTGGCTGCGGTACCGCAATAACTGCTGCGCTAAATAAGTGTATTAAATGTAATTCAAATGATACCGCGCTCTAAGGGGAGGGCATAATCGCAAGTTCCCCTGTTACACTATGTGTTTTTATTATTTATTTTACCTTAGGGTTGGCGCTGCTCTGTTGAGGTAGGTCCCTTCCTGGATCGAGTCCAGGGTCCCACACTGTAACGGGTTAACCTCTTTGATGTACAGCTAACCCCCCCGGCTGATGGCGAGATGCTGTAAAGATAGGCGTTAACAGTTTGCGCTCTCACGGAGCGACATCACTCCTGCAGCTAAGGGATGCTACAGGTACCATATAGCCTCCAACGCTTTGCGGACAGACGCAGTCCTTTCTCAGGGAGTGTTACTGGGCTCTTCTAGTGCTTCCTATTTACACGCTCGCTTTCAGATGTTCATGCTTGTTAAAGCTTGGGCAAATGATGGACCAAGCTTCGCAATGCAGAGCTCTAGTAAGCGTGACCGCTAATGCTGGCACCGGAATGCATTTTTTTTTTTTTTACTCCTCTTGTGTAGTCAAGCTTGTGACTCCCCTATGCTCTACACTGCCTCAGTTTCCACGCCAACATGTCAATGACCAGCCCTTTATCAATGGTGCTGCTCATTACTTCTCTTCAGCAGATTGGATCACACGTTTGGATCCTACTGCACATACATTAACTATGAGAAAGCTGAGTAATGTGTTACTCTAAAGGCTGACATTCTGGTCTGATTCAGCATGTTTTCTTCACCAGATGAAGGGAAATAATTAGATTTACGAGATGTTAAGAATCAGTGCCCATTATGTCCCAGCCCATAAAAGGGAATCTATCAGAAAATTACCTGTTTAAATCACTTTTTATGTTAGACATATTTTCAAATAATTTTTTATTTTATTTTATATTTTCCATGTTATAAAATGCTGCAGTTTCCACACTGGCCACTAAGCCTAATAGGCACATCGTTTTGGTCTGTACAGAATCCCTTTACTGCAGTTACCTGCTTATCTGTCATGCTAATCCTGCCTGTAATGATATCACCTCTGTGTATAGATAAGACAGGATCCACCATTCACAATAGATGATTGTCACAGCCTCTCTCTTCTTTCCTTGTACAATAACCTCTGCACAGGTCAGAGCGGCCTAGAAAACGCTCCTATAGAAGTCAATGAGGTCCCCTTCTGATCATCCTGTTTATAACAGCTCAGGCACAATGGCAGTCCCCATAATCATTTTCAGGTAAAAAAATAATTCTACAATAAACAAATAAAAACCGATTTAAAAAAAAAAAAAAAAAAAAAGGAGGCGTGTCCCTATCTGGTTTTAACTGCCAGATAAAAAAAATGTTGGTGACACATTTCCTTTAAATTGCCAAATTATACATTGCTGGTTTTACTAAGATATACAGAACTATAGAGATCACCAAGTCTTAGCAGCTGGTTGTGTAGTTTTATATAGTGGAATGTCGAAGAACTATACACTGTCTAGCATTAAAGGGGTTATTCTGTTTCAGGAGGAAACTGGACGGGACATGTGCTCTGCCTGCAGTAAAGAAGAGATTGTTACTTACCCAACAGATCTTTTGCCACCGCTCTGGTTCTACTGGAAGTTTAACCGGCTGCAGCAGTGATGTCAGAGTATCACTTCCTTCTGGGATTCGCGTCCCCACCTATTCCTTGAACTTGAAGGACTTATGTCTTTTTTTTCCCCCAACCATATCAACTATGTAACCACTGAAGCAAATCACTGGCCTCTTCTGTGTACTGCAGCGGTCACTGTCACTGCTGCAGTTAGGTAAACGGAGCCCTACTGGGGGAAGCGAGGTGGCAGCACGGGAGCTGTCAGGTAAGTAATGATGTATCCTTAATTGCAGGTGAATCATGTGTTGTTCATAGCAGCAGGACTGATCCGACAGGGTGAACAGCCTGTCTGATCCATCCTGCCGCTAGCGAGAAAGTACCCTAAAAACTGATATGCTCTCTCCAGGCTGGAGGGGGTATAGCCATCAGGAGGAGCTAACACTTTTTTAGCCTAGTGTCACCTGCTAATGGCAGCTATACCCACAGTCCTGTGTCCCCCAATGATACAAGCAAGAAATTCATGTTTTTGTGAGCTGTACATGGCTGTCTCCAGCGCTCCTATACAAGTCAATAGGGTGGCCCTGGACATGCCCCGACCTACTGCTGCGTTCATTCTGAGGGGATTCCTGTT
Organism: Bufo gargarizans; assembly: GCF_014858855.1. NCBI lineage: Eukaryota > Metazoa > Chordata > Amphibia > Anura > Bufonidae > Bufo > Bufo gargarizans. The sequence continues at coordinate 151,471,385 of NC_058087.1, read as the reverse complement.
CTCATGATCATTGGGGTCCCAGGAGTACAATTCCCACCATTCCCTATTGTAGGCTGATAGCTGTATGCTTGTCTGAGCATGCTGGGAGTTGTAGTCTTGCAACAGCTGGAGGGCCGCAGGTTGGGCATCCCTGCTCTAGATACTTCTCTCTGCATCCTCAGAAGTAAAAAAAAAAAAAAACAACAAACAGAGGAAGTGGTAACCACTAACGGTCAATCCGAATATCTGCATGAAGCAGCTACACAGCAAATACCACTGATCATCTGATTTATGAGCAGCAGGATGACCGTCACATGTATGGTGTCATTACACACGTGATAACTCAAACAGAATATTCATTTTCCAATATAGAAAAAATAACCTTTAGGCCACTTTTACATGTTTAGTATTTAAGCCAAAACCAGTAGTAGAGCCTACAGAGAAAATAGAAAGGTGTGAGCCCCTTCCATGTTCTAGAACCACTCCTGGTTTTGGCTTACAAACACTGGATGCAAAATACGGACCAAATACTGACCATGGGAAACGGTACTGTCAGAGTTCAATAAAAACGTGCGCATCCCCTGTAAATGTGATAAAATCTCAATACTTACCCCTTTCCACCTCTGAAGTTACCTTCCTGGCTGCAGCAGTCACGTTTCATGCACACATGTCACCATGCAGGCAATCACTGGCCTTGGCAGTATACGGCCTGGCATCTGGGAGGACGAGCTCAGCGCAAACGGTAAGTACGGATTCTTTTGTCATTTTAGATGATTTACAACGGCTGTCTCGGTTTTTAGTGAACCGACAGCCCCTCAAACTTGCTTTCCAGAGGGGGTAACTATAGGCAGGGCTGAGGTGTCTGAGATGTAAATTTATAAAGTTTCTCGATCCATTTATATGTGAAAGTTTACACAAAACCAAAGCTCTTCACTCAAAAGGTGGGAGTCCAGAGTGGTGGACCTCCTCTCTATAACACACTTATGCCCTATTGGGGCAAAAGGACAGTGGAGGAGCTTTCAGTAGCAACTGATCATTATCCTTTCATTTTCAAAGGGACTTCTGAAAAATAATAGCATTTTTTTCTAGCACACGTTTTAATAAACTCCCTAAGGGCCCATTCAGACGGCCGTAGTGCTTTGTGGATCCACAAAACACGGATACCGGCCGTGTGCGTTCCACAATTTGCAACCATAATAGAACATGCCTATTCTTGTCCACAATTGCGGACACAAATAGGACACGTTCTATCTTTTCCGCTGAGCCGTGTGCTGTCCGCATCTTTTGCAGCCCCATTGAAATGAATGGGTCGGCACCCGTTCCGCAAAATTGCGGAACAGATGCGGCCTCATTCATACGGCCGTCTGAATGAGCCCCAAGTATATTCTAGCTGGCACAGTTAAACTCCTATCCAGAAGTCATGCCATGCCACTAGCAGCAGCTTCGCCATGTAATTAAAGCTTTATTTTATAACATTTATAATCATAAGTCATCACTCATACAGAACAAAGCCAGCAGGAAAACAGGTATACATGTGAAATGACACCAAAAGGAATATCTGCATATTACAACGTGCCATTTTTTTTTCTCGAAATACACAGGACACATAGAAGTTTGTGAATTATATCTTTAAAAACTAATAAAAATCTGTAAACATTTTCTAATATATTTTTCTCATAAACATCTTTTGGTCCATTCAGAGTCTGACAACTTCAACTTTCACATTTTTACAAACGTCTTTATAAGGTATAACCAGCTAACAATTCTGATTTTGCCTGGAATTTGCACCCCTTTTCTCAAAGTTGAATTCACCTTAAAACCATTCCATCACCCCTGCAGTAAAAGCCACACTTAGGGCTCATTCACACCACTGTATGAATGAGTCCACATATGTTCCGTAATTTTGCGGAAAGGATGTGGAACCATTCATTTCAATAGGCTGCAAAAGATGTGGACAGCACACCGTGTGCTGTCCGCATCTATTGTTCCGTTCCGAAAAAAAAAATATATGGAGCAGGTCCCATTCTTGTCCTCAATCGCAGACAAGAATAGGAATTTCTTTAATGGGCCGCCCGTTCTGTAAATTGCAGAACACACACGGGCGGCATCCGTGTTTTGCGGACCACAAAACACGGAGCGGTCGTGTGAATGCACCCTTAGGGTAGGTTCCCACCTCAGTCTAACTGATCTAGCAGTGGACAGCCTGCTGGAAGAGGACATGAACAGTCTGCTTTCCGGAAGAATGCCAGCGAAACCCGGCACGTGGCCAGATCCCATTACGGTCAACTCCGGTCAGAACAGCCTGCTGGAGGTGTTAAATGGAGGTGGTCCTCCAGAACGTTAAGCATAAGACCACTTTCACACATCAGTGACACCAGGGAATTATGCCCTATTTTTGTCCGTGATCATGAATCCCTTGCGCACATTACAGCCTACTGGGCCGTGAAAACCACAGACACGACACGGATGCTATCCATGTTTGGTCTGTGGTCTTCACAAACCATTGTGTAGGAGAAGCTCTGGAAATCTATTTTCAGCGTAGCTGTGTCTGTGAAATACGGAGGACACAGAGAGAGCAAAAAACAGATACACAAAGCAAACACAGATGTACCACTGACCATCTTGTCAGGGATGTGTGAAAGAGGCCTAAGGCTGCTGCATGCAGCCAGCACTAACCATCTGCAGCAGCCAACATCATCTACGTGATTCTGAAGGACATAGCTCAGTTTACCTGCTAAATTGTGCATCCTTTGGCCGCTGCAGGTGGGCAGGATCTAGGCACCATGCTGCAGCCACTGTTTAAACCCAGTCTAAGATAAGAAGATTATAGGGGCTGTAAATTGAGCAAAAACTTTGTCAGCTTTTGCTTAGAATTACCCTTTAAAGGAGTTCTCAGTTTTTCTTACATTGATGACATCCTCAGAATCAGATCATCAGGGGCCCGAAAGCCAGCATCCCTGCCGATCCGCTGTATGAAGAGACAGCAGTGCTCGTACAGCCGTCACACTGAAGTGGAGGAGCCGTAGTTACACCGACAGGTAAATAGAGAAGGGAACACAGCGCTCGTACGAGCTCTGCCTCCTCGTCATACAGCTGATCAGTGGAGGTGCCAGCAGTTGGGCCCCCACCGATCTGAGGATAGGTCATCAATATGAGAAAAGCGGAAACCGCCTTCAAAAACCAAAAAGATGAGTTGTCAAAAGTTTAAAAAATATATACAATATGATAATTAAGATTCAAACATCTATGAGATTGAAAAACAGACTGCAGAACAAAGCACCGCGTCCATGAAAAAACTGTATCAAGGGCAACGGAGAGTGGTCTAGAAAACGCAGGTGTGCACACAGCTCAGCGATGATGCATTTGTAGAGCTGGTCATACACATCGGCTACATGTAGCCTGAACCTACCAAATTCAGCAGGGGCTTCCAACTCTCCCCAAATGGCAGGTTTGGTGGAAGAGAAGGTTTGGGTAGGTCCAATCGCTCTGCTGGAGATAAGCCACGGCCATAAGGACTAAGCAAGCATGGATATGGTTGTCGCCAACTGCTATCTAATGTGTATGGCCAGCCTCACCATCTAGCTATACACTGGGCCATATTAACTGCAAAATCTTAACCTATACACTGCATACAAAAATATCACTGGTGCTTTCTGTACACATTACAACAAAGCAATTGTCATGTACATTTCTTACAGAATGTAGACTGGGGTGGACTGAACATGGAGAGCCCCTGGGGATATCTAGGAATCCACTGGACATCAGCACCTATACTAATCACACAAACACCTACAATAATGGGTACGAAACTGGTTAATGAACACTTTCTTACTCTCCATCATATCAATACAATGCCCTCTCCAGTGCCTATGCCCTATGGGTGTCAATTTTACAAAAATGTCAAGATGGCAAAACAGACCGATCAGTTCAGACATACAATATCAAAGGCAGATTTTTCCCGCTGGACCACAAGGATTATTAGTCAGTATACTCCTAAACATACACGTACAGACACAGGATGAGTAAGAGTAACGGCCCCTACCGCTGCCAATCACAATGGTGGACAATCACTAGAGTGGGCTATTGACCTATTTGACATTAGAGGCAGCCATTTATTTGACAGCTAATGCAAAAAACGAGATTTTTGTATAACTTACCAGTAAAATCTCTTTCTCGCTCTTTCCTTGGGGGACACAGAAGACCTTGGGTATAGCTCATCTCCATAGGAGGCGTGACACTAAGTGAAAACTGTTAAGCCCCTCCTCCACAGCTATACCCTCAGCCTGGAGAGAGAGACTGCCAGTTGCGTGTCCAAGCAGTGAGAAAAGGCAAAGTCCAAAAGTGGAACCAACAAGCCAACTACCCAACGGGTAAAACAAACTCGGAAACCGTGCAGAGAAAAACAAAGAATGGGTGGGTGCTGTGTCCCCCAAGGAAAGAGCGAGAAAGAGATTTTACTGGTAAGTTATACAAAAATCTCGTTTTCTCGCCCAATTTCCTTGGGGGACACAGAAGACCTTGGGACGTTCAATAGCAGTCCAAGAGGGGAGGGACCACAGCACCAAGGCAAGGCACCCGAAGGCATCAAGAAACCGCCGCCTGCAGACCAGGCGGCCCAAGGCATCATACGCCGAAGCCCCAGTGCGCACCCTGTAGAACTCGGTAAGGTGTGCAAGGAAGACCAGTGACCGCCTTGCACAAATGCATGGCCGAAGCCTTATGCCTACGGCTCAGGAGGCACCGACCGCTCTGGTGAAATGAACGGTGACACCAAAAGCAGAACCCTGCCCGTGGTGCGGTAACCACAGCAATAGACACTCAGAGAGCGAAGGAAGCCACCCTGGAGGCCGTCAACCCTTTGCGCGGACATCCCGGAAACACAAGAGACCGAACGCCGACTAGAGTCGGAGATCTCCAAGGAACAACTGCAAACCCAAACAATCTCCAAGCGGTGAAGCGCCCGTTCCCGGAGACGGGAAGGGGATGACCAAGCCTCGTAGATAAGAAGGCAGATACCACCCTCAGAAGGAAGGGACGGGATGGAGAAACAGCCCTGTCCTGGAAAAGGACAGAAGGCACAGAACACGAAGGGCCACCCCTCAGGCACCCGCCAGACATGATGGCAACAGCAAACACAACTGTACAGGACAGAAGGAGTAGGGGGAACTTCCACAATGGCACCAAGGGAAAGAGTGGAGCGCCAAGAGCTCAGTGTGTAATTCCCAGGACGGTACCAGGGAACGGTACAGAGGATACCAAAGAGCCACTCTGTGGAAGAAGGTCAGGACAGGCCCAGAAAAAACGCTGCAAGGGGAAGGACAGCGCCGACACTTGACACTTCAAGTAACAGAGTCCCAGTCCCAGGGTCAGGCCGGACTAGAGAAAGACAGAACCAAAAGGTAGAGAAAAGCAGAGTGGGGGAATGCCCCGCTCACCACAAACCCAGGCAAGAACCCCAAGTCCGACAACCGAACCTGGACGAAGCACAGTCGGGAGCGAACACTAGCGCGCTCGCAGGAATCGCTTGGCAAGCGGGAGAAAACCCAATGTGACCAGGCGCAGACCAGTAACATGGCCCAAGGGTCGGAAAAAAACTGTCTCGTCGGCCCCTGAACAACATAGTCCCGTATCCAACCGGAGTGGGGGAGCAGAAGGACAGACGGAAGAAACCGGAAGGGTCCGCCCAGCAGCCAACAGATGCCAGGACAAGACAGGCCAGGCCAGGCCAAGTCCAAGTCGACGTAGCCACCACAGGAAGGAGTTCTACAGACCTGGTGGGAGCAAAGGACAAACGTGACCGAAGGGTAGTCCTCCCAAGTTACCGAAAAGGTAAGTCCAGCAGGACCATATGCCCAGAATGGAAAGGCAATCTGCACCCAGCGGGAGGACAGAATGCAATAGGCCCGGCAACAGGCACACAGCTAGTACTGCCAGCGAAAACGAGGGAGACGGTACGAGACCACAAGTAACGCCAGAAAACATCCAAGTGAACAACCATGCTCACCCCCGGGGGGGGAGGGGGCAATGACGAAACAGCCTCTGAGGCCTGGCCGGTGCAGAAGCCACCTCGGAGTGACAAACTCAGAGAGGAAGCCAAAAAAACCGAGCCGGCGAGGAAAAGCAGCCGAGACAGAGGCCGGCATAACACCCTCCAAACCGAAAGGAGGAATGGCAAACAGGGAAGCCACAGGACAGTCCAAAAGCCGAATATCGGCTACCCTGTGAGACGACCTGCACATCGCCTCGCAAAAGGCGAATACCCTGAAGAACCCAAAGTGGAGGTCCCTCAGACCTGGATAGACGAGCACCCAAGAGAAGTTGGGTGACCTACCCGAGAGGAGCGGTCAGTTCCTGGTAGCAGATCAGATTTAAGTGCAGAAGGCGCCAAAGACAACACTCTCGACCCCGACGGCTTGCGCGGGGAAGCAATGTCACGGGAGGACGAACGGGTACGCATCAAGGGACCCCGAACACTCCCAGGGTGGAAGGGCCGATGAACATGGCTGGTGCAGTCACAACGGGACCATACCAGAGAATGAGTGCCACCCAGCTCGGTGCAGTAGCAAGCCAGCAGAGCCCGTCTACCCATATACAAGGTATACAGCGGAGAATACATTGGGCATTCAATTGTTGTGTGTTGGACAACACCTTAGGCTCATACAGGTGGACAGAATGACCTCCTCAGAAAAGAGTGCAAAGCTAGCGACAATCAGCCTCACCCCAAGAGAAAAAAAGTATGTCGCAGGAGGAAGGGAGGCATACGTACTAGGAAACCGCAGGCAGCGAGAAGGCCAACCCACCCACTGGAGGAGAAGGCAAACACGGCCCAAACAATGCACAGAGCGCACAGCCACAGCATCCCACAGTATCCATGGAAGTGCAAGTGCAACCCGAAAGGGAGTTATGCACAAGGCTAGTACAGGGGGGCATGCTATGGAACGCAAGCAGTCCGCCCGGAAAAGGGGAGAGAAGGCACCTGGCAAACTCTGCAGACGGCAAGAGTGCAAAGGCCCGCACCAAAAGGACCTAGTGAAGGGGGAAGGGTATGCACAGGATTATCCTAGCACCAAATGATTGTGCAATAATCCACCCAATACCGAATTTTGTGAGAGTGCAACGAGTAGTTCGCCAATGAAAGGGGAACGTCCAGTACAGCATACAGAAGGACAGCCGTGAATCTCATGAGCGCGCAAAATACCGCCCATGGAATGGGAAGTGGTCATGCCCAAGGCCAGCGCCGTTTCCAAAAGGAGTGCAAGCAGCGCACCCATGTTTAGAGGGCCATGCTCCTGGTCAGCAACGTATTCGGTGAGGGTGCAATGAACCGCACACGGCAGCATCGCATCCCAGGAGAGCGCGAGCACCCCGCCACGGATGGGGCCATGCACATGGCCAGCAACGTACTGGCGCCAGAACAAACACCGTCAGTGAAGGTGCATGTATGTCGCCTGAGGAGAGGAGGCATGCCCACGCCGGCAGCAAAGCCAGCGAGAGTGCGGTACACCGCCCAAGGAGGGGGGGGGGGGGCCATGCATATGGCTGGCAGCGGATCCGGTGAGAGTGCAAGCACCCCGCCATGGAAGGGGGTCAAGCACGTGGCCAGCAACCTACCGCGAGAGAACAACCCCAGCCAGGAAGAGTATGTATGCCGCCTGAGAGAAGGAGGCATGCTCAAGGCCGGCAGCGAAACCAATGAGAGTGCAGTCTACCGCTTATGGAAGGGAGTCATGCACAAGGCCGGCAGCGAATCCAGTGAGAGTGCAGCGTTCCGCTTATGGAATGGGGACGTGCACATGTTTCATACCCATGGCCGACAGCGAACCCAGAGAGAGTGCAGCGTACCGCCATAGAAGGGGGTTACCCACATGGCCGGCAGGAATCCAGCGAGAGTGCCGCGCTCCGCAAGAAGGGGGGTCGTGCACATGGCCGGCAGGAATCCAGCGAGAGTGCCGCGCTCCTCAAGAAGGGGGGTCGTGCACATGGCCAGCACCGTATCCGGTGAGAGTGCAATTATTCTGCCCCAGAAGGGGGTCATGCACCAGTCCGGCATTAAATCCAGTGAGAGCGCAGCATTCCGCCTATGAAAGGGGGGCGAGCACATTGGCAGCACCGATCCGGTGAATGTAGCACTCCGCCTAAGAAGGGGGCCATGCACATGGCCAGCCTGTAACTGGAAAGGCGACGTTCCGCCATAGACGGGGCGCCTACCTTTGGTCAGCGCCGTATCCCGGAAGCTGGCAAGGGTTCGCCTAGAAGGGGAACATGTAGCTGGCCAGAACCGCAGCCGAGGAGCGCAACATGCCGCCCACGGAAGGGGGGCATAGAGAAAAACAGCCCTGCAGAGCAGGGAGTGTCTTGCCTCCTTGGACACTAAGCAAAAAACTGGCAGTCTCTCTCTCCAGGCTGAGGGTATAGCTGTGGAGGAGGGGCTTAACAGTTTTCACTTAGTGTCACGCCTCCTATGGAGATGAGCTATACCCAAGGTCTTCTGTGTCCCCCAAGGAAATTGGGCGAGAAAGTACCAACTATAAAGCAGCCCGTATATTGCCATAAATTACACTAATCACCGTAAATCACATACGTCTGCTGCTCATATCCATTGATATTAGGGTCCATTCACACGTCCGTTTTTTCTTTCCTGATCTGTTCCGTTTTTTCAGGAACAGATCAGGACCAGATCTGGACCCATTCATTTTCAATGGGTCCTGGAAAAAATCGGACAGCACAATGTGTGCTGTCCGTTTCCGTTGTTCCGTTCCGCATGTCCGTTTAAATATAAAACATGTCCTATTCTTGTCCTGAAAAATCGGATCCTGGTACAATACAAAGTCAATCGTATGTCATCCGTTTTTTGCGGATTCCGTTCCTGGAAACACAACAAATTTTTTTTTTTTTTTTTTTTTTTTTCAATTTTTTTTCAAAGAAATCCAAACAACTTTATTTGATTATTGAAATGTATACATGTTTCCGTTTTTTGCGGATCCGCAAAAAACGGATGACATACGGAAACATTTTCAGGAACAACGGATCCGCAAAAAACGGACCGTTTTTCAGGATGAAAAAAAACAGGACGTGTGAATGGACCCTTAAAGCGTTTATTCACATATCCTTGCTCGTGAAAAAGACACTTGCACTATTTTGCACCCTGCTGCACACTGAAGTCTATGGGTCCATGAATACTACTCACTGAACACGGATGACATCCATGCGCTGTTGGTGGTTTTTACAACCATTTGCAGATGATGGTCTGGCAATCCCTTTTTCAACCTAGCACATGGAATATGGATGACACACAGGGCAAAAAAAAGACACATGGACGGATCTTTAACAGGCACGTTCACAGATGAAGCACTGACCGCCCTGCCTCATCGTCACGGACACAGGCGTGAAACAGGCCCAGGTCTGGTTTCACACAATGTGTAAGAAATCTGCACATCGTTCTGCATGAATTAAAACTTTGGAAATCCACAGCATAATCTGCAACGGACAGCGCATGGTGTGGACGCCCAAAGCACTCCATAAAGTCAGTGAAAAAACCTCCTTCCCAGTCTGGTGCTGAATCTTTGCAGCATGTGCATGTGATCTTAGAAGTGTGGAAGAGCAGGGACGGAGATATCATTCAGCGCTCACAAGCAGCTCCCAACCTGGAATGGGACAAACCAGCAGATGAAGAACAGACTCCTTGTTGTACTTAAACCTGCTGAACTGGCAGTTAAATATACATTTTTGTTTCTATATTTAATATTACATTAAAGGGGTTGACCACTTTCTGGCTGCTTGTGCCCAATGTGTTTGTGAGATGATTATATGGCACTTACTAATATAATCTTTGTAGACATGATGCACCATTTTCTATATTTCATAAGGTATTCTCCCTTGTTTGCCAAGTCTTTTGTGCTGTCCACACAGAGATCCTGTCCATAAGATGGCCGCTGATGGAGGGTCATGTGACCAGACAAATCACATCCACGTGATGTCTTCTCCATTCAAATACACTGCACTTACACTAAACTCTCAGCAGAACAAGTGCAGATGGCAGGTGCAGTGCATTTGAACAGAAGAGGCATCACATGGAGGTGATTTGCCTGGTCACATGACCCTCCATCAGCAGCCATCTTATTGACAGGACCTCTGTGTGGACAGCACAAAAGACTTGGTGGGAGAATACCTTATGAAATATAGAAAATGGTGCATAATTTCAACAAAGACTATATCAGTAAGTGGCATATGATAATCATACAAACACATTGGTCAACAATAACCAGAAGGTGGCCAACCCCTTTAATGTCATACTGAGGGTCACCTTCCTAGACCATTTCAGTGAGGGCAATATTGCCAATATTCTTACATTGACCTGGACGGTGTATAGCTGAAGCCTGACAGTATTAACTGATGTGGGGGGGGGGGGGGGGAATAAGCCATGGAGAGAACCACCATGAACTGCCATAATGCAGAAACCATGCTAGAACAGAGTGGTTATGTGCTTTGTCACTTCAGTGGTAGAACAGGACATACATTTGGTGTAATAATGTATATTCCACAGTGCAACACACGTTACAGCTGAATATGTAATACAGCTGTCGATGAGTAAAGTTCCATAATAAAGTATCCCATGAAGCGAGTGTGCTGTGGTCCTGATCTCCGCTATGGCAGCACTTGGCTCTTCAGCAGCCGTAGTCAGGGCGCTCTTCTGACTCCTTGTACCTTCTAAGGCCTGTACAGTTTAAGTACTTCAGTATCTAAAACGAGGTCTAGGTCCTCTTGGAGGACACCTGGTGGTGTGTAAGACTATGAAAGATAAAGAAAAGGTTTTCCATAGTATGAGAAAGCTGAATATCGTCCCCTGCCATATACAGACCCAGGGCAGCTCCCATAAGTTCCATATGTTGGGTCCAAACAACACATAGTTCCAAATAAAATAAACAGACGGTATGGCAACGTGTGCTCCACTATATACAGGCTAAAACCTGCATAGTTCTAGATATAAAAATGTAAAACAGGCAATCTTCTAAGAAGTCTTGCTCAAATCCGTTTGTAGGAGCCGATTAAAGCCTGGCAGTTGGAGCAGTAATGATCCACATCTTTCAAAGAATCGATACAGAAAGGGATGAGGCAGCAACCAAATCCACACCTGTAAAAATAATGGAAAATGCACACATCAGTGAAAAGGCAAAGATAAATGACTGTCAAAAGAACCAAATGAGCAAATGTGATGTGAAGTGACGTTCTGGCCCTCTTGTGGAGATGAAATTCAGATCAATCTGATCAGTGGGGTATGACCTCTGGGACATCTAAGATACCCAAGGTAATTGGGGGGGGGTGGATGGATACTGCGCGCGCGGGGGGACCGGCTCATACATTAATATCTTCCTGATTTTTTAAATGAACAGGCTACATTGACACGAACGTCGTTTTTGTCCGCCTCCGAGCTGCATTTTTTTGCGGCTTGGATGCTGACCAGTTCACTTCAATAGGGCTGCAAAAGATGCGGACAGAACTGTGCTGTCCGCATCCGTTGCCCTGCAAAGAAAAAAAAAGGACTACAACATGTCCTATTCTTCTCCGATTTGCAGACAGGAATAGGCATTTCTATAATGGGCCGTCCATTCCGTTTAGCAAATTGCAGAACGCACACAGGCGGCATCCGTGTTTTGCGGGCCCGCAATTTGTGGCACGGGCGAGTGAATGTAGCCTAACAAGCACTTTTTACCTTACGTGTCACCCGCACTTCCCAGTGTTTCTTACAGACTGTCACTACGTCAAGTCTGAGTTTATTCCTTTAAAGGTTAGTCTCACAGAACAAGCAGAATTATCATTTTAATGTATTCATCGTTAAAAAGATTATGTAAATGGAATAAAGCTAAAAATTCCTGCCAACATGCACAGCATATTACAAGGCGGAATTAATAAGCAAGTGTCTAACAATTTAACCCTTTCAGCCCCGGGCGATTTTCAGTTTTTTTTACTCCCATAACATTTATTTTTAAGATTCACATAGCGGTGAGGGGAGGTGCTGTTTCTGGAAGAAAGCAGCCATGTTTTTCTAACCCTACATTTCATAGCGCATCAAGAAATCGACTGAACTCACCCAAGAATACACAATCCGCCACAAGATAACCAAGCCAAAGCTCCAGACGTATGGTCAATGCGCGTGGTCGTTAAGGTGTTACAGCGTGGACAGCAAATTTGGACGGGACGATCATGGAATCTGACCGGCTGCTGAACGTACACAGTCTGAACTGTAACTGAAATACATAGATATACGTTAGATACAAGCCTACATCCGCAAATGATGAATTAGCATATATTTTGTCCACTGCAGTTTTTGCAATGAAAATTTTTGCAGCGCATTTCACCCTTTATGGATTTTTCGGTGAATATTTAGGCCATGGAAAGAACTACTACTACCTACAGGAGGACCCCCAGTTCAATTGAAATCATACTTGTATAGGAAGTCTTCTATGATAATGAGTCTGACCTCATCATATATAGGTAAAGCACAGACTGCAGAAAATCCAGTTTGATAATACACAGAAACCAGTGAGATATGCAAATCTTTAATAAGCCAACAAATGAAAATCAATATATTACTTACTACAAGCAAATCAGCACCTGCACCTTGGACAGAACATGAGCAGGAGGTGTACAATACTAAAGACTTTATTGTCTCACACTATGTCACCTTTTGGGGTTTTCGGAGAACCCTTCTTCAGGCAGATGGTTCCAAAACCCTTCTGCACAAGAGACAAAACTGTCTCAAGCAGAGACTTGGGCAAACCAGAAGGACCCATCTGGGAATGGCACTGTTGTAAGGTCAGAGCAGGTCCTGGTTGGCTGTGATGGAGTGATATAATGAATTCCAGTGCGTAAACTACCTATGCCAGGGGTACTCAAGTACTTTTTGTAAAGGTCCACATACCTGGGTCTGCCTCTGAGTGAAGGTCTGAGGTGCAAAAACATTTTTTTAAGGAGGGACAACATTGGTGTGTACTGCTCTACGGCTATTTTTATCTTCTGAAAAATAGCAATACCTTTAATCCCACCCAATGCTCCTAGGGCCCCAACACAATAAGAATGTACTTTTAGTGCCATCAATGATGCCTTTTAGCATCCCCCACAGAGTATGATGCCTCCTCGCAGAATTTGATGTCCTCTTAGTACCTCCCTTCACAGTATGATAGCCCCTTTAGTGCCTCCTCTCACAGCATGCCGCCTTCTTCGTGCCCCCATTGAGTATGATGCCACCTTAGTGCCTCCTCACAATATGATGCCCCTTTGGTGCTTCCCCTCACAATACGATTCCCCCTTAGTGACTCTTCATAATATGATGCCTTGCCAAGGCTGCTTTCGCACTAGCGGCAGGACAGATCCGACAGGCTGTTCACCCTGTCGGATCCGTCCTGCTGCTATTTCGCCGTGCCACCGGACTGCGGCTCCGCCCCCATTGACTATAATGAGGATGGGGCAGAGCTCCAGCACAGTACGGCAGTGCGCGGTGAGAGGCCACCGGACTAAAGTCGGACATGTAGTACTTTTAGTCCGACGGCCTTTCGCCGTGCACTGCCGTAGCTCTGCCCCCGTCCCCATTATAGTCAATGGGGATGGAGCGGCGGTCCGGCAAAATAGCGGCAGGACGGATCCGACAGGTTGAACAGCCTGTCGGATGCGTCCTGCTGCTAGTGTGAAAGTACCCTTAAAAGGGAACCCGTCATCAACTTTATGCTGCCCATACTAACAGCAGCATAAAGTAGAGACAGGTGAGGTGATTTCAGCGGTCATTTAAAAGTTAGAAGTAAGTGGTTGCCGAGAACCAACATCACAATTGTAGCAGACTGGGCCTGGAAAAGAGTCACGGCCACCTGAGAAGAGTCCTGGTTATTCATGAATTCCTGCTTTCCTTGCCCACCTGCTGATGACTGACAGTCTTCTACCTAGTTTTCTCCCTTTCTCTCTAGGAGAGAACTGCCTATCATCAGCAGATGGGCAGGGAGAGCAGGAGATTATGAATAACCAGGACTCTTCTCAAGTAGATTTGACTCTTCTCAAGGCCTGGGCTGCAATGATTATGATGCTGGTTCTCAGCAACCACTTACTTTTAGCTCATGGGTCACACAGCGCTGAAATCAGCATGTCTGTCACTATTTTATGCTGCCCTTAGTGAAGTCAGCATACAGTTGATGACAGGTTCCCTTTAATGTCCCCATGCAGTATGATCCTCTTCTAACCCCCAAAGAATGATGCCCCACATTGCCTCCACTTTATATACTCACCTTCCCCATCATTGATTCGCTGCTTCTTCATCAGCGATGGCAGGCAAGATGCGATGATATTCTAATGCCTGCCACAGACCGCACAGTGTGGAGCAGACCCCCTCTCTGTGCTGCTTGTGGTTCAGTGCAGCAGGCATGACGACATCATCGCATCACGCTTAGGCTAGTTTCACACTAGCGTTCGTCGGTCCGCTCGTGAGCTCCGTTTGAAGGAGCTCACGAGCGGACCCGAACACCTCCGTCCAGCCCTGATGCAGTCTGAATGGAGCGGATCCGCTCAGACTGCATCAGTCTGGCGGCGTTCAGCCTCCGCTCCGCTCGCCTCCGCACGGACAGGCGGACAGCTGAACGCTGCTTGCAGCGTTCAGCTGTCCGCCTGGCCGTGCGGAGGTGAGCGGATCCGTTCAGACTTACAATGTAAGTCAATGGGAACGGATCCGCTTGAAGAGGTCACCATATGGCTCAATCTTCCAAGCGGATCCGTCCCCCATTGACTTTACATTGAAAGTCTGAACGGATCCGCTCAGGCATCTTGCGCACTTAGAAAATTTTCTAAGTTATTAATGCAGACGGATCCGTACTGAACGGAGCCTCCGTCTGCATTAATATAATCGGATCCGTTCAGAACGGATCCGATCAAGCGCTAGTGTGAAAGTAGCCTTACCAGCACTGAATCACTGGTGGCAGGTGAACAGTGAAGCAGAGAGTCGATGGCTTCCTGCTTCACTAGTTTATTCAACTGGATCTGTTCCCCAAGTACACAGATACGGTTGAGAGTAAAGGTCCGGACAGCTGGCCACCACGGTCCAGACTCGGACTGTCGTCCGCCAGTTGAGTACCCCTGACCTGTGTATTGTGCCCACATCCTACAACAACCTACACAAAGGAGGAGTATACATCTAGCTGCCAGCTCTCTTTTTAATATTTGCTATTATTACAGCTGACACCGCTGTGGAGGATGTTTGTTCACAAATTAAAGCAGTTTCCTGGTTTTAAGCAAATAATCCCTAATGTAAATTATGCACCAGCCCTGCCCGTTTTTCACCCCACATCTATCAGGGTAAATTATAAACATCCGCCCTACATATTAAATGATCAGCGGGTTCAGCCAATGTTAATCGAATATGTATCTGTGGATGAGACCGTCCTTGCTTACACCAAGAGCCTTTAAAGACCAGGTCCTGATTTCAGCTGATAACCATGTGGATCATTTACAGAGGGCGGCTTTTTACTCTGGTGTTCATTTACCCTCTGCGTGGCCGGAGGATTCTGCCAATTTATGACGAGTAGTTTTCACTCTGCTTTTACACTTGTTTCCAGGCATAAAAAAGAAGTAACTGTCGGCCCAATGTCCCGGCTCCCTCCACACCCCATCATTCCCAAGCGGTGAGCACAGTGTAAAAACAAAGGCAATTAAAAAAAGTCACAAAAGAGGGTCTTGCAATAATTTTGAATCCAAAAATGTTTGTAAATGAGCTCCCATATGTCCAGACTAGGAAACGTCTGTGACCCAAACCAGACAGCCTGGTCCACAGACTGATACATTTAGCATCAGATATGTGTGCAGCTGACTAGATCTGCACAGGATTTCAGCCTCTGAATGTAAGCCATGGAAACATCCACCAGGTTTTTTTTATTTTTTTTTATACTGATGACCTATCCCCTGATAAGTCATCAGTATCCGATTGGCAGGGGTCCTGGGTCAGACATCATGGAAGCCCTGCTGATCAGCTTTTTGAGAAGGCAGCTGTGATCAGAGGAGTGCCGCAGCTAAGCCTAGACTAGAATGAAGTCACGTTCATCGGTCACGTGGTCTAAGCCCAGCTCACTCCCATTCAACTGAATGCGGCTGAGCTGCACTACCAATTACAGCCGCTGTACAATGTAAGCAGCTTGGTGAGCTGTGAGGAGGTCACGGAGCTCTGGTGAACACCACAGCTTCCTCAAACAGCTGATCTGCGGGGGCCCAGGTGTCAGACCCCCATCGATCAGATACTAATGACCAATCCCGAGGATAGGTCATTAGTTAAGAAACATAAAAAAAAATAAAAAAAACTTTAAAACACTGGCATATTAGAAAGTTGTACACAGCTAAGTTGACATCTGCGTCAGGTTCAGTCAGGAGCTTCTGCCGCAGATTCCACCGCTTAGGACAGGAAGCGTTACACTGTATTCAGCGCTATTTTCTTGTCAAATTGGGAGACACCACAGCAGTACCTAACAGACACCATTATAAGTCAATCGGGACCACCAGTCACTAGTGCCCGTTGTATGAGGGATCCAGCTATGCAGACTGACTCCATGGGGCATGTGTGAACATTATTTTTTACTATACATTACTCTTCATTACACACTGATTGCATGTTGTTTGCAGGAGACTTCTTGAAATTGTGAACAAACAACCCCCTCACACACTGAAACCCCAGAGACTGCATAAATTAGCACAGTGTACCATTAACAACATTGACTACATTCCAGAAAACCCAAACTTCTGATACACAAATATAATGGCGGAAAAGAAGATCTATAACCAAATATCGAAAAGGTACCTGGAGTCTGCATAGGCATTGGCATTGGCTGGACCACATAAGGAGGCACAGGGTTCAGAGGTTTGGCTTCCATCCCTGGCTGAGGAGGATACGGCTGAGGAGGTGGAGGATACGGCTGAGGAGGTTGAGGATACGGCTGATGGCCATACGTGGCCTCTGCATAGGAAGGCGGTGCAGAGGGAACCACATATTCACCTGGAATTGGCTGGTAATTCCCTGCCGGCTGCATTGTGCTCTGCAACACATGGAAGAAAAAAAACATATTTCATTCATGAAGGAAAACATAAGGCAGAATTGCTTCAGATTTATTCTACATTTCTACAGCATAAAATTAATAAAAACCCTGCTTTCTATCAATTCACACTGGATGTTCTACTGATTAATTAGATCATTTTAAGGCCTCATGCACACAACAGTATTTTTTCACGGTCCGCAAAACGGGGTTCCGTTGGTCCGTGACCGTTTTTTCGTCCGTGGGTCTGTCCTAAGCGGTGGAACTAAAACATGATTTTCTTTGTTTCAAAAAATGCTGTTATTGTGTGAAACTTTAATAAATAAAAAGTATACATATAAGGTATCGCCACGTCCGTAATCACCTGCTGTATAACAATATAACATGACCTAACCCCTCAGGTGAACACAGTTAAAAAAAAATAAAAAATTGCACTGTCACCTTACATCACAAAAAGTTTAATACCAAGCGATCAAAAAGTCACACACACACTCCAAAATTGTACCAATAAAACAGTCATCTGTCCCTGCAAAAAATTAGACCCTAGAAAAGACAGTCCCCCAAAAATAAAAATAATATGGATTTCAGAATATGGAGACACTAAAAATATTTTTTTTTTTAAATGCTTTATTATGTAAAACGGAAACAACCAAAACAAAGTAGTCATATTTGGTATTGTCGCATCCGCAACAACCTGCTCTATAAAAATCGCTCATGATCTAACCTGTCAGATGAACATTGCAAATAACAAAAAATAAAAATGGTGCCAAAACAGCACCTTGCCTCACAAAAAGTGTAATACAGAGCAACCAAAAATCATATGTACCCTAAAATAGTACCAACAAAACTGCCACCTTATCCGTAGTTTCCAAAATGGGGTAATTTTTTTGAGTTACTACTCTAGGGGTGCAACAGGGGTTCTTCAAATGTGACATGGCCCTCCAAAAACCATATGGCATTCCTTTGCTTCTGCGCCCTGCCGTGTGCCCGTACAGCAGTTTACGACCACATATGGGGCGTTTCTGTAAACTACAGAATCAGGGCCATAATTATTGAGTTTTGTTTGGCTGTTTACCCTTGCTTTGTTACTGGAATAAATTAATTAAAATAGAAAAAAAAAATCTTAAATTTAATCTCCATTTTCCTTTAATTCTTGTGGAACACCTAAACAGTTAACAAAGTTTGATAAACAGTTTTTAATACCTCGAGGGGTGTAGTTTCTAAAATGGGGGTCATTTTTGGGTGGTTTCTATTATGTATGCTTCACAAAGAGACTTTAGACCTGAACTGGTCCTTAAAAAGTGGGTTTTGGAAATTTTCTAAAAAATTTCAAGATTTGCTTCCAAACTTCTAAGCCTTCTTAAAGCCTGCTTTATCTGTTCATATCTCTGGTTTTGTACCAGCTAGAGCTTTGTATTGTTTGAAAGCTGACATTCCAAACTTTCAGACAATACCAGTATGACAGCAATATGTTCAGTACAGGGGAAGATATCACTGATAGAAATCGGGATGCAGTGAATGCAGCTGAAAGTAAAAGTAAAAGCAGGTTTTACCTGGGATTATTCCCGACTTAATTTCTAACAGTTATTTCTCCTCTGTTGCTTGGACTTTAGCTTTAAAACAAGACCAGTTGCATGTTTCTAGCTGGTACCATTCGGGAGAAAGCAGCACCTAAAGCAGCCCTCCCCCCTCCAATTTCTGCCCGTGAACAGTTAACTACTTTTCCCACTGCCCGAACTGGACTTGGGCAAAACAGTTAGGTAGTTAAAAGGAGAAACATTCCTTCCCTGACTCCAAATCAGAATAAATCCCTGTATCCCATCTCCAAAAATCTAGTACCTATAACCTGCAGCAATCAGACCCAGAGCAGAAACTGGTCAGGAATGGGGGAAGTTCGTTCCTGATGGCAGCAGTGATCTGTGATGTATGGGGATGAATACAATTGGTCATTCCTATACAGTCCCTTATTTGCGGAAGTACATACCTGTTTACACAGAGCGATGTGTGCCAACTAATGAGGCTTTCTGGTGCTGTACGAGAGAAGCGCTCATCTGTCAGGTGGCAACACCTTTACAGAGGCCAATTATCAGAATACCCCTTTCTTCCCAATGACCGTCCCAATCTTTGGCCCATCTACATGGGCCCTGGTTCACATCTATTGATAGAGGGTGTGAAAATTCAGCTAGAGAACAGGGACCCCTTTTTCACATTAGTGGGGGTCCCAACAGGACTTCTGATATGCTATATAACAAATCCAGTCAAAAGCTTTTTTTTTTTTTTTTTTTTTTAAACCCAGATACCGGCCGTCTGTTCCGCAATTTGCAGACCACACATGGCCGGCACTATATAGAAAATGCCTACTATGCTTGTACGCAATTATTGACAAGAATAGGACACACTATATTTTTGCGAGGCCGTGGAACAGGATTACGGGTGTGGACAGCACACATTGAAATTAATGGGTCCGCACCTGTTCCACAAAATTGCGAAACGGATGCGGACCCATTCATGCGGGTGTGTGAATGTAGCCTTATTCTGCTGTAGAACAGCTTCCAAGTTCCCAAAGCACAGTGGTACCTTGGAACCGAACCAGAGTTCAGGAAATGTTTTTTTTTTTTTACAGTAGAAATCAATTTATGAAGTTATTACCTGAAGCCTTGCGAGACTTCGCAAAGTAATAACTTTGGCTCATCGGAGCCAATACATTCTAATACTGTACAAAGCGCTCGGTCCGTACAGTATTGAAACAAATGTTATGCGAATCGCTCATCCCTAGTCATCAGTATCTGATCGGGGAGGACCCTGCTGATCAGCTCTTTGAGAAGGCACTGTGAGCACCGCAGCCTTCTCTCAGCTCACCAAGCACAGCGCCGTACATTGTATAGTGGCTGTGCTTGGTATTGTAGCTCAGCCACATTCACTTCTACGGGGCTGAGCGGAAACTAGGCTACGTGACCGATGTACATGATGCCACATGTCCTAGGAAAAGCTGAGAGAAGGCTGCGGCACTACTGTAAGCCCCAGTGCCTTCTCAAACAGCTGGTGGGTCCTGACTGTCAGACCCCCACTGATCAGAAACTGATGACCTATCTGGAGGTTGGGTCATCAGTATTAAAGTCTTGGAAAAACCCTTTCCTGACATGGCGCTTTTCTGTTTTTGTGCTTCTCTCTCCCTGCCGCCTTGGAGCCATTTTTCCATTCAAATATTCATATGAGGGCTTATTTTTTTGTTATTTTAGCAGGACAAGTTGTACTTTCTAATGGCACCATCTTATATTGCATACAATGTGGTGGAAAAGGAAAAAAAAAAAAAAATAGACAGTTTTATAGATTTCGCTTTTTCTTTCCATTGCCATATTCTGACCCCATAATTTGTTTTTCTAGTTATGTCTACATAGCTGCATGAGGGCTCATTTTTGTGTGGCACTTTTGGAGTGTCTACCACTTTTTGATCACTTCTTAATCAAATGTATTTTGGAAGGTGAAGCAACAAAAGAAAGGTGAACTGGCCACTTAAGATTTTTTTTTCCCTGTTACGGCATTCCACATGTTAATTCATAGTTTTGATGCCTTCAGTGTGAATCTACAATTTTCATAGTCATGAAAATAAAGAAAACTCTTTGAATGAGAAGGTGTGTCCAAACTTTTGGTCTGTACTGTATATATAATTTTTTATTTTTTTTTACTTTTTATTTTTAGGCCCCCAAGGGTACCTTAACATGCCATCATTTCTATAGAGTAATGGGATTTCATGGATTACTGAATAGAAAATGTAGTATATTCCATCATGTACCTTTCTAATAACATTTTTTGGATTAGGAGAGCTCCACTGTTGTAGTGCCTAGGCCTGAACAGCTTCCCAGAAAGCAGAGCTTCAGACAAATGTTAATCTCCAGCAGACAAGACGCAGAGCTGTTTGCTTCCCATTTGTCCTCCCCATTAGAAATAATTTCGGACAGGACACAACAGGGGGGCTGCTTTGCTTACAAGGCAGATGTTTACATTGGCAACTAATGGAGAAACATTTGCAGCATCTGGAACGGACATTAGCTGCCGAAATTTCTTGTAAATGCTGCGAATGACAAGTCAGGGGAAAAAGTTCAACTGTGCTGACAATCTTTCATCCCGGGAGTAACCTCAGAGCGGTACATCCTGCCAAGATAACAACCATCTGCTTATGCGTCACAGTCATACATCCAGGCCTGGAGCGACAGTGAACTAAGGCCTCCTTCACATCAGCGTTCTTTATTTCCGTTGTTCTGCTCCATTATTGGAAGTGCCGGATTCGGTGCATTACTGACAGGAACGGAGAACATTGACTAGAATAGGATCAGTTTGATTTACATTTAGGAGGAAAAAGGTTCTGCATACAGGACTTCTTTAATTATTCTTGATAAAATCTGTGATGGAGGCCACGAACACAGATGTGAATGTACCCTGTGGACCTGTATTACACATATAGATCTGGTCAAAATCTGCGCGGAAAGAATCCGCAGAGTCTGCATTGATAATTCTCATAGAATACATTGTACATGACCTACGGTGCTGATTTTCTGCACGCAATCCTGATCGTGGTTTCCTGGATTTTTCTTTTACTGACGACCTATCCTCTGGATACGTCATCAGTATCTGATTGGTGGAGTCCGAAACCCGGAACCCCCCACCATTCAGCTCTGCTGCCTTCTCACAGCGCCGTACATTGTATAGTGGCTGTGCTTGGTATTGCACTCAACCATGGTTATGATCACCCTGTAATCCAGCAGCGGTGGCCATGCTTGCACACTATAGGAAAAAGTGTGGGCCTATGAGCACTCCCATGGTCCTGGCCACCAGAGAGGCACTTTTTCCTATAGTGTGCAAGCCCGACCACTGTTGAATTTCAGGGTGGTTGTAACCATGTAAACGAGCAGTCTATAATGTGAAGGAAAAATTAATCCAGCCAGCAAAGGAAGCAATAAAGATAAATCACAATACATTAGTAAGTGCCTTGTATTAACTTTCTCTACATGATAAATGCCACTTGCTAAAGTGAAAGAACCCCTTTAACCACTTCAGCCCCGCTAGCTGAAACCCCCTTCATGACCAGAGCACTTTTTACACTTCTGCACTACACTACTTTCACCGTTTATCGCTCGGTCATGCAACTTACCACCCAAATGAATTTTACCTCCTTTTCTTCTCACTAATAGAGCTTTCATTTGGTGGTATTTCATTGCTGCTGGCATTTTTACTTTTTTTGTTATTAATCAAAATGTAACGATTTTTTTGCAAAAAAATGACATTTTTTACTTTCAGCTGTAAAATTTTGCAAAAAAAACGACATCCATATATAAATTTTTCGCTAAATTTATAGTTCTACATGTCTTTGATAAAAAAAAAATGTTTGGGTAAAAGTTATAGCGTTTACAAACTATGGTACAAAAATTAGAATTTCCGCTTTTTGAAGCAGCTCTGACTTTCTGAGCACCTGTCATGATTCCTGAGGTTCTACAATGCCCAAACAGTAGAAAACCCCCACAAATGACCCCATTTCGGAAAGTAGACACCCTAAGGTATTCGCTGATGGGCATAGTGAGTTCATAGAATTTTTAATTTTTTGTCACAAGTTAGCGGAAAATGATGATTTTTTTTATTATTTTTTTTTCCTTACAAAGTCTCATATTCCACTAACTTGCGACAAAAAATAAAAAATTCTAGGAACTCGCCATGCCCCTCACGGAATACCTTGGGGTGTCTTCTTTCCAAAATGGGGTCACTTGTGGCGTAGTTATACTGCCCTGGCAATTTAGGGGCCCAAATGTGTGAGAAGTACTTTGCAATCAAAATGTGTAAAAAATGGCCTGCGAAATCCGAAAGGTGCACTTTGGAATATGTGCCCCTTTGCCCACCTTGGCTGCAAAAAAGTGTGACACATCTGGTATCGCCGTACTCAGGAGAAGTTGGGGAATGTGTTTTGGGGTGTCATTTTACATATACCCATGCTGGGTGAGAGAAATATCTCTGCAAAAGACAACTTTTCCCATTTTTTTTATACAAAGTTGGCATTTGACCAAGATATTTCTCTCACCCAGCATGGGTATATGTAAAATGACACCCCAAAACACATTCCCCAACTTCTCCTGAGTACGGCGATACCAGATGTGTCACACTTTTTTGCAGCCTAGATGCGCAAAGTGGCCCAAATTCCTTTTAGGAGGGCATTTTTAGACATTTGGATCCCAGACTTCTTCTCACGCTTTCGGGCCCCTAACATGCCAGGGCAGTATAAATACCCCACATGTGACCCCACTTTGGAAAGAAGACACCCCAAGGTATTCCGTGAGGGGCATGGCGAGTTCCTAGAATTATTTTTTTTTGCCACAAGTTAGCGGAAATTGTTTTTTTTTTTGTATTTTCTCACAAAGTCTCCCTTTCCGCTAACTTGGGACAAAAATTTCAATCTTTCATGGACTCAATATGCCCCTCACGGAATACCTTGGGGTGTCTTCTTTCCGAAATGGGGTCACATGTGGGGTATTTACACTGCCCTGGCATTTTAGGGCCCTAAAGCGTGAGAAGAAGTCTGGAATATAAATGTCTAAAAAATGTTTACGCATTTGGATTCCGTGAGGGGTATGGTGAGTCCATGTGAGATTTTATTTTTTGACACAAGTTAGTGGAATATGAGACTTAGTAAGAAAAAACAAAACAAAAAATTTCCGCTAACTTGGGCCAAAAAAATTTCTGAATGGAGCCTTACAGGGGGTGATCAATGACAGGGGGGTGATCAGGGAGTCTATATGGGGTGATAACCCCCCTGTCATTGATCACCCCCCTGTAATGCTCCATTCAGACGTCCGTATGATTTTTTACGGATCCACTGATACATGGATCGGATCCGCAAAACACATGCGGACCTCTGAATGGAGCCTTACAGGGGGGGGGGGGTGATCACCCATATAGACTCCCTGATCACCCCCCTGTAAGGCTCCATTCAGACGTCCGTATGATTTTTACGGATCCGCAAAACACATGCGGACCTCTGAATGGAGCCTTACAGGGGGGGGGTGATCAATGACAGAGGGGTGATCACCCATATAGACTCCCTGATCACCCCCCTGTAAGGCTCCATTCAGACGTCCGTATGATTTTTACGGATCCACTGATACATGGATCGGATCCGCAAAACACATGCGGACCTCTGAATGGAGCCTTACAGGGGGGTGATCAATGACAGGGGGGTGATCAATGACAGGGAAGTGATCAGGAAGTTTATGTGCGTGATCACCCCCTTGTCATTGATCACCCCCCTGTAAGGCTCCATTCAGACGTCCGCATGTGTTTTGCGGATCCGATCCATGTATCAGTGGATCCATAAAAATAATACGGCCGTCTGAACGGAGCCTGACAGGGGGGTGATCAGGGAGTCTATATGGGGTGATCAGTGGTGCATAAGGGGTTAAAAAGTGACAGGGGGGGGGGGGTGTAGTGTAGTGTTTTCTGGTACTTTGCACAGCTACCTGTGTCCTCTGGTGGTCGATCCAAACAAAAGGGACCACCAGAGGACCAGGTAGCAGGTATATTAGACGCTGTTATCAAAACAGCGTCTAATATACCTGTTAGGGGTTAAAAAAATCACATCTCCAGCCTGCCAGCGAACGATCGCCGCTGGCAGGCTGGAGATCTACTCGCTTACCTTCCGTTCCTGTGAGCGCGCGCGCCTGTGCGCGTTCACAGGAAATCTCGCGTCTCGCGAGATGACGCGTATATGCGTCCAGGAGGAGTAAAGCAACCACCTCCCGGACGCATATCTGCGTACAGCGGTCGGGAAGTGGTTAAAGAGGACCTTTCCTAGAGGACCTAGTCCTGACATGTCTGTTTTAATAGCTTCATGCATTACCCATGTAATAACAATTCTGGAGCCTCTATTCTTATGTCTGTATGTTGTGCCATTCCTTTACTATTTCTACTAGAAGTTATGAATGAATTGCTAGCAGTCTGCAGTAAGGGCACAGAGGGAGGTAACAAGTTTGGGGTGTACCTGCACAGTCTGAGAATGGCTGCACTGACTAGATACAGTGAGACTGCGCAGGTACACCCCTCCCCTGTACTCTTACTGAAGGCTAATCGCAATTCATTCATAACTTCTAGTAGTAATAATAAAGGAATGGCACAACATAGAGACATAAGAACAGATGCTCCAGAACTGTTAGTACATGGGGAATGTATGACGCTATTAAAACAGACATGTCAGGAGTGGTGAAAGGTCACCTTTAAAGACTAGAAAAGCAAATATGGAGCGAATCGAGCTTCGGATCATAAATCCGAAATTGATGTGTTAAAAACTTTTGGGGTCAATTCTCAAACTGGTGTAAAGTAGAACTGGCTTAGTTGCCCATAGCAATCAATCAGATGCCTTCTTTCATTTTCCAAAGGAGCTATAAAAAAATGAAAGGTGGAATCTGATTGGTTGCTATGGGCAACTAAGCCAGTTCTACTTTACACCTGTTTGATAAAGGACCCCAATTTGTTGATTTTGCCATTTCCGTATAGCATTAAAATGTATGGGCTCCATGTAGCAAAACTTCATCTCAGCCAAAGTTGCTCGAGGCTTCAGTGAATGACTGTTATTCCCATCTGCGTATTTAAAAACATTTTAAAATAGGAATCCAAAGTCAGCTTTGGTACTGGCTGGTTCCTTGGTACAAAAGCCGACTTTGGATTCCAATTTTAAAATGTTTTTGCCCAGGGAGGCGGCGGCGGACGGCACCGCCCAGGGAGATAACACTGCAATGTGTGCTGGCAGTGTCAGACTTTGTAGGAACAGACCCCATTAATAGGAGGAATGGCAACACCCAGTTGTCAATAAATTCAAACATTTCCAGGAATAATAAGAGGAACGTCACAACACCGAGTTCTATGAAAAAACACTCTATAGTTTATTTATACAAGAGATTACTAACACAGACATGTCAGGGGAGTCCATGTAGTGTCCCTCCATAGGAAGCCCTCCCAGCTGGTCAGCATGGTGGAGAAGGGTCACTCTCATGACAGGAGTCCTGTAGGAAGAAGCCCTATGTCCTCTCTGCAACGCTGACTCACTTCTGAAGAAAACATTTGCAATTATTCAATACTAAATGCAGATTTTCACACACAAAGAGTAAAAAGAAACACACGACTAAACACGTTGTGCAACATTTTTCCACGAATTTTGTTTCTGGGAGAAAGATGTCATCAGTTTACAGAAGAGGCCTCTTCCAGTATATACTCAGCAGTGCAGAAAAAACCTCAATACACAACACATATGATAATAAGGGCGGTGCCTGAAAGGGCTGTTCCTTATCCACAGGGCATGTGATCTTCAGGGGTCCAACTGCTAGAGCCATAACTAGAATGGGGGTCTGCGTTTCCCTATTTTAATGAAACAGTGGACACGCGTGCACACTGCCGCCATAGAGTTGAATGGAGAGGCACACAGACGCACATCTATCTTTCCATTCAAAGGGAGGAAAACCGCTCCCAGGCCTGCCATGACTATGAGAGACAGCCTGTGATAGGCTATAATGCAATGCTATACAAGGTATTAGAACAGTAATGTCCCTAGTGGAACTGAATAATAAAATTAAGCTGAAGTTAAAAAAAAATATTGTATTAAATATACAAAAAAATATAAAAAAAATAAAATTAATTAAAGCATAAAGCTATACATATTTGGTATTGCAGTAATCATATTGACTAGGTCATCATAAAAAATAAATCTCGGAAAACCCCTTTAATATAAGTTCTACATACACACGCCAAAATGGTGTCACTAAAAATACAATTTGTCCCGCAAAAAAACAATCCCTCATAGGGCTACAATGACAAACAAATAAAAAAAAATTATAATTTGGCCAGAAAGACAACAGCAACACACAGCACCATATTCTGTACAACTAGTGGTACTACCACTGACTGCACGCCATCTGAGGGGCGAGAGACGAGACCTCCTTCCATGATGTCGGCATGAATGGGGAATTTACCAGGAGTTAGCCTTTTATGAACAGAATAAGTGGTTTAGGGGGAAAAAAATGCTACCAAAAGATATATAAAAGTTATGGTTAACACTATATAGTTTTGAGGTTAAACCAAGCGAGTGGGCGCTACTCAGACAGGATGTGCACGCCTGGAATATCTGAAAACCACGGCGTCTTCACACACAGCGCCTGGTACAGACATCCGGGCATTGCACC
Source organism: Bufo gargarizans (assembly GCF_014858855.1). Classification (NCBI taxonomy): domain Eukaryota; kingdom Metazoa; phylum Chordata; class Amphibia; order Anura; family Bufonidae; genus Bufo; species Bufo gargarizans. The sequence continues at coordinate 151,444,144 of NC_058087.1, read as the reverse complement.
AGCGCCATATTGGTCCACTCATCTACTGTATGCCACAGAGCAAACAAGGATTGGAAATGTGCTCCCTTCTCTGGGACACAGTCCTGTCTATGGCTAGAAACAGATCTGTGGTATATACTTCTGGAACCAAGACCAAGTGATGGTGGAGGGCAATCAGGTACAATATGCATACAAACACTAATACAACCAGGGACCTTGTAGAACATACTTCAATGGCAGGTCCTCTGGACACTAGAAGTCTAGGCAAGCACTATGATCAGCCTGCTGCGCTGGCTGCTTGACTCTGGGGAGGACACTCAGGAGGAGGTGGAGGCTGCGCGCACACCAGCTGAGACGGAGCAGTGGTGAACCCTCCCCTGTCCCTCCTCCTGCTTTAATATTAGCCATACATTAATTGGTGGTAGTGGTGTGCGCAGCTTCAGAGCCCGCTCATTTTACTGGGCTCTGTGGCGGCCGTGTCATAGGAGGGAGGGATTCCCTCTCTCCCTCCCTACACACTCTGGCCACTGAACACAGCGGCGCGCACTAAGCTCCATGTTTTCTCATAAGCGAGCAGCGCTGCATGCATTATCGTCATAACGGCAAGGTAAGATGCCAATAACTTTGAAAATCGTGAATATCGGCCGATAATATTGGTAAATCCTATAATCGGTCCATTCCTAGTTGTAATGGCATGTTTTGTGTGGGGAGCAATCATTAGAATAAAATGGCCGTCATCCGATTAGTAAACAAAACCTGTCCAAATCACACATCAAGACAGGTTACTTCAGGACACTGAGGTAAAGAGCTGCCTCATCCTCCTCCCTACTCCGCTTGTCAGAGATTATGATCCTGAATACAGTTTAATATGATCTTCAGATGAATCTTTGTAGGGATGGAGGCCATGGGGAGACAATCTCCATTACCACAGCCTGTCCTGTCCGTCCTCTCTGTACTTCATGTCTCCTCATAAATCCAATGCCTACAGATTCAGCTGAACATCTATCTTATCAGCTATATTCAGGATCATAATCCCTGACATGTAGAGGAGAGAGGAAGATGAGGCAGCTCTTTACCTGGTAACTTGTCCTGCTGTGTGATTAGGACAGGTTTTGAGTGCACCAACAGGACAGCGGCCATTTTATTTCTCCTAATGATTGCTCCCTAGAATAAACGAGCCACTATAACTAATGAAAGGTATTTGGGAATATATTTATAATAAAGTAATATGTAAGTATTTTAATTTTCTTAATTCCTGGAGAACCCCTTTAATGACATGCAGTACAAAGTTGGATCTGGTAGTCAGTCCATAACACTCAGCTCAACGGTCCAGTCATTGGGAATTTACATGAAGGTTGTTGGACGGGTTACACTTGAAAAGTCCTTCCTGAACTGGCTTAGTTGCCCACAGCAACCAATCAGATTCCACCTTTCATTTTTTACAGCTCCTTTGGAAAATGAAAGGTGGAATCTGATTGGTTGCTATGGGTAACTAATACACCAGTTTTGATAAATCTCCCATATCATTTATTGGCTCACTGCTGTATAACTTGTGTTGCTTTGAATCCCTTGTTTCCCATCAAAACGTTAAAGGGGTTACCCATGAATGAAAGGGAGCCCGTCACCTCCCTTACGCATTATTAGCCGCAGTCCTACACGTGTACTGCAGACATTAACCGTTGATATCTCTTTAATATCTTGACACCCCTCGTTTCTCTGCAAAACATCACGACATATTGCTAGGAGGACAGAACTTAGTGACCTTGGAGAGTCAGCTGCTGGGACCCCACCATGCATTAGGACAGGGATCGGCAACCTCCCGCACTACAGGTGTTCTGAAACTACAACTCCTAGAATGCTCCATTCACTTTTATAGGAGTTAGAAGAAAAGCATGTTTGCATGCTGGGAGTTGTAGTTTAATAGCAGCTGGAGTACCAAATGTTACTGATCCCTGCACTAGAACAATGTAAAGCGATATGTCACAATGACTGGATGCGGCCAGTCCTTTATTATTCCTGCTAGCAGTAATAGAGGTCCAGATGGGCATTACCAGTGGGGGGGGGGGTCTCCTGCACAGTCTGACACTGAAGGGATAACATCTGACTGTGCAGTGACACATCCCCAACCGGTAACACTCATCTGGACCTTTATTGCAAACTGCTAGAAATTTGTTCGTAAACTTTTAGTAGGAATAATAAAGGAATGGCAAAACAGAGTCAAAGGAATAGCATCTCCACAATTGTTATTACATGGTGGATGCAAGTAGTCACTAAATCATATGTAAGGAGGGGTGACAGGTCCTCTTCAAGAGATTAAACTCAAAAAGAGTTTGCAAAAGAAACAAAGAGGTCTGATAAGTTTAGTAATAGCAAAGCAACTCCAGAAAACTGGACAGTCCCTGGAATTCCTGGAAAAATGTCTCAAATCTGTGTCGACCAGAGGTGACAAAATCCTGCACATTACAGGGGCCAGTGACACCAGCCCAAGAGCCGGGCTGATATCTGTTGTGGTTGAGGGGGGAGATGCTCAGGAGAATTCAATCAAGATGGTAGCATTTGGGTGGTTCTCTGGCTGCGGCTGATGGAAGATGATTTGCCTTTTTCCTTAGGGTACTTTCACACTAGCGTTTTTCTTTTCCGGCATAGAGTTCTGTCCTAGGGGCTCTATACCGGAAAATAACTGATCAGTTTTATCCCCATGAATTCTGAATGGAGTGTAATCCGTTCAGTTTGCATCAGGATGTCTTCAGTTCAGTCGTTTTGACTGATCAGGCAAAAGAGAAAACCGTAGCATGCTACGGTTTTATCTCCGGCGAAAAAAACTGAAGACTTGCCTGAATGCCGGATCCATGCCGCATTTTTTTCTATAGGAATATATTAGTGCCGGGTCCGGCATTCAAAATACCGGAATGCCGGATCCGTCCTTCCGGTCTGCGCATGCGCAGACCTTTAAAAATGAAAAAAAAACAAAAAACGGATCCGTTTTGCCTGATGACACCGGAAAAACGGATCCGGTATTGCAATGCATTTTTCTGACTGATCAGGCATTTTTCTGACTGATCAGGATCCTGATCAGTCAGAAAAATGCCTGATCAGTCAGAAAAAATGACATCCGTTTGCATACAGTTTGCCTGATCAGGCAGTCAGTTCAGGCAATGGTACTGCCTGCCGGAATCAAGCAACGCAAGTGTGAAAGTACCCTTAGGGCCCTTTCACACCTGCGTTATAGTCTTCCGGCATAGAGTTCCGTCGTCGGGGCTCTATGCCGGAAGAATACTGATCAGGATTTTCCTAATGCATTCTGAATGGACAGTCCGTCCTTCAGGATGCATCAGGATGTCTTCAGTTCTGGAACGGAACGTTTTTTGGCCGCAGCAAATAGCGCAGCATGCTGCGCTTTTTGCTCCGGCCAAAAATCCGGAACACTTGCCGCAAGGCCGGATCCGGAATGAATGCCCATTGAAAGGCATTGATCCGGATCCGGCCTTAAGCTAAACGTCGTTTCGGCGCATTGCCGGATGCGACGTTTAGCTTTTTCTCAATGGTTACCATGGCTGCCGGGACGCTAAAGTCCTGGCAGCCATGGTAAACTGTAGTGGGGAGCGGGGAGCAGCATACTTACCGTCCGTGCGGCTCCCGGGGCGCTCCAGAGTGACGTCAGGGCGCCCCAGGCGCATGGATGACGTGATCGCATGGATCACATGATCCATGCGCATGGGGCGCTCTGACGTCATTCTGGAGCGCCCCGGGAGCCGCACGGATGGTAAGTATGCTGCTCCCCCGCTCCCCACTACTACTATGGCACCCAGGACTTTAATAGCGTCCTGGGTGCCATAGTAACACTGAAAGCATTTTGAAGACGGATCCGTCTTCAAATGCTTTCAGTACACTTGCGTTTTTCCGGATCCGGCGTGTAATTCCGGCAAGTGGAGTACACGCCGGATCCGGACAACGCAAGTGTGAAAGAGGCCTTACACAAACTTTGATGTGAGCTGATTGCAACCATTAATATTTTACCACAACATATCAGAGACCCTCTGCAGACATCAAGTGACTAATCACTCCGATTGTGCGCCGTCTGCCTGGGAATCGGCCGCCCTAAGAGGAACGACTTGTGACATCCACTAACCATCGGCCATTACACAGAAGTATTTTGTAACTTTCTTAAATAGAGATTTCAGACGTTGGCTGCAGGAAGAAAATGTCACAATTCTGTCCAAAATTGACCACTCGTTTCAGTATTTTTATTTTAAGGAAAGGGGGGCGATTTGAACTTTTTTTGTAAAAACTTATTTTTTTTTTACTTTAACCACTTCAGCCCCGCTAGGTGAAACCCCCTTCATGACCAGAGCACTTTTTACACTTCGGCACTACACTACTTTCACCGTTTATTGCTCGGTCATGCAACTTACCACCCAAATGAATTTTACCTCCTTTTCTTCTCACTAATGGAGCTTTCATTTGGTGGTATTTTATTGCTGCTGACATTTTTACTTTTTTGTTATTAATCAAAATGTAACGATTTTTTTGCAAAAAAATGACATTTTTCACTTTCAGCTGTAAAATTTTGCAAAAAAAATGACATCCATATATACATTTTTCGCCAAATTTATTGTTCTACATGTGTTTGATAAAAAAAAAAATGTTTGGGCAAAAAATAAAAATGGTTTGGGTAAAAGTTATAGCATTTACAAACTATGGTACAAAAATGTGAATTTCCACTTTTTGAAACAGCTCTGACTTTCTGAGCACCTGTCATGATTCCTGAGGTTCTACAATGCCCAAACAGTAGAAAACCCCCACAAATGACCCCATTTCGGAAAGTAGACACCCTAAGGTATTCGCTGATGGGCATAGTGAGTTCATAGAACTTTTTATTTTTTGTCACAAGTTAGCGGAAAATGATGATTATTTATTTATTTATTTTTTTCCTTACAAAGTCTCATATTCCACTAACTTGCGACAAAAAATAAAAAATTCTAGGAACTCGCCGTGCCCCTCACGGAATACCTTGGGGTGTCTTCTTTCCAAAATGGGGTCACTTGTGGCGTAGTTATACTGCCCTGGCAATTTAGGGGCCCAAATGTGTGAGAAGTAGTTTGCAATCAAAATGTGTAAAAAATGGCCTGCGAAATCCGAAAGGTGCACTTTGGAATATGTGCCCCTTTGCCCACCTTGGCTGCAAAAAAGTGTCACACATCTGGTATTGCCGTACTCAGGAGAAGTTGGGAAATGTGTTTTGGGGTGTCATTTTACATATACCCATGTTGGGTGAGAGAAATATCTTGGCAAAAGACAACTTTTCCCATTTTTTTATACAAAGTTGGCATTTGACCAAGATATTTTTCTCACCCAGCATGGGTATATGTAAAATGACACCCCAAAACACATTCCCCAACTTCTCCTGAGTACGGCAATACCAGATGTGTGACACTTTTTTGCAGCCAAGGTGGGCAAAGGGGCACATATTCCAAAGTGCACCTTTCGGATTTCGCAGGCCATTTTTTACACATTTTGATTGCAAACTACTTCTCACACATTTGGGCCCCTAAATTGCCAGGGCAGTAGAAGTACGCCACAAGTGACCCCATTTTGGAAAGAAGACACCCCAAGGTATTCCGTGAGGGGCACGGCGAGTTCCTAGAATTTTTTATTTTTTGTCGCAAGTTCGTGGAATATGAGACTTTGTAAGGAAAAAAGAAAAAAAAAGAAAAATCATCATTTTCCACTAACGTGTGACAAAAAATAAAAAATTCTAGGAACTCGCCATGCCCCTCACGGAATACCTTGGGGTGTCTTCTTTCCAAAATGGGGTCACTTGTGGCGTAGTTATACTGCCCTGGCAATTTAGGGGCCCAAATGTGTAAGAAGTACTTTGCAATCAAAATCTGTAAAAAATAGCCTGTGAAATCCGAAAGGTGCACTTTGGAATATGTGCCCCTTTGCCCACCTTGGCTGCAAAAAAGTGTCACACATCTGGTATCGCCGTACTCAGGAGAAGTTGGGGAATGTGTTTTGGGGTGTCATTTTACATATACCCATGCTGGGTGAGAGAAATATCTTGGCAAAAGACAACTTTTCCCATTTTTTTATACAAAGTTGGCATTTGACCAAGATATTTTTCTCACCCAGCATGGGTATATGTAAAATGACACCCCAAAACACATTGCCCAACTTCTCCTGAGTACGGCGATACCAGATGTGTCACACTTTTTTGCAGCCTAGATGCGCAAAGGGGCCCAAATTCCTTTTAGGAGGGCATTTTTAGACATTTGGATCCCAGACTTCTTCTCACACTTTCGGGCCCCTAAAAAGCCAGGGCAGTATAAATACCCCACATGTGACCCCACTTTGGAAAGAAGACACCCCAAGGTATTCAATGAGGGGCCTGGCGACTTCCTAGAAATTTTTATTTTTTTGCATAAGTTAGCGGAAATAGATTTTTTTTGTTTTTTTCTCACAAAGTCTCACTTTCCGCTAACTTAGGACAAAAATTTCAATCTTTCATGGACTCAATATGCCCCTCACGGAATACCTTGGGGTGTCTTCTTTCCGAAATGGGGTCACATGTGGGGTATTTATACTGCCCTGGCTTTTTAGGGGCCCTAAAGCGTGAGAAGAAGTCTGGAATATAAATGTCTAAAAATGTTTACGCATTTGGATTCCGTGAGGGGTATGGTGAGTTCATGTGAGATTTTATTTTTTGACACAAGTTAGTGGAATATGAGACTTAGTAAGAAAAAACAAAAACAAAAACAAACAAAAAATTTCCGCTAACTTGTGCCAAAAAAGAATGTCTGAATGGAGCCTTACCAGGGGGGGGGGGGGGGGGGGGGGTGATCAATGACAGGGGGTGATCAGGGTGATCACCCCCCTGTCACTGATCACCCCCCCTGTAAGGCTCCATTCAGACATCCGCATGATTTTTTACGGATCCATGGATACATGGATCGGATCCACAAAACACATGCGGGTGTCTGAATGGAGCCTTACAGGGGGGTTATCAATGACAGGGGGTGATCAGGGTAATCAGGGTGATCACCCCCCTGTCACTGATCACCCCCCCTGTAAGGCTCCATTCAGACATCCGCATGATTTTTTACGGATCCATGGATCGGATCCACAAAACGCATGCGGACGTCTGAATGGAGCCTTACAGGGGGGTTATCAATGACAGGGGGGTGATCAGGGAGTGTATATGGGTGATCACCCGCCTGTAATTGATCACCCCCTGTAAGGCTCCATTCAGACGTCCGCATGTGTTTTGCGGATCCGATCCATGTATCCATGGATCCGTAAAAATCATGCGGACGTCTGAATGGAGCCTTACAGGGGAGTGATCAATGACAGGGGGGTGATCAATGACAGGGGGTGATCAGGGAGTGTATATGGGTGATCACCCGCCTGTCATTGATCACCCCCCTGTAAGGCTCCATTCAGACGTCCGTATGCTTTTTGCGGATCCAATCCATGTATCCGTGGATCCGTAAAAATCATACGGACGTCTGAACGGAGCCTGACAGGGGGGTGATCAATGACAGTGCGGTGATCAATGACAGGGGGGTGATCAGGGAGTTTATATGGGGTGATCATGGGTTTATAAGGGGTTAATAAGTGACGGGGGGGGGGGGGTGTAGTGTAGTGTGGTGTTTGGTGCGACTGTACTGACCTACCTGAGTCCTCTGGTGGTCGATCCTAACAAAAGGGACCACCAGAGGACCAGGTAGGAGGTATATTAGACGCTGTTATGAAAACAGCGTCTAATATACCTGTTAGGGGTTAAAAAATTCAGATCTCCAGCCTGCCAGCGAACGATCGCCGCTGGCATGCTGGAGATCCACTAGCTTACCTTCCGTTCCTGTGAGCGCGCGCGCCTGTGTGCGCGCGTTCACAGGAAATCTCGCGTCTCGCGAGATGACGCATATATGCGTGACTGTGCGCCAGCCTGCCACCTCCGGAACGCACATGTGCGTTAGGCGGTCCGGAGGTGGTTAAGTCACCCTGTGTGACAATAACTGGCAATCATTCGATTGCCCATAGTATTCAGTGATAGCTAAATAGCCATCATTGAAGGCTTCATTTGCACTATATCAATACAAGGCTGCCACCTAGTGGCCTGTATTGATATATACATCTAATTGACTGAAGCCTGCTTGAGGCTTCGGTCAATTAGCGCAAGGTAACAGGTTCCCTGATCTCAGCCGGAGAAAGCTGTTACCAGACCGGAAGCGTGCAACTTCCGGTTCCGGTCTGCGCAGATGCCGTGGCCGCAGATTGACCACAGCATCTGAAGGGTAAGAAGTATGCGATCAGCCTTATTTTAAATATCAGAAACACTGCGGCTAAGGCTACTTTCACACTGGCGTTTCTGGGTCCGCTTGTGAGATCCGTTTCAGGGCTGCCCCAATGCAGTTCAGCCCCAATGCATTCTGAATGGAAAAGGATCCGCTCAGAATGCATCAGTTTGGCTGCGTTTGGCCTCAGTTGCGCTTTTTAGACGGTCACCAAAACGCAGCTTGCAGCATTTTGGTGACCGTCTGACTATGCGGAGCCAAACGGATCCGTCTAAACTTACAATGTAAGTCAATGGGGATGGATCCTTTTTTTACTGACACAATATGGTGCAATTGAAAACCGATCCGTCCCCCCAATGACTTTCAATGTAAGTCAAGACAGATCAGTTTTGACTTACTTTTTTTTTTTTTATGAATAATGAGGTCAGGAGCCGGCTATGTGATTCTGCAGCCAGCTCCCGCCTCCTGTATATGAATTAATGAGAGATTTATCTTCATTGGTGGTGCAGTGCGCCCCCCACCCCAGTATTAAAAACATTGGTGGCGCAGTGCGCCCCCCCCTCCCACTATTAATCATTGGTGGCAGTGGCCACAGGGTCCCCTCTCCCCTCCGATCAGAACCCCAGCAGTGCAATCCTGGGGCTCTGATCAGTTACCATGGCAGCCAGGACACTATTGAAGCCCTGGCGCCATGGTAAGCTCCATGCACAGGGCAGCAGGGACAGTGTGAGATCCTATTCACCCTGATGGAGCTCTATCAGGGTGAATAGGACAAGTGACATTTTTGAGAAAATGAGAATCGTTTTGGATCACCTATTATTTAACAAAAAAGCCTGAGGAGGCGATCATATGGAGTATGTAAAAACTAAAACATAACTTTTAATACATATTACTAATATAAGGTATCCCTGAAATGATATAATATACAATACATTACATAGAACTTGTAGTAGGAAAAGGTTGGTGCACGGCGGCACCTATAGGTAACCAATTGTTCTACCACAACCCGGAAGGTTCCAGAGCTCCACGATCCCAGGAAGGAAGCTAAAATAGAAAATGAAAGCTATCCCTGGGTACAGTGATGTTGTGATGAAGATGACCGGGAAAAGGGAGATATCCCTAATTGCGCCCTAGGTGGGGGTACTGCTCTGGCCCTGATAGCTAGATATATGTAGCAGCCCAACAGCAGAGCACCCGTCCTGATAAGGGCGACCCTGTCAGGAACCTGGCCCAGAAATAAATAGCCCTAGTACGCCCGGCTCCTATCTATCCCTACATGCACGTTTCACCACATGCAGCTGGGCGTACTAGGGCTATTTATTTCAGGGCAAGGTTCCTGACAGGGTCGTCCCTAGCCATCACCCCCCCCCCAGGCATCAGTACTCTATGCCATCGCCACGACATGTCAGGATCCAGTGAAGAAGGGTGCGGGCCGGTGGGTGACCATGGAGCGTGAGTAATAGCAAGCGCTTCACTCACGCTCCATGGTCACATGACACAAATAAATCCTCAGTGCAGAAAATTTGCATCAAAGATCTTTTTGTGTTGAGTTACTCGAGTAATCGTTGAAGCCCTAAATGGGACCGCCCTGCGCCTCGGTCATGTGACCAGTGAAGGTGATGTCACTGCCAAGGAACTGCTGATCGATGTGGGTGCCAGGAGTCGGGCCCTTGTGTGTGCGGGCCTCATCCGCACGTCCGCTCCACCGTCCCACAAACAAAGATAGAACAGGTCCTATTCTGGTCTGTTTTGCAAACAAATATAGGCATTTTAACACAGGAAAATGCAGGACACACAGCCGATATCCTTGTTTTCTGGCGGCCAAGTGGGTACGGTCGTGCGCCATCTGCAAATCACGGATCCACAAAATGCAGTCCGTGGGCCATTGACTATAATGGGTCGGTGGTCTGCATATTGCAGACAAATACTATCCTTTTGTAAAACAGACATGCATGTGCATCCTGCAGATGGACAGAACGTGTCCGGTACTTGTAGTCCGCTCACCTGGCGTCTTGTTGGCCTCGGGGAGCACGGAAAATAGCTGGAAAGCTTCAAACACGAAGAAAGGGACGTCCAGCCCCCTGGTAAGTGGTGTACCCATGCCCAGAGGAGTGCGGCATATCCCTTTCTTCACGTCCTATACTTGGCCATAAAATGCACACCAAGGAACCCACAGAAGTCAACGGGTCCGCAAAAAACGTAGATGCAACACAGGTAGTGTCTGTATTTCACGGATCAGACGGGCAAAATACATACGGCCGGAGGATGGGTCAGTGTCAGTCCCCGGACAACCCCTTTAATTATTCACATTTCCATCACATTACACAGAAGTTATGTAAAGACTGTCATGTGCCACACACAGCCGGCACCGACCGCCCCGCAGCCGGCACCGACCGCCCCGCAGCCGGCACCGACCGCCCCGCAGCCGGCACCGACCGCCCCACAACCGGCACCGACCACCCCACCTTTGTATGTATACCATCCATTCGGAGGCACCGACCGCCCCACCTTTGTATGTATACCATCCATTCGGAGGCACCGACCGCCCCACAGCCGGCACCGACTGTCACATCTTTGTATCTATACCATCCATTCCGAGGCACCGACCGCCCCACAGCCGGCACCGACTGTCACACCTTTGTATCTATACCATCCATTCCGAGGCACCGACCGCCCCACAGCCGGCACCGACTGTCACACCTTTGTATGTATACCATCCATTCCGAGGCACCGACCGCCTCACCTTTGTATGTATACCATTCCGAGGCTTACAGTAATACACCACACTATATGGCGGTCCTATGAAGTCTGGAGGTAGATGTCGGAAATACTTTAGGGTGACGGAAGGTAAAGCTGAAGTGTGAACACATGTGCAGGATGTTCAGGCTCTGTTCACACTGGCGTGACACTGACTTACAATGGTTTCCATTATTTCCCTGCCCTGGCTGCCAGCACTGACGGACACATGTGAACAGGACCAGCCCACAGAAAACGCAAGGAGCACATTTTCAGCCGTGTGAATTAGGTCTCTGAATGCCAAAACACACCCAGACTTCCCTCCACAGCGCCAGACAGTTTGTGTTTAGCTGAGACACATTTGCGCCGTTTTCCCAAACTTGTCGCCCAGAGAGCAAATCTGTAGAGCTCCAGTCTCACTGCAGGACACATATGGCCGTCCTCGGGGTCTCCCCCACACACGGGACCCCCCGAGTCTCCCCCCCATTACTTATCTCACTAGTCTGTGACAAGTTCCACCACGGACCCTACAGACCGCTCCGTGTAAACTTCGCCATAAAAACTTACTTGGAAGAGACGACGTCCTTCTCCCTGACTGAGCCTCCTGTACAGCGGGCGGTTACTACACTGAGGAAGGACGGCGCCCGGGAGCGAGCAGCGCGCCCCCGACCACACCTAGCGGCGCGGCCTACGTCACTGCGGGGGCGGGGGCGGGGCGGGAAAGTCCACAGCGTCTCACTGCAAGTCCGTGACTCCTCAGCCCGGAGTCCGTGCTGAGCCCCTGCGGCCGCCATTACTTGCCCTCAGCTTCCCACAGTTACTGAATGATAACTGGACCTGGTGTGTAGGCTACATACAGCAAGCAGTGTTCCCTCTAAGCCTTGGCAGCTGCTGAGCGGGGTCGGCTCAGAGCTGGGCACAGCGCCATCAAAGGTGGGCGATAGGAAAACCTAAGATAATTGTCACTTCAAAGAGCATACAAACCTTAGCGCCATCCCGTACAATATACAGTATAATCCCTGCACCATCCCGTACAATATACAGTATAATCCCTGCACCATCCCGTACAATATACAGTATAACCCCTGCACCATCCCGTACAATATACAGTATAACCCCCTGCACCATCCCGTACAATATACAGTATAACCCCTGCACCATCCCGTACAATATACAGTATAACCCCCTGCACCATCCCGTACAATATACAGTATAACCCCTGCACCATCCCGTACAATATACAGTATAGTCCTCTCTGTGATCACTGGACATTGGTCTCCGTATAAAAACCATACAGGGAAAAAAAATCTTTGATCCAGAGAACTTACATAGAAAAACTAATAACCAAGAGGCTAAACAAAACCCAGTTTCTGACCCTTATGTTAAAACATAATTTTCATTTTATTGCTCTAAGGCCTCGTTCACACTTCAGTGTTTGGTCAGTGATTTCCATCAGTGATTTGTGAGCCAAAACCAGGTGCAGCTCTAAACATAGAACAGGAGCAGATTTTTCCCTTCTACCTCATGTCTATGGAGGCTCCACTTCTGGTTTTGGCTCACAAATCACTGATGGAAATCACTGACCAAACACTGAACTGTGAACTAGGCCTAATACCTAAACACCTAAAGGAAAAAAATAATTTAAAAAAGCTGCTGTTTCTCTAGATGACCTTATGTTGAGAGTAGTGGTAATAGAGTCTCAAGGGTCTATAAAAGCATCTACACTATTTTTACAAATCATTGAGACTCTATTAACACTACTATCAACATAAGGTCATCTAGAGCAGCGTTTCCCAACCAGTGTGCCTCCAGCTGTTGCAAAACTACAACTCCCAGCATGCCCGCACAGCCAAAGGCTGTCCAGGCATGCTGGGAGTTGTAGTTTTGCAACAGCTGGAGGCACACTGGTTGGGAAACACTGATCTAGAGAAACAGCAGCTTTTATTTTTTTCCTTTCTCTTTAGGTGTTAAAATAGAACTTTAATTAGATTGCTGTAACACCTAAACACCTAAAGGGGGAAAAAAGAAAGACTGTGCTGGGCTGGCGGCGCTGCTGTTGCTGTGGGCTGTGGCAGGGCCGGGGTGAAAAGGGGAGAAAAATACGTTATAAAAAAGTCTGATAAATACCAGTGTGAATGAAGGACTGTTAAAAGGGGTTAATAACTACTGAAGGCCCTTCACAGTAGTTATTAACCACTTCAGCAGTCCCCCATTCACAGTAGTTATTAACCACTTCAGCAGTCCCCCATTCACAGTATTTATTAACCACTTCAGCAGTCCCCCATTCACAGTATTTATTAACCACTTCAGCAGTCCCCCCTTCACTGAAGAGGGGACTAGTGAAAGGGGTTAATAAATACTTTGAATGGGGGACTGCTGAAGTGGTTAATAAATACTGTGAATGGGGGACTGCTGAAGTGGTTAATAACTACTGTGAAGGGCCTTCTGTAGTTATTAACCCCTTTTAACAGTCCTTCATTCACACTGGTATTTATCAGACTTTTTTATAACGTATTTTTCTCCCCTTTTCACGCTGGCCCGGCTACAGCCCACAGCAACAGCAGCGCCGCCAGCCCAGCACAGTCTATCAATTTCTTTCAGACCAGACACGGCCACTACCTCAGCAAACTCTGTGCCCGCGCTCCTCAGAGTTCCCTTCCTTCTCCCACGAATCCTGCAGCGCCAATAAGTGCGCGAACAGCGGTGTGTGTGTGACGTCTGACGTTATGTAGGCGGCGCCCCGCTGTGCTGAGCCGCATAAGACTACGAGGAGGACGTCGGCGCCGTCACGCACAAGTCTGACGAGTGACGACAAGAGCTGGCATTTTGCCAGCAGTGTTAGCGAACTAGGCATGAGCGAGTGAGCGGGCATTATAAAATTGTGAGCGGGGCCACAATAATTGCTGCGCGGCCGCCCACCCGCGCAGCTTAGAGGGAACACTGACAGCAAGGCAAGTGCAGGACTTTCAGTGAGGGCCCAAATTCTTCATTTTGTGAGGAAAAAACTGAATTTACTGGTAAATGCCAGAACATGCGCAAGTGTCTTTTTTTCACACAGTTGGGGAGATTTCTCTCCTCTTTTATGCCTCTTGTCCAGTATAAGGCTATGTTCACAGCTGCGAATTTGCTGTCCGGTTTTGAGATCCGGAAGGCAATCTCGAAACCACAGCAAAACGCTTCCGTTATAATAACACAACCGCATACCTCCCAACTTTTCAATGGACAAATTGGGCAAAATGCCGGTGTTCTGTCAAAAAACCATACCTCGTCAGATTTCCTTACCCCACGTGACATCTGGAGGGTGTGCGCCTCCGTGCAAGCGCAGTACCAGGGCATGGGTAAGGTAAAATTACAGTGAGCGTTGACTCATGGACCCGCGCACGGACACCGCAGCGCGCTGTGTAGTGAGGGCAAGGAGATTTTACAATCCGCGCGTGCACAGTGTGAGGGTAAGGAGATTTAACAAGACAAAAGACCGTCAGATCTCCCTACCCCTGTGTCACAACCAGACAGCTGAGAAGCTCTGACAGATGCCTTTCAGAATCTCCTCCTTGAGTTTTCTTTGTTTTGAATTTGTTAGCCTCTCTCAGCTGTCATGTAGTTGGACTGATTGCATCCCTTTAAATTCCTCCTCATAATGCAATAGTGTGCGGCTTATACAACTTCCTGGAGTGTGTGTGCATGCTGATCCTATTTTCCAGTCTTCTACAATTTAAGTGCTGTGTCTAGTGTAGGGAGCCGGTGGTCGTGTCCCCTCACTATTATAGGGTGTTAAAGGGCTTCTGTCACCCCACTAAAGTGTTTTTTTTTTTTTTGGGCTGGTGAAATTAGTTATATTGCGATATATCACAATATAATTGTGTCACTTACTTTGATCCAGCAGTTTCGTCCAAAAACGAAGTTTTATCATATGTAAATTCGGTCTCTAACAGCAAGTAGGGCGGCTACTTGCTGCTAGCTGCTGCAGAAATCCGCCCCCTCGCCGTGTTGATTGACAGGGCCAGCCGGGATCTCCTCCTCCGGCCAGCCCTGTCGGCATTTCAAAAATCGCGCGCCTCTGTGGGTTCGGCGCAGGCGCTCTGAGATGAGGAGGCTCGTCTCCTCAGCACTCCCTCAGTGCGCCTGCGCCGATGACATCACCGAAATAGAAGACGTCATCGGCGCAGGCGCACTGAGGGAGTGCTGAGGAGACGAGCCTCCTCATCTCAGAGCGCCTGCGCCGAACCCACAGAGGCGCGCGATTTTTGAAATGCCGACAGGGCTGGCCGGAGGAGGAGATCCCGGCTGGCCCTGTCAATCAACACGGCGAGGGGGCGGATTTCTGCAGCAGCTAGCAGCAAGTAGCCGCCCTACTTGCTGTTAGAGACCTAATTTACATATGATAAAACTTCGTTTTTGGAAGAAACTGCTGGATCAAAGTAAGTGACAGAATTATATTGTGATATATCGCAATATAACTAATTTCACCAGCCCAAAAAAAAAAAAAAACACTTTAGTGGGGTGACAGAAGCCCTTTAAGGTGGTATATAGTCGAGGTACGTGGATATGCGATCATCCACCATTGGGATTTTCGCATAGGCTGAGCAAGCAGGGAGAGTGCTAGGTCTTATGCAGGGGTCTCCCTTTTGTTCCTTAGCCGAGATGAGCGAACTTCTGTTTTAAGTTCGGCGTCTAAAGTTCGGGGGCGGGTTAGCGGAGAATCCCGATCTGGAACCGGATATGGATTCCGACTTCCGTTGTGGTCCGTGGTAGCGGAATCAATAATGGCCGATTATTGATTCCGCTACCACGGACCACAACGGAAGTCGGAATCCATATCCGGTTCCAGATCGGGATTCTCCGCTAACCCGCCCCCGAACTTTAGACGCCGAACTTAAAACAGAAGTTCGCTCATCTCTATTCCTTAGTTTTGGATCCAGTGAGTCATATATTCATTTTGCATTGTGTCTTGTTTCCTGTACACCTTCCGTGACACCCTGAGAGCGCACGCGCGGTGTTTATGAGTCAACGCTCACTGTAATTTTACCTTACCTATGCCGTGGTACTGCGCTTGCGCGGAGGCACCGTGCCGTGGTACTGCGCTTGCGCACTCCTGAAAGTCACGTGGGGTAAGGAAATCTGACGAGGTAATGCATTGAAGCAGTTTTTTTTATAATAGGCCACGCCTCTAACTCCGCCCTAAGGATAATTACTGGCCCAGTCACAATTGCAGCAGGCTATGAGCTGTGCGCTGCGATTGGCCAGCACTACAGCAAGGGACACGCCTCCTACAAGAAATCAGTCAGAGGGAGCACAGACACCGGAGCCTATACCGGGCGAACGGAGCGGCGCCCAGACTTACTAGTAAGTGCAGGGGGACCCCTGGGCGCCGCTCTGCCCACAGGTATAGTTAGTTTTTAGTTTGTACAGTAGTGAAAGGTCCTCTTTAAATATTAACACATAAATCATCGGATTATAGATATTTTAAAGTCCATATTGCACCAAATAATGAAGTTATGGCCTAATATACAGGTAAAAACCATACAGACTGTTTAGTACATTTATTAAAGGGAACCTGTCACCGGGATTTTGTGTATAGAGCTGAGGACATGGGTTGCTAGATGGCCACTAGCACATCCGCAATACCCAGTCCCCATAGCTCTGTGTGCTTTATTGTGTAAAAAAAAATGGTTTGATACATATGCAATAACCTGAGATGAGTCCTGTCCCTGACTCATCTCATGTACAGGACTCATCTCAGGTTCATTTGCATATGTATCAAATCGGGTTTTTTTACACAATAAAAGCACACAGAGCTATGGGGACTGGGTATTGCGGATGTGCTAGCGGCAATCTAGCAACCCATGTCTTCAGCTCTATACACAAAATCCCGGTGACAGGTTCCCTTTAATGAACATTTAAGCATTAAAGGGGTTCTCCGGCATTAACCTATTTTTAGCTAAAAAAAAAAAAAATAACCTGTGGAGGAAAGATTATTGATCAAATACTTACCTTCCAGAGTGCAGCCGTTCTTGAGATCTGCCTCCCGGTCACGTGGTCCCTCCAGATGGGTTTTTGGTGCTTCTGGGCGAAGTCCGTCTTTTTATCTTCCTCTCTTCTCTTCCTGCCTTGAGCAGGAGACGGATCATCACTAATGACGTCACTGCCTTCTGCAAGTTGAAGCGCCGGCCTCTGTCTTCTTCCTCTAACGCAGGCACAGTACGCACAATTACAGTGCTCATGCGCCGGTCTCTGCTCCGGCTCTGTACAAATTTACACTGCGCATGCGCCGGTATCTCGAGTGAGGGAAGCGTCAGAAACTGCTTCCTACAGTTTAATTTCATTTCAACTATGGATGGCAAAGGGGGCACATGAGGGGCACTGTGGATGGCAAAGGGGCACTGGATGGCACACAATGGGCACTGTGAAAGGCAAAGGGGGCACATGAGTGACACTGTGTATGGCAAAGGGGGCACATGAGGGGCACTGTGTATGGCAAAGGGGGCACATGAGGGGCACTGTGTATGGCAAAGGGGGCACATGAGGGGCACTGTGGATGGCAAAGGGGGCACATGAGGGGCACTGTGGATGGCAAAGGGGGCACATGAGGGGCACTGTGGATGGCAAAGGGGGCACTGCATGGCACACAAGGTGAACTGTAAATGGCAAAGGGGGCACTGGATGGCACACAAGTGGCACTGGATGGCACACAAAGGGCACTGGATGGCACAGGAGCATGGCAATGGTGGCAATGGATAGCATAATAGGGGCATTGGATGGCAAAAAGGGAGCACTGTGGTTGTCACTGTTATGGGGGCTCTTTGGAGGTCACTGTTATGGGAGCTCAGTATGTGATAGGGCTCATGCACAGAACCATATGCGTTTTTTGCGGTCTGCAAGTCGCAAATCCACTAAATATGGTTACTGTCCGTGTTCAATTTTGACATTTTTTTGCAGGCCTATTGAGTTCTATGGGTTTTAGATCTGCATTATGAGGACCAGAATAGGGCATGTTTTATATTTTGCAGAACTGACATACGGATGTGGAAAGCACAGGACGTCATCAGTGTGTTTTTACATCCGTATGTCAGTTCCACTAACGACAGAACATGTCCTATTCTGGTCTTCAAAATGAGGACCTCAAATTCATAGAACTCAATGGGACTGCAAAAAATGTGGATCACAAAATGCATACGGTTGTGTGCATAAGGGTTTAGATACACAGCTCAGCAGGCAGGATCATACACGATAGGCTTAGATACACAGCTTAGCTGGCTATATAATAGAAGATAGGATTAGATACACACTTCAGCAGGCGGTATCACACACAACAGGCTCTGTATCAGGCACACATACATGTTAGGATTAGATACAGATGTGTCTGGATGTGCTTGCTGATTCCAGCTGTTTATTACACTCTGGAGATGGTGAGGGCAGAGCCTGCAGACGGTCAGTGATGGGATTAGATACACAGCTCAGCAGGCTGTATCACACAGGATAGGATTAGATACATATGAGGGCAGAGCCTGTAGACGGTCAGTGATGGGATTAGATACACAGCTCAGCAGGCTGTATCACACAGGATAGGGTTAGATACATATGAGGGCAGAGCCTGCAGACGGTCAGTGATGGGATTAGATACACACTTCAGCAGGCGGTATCACACACAACAGGCTCTGTATCAGGCACACATACATGTTAGGATTAGATACAGATGTGTCTGGATGTGCTTGCTGATTCCAGCTGTTTATTACACTCTGGAGATGGTGAGGGCAGAGCCTGCAGACGGTCAGTGATGGGATTAGATACACAGCTCAGCAGGCTGTATCACACAGGATAGGGTTAGATACATATGAGGGCAGAGCCTGCAGACGGTCAGTGATGGGATTAGATACACACTTCAGCAGGCGGTATCACACACAACAGGCTCTGTATCAGGCACACATACATGTTAGGATTAGATACAGATGTGTCTGGATGTGCTTGCTGATTCCAGCTGTTTATTACACTCTGGAGATGGTGAGGGCAGAGCCTGCAGACGGTCAGTGATGGGATTAGATACACAGCTCAGCAGGCTGTATCACACAGGATAGGGTTAGATACATATGAGGGCAGAGCCTGCAGACGGTCAGTGATGGGATTAGATACATAGCTCAGCAGGCTGTATCACACATGATAGGGTTAGATACATATGAGGGCAGAGCCTGCAGACGGTCAGTGATGGGATTAGACACTGAGTGAGAAGTAGATTCATTTCTATGTAAAAAGATAGATACAGGAGTTATAGGAGTAGCTGCAGACAGGCCAGAGTGGGGGCGTGGCCAGCCTGTGACTCATCTCTGTGCAGTGCAGCCAGGCTTGTGTGTCAATAAAGTTATGTATTCAACAAAACAAGAAGGGGAGAAAGTTAACAGATCTGCCAGGATAATATGATGTCTTCCAGGGGGAAAGGAAAGTTAGGACATGAAAAACAGGTATTGGGGGCATATGTATGCATGGTGAGGGGTGTTAGGAGCACATAAAAAGAATTTAGATTTTGGGACTGGACAACCTCTTTAATTTCCCAGGTTAAAAAGAGGGACATTTAAGGATCACAGAGGGACTTGGGTCAAAAAGAGGGACTGTCCCTCCAAAAGAGCACCTAGGAGGCGTGCATCCGGCTGCAACCGTTCAGAACGTATCTGATTGTATTATTTAAAAAATGAAGAAACTGGATCCGGTACTAAAACCATTGTAAGTCAATAGGAGGAGAAAAAAACGGATCTGGCACCATTGACTTACATGGTTTTTGGTGCCGGATCAGACTTGTTCAGTCTCCCATGCCGCACACAAAAACAATGCAGCTTGCAGTGATTTTGTATCCTGCATGGGAGCACATACATTAAGTGCACTCCGTTCCGGTTTGTTCAGTTTTGTCCCCATTGACAATGAATAGGGACAAAACTGAAGCGTTCTGCTGCGGATTTGAGACCCTGTGCTGGATCTCAACTGGACAGCACAACGCTGATGGGAAAGTAGCCTAAAAAATTGCAAAACACGGGTTTGTGACTTTTTAAATACCATTGAGCGTAGATTTAGGCACAGGTAGCGTTTCTACGGGCACAGACTGCTGGAGGGTGAGCTTAACCACTTAGCGCTACGCTAACGCCGAAAGGCGTCATCTCTGCTGCGCTCCCAGGCTACGCTAACGCCAATAGGCGTCATCTCGCGTGAGCCGAGATTTCCTGTGGACGCGCGCGCTCACAGGAACGGGAGGTAAGCGAGTGGATCTCCAGCCTGCCAGCGGCGATCGCTCGCTGGCAGGCTGGAGATGTGATTTTTTTAACCCCTAACAGGCATATTAGACGCTGTTTTGATAACAGCGTCTAATATACCTGCTACCTGGTCCTCTGGTGGTCCCTTTTGTTAGGATCGACCACCAGAGGACTCAGGCAGCTCACTAAAGTAGCACCAAACACCACTACACTACACTACACCCCCCCCCCCCCCGTCACTTATTAACCCTTTATAAACCACTGATCAGCCCATATAGACTCCCTGATCACCCCCCTGTCATTGATCACCCCCCTGTCATTGATCACCCCCCTGTAAGGCTCCATTCAGAGGTCCGTATGATTTTTACGGATACATGGATCGGATCCGCAAAACGCATACGGACGTCTGAATGGAGCCTTACAGGGGGGTGATCAATGACAAGGGGGTGATCACGCATATAGACTTCCTGATCACTTCCCTGTCATTGATCACCCCCCTGTAAGGCTCCATTCAGACGTCCGTATGATTTTTACGGATCCACTGATACATGGATCGGATCCGCAAAACACATGCGGACGTCTGAATGGAGCCTTACAGGGGGGTGATCAATTACAGAGGAGTGATCACCCATATAGACTCCCTGATCACCTCCGTCATTGATCACCCCCCTGTAAGGCTCCATTCAGACGTCCGTATGATTTTTACGGATCCACGGATACATGGATCGGATCCGCAAAACACATACGGACGTCTGAATGGAGCCTTACAGGGGGGTGATCAATGACAGAGGGGTGATCACCCATATAGACTTCCTGATCACCCCCCTGTCATTGATCACCCCCCTGTAAGGCTCCATTCAGACGTCCGTATGATTTTTACGGATCCACGGATACATGGATCGGATCCGCAAAACACATACGGACGTCTGAATGGAGCCTTACAGGGGGGTGATCAGTGACAGGGGGGTGATCACCCCATATACACTCCCTGATCACCCCCTGTCATTGATCACCCCCCTGTAAGGCTCCATTCAGACGTCCGTATGATTTTTTACGGATCCACGGATACATGGATCGGATCCGCAAAACACATGCGGACGTCTGAATGGAGCCTTACAGGGGGGTGATCAATGACGCAGGTGATCAGGGAGTCTATATGGGTAATCACCCCTCTGTCATTGATCACCCCCCTGTAAGGGTCCATTCAGACGTCCGCATGTGTTTTGCGGATCCGATCCATGTATCCGTGGATCCGTAAAAAATCATACGGACGTCTGAATGGAGCCTTACAGGGGGGTGATCAATGACGAAGGTGATCAGGGAGTCTATATGGGTGATCACCCCTCTGTCATTGATCACCCCCCTGTAAGGCTCCATTCAGACGTCCGCATGTGTTTTGCGGATCCGATCCATGTATCCGTGGATCCGTAAAAAATCATACGGACGTCTGAATGGAGCCTTACAGGGGGGTGATCAATGACGAAGGTGATCAGGGAGTCTATATGGGTGATCACCCCTCTGTCATTGATCACCCCCCTGTAAGGCTCCATTCAGACGTCCGCATGTGTTTTGCGGATCCGATCCATGTATCCGTGGATCCGTAAAAAATCATACGGATGTCTGAATGGAGCCTTACAGGGGGGTGATCAATGACAGGGGTGTGATCAATGACAGGGGGGTGATCACCCCATATAGATTCCCTGATCACCCCCCTGTCATTGATCACCCCCCTGTAAGGCTCCATGTAGACATTTTTTTGGGCACAAGTTAGCGGAAATTTTTTGTTTGTTTTAGTTTTTTCTTACAAAGTCTCATATTCCACTAACTTGTGTCAAAAAATAAAATCTCACATGAACTCACCATACCCCTCACGGAATCCAAATGCGTAAATTTTTTTAGACATTTATATTCCAGACTTCTTCTGACGCTGTAGGGCCCCTAAAATGCCAGGGCAGTATAAGTACCCCACATGTGACCCCATTTCGGAAAGAAGACACCCCAAGGTATTCCGTGAGGGGCATATTGAGTCCATGAAAGATTGAAATTTTTGTCCCAAGTTAGCAGAAAGGGAGACTTTGTGAGAAAATACAAAAAAAATCTATTTCCGCTAACTTGTGCCAAAAAAAAAATTTTTAGGAACTCGCCAGGCCCCTCATTGAATACCTTAGGGTGTCTTCTTTCCAAAATGGGGTCACATGTGGGGTATTTATACTGCCCTGGCATGTTAGGGGCCCGAAAGCGTGAGAAGAAGTCTGGGATCCAAATGTCTAAAAATGCCCTCCTAAAAGTAATTTGGGCCGCTTTGCGCATCTAGGCTGCAAAAAAGTGTCACACATGTGGTATCGCCGTACTCAGGAGAAGTTGGGCAATGTGTTTTGGGGTGTCATTTTACATATACCCATGCTGGGTGAGATAAATATCTTGGTCAAATGCCAACTTTGTATAAAAAAATGGGAAAAGTTGTCTTTTGCCGAGATATTTATCTCACCCAGCATGGGTATATGTAAAATGACACCCCAAAACACATTCCCCAACTTCTCCTGAGTACGGCGATACCAGATGTGTGTCACTTTTTTGCCGCCTAGGTGGGCAAAGGGGCACATATTCCAAAGAGCACCTTTCAGATTTCACAGGTCCTTTTTTACACATTTTGATTTCAAACTACTTACCACACATTAGGGCCCCTAGAATGCCAGGGCAGTATAACTACCCCACAAGTGACCCCATTTTGGAAAGAAGACACCCCAAGGTATTCCGTGAGGGGCATGGCGAGTTCCTAGAATTTTTAATTTTTTGTCACAAGTTAGCGGAAAATGATGATTTTTTTTTTTTCCCTTACAAAGTCTCATATTCCACTAACTTGTGACAAAAAAATAATAATTCCAGGAACTCGCCATGCCCCTCACGGAATACCTTGGGGTGTCTTCTTTCCAAAATGGGGTCACTTGTGGGGTAGTTATACTGCCCTGGCAATTTAGGGGCCCTAATGTGTGCGAAGTAGTTTGAAATCAAAATCTGTAAAAAATGGCCGGTGAAATCCAAAAGGTGCACTTTGGAATATGTGCCCCTTTGCCCACCTAGGCTGCAAAAAAGTGTCATACATCTGGTATCGCCGTACTCAGGAGAAGTTGGGCAATGTGTTTTGGGGTGTCATTTTACATATACCCATGCTGGGTGATATAAATATCTTGGTCAAATGCCAACTGTGTATAAAAAAATGGGAAAAGTTGTCTTTTGCCAAGATATTTCTCTCACCCAGCATGGGTATATGTAAAATGACACTCCAAAACACATTCCCCAACTTCTCCTGAGTACGTCGATACCAGATGTGTGACACTTTTTTGCTGCCAAGGTGGGCAAAGGGGCCCACATTCCAAAGAGCACCTTTCGGATTTCACAGGCCATTTTTTACACATTTTGATTTCAAACTACTTCGCACACATTTGGGCCCCTAAATTGCCAGGGCAGTATAACTACCCCACAAGTGACCCCATTTTGGAAAGAAGACACCCCAAGGTATTTCGTGATGGGCATAGTGAGTTCATGGAAGTTTTTATTTTTTGTCACAAGTTAGTGGAATATGAGACTTTGTAAGAAAAAAAAAAAAATAATAATAATAATAATAAATCATCATTTTCCGCTAACTTGTGACAAAAAACTAAAAGTTCTATGAACTCACTATGCCCATCAGCGAATACCTCAGGGTGTCTACTTTCCGAAATGGGGTCATTTGTGGGTTTTTTCTACTGTTTGGGCATTGTAGAACCTCAGGAAACATGACAGGTGCTCAGAAAGTCAGAGCTGCTTCAAAAAGCGGAAATTCACATTTTTGTACCATAGTTTGTAAACGCTATAACTTTTACCCAAACCATTTTTATTTTACCCAAACATTTTTTTTAATCAAAGACATGTAGAACAATAAATTTAGCGAAAAATTTATATATGGATGTCGTTTTTTTTGCAAAATTTTACAACTGAAAGTGAAAATTGACATTTTTTTGCAAAAAAATCGTTAAATTTTGATTAATAACAAAAAAAGTAAAAATGTCAGCAGCAATGAAATACCACCAAATGAAAGCTCTATTAGTGAGAAGAAAAGGAGGTAAAATTCATTTGGGTGGTAAGTTGCATGACCGAGCAATAAACCGCTAAAGTTGTGGAGTGCCGATTTGTAAAAAAGCCTGTGGTCCTTAAGTGGTTAAAGGGCTTCTCCAGGATTTCAGTATCTGATGGGTGGGGGTCTGACACCCGGGACCCCGGCTGATCAGTTGTTTGAGAAGGCAGCAGTGCTCCTTTGAGTGCCGCAGGCTACTTCCGGCTTACCAAGCACAGTGCCGTACATTGTATGGTGGCTTTGCTTGGTAGTGCAGCTCAGCCTCCTTCACTTCTAAGTGACTGAGCTGCACCTAGACCAGTGGTGGGCACCCACATCCTGGAATAAGTCCATGGTGTACCAATATGCCTTAGACCTTTCCTGCCATTCATCAGCGCAGGGCGCACTAAGAACAGCGCAGGCAGCGCACTGAATGTAGGCAGGCTATTATAGCTAAATGATAAAGTACATGGAAGATACACTATACTGGACTGTAGTATTCAGGGTGAATTACCATGTCGGCACTTTGCTATAAATAAGTGGGTTTTGGGTTGCCGTTTGGGCACTCGGTCTCTAAACGGTTCGCCATCACTGACCTAAGCCATGTGACCAATGAATGCGACAACCCATGTCCTAGGAAGAGGCCTAAGTGCTCATAGAGCGCCTCAGCCTCTTCAAAAAGCTAATGGAGGCCATCAGTATCAAAATCCCAGAGAATCCCTTTCATTTATGATGAATTATGCACCTCATCATAAATGAAGCACATCAGGGGATATCAAAACCGGCCTTGAAAACGCTGGCCTTGATAAATCTCCCGCAGAGTGTCTTAGCACTGGCGTTTTCTTTCTGGCATTTTTTCTACTATAGATTAGGAAATGCAAAATTGCCGGGAAAAAACGCTAGAGCTCCAGCATGCTGTGTTTTTGAAAAGAAGCATGAAAGACAAAAGACTGCAGCTTATTAACAAAAACGCCATAGCAAAGAAGCGCATGTGTGTACTGCCGCGTACCTTCAACCGAAATCTGGAGTTGGCATTTTTACTGCAAAAACCCCCCAGCAAAGGTGCAGAAAAATGTCACTAGAAACCTGCACGTGAAAACACTCTATGGGTATATTTAAACACAGCGCTTGAAAACCTGCAGGTTGCAGATTTCTGTGCTGAAACTGCAGATATGTTGCAGATTTCAACTTTTGCGCTGCAGTGGAAATCTGCAGAATAAATTGACATGTAAAATCCCCACCTCAAAATCGCTCACTTGATGGCTGGATGACATTTTCCATAAGGATGGACAATGCATGATAATCACAGCACATCTGCCTGTGTAATCGGGGATGTGCTGCCGATAATCAGTAGAACTGGATGAGGGGGGAAGGACTGTGGTGGCGATCATTTCTCCCACATTGGCATCGGCCTGTATAATAAGCTGATGCAAACAAGGACGTCTACAAGCATCATTGATCCCCTTCCTTCCCACAACTCCCTTGGTTCTTTTTCTACCATTGACCGTCAGAAGAAATCTTGAGGCTCCTCTCTTCTTCTTGACCTACTAGCTGCACTACTGACCCTCTTTCCTCACATCTCCTCCAGTGTCTCACCCCTGCTGTCACTACCTAACTAACTACCTAACAATCTCTCTCTTCTGATATCTTCCCTTCTTCTTTCGAACATCCAGTCATAACCACGATACTGAAAAAATATCTCTGACCCTGCACAACTAACTACAGGACCTGTCTCTGATCTCCCCTTCATCTCTAAACTCCTGGAGCGCTTGGTCCTCATCTGATATCTGTCGGTTAACTCCCTCCTAGACCCCTTATAATCTGATTCCTGCTCTCAATGCTCTACAGAAACTGCCCTCACCAAAGTGAAAAATGACCCCCTGACAACTAAATGCAACTGTTACTACTCTACTTATTCTTTTACATCTCTCTGCAGCATTTAACAGTGTAGACCGACATGTCCTCCTCCTCACCATGTTTCAATCTATTGTTTTTAAAGGGATTCTGTCCCCTCTTTTTATCCTATAGAGATGCGGACATGCACGGCTAGATCGCCGCTAGCATTTCCGCAATATACCTGTCCCATAGCGCTGTGTGGTTTTATTGAGTGTAAAAAATGATTTTATATATATGTAAATCAGCCTGGTAAGGAGCTCAAGGGGTTGTACTAACCGTTCTGGAGACCAGCCACGGCCCCCTGTGAAGGAGCCCAGCACCGCCTGTATCCACGAATCTCCTCCTTGCTCACAAAGTCAGATTGCTGCGAGCTCGTGCAGTGCCGGCATAGTGTTCCTTCCCTGTGCTGGCATCAGCCTCAGGGAAGGAACTGCGCACCGCGAGATTACGGCAATCTGACGTGAGCAAGGAGGATATTCGTGGATACAGGCGGTGCTGGGCTCCTTCACAGGGGGCCATGGCTGGGCTCCAGAACGGTTAGTGCAGCCCCTTGGGCTCCTTACCAGGCTGACATATCTATAAAATCATTTTTGACACTCAATAAAACCACTCAGAGATATGGGACAGGTATATTGCGGACATGCTAGCGGCGATCTAGCCGTGCATGTCCGCATCTCTATAGGGTAAAAAGAGGGGACAGAATCCCTTTAAGGACACTGTTCTCTCTTGGTTTTCTTCCTATCTCTCTGGCCACTTTTTCAATGTATCATTCTCTGACTCTACTTCCCCTCCTCTCCCTCTTCCTGTTGGGGCTCCTCAAGGTTCAGTCCTGGGTCCTGTCCTCTTTTCCCTCTACTCAGCCCTTATTGGACAGACTATCAGAAGATTTGGTTTTCAATACCATCTCTATGCTGATGACACCCATCTACACACTTCATCCCAAAACCTCACTCCTGCCATACTTCAGACCACCAGTGACTGTCCGTCATCTCTAACATTATGTTCTCTCTCTGTCGGATATCTCCCTCTCAATGTGTGGCACTACCATCACGCCTAGGCAGCACGCCGGCTGTCTCGATGTTATGTTTACCACGGATCTTTCCTTCACCCCTTTATTCAATCTCTTGCCCCCTCAAGCCACCTGTACCTCAAAAACATCTCTAGAATCCATCTATTTCTTACTGTGGAAACAACAAAAACTCTCATTGTTGCCCTGATCTATTCCCATCTTGATTACTGTAACTCATAGCTAACTGGTCTTCCTCTCACTAAACTCTTCCCTCTCTGATCTATCCTGAATGCAGCAGCCAGGTTCATCTATTTGTCTAACCATTACGTCGATGCTTCCACCCTGTACCAGTCACTGCACTGGTTGGGTAATCATACAGTATAGAATTCAATTATACTTCTCACACCCACCCACAAAGCTCTCCGCAGTTCTGTACCCCCTACATCTACTCCCTCCTCTTGGTCTACTATCCTAGCCATGTTCTAAGCTCTGCAAGTGATTTAAGACTAACACCTACCATAATCCGAATCTCTCACTCCTGTCTCCAGAACTTCTACCGAGTTGCACAAGTTCTCTGAAATGCTCTACCCCAAGCAATAAATGAATTTACGACATCCACAGTTTTAGGCCTAGTTCACACAAACGTTTTTTTGCGAGTGTACGGGCCGTTTTTTTGTGTTCCGTATGCAGTCCGTATACGGAACCATTCATTTCAATGGTTCCGCAAAAAAAAAACGGAATGCACTCCGTATGCATTCCGTTTCCGTATTTCCGTTTTTAAATTCCGTTGAAAGATAGAACATGTCCTATATTTGGCCGCAAATCACGTTCCGTGGCTCCATTCAAGTCAACGGGTCCGCAAATAAACGGAACAGATACGGAAATGCATCCGTATGTCTTCCGTATCCGTTCTGAACCATCTATTGAAAATGTTATGCCCAGCCCAATTTTTTCTATATAATTGCTGTATACTGTACATGGCATACGGAAAAACGGAAAGGAAACGGAAACACACCGTAACTCAAAAACGGAACAACGGATCCGTGAAAAACGGACTGCAAAAAACTATAAAAGCCATAAGTTCGTGTGAACTAGGCCTTAGGGTGGCCTATCACATCCTTTAAGCCTGACATTAAGGCTGGGTTCACACCTGAGCGTTTTACAGCGTGTTCCTACGCGCTGTAAAACGCTCAACAGGCAAGAACCAATGATTCCCTATGGGAATGGTTCTCACCTGAGCGTTTTACAGCGCGTACGATCGCGCTGTAAAACGCCCGACGCCCCAAGAAGTACATGAGCTTCTTTGGGGCGTCTTGTCGCGCGTTCCCGTACATAGACTTCAGCGGGAACGCGCGATAATGGGCGTTCGCTTGTCTCTGTATGCGCGATTGCAAACGCCCGTACAGTCGCCCATACAGAGAGCTCCATCGCGAACGCTCAGGTCTGAACCCAGCGTCAATAGACATTAGATAAAGTCTCTAGGTTTCAAGTTTGCAATGACATTTTCAGTTCCCACACGTGATATGTTGTGTTTTGAGATGGGATATTTACTATTACATATGAATATTGTAAAAAAAACAACATAAAATTGTTGAAATTAAACCTTTTATTGGATATTTGTCCAACCCTGTATAAGTGATGACTTAAGGTACTTGCAGCAGAGGATTCCAGCAGGCAGTTCCGGACGCAAACGGATGCATTTGTGAG
The DNA here is from genome assembly GCF_014858855.1 of Bufo gargarizans. Lineage (NCBI taxonomy): Eukaryota > Metazoa > Chordata > Amphibia > Anura > Bufonidae > Bufo > Bufo gargarizans. The sequence goes on along the minus strand of NC_058087.1, from coordinate 151,415,197 downwards.
ATGGATCCGGATCCATCTTACAAATGCATAGCATTACCGGAACCGTCTCTCCAGTTGTCATCCGGAAAAACGGATCCAGTATATCCAGACCGCAAAACCGGATCAGTTTTGCCGGAACACTTGGGGCCCGATCGGCATTAATGCAATTTAATGGAAATTAATGCCGTATTCGTGTTCAGTATTTTTTGTCGGAGAGAAAACTGCAGCATGCTGCGGTATTTTCTCCGGCCAAAAAAACTTAAGAGGGACTGAACTGAAGACATCTTGATGCATCCTGAACAGATTGCTCTCCATTCAGAATGTATTAGGATAAAACTGATCAGTTTTTTCTGGTATTGAGCCCCTGTGATGGAGCTCAATACCGGAAAAGAAAAACGCTAGTGTGAAAGTACTCTTATCTCAAAGATAGGTTCCTATATGATCTGCAGGGGTCTGACACTCTTCACCCCCGCCGATTAGCTGACCTCCAGTAGCTCTAGTGTTTGAGGATATGCCATCACTCGTAAAGGGTTGGATAACCCCTTTTAATAACTAAGAACATGCAGTCCCTACATTTGCTAACATAAGTTTTAAATGTGGTCCTTGAAGGTTCTGGGCCTCAATGCACAATTTGTAACAAGCCACCCTTCCCCCTCATCATGTGTTATTTTTAAATGCTCTTTTATGTGTGGCAGGTGAAGCTGCTACCTCCACCTCACTTCTAGCTAAGCTTCTTTCCTACAAGCAGCACTGGAGGAACCTCTGGAATCTCTTTAGCTTCTTGTCTGCATACCACATGTTGCACATGGAACTTATCTGTATTTACAAGCAGCGTTTGAATAAACAGTACATTTACAGATATCAGTAGGCGTGAACTTTCCGCGTTCTCTGAAGTTTTAGCCCTTTCATATTAACCACTTAATTACATGTACCATATATGTACAGGGAAAGACCTCTCCTTAAAGATGGATGCCGCCCCAGAGCGGAGAAGGCACCATAGCTGCAATGGACATTTGACCCCCTCAGATGAGCTAAAGAGCTGCCTCAGCCACCTCTCTGCTCTACTTGTCATGGATTATGATCTGATAAGATCTTCAGCAGAATCTCTGTGGGAATGGAGTTCATGAGGAGACATAAAGTACAGAGAGGAAGGACAGGACAGACTGTGGTCATGTAGACTGGATAAAAGTGCTGCTGCTCTTTTGCCACATCCCCACCCTCTTCTCTGTACTTCATGTCTCCTCATGAGCTCCATTCCTGCAGAGATTCACCTGATCTCATCAGATCATAATCCCGGACAAGTAGAGCAGAGAGCAGGAAGTAACTTGTCATCCTGTGTGATTAGGACAGGTTCTGTGTGTACTAATAGGACGGCGGCCATTTTATTCCCCCTGATGATTGCTCCATTAACAATTTACTTTGCTTAGAGATTTATAGATAGATAGCTAGAGGTAGATATGAGATAGATAGGGCTCATACTATAAACTATACCTGCAAGACACAAGGCTGAGAGGTGAAGACTAATACAGCTGTTATCCACATAACCAAACATGATTGCATCCTTTAAATGGGTTTTCTGGGTGTTTAATACAATATATATATATATATATATATATATATATATATATACGCACACACGCATCTTGAAGATAAATGATCAATATCAGCTCGGCGGAGATCTGACACCCAGCGCCCCCACCGATCAGTTTACCAAGCAACCTCCTTGCAGCTCACCGAGCACAGCACCGTCCATTGTATAGTGGCTGTTCTTGGTCTCACGCTCAGCCCCATTCAGTGGAATGGGAATGAGTTGCTTCTTGGCCATGTGACAATGAATGTGAAGTCACTGGCCTAGGAAGAAGCCACAGTGCTCACCAGAGCACCATGGCCGCTGCAAACAGCTAATGCGGATGAGGATAGACCACCAGTGATCAGATATTAATGAGCTATCCTGAGGATAGGCCATCAATATCAACATTTTGGACAACCACGTTTAAGGATTGGCTCCTTACCAAATAGAGCTGCCCCCTGGCATAAGGTGTTAGGGTGATGAATGATTGCAAAGTGATGTTCTGAGTGTTCAGGGTACTTTGGACAACACCTTTCTCTAAGGCATTTTCAGCATGTAGAGGGAATGAAAGGGGTAAAGCCATTAGGAACCCCTCCCCTATTACACTAAGGCTACAAGCAGGGACTCAACAGCTGGATACGGGATCCTTATTGTACTATGAATTTGGCAGGATATAGGACATGGTTGCCATCCTTTATTACTGGTGCAGATCAGTACTTAATTATAGTATAGGTTTACTTTGGCGCACCTAATAAATATGGTATAGCGGGTGTGGTATCATCACTAGACGCATAGGCAATGTGAAACCTACTTATTACATTAAACTGGCTTCCGATTAATACTATTTCCTGTTCATCTATTGGCGGCAGATTCTAAAACATGTCCTTTATTATTTCTACTCAAAATTACAAGCTCCAAAATAGTCAAAAGTAAAAAAAAACTCAAAGATTATTTCTCAGTGACTTCATCTCTTTACTAATGCTTCATATATTATGTAGTCTTTCCCTAATATGTTACTGATTGCTTCTCTAGAGCCCTACAACCAAGAAAAGGCAAAGATGCAATACCCAGGAGGGAATGGCAGAGCCCGATCAAGTAATTCAATATTAATGGGTTAGTATTGAGCAAATTTGGCTGTCCATCATTGAGCTGATCTGTTAATGGGGGTTGGGCCATTTTTCCATGAAGAGTATGTGAGCAAGCAGGGGGAAACAGATGCACAAATAAGTCAGTGATGTCATTTTTGGCCTTCACTGGCTATATTAGTAAAGGAGCTTCTTTTCAGTTCAAGAGCAGATTAAAGGGGTTGTCCAGCTTTTAATATTGATGACTTGTCTTCAGGATAGCAATTAAACAATGGTCACGGCAGCATCTCCAGTTTCATCTTTATTCTTTGTACTTTAAAAGAATGTGTCCACAAACACGCCAAGCAGCAACGTTTCGGCTACATGGTAACCTTCAAGCTAATAACAAACGATGATATCAATCCTAATATAGTGAATATAGCCCCTCTCCTTATTGTAGGAGACCAATCCACCGGGTGCCACAACCCCCAAAAACCTAGATGTGATCAGATTAACCAATCCCTCACATAACCTCCCACAATCTCAAATCAGTTGTAATTACATGTGCTAAAAACATCTTAAGAAGAGGTGATGACACATCCTGGCGTCCACATGGAGAGATCCGGACTACATAATGGCGTTCCTCTATCTCAGCTGCGCATGTCCAACAGCTCATTGCTGTGCGCACCGCTCCTCAGCAGCACACAGTATCGCGTCATGCATCTCCGTCACGTGACAATCACATGGAGATCACATGATCCCTATCCAGCTCCCGCCCATCGGCTATCAAGCGTCCTCATAACCATGGAGATACGCTTATTAGGGCAGAGTGAATAAACAAAAGCGCACTATCTATATGGGCAAAATCCTACAAATGCAGAACTCAATCCACTATGGGATTATCACCCACACACATAGGGGTAAAAAATTAGTCTCAACTGTCATCCATATATAATTCCTACCGCCTCTATAGTTATCAGCAGAATCCAGATGTCTCCAAGGACCACCAGATGTCACACACCATCTATAGAGATTAATATAACAACAATAAGTGACAAATTAAAAACAGTATAAAATCATGATATAGGCTCTATACTGAATGGGACATATACGATATATTGCTCTATCCTGTGTATTACTCAATACCACTCCCATTGAACTATATTAAGGCCAAAGCGTTGTAATGACTTCAAGGTAAAGATCCACTTAAAGGGAACCTGTCACCAGTTTCATGGTGTCCTAACTAAGGGCAACATAAATAAGTGACTGATTCTCTTAGCAAAATGCTGGGTCACTTTCTTTAATTGACCCAGTCAATCTGCCAACACCTTGTATTGAAAAGCTCCAGCTGATAATGATGAGTCCTGAATATTTATGAGCTCCTGACTCTCCCCACCCACCTGCTGCTGATTGACAGTTATTTTCCATAGGAATCAGCAGCAGGTGGGCAGGGGAGTGGCTATAGCTCTGAATTAAATATACGCTGGACTCAATGACATCACGCTGGACTCCAATTAGCTCATTAGCATGCGGCATCTTTGTGTGTATATTATGAGGTAACCATCTGTCACACCAGTAAGTGAATACATCTAAGGCACTTTTTAGTAGTTAATGATTGTATATAATTAGTTAGATTATAATCAAATATCCACATGACAGGTTCCCTTTAAGCTTCTTTTGTCTAAGGATGGGTTCTCTGTCACCTCCTCTTCTCAAAACCTGCTGCCGTGACCGTTTTTTGATTGCTGATCTGTGGACTGCTGAGGATCTGCGGTCGTGGTTGAGCTGGTGCATTCCGGTTTGGTCGATAAGGTTCGTGGGTGCTGCTCCTCAACTTTTGTTTGATATTGTCCTCAGGATAGGTCATCAATATCTGATTGCGGCACTCCCGCCGATCAACTGTGAGACGAGGACGTGGCGGTCCATGCAAACGCCGCTTCCTGGTCTTCACACTACGCCTCGTCTCCTGTGGAGTGTACTGTGTACAAGCAATCACGCAACTCACTTAAATGGAGCGACTACTTGTATGACACTGCACTTCCAAGATGCCTCCTTTTCAAACAGCTGATCGGCAGGGGTGTTGGGTGTCGGACCCCCACCGATCTGATATTGATGACCTATTCTGATGATAGGTCATCAATATTAACAGCTGGACAACCCTTTAAGGGTAGATTCACACAAAGATTTTTGGAGGAGGTTTTTGAGTTTTTTTTAGCGAAAGACATTAGTGGAACCATCAGGAAGGAGAAGTAGAAGTCCTTCCTTTATATTTCCAATTCCTTTCATATTCACTTCTGGCTTTGGCTCAAAGACCTGCAGGAAAATGTGCCTCTCTACATACCCTTAAGGCCCCTTTCACACGGGCGAGTTTTCCACGCGGGTGCAATGCGTGATGTGAACGCATTGCACCTGCACTGAATCCGGACCCATTCATTTCTATGGGGCTGTTCACATGAGCAGTGATTTTCATGCATCACTTGTGCGTTGGGTGAAAATCGCAGCATGCTCCTCTTTCTGCGTTTATCACGCAACGCAGCCCCCATAGAAGTGAATGGGGCTGCGTGAAAATCGCAAGCATCTGCAAGCAAGTGCGGATGCGGTGCGATTTTCACGCACGGTTGCTAGGAGACGATCGGGATGGAGACCCGATCATTATTATTTCCCCTTATAACATGGTTATAAGGGAAAATAATAGCATTCTGAATACAGAATGCATAGTACAATAGCGCTGGAGGGGTTACAATCCACTTGTTTGCGCAGACGGCATCTCTTCTTTAGTAAAATTTATTTTATTTTTTTAACCCCTCCAGCGCTATTTTACTATGCATTCTGTATTCAGAATGCTATTATTTTCCCTTATAACCATGTTATAAGGGGAAATAATACAATCTACACGACACCGAACCCAAACCTGAACTTCTGTGAAGAAGTTTGGGTCTGGGTACCACATTCAGTTTTTTATCACACGCGTGCAAAACACATTGCACCCTTAGGCCTCATGCACACGACAGTTTTTTTTCACGGTCCGCAAAAACGGGGTCCGTGGGTCCGTGATCCGTGACCGTTTTTTTGTCCGTGGGTCTTCCTTGATTTTTGGAGGATCCACGGACATGAAAAAAAAGTCGTTTTGGTGTCCGCCTGGCCGTGCGGAGCCAAACGGATCCGTCCTGAATTACAATGCAAGTCAATGGGGACGGATCCGTTTGATGTTGACACAATATGGTGCCATTTCAAACGGATCCGTCCCCATTGACTTTCAATGTAAAGTCTGGAGTTCTTTTATACCATCGGATTGGAGTTTTCTCCAATCCGATGGTATATTTTAACTTGAAGCGTCCCCATCACCATGGGAACGCCTCTATGTTAGAATATACTGTCGGATATGAGCTACTTCGTGAACCTCAGATCCGACAGTATATTCTAACACAGAGGCGTTCCCATGGTGATGGGGACGCTTCAGGTTAGAATACACTACAAACTTTGTACAAGACTGCCCCCTGCTGCCTGGCAGCACCCGATCTCTTACTGGGGGATATGATAGCACAATTAACCCCTTTAGGTGCGGCACCTAAAGGGGTTAATTGTACTATCATATTCCCCTGTAGGAGATCAGGGCTGCCAGGCAGCAGGGGGCAGCCCCCCCCCCTCCCCAGTTTGAATATCGTTGGTGGCACAGTGTGCCAACCACCATCGGCCCCCCCTCCCTCCCTCTATTGTATTAAATCGTTGGTGGCACAGTGTGCCAACCACCATCGGCCCCCCTCCCTCCCTCTATTGTATTAAATCGTTGGTGGCACAGTGTGCCAACCACCATTGCCCCCCCCCCCTCCCTCTATAGCAGTAACATTGGTGGCAGTGTGCGGTCTCAACAGTAGAAGATTCATACTTACCGGCTTGCTGCTGCGATGTCTGTGTCCGGCCGGGAGCTCCTCCTACTGGTAAGTGAAAGGTCTGTGCGGCGCATTGCTAAAGAACTGTCACTTACCAGTAGGAGGAGCTCCCGGCCGTTCACAGACATCGCAGCAGCAAGCAGGTAAGTATGAATCTTCTACTGTTGAGACCGCACACTGCCACCAATGTTACTGCTATAGAGGGAGAGGGGGGGCGGGGGGGGGGGCGAATGGTGGTTGGCACACTGTGCCACCAACGATTTAATACAATAGAGGGAGGGAGGGGGGCCGATGGTGGTTGGCACACTGTGCCACCAACGATTTAATACAATAGAGGGAGGGAGGGGGGGGCAATGGTGGTTGGCACACTGTGCCACCAACGATATTCAAACTGGGGAGGGGGGGGGGGTCTGCCCCCTGCTGCCTGGCAGCCCTGATCTCTTACAGGGGAATATGATAGTACAATTAACCCCTTTAGGTGCCACACCTGAAGGGGTTAATTGTGCTATCATATCCCCCTGTAAGAGATCGGGTGCTGCCAGGCAGCAGGGGGCAGTCTTGTACAAAGTTTGCAGTGTATTCTAACTAGAAGCGTCCCCATCACCATGGGAACGCTTCTGTGTTAGAATATACTGTCGGAAATGAGTTTTCACGAAGTGAAAACTTAGATCAGAAAAAGCTTTTATGCAGACGGATCTTCGGATCCGTCTGTATGAAAGCAACCTACGGCCACGGATCACGGACACGGATGCCAATCTTGTGTGCATCCGTGTTCTTTCACGGACCCATTGACTTGAATGGGTCCGTGAACCGTTGTCCGTCAAAAAAATAGGACAGGTCATATTTTTTTGACGGACAGGATACACGGATCACGGCCTCGGCTGCAAAACGGTGCATTTTCCGATTTTTCCACGGACCCATTGAAAGTCAATGGGTCCGCGAAAACAAACGGAAAACGGCACAACGGCCACGGATGCACACAACGGTCGTGTGCATGAGGCCTTAGGCCTCATGCACACGACCGTTGTGTGCACCCGTGGCCGTTGTGCCGTTTTCCGTTTTTTTCTGCGGCTCCATTGACTTTCAATGGGGCCGTAGAAAACTCGGCTTGTTTCGAGGCCGTGAAAAAAATATAACCTGTCCTATTTTTTTCACGGCCAACGGTTCACGGGCCCATTCAAGTCAATGGGTCCGTGAAAGAACACGGATGCACACAAGATTGGCATCCGTGTCCGTGATCCGTGGCCGTAGGTTGCTTTCATACAGACGGATCCGAAGATCCGTCTGCATAAAAGCTTTTTCTGATCTAAGTTTTCACTTCGTGAAAACTCATTTCCGACAGTATATTCTAACACAGAAGCGTTCCCATGGTGATGGGGACGCTTCTAGTTAGAATACACTGCAAACTTTGTACAAGACTGCCCCCTGCTGCCTGGCAGCACCCGATCTCTTACAGGGGGATATGATAGCACAATTAACCCCTTCAGGTGTGGCACCTAAAGGGGTTTATTGTACTATCATATTCCCCTGTAAGAGATCAGGGCTGCCAGGCAGCAGGGGGCAGACCCCCCCCCCCCCCTCCCCAGTTTGAATATCGTTGGTGGCACAGTGTGCCAACCACCATCGGCCCCCCTCCCTCCCTCTATTGTATTAAATCGTTGGTGGCACAGCGTGCCAACCACCATCGGCCCCCCTCCCTCCCTCTATTGTATTAAATCGTTGGTGGCACAGTGTGCCAACCACCATCGCCCCCCCCCCCCCCGCCACCCCCCTCTCCCTCTATAGCAGTAACATTGGTGGCAGTGTGCGGTCTCAACAGTAGAAGATTCATACTTACCTGCTTGCTGCTGCGATGTCTGTGAACGGCCGGGAGCTCCTCCTACTGGTAAGTGACAGTTCTTTAGCAATGCGCTGCACAGACCTTTCACTTACCAGTAGGAGGAGCTCCCGGCCGGACACAGACATCGCAGCAGCAAGCCGGTAAGTATGAATCTTCTACTGTTGAGACCGCACACTGCCACCAATGTTACTGCTATAGAGGGGGGGGGGCGATGGTGGTTGGCACACTGTGCCACCAACGATTTAATACAATAGAGGGAGGGAGGGGGGGCCGATGGTGGTTGGCACACTGTGCCACCAACAATTTTCAAACTGGGGAGGGGGGGGGGGGGCTGCCCCCTGCTGCCTGGCAGCCCTGATCTCCTACAGGGGAATATGATAGTACAATTAACCCCTTTAGGTGCCGCACCTAAAGGGGTTAATTGTGCTATCATATCCCCCTGTAAGAGTTCGGGTGCTGCCAGGCAGCAGGGGGCAGTCTTGTACAAAGTTTGTAGTGTATTCTAACCTGAAGCGTCCCCATCACCATGGGAACGCCTCTGTGTTAGAATATACTGTCGGATCTGAGGTTCACGAAGTAGCTCATATCCGACAGTATATTCTAACATAGAGGCGTTCCCATGGTGATGGGGACGCTTCAAGTTAAAATATACCATCGGATTGGAGAAAACTCCAATCCGATGGTATAAAAGAACTCCAGACTTTACATTGAAAGTCAATGGGGACGGATCCGTTTGAAATGGCACCATATTGTGTCAACATCAAACGGATCCGTCCCCATTGACTTGCATTGTAATTCAGGACGGATCCGTTTGGCTCCGCACGGCCAGGCGGACACCAAAACGACTTTTTTTTCATGTCCGTGGATCCTCCAAAAATCAAGGAAGACCCACGGACGAAAAAACGGTCACGGATCACGGACCCACGGACCCCGTTTTTGCGGACCGTGAAAAAAAACTGTCGTGTGCATGAGGCCTTATCCGGACACTCTCGTGTGAAAGAGGCCTAAGGGGTTTTCCAGGATTACTATGGTTTTTACAGATATGCTCATGTAGTTGCTTGCTTCATGTACATCTTCCTCAGGACAGATCATCAGTGTCTGATCAGTGGGGGTCCAACTCCTGTGACACTCGTGCAATCGCTGTTACCTTTACTCCGTCAACATAATTGCAGCAGCCGTGCTGTTTAACTACAACTGCTTCATCCTATATCGACAACGTGCAGGTAAACAGTGAAGAGATCCCAGCTGATAGTGGGGGTGCCGGAAGTCGGACCTTCTCCGATCTGATATTGCAGGATTATATACATTTTTTTAATTATAGACAGTGACACTGTAAAATTAAAAACATCACCAAAAATGCAAAAAAAAAAAAAGTTTTACAGAAAAATCTGAATTAAACAATGTCATTCTCTGATGACACATTCCCTTTAAACAAGGTCACAGATTTCACACTTAAAGGGAGTTTGGACTATTAGGCCCCTTTCACACGAGCGAGTTTTCCGCGCGGGTTGAATGCGTGACGTGAACACATTGCACCCACACTCTATCCTGACCCATTAATTTCAATGGGTCTGTGTACATAAGCGTTTTTTTTCGCGCATCAGTTCTGCGTTGCGTGAAAAACGCAGCATGTTCTATATTCTGCATTTTTCATGCAGCCCTGGCCCCATAGAAGTGAATAGGGCTTTAGTGAAAAACGGATGCAAGTGCGGATGCAATGCGTTTTTTACTGATGGCTGCTAAGAGATGTTGTTTGTAAACCCTCAGTTTTTATCACGCGCGTGAAAAACGCATCAAAACGCATTGCACCTGTGCGGAAAAAAACTGAACAACTGAACGCAATCGCAGACAAAACTGACTGAACTTGCTTGCGAAATGGTGCGAGTTTCACTGAACGCATCCTGAGCCAATCCGTCACGCTCGTGTGAAAGAGGCCTTAGGCCCCTTTCACACTTAAATAGGCAGATTTTTTAAGTGTCCCTTTTACACACATGAGTGGGACGCTGCATATGGACAGTTACAACACATTAGTAAGTGTCTTGTATTATCTTTCTCTACATAATAAATGCTATTTGCTGAAGTGACACAACCCCGATCACTCACAATCCAGATCATACATTTGTCTCAAACCAAAAATAGTGCAGACACAAAGTTCTAGTGAAAAAGAAACCTACTTTAATATGTCTGCCTCACTGTATTGTGTGTATACAGCATAGAGGACACTAGAAGATCTGACCCTGTGGTATTATGAGTAATGGAGTCACTTATGTTTAGCTTACAGTATACAAAACATACGGTGAAGACATATGACATTGTCTGTGGAAATAGCCCCCCAGATGAGTCTGCCCGGCACACGCTGCTCGCTCCCCTTCCTTCCTGCTGAAGAATGTTGTAAAAGTAAGAGCGGAAACACGCGCTGCTGGGAGCCAAGCAGCGGGGGAGAAGAGCAGTCATCGTTACTGTATGTGATGTCACCAGTTATGTGCTTCATTTACACAACAGACAAACGCGTCATGTAGATACTCGAGGAACTTGTGAAATAGTGGATTACAACGCAGCACAGAAGCTGGATGTGTGTGAAGCTTCAGGGTTCATCTCAATGGTTTTTCACCCTTGTCATTTCATTCCTAGCGTGGTGATGTGAACGCTAAAGTGAATAAGGATCCCGGGAGAGGGGTATATCTCACCCAGGTTCCTCAACTGGGTGAGATAAGTAAAGTTCCAGAGTGGTGCTGGCTTCAGCAAGGCATAGTTGCTGGAGGTATTTTGTTTAGTATTTAGGCTGGGTTCAGACCTGAGCGTTTTACAGCGCGTTCCTACGCGCTGTAAAACGCTCAACAGGCAAGAACCAATGATTCCCTTTGGGAATGGTTCTCACCTGAGCGTTTTACAGCGCGTACGATCGCGCTGTAAAACGCCTGACGCCACAAGAAGTACAGGAGCTTCTTTGGGGCGTTCCCGTACATAGACTTCAGCGGGAACGCGCGACAATGGGCGTTCGCTTGTCTCTGTATGCGTGATTGCAAACGCCCGTACAATCGCGCATACAGAGCGTATGTTCAAGTACGCTCAGGTCTGAACCCAGCGTTAAGGGCTGGATTTTACTTGGATTGGGAGCTAGGTTGGAAGAGGGAGCTGCCAATCCACCCCTCCCATCCCAGGGCAGGTTTTCCCTAGGATGAGGGATCCCCAGGTGTAATCACCTGGGATCATTACTGGGGAGTAAAAGCCCATCCCAGCCTGTCAGTCGGGGGCATAGTTGCAAACAGAGGGCAGGTGAGGCTCTGGGTGTGTGGGTCCAGCCGGGCTAGGCTGAGAAACCACAAGGCTGGGACATAGCCTGGACTGACCGTGTTACAGCCTGGGGGGCTGGTATACGCTTGGCTGAGAAAGCCGGACCTGACACTGTGTCTGAACAGCACTCTATAGGTGAGTCAGGGATTCTACCATCTACCATATGTTTAGTTAGAGCCCAGCCGGGCAGATGTTTGTTTTGATGGATCAGAAGAACGGAAAAATAACCATGGTGTGAACTCTCTTAGGCTACTTTCAAATCTGTGTTGTGCGGTCCGGTTTTCAGACCCGGCACAGGGTTTAAAAACGCTTCATTGTCAATGGGGACAAAACTGAACAAACCGGAACGAAGTGCACCAGAAGGCATTCTGTTCCAGTTTGTTGTGTTCCCATGCTGGACACAAAACCGCTGCAAGCGCCGCTGCTGTCCGCATATGTGCAGCCATTCCACAAATTATTGAACATGTCCTATTCTTGGCCGTTTTGCAGCCAAGAAGAGGCATTTCTACAAGGAAGTTGCAGCATGCACACAGGAGGACATGGGGGGAATATGGTGGGATACTGTGTGACACAGTGGGGGGGGCAATTTATTATGGGAGGGATGGCAATGTGGGGTACACTGCACTGTCGGTACACTACTGTGTGGGGGGGCAGCATGTGGGACACTACTGTGTGTGGGGGGGGCAGCGTGTGGGACACTACTGTGTGGGGGGGGCAGCGTGTGGGACACTACTGTGGGGGGGGCAGCGTGGGGGACACTACTGTGGGGGGGGCAGCGTGTGGGACACTACTGTGTGGGGGGGGGCAGCGTGTGGGACACTACTGTGTGTGGGGGGGCACCGTGTGGGACACTACTGTGTGGGGGGGGGGCAGCGTGTGGGACACTACTGTGTGGGGGGGGCAGCGTGTGGGACACTACTGTGTGGGGGGGGCAGCGTGTGGGACACTACTGTGGGGGGGGCAGCGTGGGGGACACTACTGTGGGGGGGGCAGCGTGGGGGACACTACTGTGTGGGGGGCAGCGTGGGGAACACTACTGTGTGGGGGGGGCAGCGTGGGGGACACTACTGTGTGGGGGGCAGCATGGGGGCTTTGCTATTAAGGAGGCACTGTAGGGGGCATTCTATTATTTCTGGGGACACTATACAGGGATTATTACCTGGAGCACAATATTGGGTGTTATCATTACTGGGGGCACTCTAGGGGACATTATAGCTGCTGTGGACACTATAGGGACATTTGGGGGAATTTATCAAACTGGTGTAAAGTAGAACTGGCTTAGTTGCCCATAGCAGCCAATCAGATTCCACCTTTCATATTTGACAGCTCTTTTGGAAATCCAGTTCTACTTTACACCAGTTTGATAAATGACCCCATTATGTCTATTAGGGTCACAATTTTTTCAGCAGTATAGTACCTGGGGCATTGGGGAGCACAGTATTGGGGGTGACAGCAGATGACACTGTGGGGACACCAGGATGGGGAGGTTGATAGAAAAATTGAGAAATCTAACATCTGTAGAGACAAGATGCGACTAAAAGAATTTGTCATGGCGGTCTAACGGAGGAGAAGAGGAAAGAGGAGGTCTACATGACAGGAGATATCCCTGGATGTAAGAGGTATGTGGTCAAGTATTGGGGGGGTTGCCAGTTGCTGAAGTGAGACAGCCCTTTAAGGCTGTTTATTTGCTTAGCCAACTCCCCTGTCTCTGCTCCTTGTAACGTGTACACATATATATTATGAAATAGTTTTAAGGGGTTGTCCAGCCTTTACTAAATGGTGGTGTATCTTATAGTCCATCACTGGCTGATTGGCATTGATCCAACATCCAGCACCCTCGCCCGTCGGGTGTTACTGGAAGATGGTGCCACAACTACAGCGCAATGTCAACCTTGTAGAGGGGAGAGCTCGTTACTACAGCTCTGCTCCCACTGACTTTAATGAGATCAGCGCTGCCGTGTGCCCCCAAGAGGAAGCATTAGCGAAACGCGTGTCGGGCTGGGCGACCTCCTGGTTTTCATTTTGTGGCATGTAAGTGTCCATCTTTTGCTCTAATATGACTGTTGCGTCCCCTTCTTTTACTTTAGTATGTATTTATGTTGCACCATGATCATACACTACTCAGTATGTTTGGGGCTATAGTGAGACTTTCACTGAGGTCCACTAATTTAGCTACACACAACTAGAGGGGTTCGTTTGCATGTCATGTGCTGTGCTTTCAGTGGCGCAGACACACTTCTCCAATCATCATAGCCTACAGACATAGGTTTTGACAATGGTATTGCTAGTGTGGACTATACAGCTCAATTGTATGTGACAAATCATTGATTTTGACCAGTATAGGCAAATAATACTTACCCGATCTGTCCGGTCATTCGTGACTGCGTACACTTCTGTTAAGTTTGCACTACCGCCAGCAGGAGTTTTGCAAGGAGGGAACCTTCCCTATTGTCGCAGCATTGTCCTGTAATCACTGCCATGTACAATCCGTCCACAATTATGTAGTTATATATTTTTAATCAATAAAGATTGAATTTAATACATTATATGTGAGTGGTTATGAATTTGGTGAGAGATCAGCGCTGTAGTAACGAGCCCCCTCCACTGCAAGGTTGACATTGCTGTGTTGTTGTGGCGTCGATTTGGGTGCGGAGTAGTGGCGTACATAGAGAAGTAAGGGCCCCATAGCAAGGATCAAACCAGGCCCCCCACACGGGACCGAAGGGTTTCTGCCTAAACCCTTTTGAATGACCCTTGAGCCATTTATTCAACTACCTTATTTGCTAAAAAGTTGTTCCTTTAGAAGGTAGAGTCCTGACCAAGTTTTCACCCCAGTAGAAGAGGAGATAATCCCAACTGGGCCCCCTCTTGCCTTGGGCCCCATAGCAGTCGCATGGTCTGCCGCTATGGTAGTTACGCCCCTGGTGCGGAGTGTCAGATCCCGCCAATCAGCTAGTGATGGCTTATTTTAAGGATAGGCCATCACTTACTAAACAACCCCTTTAATTGCTGACCAAGATAAATAACTGATATGTCCTGCTTTAGAGAATATCTGATTGCAAACATCTTGTTTAATCCACTTTAGTCCTCATTGCATTAAAAATTCACATTCTCCACCGATTAAACGTGATCCATTAGAAGTAAAAGGGGTTATAATAATCTGTGTAAATGACACCATATCATCTGAACAGGGAGCGGAGTCATTTCCCATCAATTACAGCACACAGGATTTCCAGTAATGCCTGCTTTACTAGCTGGTAACTAGAGATACAGTATGCGCCTGTGCTATATCCTGCATTAGGGAGCAAATATCAGCGGGACAAAGCAGAAGATTTCTCGCCAATTTACAGCTCTGCGTTATAGAACAAGCCGCGTCTGTGTTTGTCACATCACCTGAAACATTATTCGCTTCATGCACAAAAGTGTCAACCAGCAGCTCGGTGCAATGCCTGGAAAGAATCATATTTAATAGCCTGTCAGGATGATGAGATCATTATACTCTTATTATAGGATGCCCAGTTCTTCTCTCTTCAGAAAGGGGGCCCCATATTGAAATCAGAATGGGCCCCTCCCTTCCTGGTGCTGATATTATCAGTGCTGTGAGAACTGTGTAACATTTATACATCCTCCAGGAAAGCCAATTCGATAAAATAATCTTACCCTGCTCCCTGGTAGTGATGAGCAGCAGGGGTCATATTTGAATTTGCGATATTTCGCGAATATTTAATAGAATATTTGCGCATTTGAATATTCGTTATATTCTACGTTCGAAAATTCGGCAATGTAATGATCTCGTAATAATCATCCTTTTTTATATATATATTTTTTCAATCTGTACAGTTGTTCCACTTTGGCATACTCCTCCCCGACACGCCTCGCCCTCACCATGGGAACGCCTGGGGGTTAGAATATACCATCGGATCTGAGTTTTTTTTATTTTTATATTCGTCTTTTTTTTTTTCAATCTTGTTCCCCAGGCATTCCCATAGTGACGGGGACGCTGGTCGGGGAGGAGTATGTCAAAGTGGAACAACTGTACAGATTGAAAAAAAAAAAAAAAAAAGATGAATATTCTAAAAAACTGATATATTCGATATAGTGGTGCTGGGATAGATGCTTTTCTCTGACTCCATACCCTACTATTGGTTGGCTTACTTTGCAACATATTTTTACGCCAGAATTATGATACTGTTTTGGCGCACAATGGTGCATCTTAGTTCTGCCCCTTCCCACAAAGTCACAAACCTTTTGATAGGCCTCAACTCCTTTTCAAGTATGTCAGAAAAATGTATAGAAAACCACAGATCCACCGAATTATGCTACTTTTTAGACATATTTTTGGTGCGGACATCTTAGTAAATATAGGCCAATGTGTCTTTTAAAGGGGTTATACAAAGTCTAACACATGCTCCCCAATGCCCGGGCCCCTCATATAGATTATACTTACCCTGTTATCCGGCCTCGCGTCACTCCTGATCTCTGCACAGCTGCTTCATATCCGTCAGGATGGAGCTGCAAATAGCAGGCCGCAACGGGGGCAAGCCTCCCTAGCGAGACGCAGCGGCGGCCGTATGGGAATCGAGAGTGACACGGGTGCTGGGGAGTAGTGTTGAGCGTGAATATTGAATAGCAAATTTTTATCTTTAATACCGCAACTTCAAGAATTTGCGAATAATTCTAATATAGTGCTATATATTCATTATCGCGAATATTCTACAGTTTTCCAACCAGCACCTGGATCTGAATACTTTTGTAATTGCATGTAATTTAAAATTTTGCAGAGCTACCGAGTTATTCAATATAATGTATACGTTTAGCGCCACCTGCTGTTTTTTTTTTTTTTTCTTTCTTTGTCAGGCTAACAGATGCCACACATGCTCGGTTTCATCCTTTAACTGCCTCCTGAGCTCTGATAGGCAGAGCATGGACACGCCCCCTTAGTTGCAGCAGATAAGACACTCCCCTGAGCTGCCAGCTTGATATAAATCTAGCAGAGCAATTAATGGGGATATCTCTGGATCCTTGTGAGGTACAGGGCTGGTTCTAGCTTTGTTAGAAAGAGATTGTCATGTACTATATGATGTCTGGTTTACCTTTTTTTACATTATTCATGGGATTACCCATAACTGTGTTTCATGATCATATGGTTGCATGACCTCAGTTTTTTTTTTTTTTTTTAATGGGCACCATAGCCTAGTCTGCTGAACTATCTGTCCAGTAAAATGTGGAACCCGACCTATCCCATTAGAATTGTAAGGTGTGGAGAGAGACCCCACTGGATTTCATTGAGACTACTGGTAAAATGCTCCAGTTACTGCTATCTTAATCTATATATAATTATGCCAATATATTTAAGACTTTGCCTTTAAGAGGTGTTCTATTTACATGTAAAGCATGGTGGTTCTCCTACACCACTGCTTATTGGGCAGTACCCGTTATAATGGTATTCTGGGGAGTTATGGCCTCAGACACCATGACTGGTTGGAAATTACATGTTTGTTGCCACCAAAGCATGAGAACTCATAGGCGTAGCGACGTCAAGTTCCTCACAGGGGAATAGTGGTTGAGCTGCCCATTCCTTCAATGACGAAGGGTGTATTAGCCCCTGAGTGTGGCGAGCTTGGCTGTCTGTAATGGCTCGTAGCCTTGAGGGTGCTGCTGGTCACTTCTACCAGTGTACCTGGCTCAGCAGGTTTTTAATCAGCACGTGGAGAGTGTTGGAGGACGAAGCTGTGGCTGTATCTCCAGACAAGAGAAGGTCTGCTACCAATAACCACAGCTACAGACTATATTCGTGAAGGATTACCATTGCTGCACCAATCGATTAATCTCATCAAGCATGGTTTTGCACCTGCAAAGGGTGTCCCCGAAGTTAAGGACACTTCCACTGCCGCTTGAATGACAGGTCCCATGAAAAATATTCTATAGTTTTCAAACCAGCATCTGTATCTTAATACTTTTGTAATTTCATGTAATTAACTTTGCGAAGCCACTAGGGCTAGCGTTAGGGCTCATTCAGATGGCCTTAATGTTTTGCTGTCCACAAATTGCGGATCCCCAAAACACAGATACCAGCCGCGTGCATTCCACATTTTGCAGACCGCACATGGCTGGAACTATGATAGAAATTACTATTCTTGTCCGCGATTGCAGACAAGAATAGGACTTGCTATGTCTTTCCTGCGGGGCCGCAGAATAGAACTACGGATGCGGGGAGCACACGGTGTGCTGTCCACATCTTCTGTAGCTATTAAAATGAATGGTTCTGCACCCGTTACGCAAAATTGCAGAAGGGATGCAGACCCATTCATATGGTTGTCCTGAATGAGCCCTTATTTAATAAAATGTATCTGTATAGCGCCACCTGCTCTTTGTTCTTTTTCTTATTCCTTTGTCCTGCTCACTGAGAAGGCCGCACATGCTCAGTTTCATCCTTCAACTGCTTCCTTGAACTGTCAGCTTGATATAAATCTAGCAGAGCAATGAATGTGGAGATCTCTGGATCCATGTGAGGTACACGGCTGGTTCTAGCTTTGTTAGAAAGAGGTTGTCATGGACTATATGATGTTAGATTTTCCTTTTTTACATTAATCGTGGGATAACCCCTTCAAGCTTTTGCCACTGCTCTGAGTTGCGGCACATGCGCAGAGGCTCCGCTTACGCAAGAGGTGCAACAACTGTTCCTGTAGACAGGAAATCCAGTATCCAATTCCAATAAAACTGTAAAGCTTTAAGTTAATTATATCCAGTACTAGTACACAAAACAATAGCCCCTTCAAACAGCTGATTTGCGGGATGTCAGGAGTCGGACCCCCACCGATCTAATATTGACGACCTATCCTAGGGATAGAGCAACAATTTTTGATTCCAGGAAAACCTTTTTAATGTATGATCCAGGGTTCACTAAAGGTAATCTTTTGTTCTAAGTAATTACAGGGTGATCATTTTAGACGGGTGAGTCACGTGCTATTTAAAGTATAGGGAGTGCATGTTTCTTCCTGTCAAGCTTTCTACATGCGGCTTCCATTGTATTTCCATCGACAAGTTGTACCAAACATCTTCTAAAATCCGAGCAGCGTCTAAGAATAGAAATATGGTCTTTCCATTATACCCACTCTGCTTGTAAGGCTGACCCCAATAACAGAACAACATGAGCCTTGTTTTTAGATAGATTAAAGAGATTTCAAAAGGTTTCGGATCTAAAGTACGTAAGAAGGAAGACGGGTCCCATGTCTATGTATAGAGATCTGCTTGTTAGGGAGGTTCTCCACCCAAAAAGCTTAGTAAATGTAGTCACAGCAGTAACAACAGTCAGGATTGATTTAGGCCTCTTTCACATGGCCGTGTGCTGGCCGGGCCCGTGCACCGACCGCGGGGCAGCCGCATGCGGATCGTGGACCCATTCACTTTAATTGGGCCCACGATCCGTCTGTTCAGCAAAAAGATAGAACAAGTTCTATATTTTTGTGGAACGGAACACCACGGAAGCACTCCATAGTGCTTCCGTAAGGTTCCGTTCCATTCCGCATCTCCGGATTTGCGGACCCTGCGGCCCGCAGTACAGCCATGGGAGCACACGACCGTGTGAAAGAGGCCTTAGGCTAGTTCCACACTAGCGCTAAAATATTTTCTAAAATCTGTTCTTCTGCTGGAGTTCACCATATCTGGCATATCCAGATACTTTGTAAATAGTCCAGTTCTCAAGTGGTAAAGGTGCACTGACCTGCTCTGCACGGATCCGGGCTGTGTTCACACCCAACGTAGATGCAGCAAAAAAGTCCAAATGGACACGCTGGATCCATTGATTCCAATATGACTTATAATTTTGGCGGGGCCACGGAATGGAGCAACGGATGCGGACAGCACACAGAGGGAATGAAATCAATTGAAAATGTTTAGGAACGCCTGCAGTGCAGGTGTAGGGTAAAATGTAGATAATATTAACTCTTGATGTCCATGCCTGTGGCTGAAGACTGACTTGCACTAAAAAATATGATTAAGGCCTCATGCACATGGCCGTTGTTTGGGTCCGCAGCCGAGCCGCTGTTTTGGCGGCTCGGATGCGAACCCATTCATTTCAATGGAGCCGCAAAAGATGCGGACAGCACTCCGTGTGCTGTCCGCATCCGTGGCTCCGTTCCGCGGCCCCCCCCCCCCCCCCCAAAAAAATATAACATGTCCTATTCTTGTCCTCGAATTGCGGACAAGAATAGGCATTTATATTGCCTTCCGTTTTTTGCGAACCACAAAAAATGGCACGGTCATGTGCATGAGGCCTAAATAATATAATGACACAATGTACAATAATGCAGGAATGAGAAACAATCATATATTAATAATGGGATAAAATATCTCCATTCAGAATGCATGGGGATATGCCTGATCAGTTATTTTCCGGTATTGAGCCCTTTTGACGGAACTCAGTGCCGTAAAAGAAAAACGCTAGTGTGAAAGTACCCTTAGCTGGAAAAAAACTTTGCAAGCACTGATTTGTCAGTGGGCTTGGCGGTGCTCCGGACCCTCCTGGCTATGCTGGATATGCTGTTCCTCTGCCAGGAGATTTTAACACTGGTGTGAAACTATCCTTACTTATATTTTTTTTCAGACTTTACAAAAGGCCGCCATATTGATTGTCACTTAACTAAATTAGCAACTGATGGTAAAAAGTTGCCACGGTCACAATATACAAAATATATCATTTTTTGCCACATGCATGCTACTGAATGCAACAATAACGCTGGGTTCACACCTGAGCGTTTTACAGCGCGTTCCTACGCGCTGTAAAACGCACAACAGGCAAGAACCAATGATTCCCTATGGGAATGGTTCTCACCTGGGCGTTTTACAGCACGTACGATCGGGCTGTAAAACGCCCGACGCTCAAACAAGTGCTTGAGCTTTTTTTTGGTCGTTTGGCCCATAGACTTCAATGGGAACGCGCAACGCTTGATTTTCGCGCGTTTTTGACACATAAAACGCGCGTTCGAACGCGCGTCTTGGATTTTGCAACATGCAGGAAAAGGCCCAACACCAGGTGCAAAGCACAGTTGTGGAGAGAATCCAGCATGGAGGAGTCTCTCTTTGACACCGAGAACCTCATCAGGCTGGTGCAAGGCAAACGCTGCCTGTATGACACACAGGATGCCAACTACAAAAACAGGAGGAGCAGGCAGCAGGCCTGGGAGGATATTGGCAAAAGCATCTGGCCAGATTGGAGAAGTTTCACCAAGACAGTGAAACAGGGAAAAGGTATTTCCATGTGTGTTGTAAAGTGAAAGTAAACTCCTTGTGTGCAGTGGTGTACCAACTCTATGTAATAGCCCTGGCCAGCTCTACCTGCAGCCCTCCAGCTGTTGTCAAACGCCACCTCCACAAATGCTGGCCTGTATTTTACTTGCTGGAGCCTGTGCAGGCATGCATGGAGTGGGATTTTAGCAACAGCTAGAGGGACGCAGCATCACCATCCCTGTTCTTGTATATGGGCACTCAGTGGCCTTAGTTTACAAAGAATGATGTGCACATTACATGTTGTATAGTGTCCCCTCGCCCCTTTAGTTTTTAGTACTGTCCTGGTTCACCCTCCCCCACATTCTGGTACAATGCAATGGGCCAGTATGTTCAATTTGCAGTGGTTCCACTATCTTGTGCCAGACTGCGCTCTTTCAATCCGCAAATGTAGTGGCATTTTGAAATGTAGGCCTAAGTTTGGGTTGAGGGATTTGAATCCTAAGTTGTTATTGATATTGTGTACTTTTTAGAATTAGACTGTTTGTGGGCTATGGGTGGCAAGGCATATGTTAGGTGCTTCGGTTTGTAATGTGCCAGTATTGGGCACCTTGATGGGATCCGTTATTTCACCCTCCTTGGCTTATATTCTACTGGCCGAGTATTGGCCACTTAAATGGGACACATGATTTCGCCCATATTTCTAAACCCTTGTTAATGGGCGACTATTGATGGCCACTATAGGGGCATCCTCAAGGGGCACTATATAGGTTAAAAAAAAACAAATGCACAAAAGATCGTTTCCAAATTTATCATTTAGCCCTAGTCATAATCAACCAAATTTGAAAATCAAATAATATCTAAACACTCTTTTCAGACAAAAAATATAAATGAACATAAACTTAGATGGCTTCCAATTGCCAGGGTAACGCCCCATGTGGTGTCAAAAAATATGCGTTGAAGTGGTCCCGGACAGCTGCACCGTGCCGGGTCCCACGCACACCGCTCTGATTAGGACTCTCAAAGGAATGGCTGAGGGAATCTTCGAAATTAAAGCCATCCCGTAGACGGACAAAATTATGCAGAGCACACGCTGCCTTCACGGCCGAGATAGCGGTCTCCAATTTTAAATAAATGGGAGAATGGAGAAAGCGCCATTTGTTCGCTAAAATCCCGAAGGCGCACTCCACCACCCTGCGTGCCCTTGTCAGCCGGTAATTAAATACCCGCCTGGCAATGGAGAGTCCCCAGCTGGAGTGCGGCCTCATCAGATGCTCCCCCAGCGCAAAGGCCTCGTCCCCCACAAAAACAAAGGGCATAGCGGGAAAAGTGGTCCCAGGCAGTGTGGTGTTCCCCGGGAGGTCCAGCTCATTATTATTGAGCATTTGCCCAAAGGCCGAATGCCCGAAAACAGCTGAGTCTGAGCTGCTGCCGTAGGACCCCACATCAATGTATCTGAAGCAATAGTTTGCATCACACACCGCAAAAAGAACAAATGAAAAATATTTTTTATAATTAAAAAATTGACTTCCGCTCCTTATGGGCTTCTGAACGCGGATGTGTTTGCCGTCTATTGCGCCGACACAGTTTGGGAAATTGCAGGATTCTAAAAACAGATCTGCAATTTGCAGCCAGTCCTCCTTCTGTGGTTGGGCCATCACAGCAGGATGAAGGACGTCCCAAATTGCCACGCAGGTTTCACGGATGATCATACTGGCTGTGGACTTCCCAATGAGAAAGGCGAAGTGTAGACTGGCCAATGACTGTCCGGTAGCTAAATACCTGAAACAAATGTAAGAAAATGAACGGATGCTTTTTATTTCGTTTTTCATAGTCAACACTATCAAAGGCAAATGGAAAAGCCTGAAAGACGCCTTTATCCGCCATCGCCGCAAACAAAAGGAGCAGAGGAGCGGATCCTCCCCAGGCGCACGCTCCAGTTATGTGCATGCAGCCCAAATGTCATTTTTGATACCGTGCACCGAAATGCGGAGGTGAGTCAAGGGCATACACATTGAGGAGAGGATGTGGTATGACATTACATACATTCAATTTCATATGGGGAACATACTTACCTATATTTTCCACTTCACAGCACCGATAGTAGCTGGGAACCCAGCCAGGCGCAAGCTGATGAGGAAGAGGACGAGGGCACAATCGACAGTGAACCGGGCCCATCTATGGGGCCAATGAGTCCTCCAGCCCCCCCCCCCCCCCACTCCGACTTTCGTCAGCCCAATGCAGACTGTCCAAGCCATACCAGAGGCAAGTCGGCAGCCCCGACATAAAAGGAGGAGAACTGAGAGACAGGAGGACCGGCTAATCGGCTGCCTGGATGCCCTGGCACATCCTGTGCCAAAACTTAGCAGCGACGCATATTTTCTCCTCAGTCTAGAGGAGAAAATGCTACATGTGCCGAGACATCTCATCACAAAAGTAAGGGAGGAGGTGACTAACACCATTGACAAGTATTGCCTCCCTTATGAGCTAGCAACGTCTAGCACTGCCCCACAGCATCCCCCACAGCAGCCACCACAGCAGCCAGCACAATATGGCCACCAATATGGGCCACAATATTGCCCACAATATGGCCCACTACATCCCCAACATGCACAACAACACCCTCACACATACCCAGAACACACATACACACAAAGTAACATACAACACCCTCTTGAGACATGGCAGACACAACACACATCATACCCATATCCCTCTTCAAGCACGGGCCCAAGCACCTCCACCATCACCACCACTGAAATGCCACCCGCCAATCAGTCTCGCGGAGCCAGAGAGACACGGCGGGATCCCGAGGCAGAGTTTTCTGGGCCGCAATATGAAACCCTTTGAGAAACTTAGAAGAGGGAAATTCTCCGGCTCAAGGGTTTGGGAGCCAAAAAGGGCACTTATCTAGAAAAATGTTTGTAATATTTTGATGTTATTTATACTACATTGCTCCTTTAAACACATTTTATTTGGAAATGTATGACGTGAATACATTCACCAAAGTTAAAAAAATTGAAACAACTGTTTGGACTATTTTTGGAAAGTGAGGGGTAAAACATGGCCAAATGTGGATACATGATGCATGTATGGGATATCTATGCCACACGTTGACAACATACACATCACATACCCCCCGCACAAACACTCATACGTCACAAACAGCAAGAGAAACAGGGCGAAACTCAGATCATGGCACAACACACTGCAAATGGTTTAAATGGCCACAATAATAGGCTACTTACCGCAAAGTAATGACCAGTCTTTCCACTGGTGGGATGCAGTCCCGCATGAAGGTGTCCTGACGCTGCAAATGAGGAGACAACAGAACCAGGAGCTCGTCAAAGCTGGGAAACAAAAAAATGTTCATGGTTAACTATACAAAAAGCACAAAACACTTAGCTTAACCATTGCAAAAACATTGCAACCACGTATACGTACTAACCTGTGGATGGACATCCTGGTGTAGTCCAAAAACTTGTCCTCATGGGCACGGAGGTTGGCATACAGTGCCCAGAATCTATTCGCAATCACAGGATGGACCCAGAAACGTCGCCTGCTGTCCCGCCTTCTCCTCAAGCGTTCCAGGTGGATAGCTGCAACAAGTGCCGCAACACGTCGCCGTCTATAGCATTCCATGATGACTACAAACCACACACTCTACCAACACACATGGAATTTCACACCTCCAATGCCCTAGGATTGGCCAAACTTCATATACACAGGGATATTTGCTGATTGGACAACACTGCAGTCAATCACAGAAACGCGCGTCAAACGCGCGTTTACTATTGCTAAAAACGCGCGTCTCAGAAACGCTCAGGTCTGAACCCAGCGTAAAGGCGTCCTGTTGTATCCCATTTGGGCGATTTAAGTACCCACCTGGGGCCCAAGGTCTCATGGCCTACTAAACCACCTAACCCAGGCCTCATGCAAATGACCGTATCCGTTTTGCGATCCACAAAATACAGATACTGTCTGTGTTGCATCCGAATTTTGTGTGGACCCATTGACTTCAGCGAGTCCGCGGTCTGCATTTTGCTGACAAGTATAGGACATGTCTTTTTGTGGAGCGGACATATGGATGCAGAAAGCACATGGTTGATCAGTGTGCATTCTTCATCTAGATGTCCGTTCTGAAAAAAAATTGAAAACGTCCACAAAATGTGTACCACGGGCTCACTGAAAACAATAGGTCCACAAACAAAATGCAGACGTCACACGGATCGCATCCGTATTTTGTATATCCATGATTTGCGGATCGCAAAATGGATAAGGCTGTGTGCATGAGGCCTAAGACAGACACCCATCAGATTTGGCTGCCATTGATGTGTGGCTGCATAAAGCAGCTGTGAGCGTGAATGAGCCCCCCCACCCCAAAGAGTCCCGGCGGGTGTCCACTTGCAGTTGAGCTCCATTCATTGAAGCTAAACCACAAGATTATCCGCTGCAGAAACTGCGGTTTCTGCCACGATATAGGTGGCGGATTTAGACAGCGTCAAAATCCGCCATGTGAACGGGCCCTTATACTACATGCAAAATAGAGAATTTTGAAAATCGGGTCAGGTTAACACAGTGGTGCACACACCGGCACACATACAAATAACTGCATGTGACATAGCGAACATGCTTTTAATAAACTCTGTTGTAGTAAATGAATATGAATGATGGTCCAGAAGATTTTGGGGCACATTTACTAAGAATTGCTTTTTACGCTGGCCTTAGTTTTCCCCTTACACTGCCGTGCGCAACTACATATTTTCGCACAGACCTTTAAAAAGGGACTGACAACTATTTTTTGGACTAAAATAGTCACTAAAAGGGGTTGTCTGAGTTATGAGCTGTGATGTCAGCTTGTGCACAAGCCTGAGAGCTCTGTACACCAGGTGTCACTGTGCTGGCCACGCCCCCCTGCACTGCAGGCTGCTGCTTATTGCTCCCTCCCAGGATTCTTAACCCCTTTAGCTGCACAGACTCGGGGCTGAAGTGTTTACTGTGTAGCTGCAGGCAGTGAGGAGACAAATGCTGGGCATAGAAGCTGAAAGAGAAGTTCTGCAGAGCATTGCACAACAGGTAGGAGGAAGATCCTGTGTGTATCAGCAGTGTCATTGTACAGCTGGGACGTGTAGTTCTACACATACAACATGCTGCTGAGTATCCCAGCAGGCAGACATGTCACTCAGGGCAGCACTTGTATTCACTCCCTTAGCAGTGTCATTATACAGCTGGGACTTGTAGTCCTACACATACAACATGCTACAGAGTCTCCCAGCAGGCAGACATGTCACTCAGGGCAGCTCTTGTATCCACTCCCTTTGCAGAGCGGGGGGAGGGGCAGAGATTGTTGTTATTGCATGTAAACAAAGGGCCAGAAAAGAACTAGGGAAATGAGGAAATAGATATTTTTTTTGCCTAAAACTTGCTTAGCTTAGTTATATATCGCTAACCATCAGATTTACAGTGCTATTTTTTTTTCTTCCATAACTCGGACAACGCCTTTAATAAATGGCCTCCTTTGTCTTTTATTTTGGTTGGTAACACAATACTGTGTAAAGTCACTATCACAAGGCAGTATTATAATTAGTGTTTAGCATTAAAATTTGTCAAGACCAGGGGTGAGTCAAACAAGCAAAAGTGGTGTAACTCTTTGTATGGTAGATTCCATTCATGGTTTTAGCGTAGAAAAGTGGACTTAAAGGGAGAGATTCATCAAAACTAGTGTAAAGGAAAACTGACTTAGTTGCAACCAATCAGATTTCACCTTTTATTTTTTACAGCTCCTTTAGAAAATGAAAGGGTGAATCTGATTGGTTGCTATGGGCAACTAAGCCAGTTCTAATTTACACCAGTTTTGATATATCTCCTCCTTTGTGCTTTGCCTGTTTGGGAATGCTGTGCACATCGTCTCACATGGGTTCCAGTGTCCTGTCCTTGCAGCTCTGTCTGGTATTGCCCATGGATCAACTTCGCATAGGGTGCAGGCATCTGCTTGTCTGTCTCGTTGTGCAGCTCTGACTGTGACCGCTATGTAGCAGAGCTGCCTGTTCTATGTCAGTTCTTCCTGTGTTCTTGGTTTTGTCTGGTCTGAACTGCGTCCTGTGTTCTAGTGTGTTTGGGTTCTAGTTCCCATTGTAGTCCTTGTTTGTGTGCTTGGTCTGCTGGCATTAAGGGTCCATTCACACGTCCGTTTTTTCTTTCCTGATCTGTTCCGTTTTTTGCGGGACAGATCAGGACCAGTTCTGGACCCATTGTGAAATTTATACATGTTTCCGTTTTTAACGGATCCGAAAAATACTGACGTGTGAATGTAGCCTTACGCTGGCATTTTGGTTTTGCAGGTAAGTGGCCAAGTGCACCTGGACCAGCCCAGAGGTGCGACCTGGTGAGCCCTCGGTAAAGCCTATCCCCACCATCTGGGGTATTGTGAAGAAAGGGGCTCACTTAGACTCTGTCCTTCGGATTTGGCCCTGGTGCGCTTGGTCCAGTGGTGTTCCATCTGCCACCCTTGCCTGTTAGTCCAGGTCTTACTGTCATGTCCCCTTTAATAAAGTATTCTGTTATGTCTCTGGCCTGTTGTCAGTCTCGATATAAGATGTTATGGGGTCCGTATGACCCTTGGAACATGACATATACCCCGCCTAAAATTTGTCAAAATTGTCTGTCTTTTATTTAGCAGGTTTAAAAGTGAAATAGTTTCTTATCTTCAAATATGTGAAGATCTCAGCACAAATATACACGAGTCATCTGGGATCCGTCACATGGTTTTACAGGCAGGAAGGTGGCAGATCTTATCAACACTTCTGTTGTGCTTGTATTTCCAGATGCCTCTTCAATGCCTGGCTGCCTCGGTATCTACACAACCTAATGTAGACAGAGATGCATCACAGCGTTGGCAAATTATGACCGAACACAAGGGGCCTTCTCTCCCAACGTGACCTTGGCTTCTTTTTCAGTTCCTGTCTATAACATTGCTGTAGGGCACCTACACCCTTACCCTGGTACCTGGGTGCATTATTGGGGTTGCTTGTTATTTCTTCATGGTGGGATCTACATTTATTTTATCATATTGTCTATGTTGGTTTATATGAGTGGCCATTGAATGTTATAGGCCATGTGGATGTCCCATGACCTTATTGTTAGTTAGGGACATGCAGTTATTATCTGGCTAAAGGCGCATTTACACGCTCCAAGGAGAAGCCGAATATCCGTTAGGAAGTGTTCCTTCCCGCCAGTCAACTGCTCATTAAGTGGAGGTGAAGAGCTGCATTTACATATATGATCACCTCCACAGTATGAGGAAGAGCAATGTATGCTTTTGTTCGTCCCCATACAAAATCATTGCTCCTGGGTTCAGACATGTTCTGATGATGGAGGCATTCGCACCTCCGATCATTTCACCTTTAGACGGGCAGATTATCGGGACCAAACGCTCCTAGGAACGTTCATTGACGATAATCACGCGGTATTCGGACTGTGTAAGTCCACCTTTAGTCTTTTTTAAATGTTTTTATCATTCAAAAGAATCTGTAACCACGATTCTGGACTATCTGCAGTAATACATGAGTAGTCCTGCAGATAAGGAGTCCAGATCACAAATTTTTATTTTCCTACTGCCCCCTGTTGTCAGCGCTCAAAGCTGCAGTCAAATACACAGTCAGGACTGGGATGCACAGCAGTCCTGACACTGACAGCGGGGGAATGCGGGCAGTAGGAAAATAAGATTGTGATCAGGACTCCTAATTTGCAGTATTACTCATGTATTACCTCAGATCATAGTCCAAGATTGCGGTGACAGATAGTTCATGTTTTTTTTTATATTTAAGTGGATCTGATCACCGTTAAATTTCAGGTACATGTGAACCTGGGCGGTGTCTATCTTACACTTCTTCTTTCACATATGAGCTGGCACTCAATCTTTTATTAGTGGATCCCACTGAATCATTTCCCTAAGACGGTAACAAACAGACAATATGGCAAGTGTTAAAAAATATCACAGTGGACATTCTCTCAATGATATTACCACCACCAAAAGAATTGCTACCTAAAGCAAAAAAAAAATCTGTATTAGGCCTTATGCACAAAACCGTTGTTATGGTCCGCATCCGAGCCGCATTTATTGCGGCTCGGGTGCGGACCCATTCACTTCAATAGGGCCGCAAAAGATGCGGACAGCACTCCGCGTGCTGTCCACATCCGTTGCTCCGTTCCGTGGCCCCGCAAAAAAAATATAGCATGTCCTATTCTCCGTTCTGCGGACAAGAATAGGCATTTCTACAATGGGCCGCCCGTTCCATTCCGCAAATTGCAGAAGGCACACGGGCGGCTTACATTTTTTCTGGATCCGCGATTTGCAGACCGCAAAAAATTGAATGGTTGTGTGCATGAGGCCTTAGGCTACTTTCACACTAGCGTTTTTGCTGGATCCGTCATGGATCAGCAAAAACACTTCCGTTACTGATAATACAACCGTCTGCATCTGTTATAAACGGATCCGGTTGTATTATCTGTAACATGGCAATGATGGATCCATCTCTAAAACCATTGTAAGTCAATGGGGACGGATCCGTTTTCAGAGAAAACAGATCCATCACCATTGACTTAGGGCTCATGCACACGACCGTATGACTCATAAGATCATAGGAGTGTGGGACAATAGTCCCGCGGGCAGCCCGATGCGCACAGCATCATAGTAACCTATGATGCTGCGCGCTCCCATGCGCACAATGTATGCCGCTCCGGGACATGTGGCCCGCTCACGGACCGTATGTCTCTGAGGGCATACAGTCGTGTGCATGAGCCCTTACATTGTCATGTCATGCCGGATTGCTCCGCATCCCAGGACGCATTCAAAAACACTGCTTGCAGCGCTGTTGTGTGCGTCATGGGAATGGAATGACCTGGAACGGAATGCATTCTGGTGCACTTCGTTCCCTTCAGTTCAGTTTTGCCCCCATTGACAATGAATAGGGACAAAACTGAAGCGTTTTTCTCCGGTTTTGAGATCCAATGACGGATCTCAATAGCGGAAAGGGAAAACGCTGGTGTGAAAGTAGCCTAAGACGGATTAAAATCCATCCTCCTTGTGATCGAATTATGTGCTTTTCACTTGCTTGAAATAAAGTAGTAATTTATTGTCACGTTATTACATCATGTGACGCGTTTCAGCTATACCAGCCTTCCTCAGACATGTACAAACACCCGTGGAACAAAAGTTTAAATAGCCTGCCCGGAACCCCTGCAGTGATGTCACATAACCATGGTGACAAGTAAACAAACTTTGGACATGTCTGAGGAAGGCTGGTATAGCCGAAACGCGTCACATGATGTTATAATGTGACAATAAATTTCTAGTTCACTTCAAGCGAGTGACAATCTTTTTTCTACAAGCTTTAACGGAGTGCCTCTCCTAAGATGCGTGCACCACAAGAAACTACACCGGAGTGTTGACTTACTATTTTGTAATTACGTGCGTTTCATCAGGCAAGGTGAAAAAAAAAAATGCGGATTGGATGCCGAGCCAAAGAACGTGTGCCTAAGAGAAACAGAGTCAGAGTCTTGCAAGTCTGATACCTTGAATGAATGGACATAGGAAAAAACAAAAATCTTGAGTGATTCCTTAATTATCTTACAGATAAGCGTGTGAACGTTTTATGTTCTCCAAACTGATGTATCTCAGAGACCTGGTGCCTCCACTATTTCTAGAGTGGGCTCTTGTAGTGTGCCATAAATCCCGGGGACAAATTCAGTCCAGTATTCAATTGGTCAAGCAGTGTCAGAAGTTTGTATTCCCAAATTCTTCTGGCTATTTGAGATTTGAAATGACCTTTTCAATATTAGTACTTTCCTATGTCCTTCATTGTGTCCCGGGGTACAAAAATGCTTAGCCACAGCAGGAAAATGTATAATTTCTCTTTAATTGTGTGGCAATGGGACCTGATCTTTGCTTTAAGTTTCTGTCCAGTTTCTCTCATTGATTTATGGCACACTATAAGATCTAAAGAGTTTGCTATAGACTAAAGAGAGGGAGGGGAGGGGGGGGGGGGGGGGGGCACCAGGTCTCTGAGTTCAAATCAATTTAGAGACCATAAGCCTTTCACACTGCTTATCTGTAAGATAATTAGAGCAAATGGGATTTATCATGTAGAGACAGTTAATATATGGCACTTACTAATGTATTGTGATTGTCCATATTGCCTTCTTTGCTGGCTGGATTCATATTTCCATCACATTATACACTGCTCGTTTCCATGGGTTACAACCACCCTGCAATCCAGCAGCATTGGTAGTGCTTTCACACTATAGGAAAAAGCACCAACCTATGTGTGCTTGTACAATCCCGGCCAGCAGAGAGGTCGGTTCTCTCTCCTATATTGTGCAAGCACGGCCACCGCGGCTGGATTGCAGGGTGGTCGTAACCATGGAATCTAGCAGTTTATAAGGTGATGGAAAAATGTATGAAGCCAGCAAAGGAAACAATATGGATAATAACAATACATTAGTAAGTGATTTGTATTAACTGTATTTGCTGAAGTAAGACAAACCCTTTTAAAGGGGTTCTCTGGGAATTAAGAAAATGAAAATACTTAAATATTACTTTATTATAAATATATTCCCTGTAACAGATCTCCTAGCACCCCAACTGGGTACCTCCGTTCGTTGATGGATGCTCCTAGTGCTTCCCGAGGGCTCCAAGCACTCCGCGAACTGTCACAGGTTGGTTGGGGTCTCGCCATCCTCCACCCACACTGGACCCAAGACCGGGCTTCAGCTTCCAGTGGGTGAACCTCTCCTAAATCCAGAGAGCAGGAACCAGGAACAAACTCTTACAAGAGCTTATACTCAGGGGAGTATTGTGATATAGCAATCCCCAACAGTGAAGGTCAGTTCGCAGTGTTCGCCAGCGAACACATGCAGGCTGCCATCTTTAGTAAGGTTGACTCACCCGTCCGGCAATGCACAGGTAAGCCCTTACCTGTGCCTGTGCCGGTCTGCAATCAAATGCGGTCACTAGGAGCAGGCAGTTCCGAGAACAGCCACCGGGGGCCTTCATCGGGCTGTTCTCTGAACTGCCTGCTCCCGGTGACTGCATTTGATTTCAGACCGGCTCCAGGCACAGGTAAGGGCTTACCTGTGCATCGCCGGACGGGGGAGTCCACCTTACTAAAGATGACAGCCCGCATGTGTTCGCTGACCATCACTGATCCCCAAGAGTGTAGTTATCCCATCCCCCAAACATGATCCAAGACTTCATGAAGGGGTATAGCAGGTCTGTTTAATGAGCACAAAGGCATTTCTTATATACAGTTTTCCCCACAAGGTTACCACCCACGTGGACCTTGTGGAGCAGAGGACACAATGTCACAACAGCCAATCAACACAGTATTGTAAAGTTAGACACTCCCAGCTAATGTACCCAAACCCTCCCTCTGCCTGTGATACAATTAACAAAATACAATGGGCATGGTCTGTGGCGCAATCAACAAAATATAATGGCCATTGCCTGTGACACAATTACCAAACACAATTAACTTAATCACTTGCAGGCAGAAAACACACATTTTTCCCAAACATAGAAGACACCTGAAAACCCCACATATCCCCATAAATTATACATCCATGGATAGCTCTGATCTGGGTGAACAACGTATCCAAAAATTACCCAGATTCGAGCAGGGGTTCCCAAATTTCATGGAAGTCATATTTGACCGACCGCAAGCATGGCTTTCCTGCCCAAAACAGTTCCACAGATTTAGGCTGTGCGGCCATCCATCTTCTTCAAAGTTAGTATATGGGCCATAATCCTGAGGCAAGATGCTGGCAGGCCCCTCCAAAACCCAGTGGCGCCACATTCCCAAATACATTTCATTAGTTATAATGCCTTGTGTTGTCTAGAGAGCAATCAGGGGAAATAAAATTGCCGCCGCCCTATACTGTCCTATAACACAGCAGGACAAGTTACTTCACAACACTGTACAGTGTTCATTTTAGCACATGGTCAGATATCATTGTCAAGTATCAGAATAATGCCAGTGTGTCACCTGACCCTGACACCTGACCCTTAGCCATGAGTAAGAACATTGCTAGTTCGAAACGCGTAGACTAAAGCAGGATTTGACGAGGATGTGCTTTATTATCACTGTAATATTCACTGCTGGAAATAAAGAAACCTTCACTCAAGTATTTATGGTGCTGGATCCACTTTATTACAATCATTGGCAAGTATCAGAATAATGCCAGTGTGGCACCTGACTCTGACACCTGACCCTGACTTTGATATTTGACTCTGACATCCGAGTTTGTCTTATCGTCTTCATTGGTCAGGGTCAAAGTGAGAATGAGTTATAGATATACTGTGTATTTGTATGCTAAATCACACAACCAAAGAAAGTCTACAGCTGCGCTTATAGCTCGGTGTCTGAACTCCTATAAGCTAACATATCCTACCTCAATGAAGCTGTAGCTCAGTGGTTTAGAAGCTTGCCTCACATACAGTGTTTCTTGGGTTCAAAACCCCTATCAGTCTTTAAAAATATTGACATTGTATTGAGCCCTAGAAAAATGTAAGTGACGTCTGACATTTCTCTTCTCACTAGTCAGCGTCGCTTTCACTTTTAGGTTCACTGTACTTTTAATATGTTCAATCACATAGATAAAGAAATCTGTCAGTTCACTGTCTGAAGCTATAGCTCAGTGGTTTAGCTGATTTCCTCTCATGCAGTGTTTGTGGGTTCAAAACTGCTATCAGTCTTAAAAAAAAACAGGAGAACAATTCGAGTGATGTGCGACCCTGATGTCTGACTTTTCTCTTCTCACTAGTCATCGTCCCATTGACTTTGAAGCTAAAAGCTCACTAGTGAGGAGAGAAAAGTCAGACATCAGGGACACACATCACTTGAATTTGTCTTTTTTTTTTTTTCTAGGGCTCAATAAAATGTCAATAATTTTTAAAGACTGATAGGGGTTTTGAAGACAGGAACACTGCATGTGAGGCAAGCATCTAAACCACTGAGCTATAGCTTCAGACAGCAAATGGAAGCGTTTTTCTTTATCTATGTGATTGAACATATTAAAAGTACAATGAAGCTAAAAGTCAATGCCATGCTGACTAGTGAGAAGAGAAGTCAGACATCAGGGTCATACATCACTTGAATTTGGCTCTTTTCTAGGGCTCAATAAAATGTCAATTCTTTTTAAAGACTGAGAGGGGTTTTGAACCCAAGAACACTGCACGTGAAGCAAGCATATATACCACTGAGCTATAGCTTCAGTGATTTATGATATGTCAGCTTATAGCAGTTCAGGCCCAGAGCTATTTGCTCAGCTGTAGACTTTCTTTGGTTGTGTGATTTAGCATACAAATACACAGTATATCTATAACTCATTCTCACTTTGACTGACCTATGAAGATAAGTCAAACCCAGATGTCAGAGTCAAATATCAAAGTCAGGTGTCAGGGTCAGGTGTCACACTGCCATTTTTCTGATACTTGACAATGATATCTGACCATGTCATGTACTAAAATGAACACTATACATATGGCCAACAATACATCTCCCCGAGAGGGGTGAGGCAAGTCAAGGTGAGCATTCCCTTACATAGCACATCATAGTCTGACGACAGATCCACAGCTGGCAGCTCACGGGGTGTGCCCTTTCTACTGCAGCTGATAGCAGTTGAAGAATTGAACAGCAGGTGGCGGAATACAGATATGTTTTATTGAATAATTTAGTGGCTATACAAAATTTTTAATTACATGCAATTACAAAAGTATTCAGATCCAGGTGCTAGTTTGGAAAATATTTTTTATGGTACTACCCCTTTAATGGCATCTTGAACAAAGAAAGGGTTTGGAGAGAATGCCAGAAAGCCTAGCATCAGCTAATCATTTAGAGAACGTCCGGTTCTGGCTCTGGTTTGAATGAAAAGTTTTAATGCTAAAGGAATAGTGTTGTGCCAATAGACATTATGGGGGACATTTATCAATCTAAAATATTCCTAAATAAGGTGTATTTTAGGCACGGATTGTGGCACAATGTCACGAACCAGTGGGTGTGAATCCACTGTGCCACCACCTAAGGGTGGTGGAGATAGACTTTCCCGAGGGGAACATCAGGTCGCTACCTCGTGAGGAGAATAGGCACACAAGGCAGCTGGTCCAGGCACACCAGGAGGTACCTGAGAAAGGTACCAGAGGTACAGGCATTGTCAGTAGGCTGAGTAGTTACCAGGATCAACAGTGCAGGACCAAAGGATTAGGTAGAGGCGAAGTCAGACAGGCAAAAGGTCAGGGCAGGCAGCACAGGTACAGGTCAGGCAATCCATGTCGGCAACAGGAGAGTCAAGGCAAGTAGGCAGGGATCAAACAGGTAGCAGAATCCAGGAACACAAGTACGAGTCAGGAACCTTAGCAGGACACAAGGACCTTGATACTGAGGCACCTGGAAAGGGGGCTGACCCACTTATATCTGTGCAGGAGGGTTAGGATTGGTTGGCGAGGTCACATGATCCAACCCATAAAACACAGGAAGTGACGCAAACACAGTGCCCAGGACCGCAGCGGTAAGCAGGGGAACAGAGGCGCACAGCAGCAATCTGAAATTTCTCTTTGCTTACGCCAGGTCTAAAATTGTGGGCATGGTGTGGACGTGGGCAGGCCGACAGGCCCATTTCATTTACCATTTTGTACGTAGAAAAGGGTCTAAATGTAAGACCACTCGGAAGCTGTCAGAAGCTGTCTTACATTTAGAACTGGTGGAGGATCCGCCAAAGTTATGTAGAGACCGGCGCCTCTTCATAATTTCAACCGAACCACCTCCACATATGGGGCTTTATTTAGACCGACGTCTAAAACGTTGTCTTAACAAATATGTCCTGATGTCTCCTCACTTTCACCAACAACTTGAATAAAAATTAAATGAAGCTGACATCCCTGTGATCCATGTCAAATTTTTATGTTATTAAACCCATTATTATCAACCTCCCCCCCCCATGCCACAAAATCATCCAAAGCATCTTTGCAGGGACAGTCACAAGAAAGGAATGTGAATGTGCGCTCATTATGCATCGGATAAGAAAAAAGACACATTTGTTATTAGTTAAATGTCTCATTTTTCCTGCTTATGTGATCCAGACATGTTACTAACTAGTGCAGTTTTGTTATTGAAAATTGCTCTGTAATGAACGATACCTTGACCATCAGCATCTGATTCCAATTAGGCGAAAAACAACATTAAAATAACTCAGACTGAAGGGAAACATATTTCATTTTAGTTTTAATAAGGATGTGGAAAATAACTAATGTTTATTATGTTTGTAAACATTCTTTCTATTTACTTCTTGCATTGTCTGCATGGTGTGTGCTTTATGGCGGCCACAGTGAATGGAAGTTAACCCCTTCAGGCCTGTGTTTTTTTTATTTTTTATTTTTTTCAGCCCTAGAGCTATAACTTTTTTTTTTTTTTTTTCCATACACATAACTATATGAGGTCTTGTTTTTTCCAGGACAAGTTTTACTT
This sequence comes from Bufo gargarizans, assembly GCF_014858855.1. NCBI lineage: Eukaryota > Metazoa > Chordata > Amphibia > Anura > Bufonidae > Bufo > Bufo gargarizans. Next base: position 151,378,817 of record NC_058087.1, on the reverse strand, counting down.
TCTAATGGCACCATTGACAATCCTGCCACAGTTTTATGGGTTTTGTTTTTTGGGTGTTTCCTATGAGGTAAATCTAACAGGTTACCTTCATTCTCTGGGTCAGTATGATTACAACGTCTCTGGGTCAGTGGAAAAATTGCTCCAAAAATTTCCAGCTGACAACGCTCGCGGCAGAGTACGTGGTTCTTTGGGCAACTGAGGAGGGGAGACGAGGGGAACACACAGCAGTTCCAACAGAGTGTCACGATCAGTGTGAGAGGGAAACTCCACACTAAACACAGGAGGGAAGGGGAACAGTAACTGGGCCTGGAAACTAGGGAAGAAACAGGTCACCTCCTAGACAACCCTAATCCGGGTCCTGACTACCTATCAATATGAATAGACCTTGAAGGTAGGAATATTCATAAGCTGTACACCTAGGCCATGATTTCCCTATAAGGCCCTGGAATAAGTATAGGACCAGAGACAACCTATTCCTCCCCAGATGGACGAATGGAAGTCTCTGTCTCAGGCCCAGATATAACAACAGGGAATTTAACAAATACAAACAAATGCGATACTTACCTTCTGTAGAGATGGAAGAACAGGAACACCAGAGAGGATCTCACGCCAGCTCAGCCAAACCCAAATGAAGCGATCAACTGCATAGTCAGAAGGGTGAGGTGAGACTATAAAGGGTAGAAGTAATGACCACAGCATTAGATATACCATGGAACACAGTGAGGACAGTCATCAAGTAGAGAAAATATGGCACAACAGTGACATTACCAAGAACTGAACGTCCCTCCAAAATTGATGAAAAGACGAGAAGAAAACTGGTCTGGGAGGCTACCAAGAGGCCTACAGCAACATTAAAGGAGCTGCAGGAATATCTGGCAAGTACTGGGTGTGTGGTACATGTGACAACAATCTCCCGTCTTCTTTATATGTCTGGGCTATAGGGTAGAGTGGCAAAACGAAAGCCTTTTCTTACGAAGAAAAAGATCCAAGCCAGGCTACATTTAGCAAAAACACATCTGAAGTCTCCCAAAAGCATGTGGGAAAAGGTGTTATGGTCTGATAAACCAAGGTTGAACTTTTTGGCCATAATTCCAAAAGATATGTTTGGCCCAAAAACAACACTGCACATCACTAAAAGAAAACCATACCCATTAGGGCTGCACGATATGGGAATTTTGTGCGATTGCAATTAGGGCCCTAAAAATTGCGATAACGATGCGATATTTTAAAGGAATTGTGCTAGAGGTCTATTTGCTTGGATTTTCCCATATGAGTCGCTGACGCGTCTGGGTATGACAGTTATGGGGGATCTGTGGATGGCACTGTTATGGGGGATCTGTGGATGACACACTGTTGTGGGGGATCTGTGGATGACGCACTGTTGTGGGGGATCTGTGGATGACGCACTGTTGTGGGGGATCTGTGCATGATGCTGTTATGTGGGGGATCTGTGGAGGACACTGTTATGTGGGGGATCTGTGGAGGATGCTGTTATGTGGGGGATCTGTGGAGGATGCTGTTATGTGGGGGATCTGTGGAGGACGCTGTTATGTGGGGGATCTGTGGAGGACGCTGCTATGTGGGGGATCTGTGGAGGACGCTGTTATAGGGGATGTGTGCTATGACACATAGGACCATGAGGGGGCCCAGCATAAGACACACATATAGCATCTTATGCAGGGGTCGAGTGGAGGGGGAACGGCGTTCCTGCACTTTTTTCATGGCAGGAACGCCGTTCCCTTTCAGCCTCAGCCCTTTCACGGCTGAATCAGATTCACAGGGGGAGACGGAGCGCACTGTGCAGGGCAGGTTAAGGGAGGAGGGGCGGCTTCAGTTGAGAGGAAGCTGTCTGTGCGGTGCCGCTGCCTGCGACTCCTCTCATGGCGCCCCGCCCCCTAATGACATCATCTCCTTCACTACGAGATCATTTAGAATGTCTTTTAGAAAAGTTTGTCCTGGGATTCGAACTCACGACCTCTACACATCAGAGGAAGGCATTTACCCTCACAGCCATGAAAGCCATCTAGGTAAATGCTTAAAAAAAAAAATATAAGACTTCTAATTATACCTAGTGTACTGATATCTAGTGTACAACCATACACATGACAGCTGCCCACTGTGTATGGATGTAGCAGAGCTGGGTGTGTTGGGGCAGCTGTCATGTGTATGGTTGTACACTAGATATCAGTACACTAGGTATAAGTAGAAGTCTTATTTTTTTTTTTTTAAACAGCTACCTTGACAGCTTTTATGGCTGTGAGGGTAAATGCCTTGCCTCTGATGTGTAGAGGTCATGAGTTCGAATCCCAGGACAAACTTTTCTAAAAGTGTTTTTTTTTTTTTATAAGACTTCTACTGATACCTAGTTTACTGATACCAAGTGTACAACCATACACATGACAGCTGCCCACTGTGTATGGATGTAGCAGGGCTGGGTGTGTTGGGGCAGCTGTCATGTGTATGGTTGTACACTAGGTATCAGTACACTAGGTATAAGTAGAAGTCTTAGTTTTTTTTTTTTTAAGCAACTACCTCAACAGCTTTTATGGCTGTGAGGGTAAATGCCTTGCCTGTAATGTGTAGAGGTCATGAGTTCGAATCCCAGGACAAACTTTTCTAAAAGTGTTTTTTTTTTTTATAAGACTTCTACTGATACCTAGTTTACTGATACCAAGTGTACAACCATACACATGACAGCTGCCCACTGTGTATGGATGTAGCAGAGCTGGGTGTGTTGGGGCAGCTGTCATGTGTATGGTTGTACACTAGGTATCAGTACACTAGGTATAAGTAGAAGTCTTAGTTTTTTTTTTTAAGCAACTACCTCAACAGCTTTTATGGCTGTGAGGGTAAATGCCTTGCCTGTAATGTGTAGAGGTCATGAGTTCGAATCCCAGGACAAACTAAAAGTGTTTTTTTTTCTTTTTCTGATACTTCTACTGATACCTTGTGTACTGATACCTAGTGTACAACCATACACATGACAGCTGCCCCAACACACCCAGCTCTGCTACATCCATACACAGTGGGCAAAGTTACCTACAGTAGAAGTCTTATATATATATTTTTTTTAAGTAGCAAGCTAGACAGCTTTCATAGCTGTGAGGGCATATGCCTTGCTTCTGCTGTGTAGAGGTCATGAGATCGAATCCCAGGACAAACTTTTCTAAAAGTGCTATTTTTTTAATTTATTTTTTAGTCCGCAGCGACACAAATTACAGCATGCTAGATTTTCTGTGCTTTTTTATTTTTTGGAGGGGGGGGGGGGGGTTGCAGTGGATCTTGGGTGAGTTCCCACACTTTTTTTCCCAGGACTTGACCCCTGATCTTATGCTGGTCCCCCTCATGGCCCTATGTGTCCCCTTATGTGTCCTAAACTGCGCACATAACTGTTTTATCAATAGGAGAGAGATTGTTTCACACAGTAGTAAAATACTTTACACACAAAGCCAGTTATGTGCGCGGGGCACCTTCATATATAATCGCAGCATTTTTGGGTCGGCCAAATCGCCATATCGCATTTGGCGATTATCGCGATTCAATTATTTTTTTCGATATATCGTGCAGCCCTAATACCCACAGTGAAGCATGGTGGTGGCTGTTTTTCTTCAGCTGGAACTGGGGCCTTAGTTAATCTAGAGGGAATTATGAACAGTTCCAAATTCCAGTCAATATTGGCACAAAACCTTCAGGCTTCTGCTAGAAGGCTGAACATAAAGAGGAACCCCTATATAGTGCCCCCAGTAAATGCCCCCAGAGTGCTCCTCTCCCCCCTCCCTTCTAGTGCCCCCCATAATGTACCAGTATAAAATGCCCCATATATAGTGCCCCAGTAGATGCCCTCAGTGTCCACCATAATTTGTAAGTATAAAATACCCCTTCTCGGTGCCCCCGTCGATGACCCCATAGTACTCCTCTCCCCCCTTCCCCATAGTACCCACCATAATGTGTCCCAGTATAAAATGCCTCTATACAAAGCCCCCATATAAAATAACCGTTCTTTGTGGCCTCAGTAGATGCCCCTATAGTGCCCACTAATAATGTGCCAGTAATAAGTGCCCACATAGATGTCCCCCAATAATGTGCCAGTAAAATGTGCTCTTATAGATGCCCCCTAATCATGTGCCAGTAATAATTACTAATATAATGGCCCCCTCTTTGTTATTAATATATTGGCCCCTCTTTGTTATTAATATATTGGCCCCTCTTTATTATTAATGTAATGGCCCCTTCTCTGGCTACTGGCACATTATAGGGGGGCTCTGGCTACTGGCACATGATAGGGGGCCTCTGGCTACTGGCACATGATAGGGGGGCCTCTAGCTACTGGCACATGCTAGGGGGTCCTCTGGCTACTGGCACATGATAGGGGGGTCTCTGGCTACTGGCACATGATAGGGGGGCCTCTGGATACTGGCACATGAGATAGGGGGGCCTCTGGCTATTGGCACATGAGATAGGGGGGCCTCTGGCTATTGGCACATGAGATAGGGGGCCTCTGGCTACTGGCACATGAGATAGGGGGGCCTCTGGCTACTGGCACATGAGATAGGGGGGCCTCTGGCTACTGGCACATGAGATAGGGGGGACTCTGGCTACTGGCACATGAGATAGGGGGGCCTCTGGCTACTGGCACATGAGATAGGGGGGCCTCTGGCTACTGGCACATGAGATAGGGGGGCTACTGGCACATGAGATAGGGGGGCCTCTGGCTACTGGCACATGAGATAGGGGGCATCTATGAGGGCACTTATTACTGACACATTATTGGTGGGAACTATAGGGGCATCTAGTGAGGCCACAAAGAACGGTTATTTTATATGGGGGCTCTGTATAGAGGCATTTTATACTGGGGCACATTATGGTGGGTACTATAGGGAAGGGGGGAGAGGAGTATTATAGGGTCATCTACGGGGGCACTGAGAAGGGGTATTTTATACTTACAAATTATGGGGGACACTGAGGGCATCTTCTGGGGCACTATATATGGGGCATTTTATACTGGTACATTATGGGGGGCACTAGGAGGGAGGGGGAGAGGAGCACTTTGGGGGCATTTATTGGGGTTACTATATAGGGGTATTTTGTACTGGTACATTATGGGGGCACTATAGGGACATTAGCTCAACTGGTGGCATTACAAGGGGGTATTTTTTGCACTGTCACATTATAAGGAGAATTATTTCTACTGGGGGGGCATTATGGTGGGCTTTATTACTATGAGCCCCCTAGTAGCAGCACCAGCCTTTCTCTGCTCTGCTATCCCTCTGCCCATTCTCCAAATTCTTATTGTGAAATTTTTCTCATTAGGATAAAACACATCATCAGCTCCACCGAGCCCCCGGCCAAAGTGTTGAAGTGGCGTCCGAGATCCCTACGGGTCAAGCCAAGTAACTGTAAGTTTTCATATGAAATATGTTTGTTATACACATATAGCATACACTGTGCCCCACAATAGAATTTGTTTTCTATAAAAGTCATCAAGTGTCATGGGGGGGCCCTTATTTTTATTTTCGCCCTTTGCCCCAGGGCCCCATTTCACCTAGAACCGGCCCTGAGCAGGAGATTATGAATAACCATTACTCTTCTCAAGTAGATTTGACTCTCAAGTGTGGCAGCCGTGTTTAGAGTATGTGATAAGAAAGAGGGACTTAGATATGCGGGATTGATTTTAGTATTAAATTAGGGGTATATATATATATATATATATATGTATATGTATATATATGTATATATATATATATATATATATATATAGCGATTCAAGATTCTATCATTACAGATTCTATCGCCTCAAGTCAGGGTTAGCTAATGGTCGACCCCCCCCCCCCCCCCCACTTTCTTCTTTATGGTTTTGTTACCGTTTCTTATTGCTTATTATTTAAAAGAACTGATTATTCAGTTGTCCAACATATTTGATTTGTGTCTTGTCAAGAAGGCATGTATTCCATGGTTCCTGTGTTGTCAGGCATAAGCCTCTGAAGCAACTTTTTTTCATCATCTACTCCTTGCATGGTCTCAGTCTTGCTGTATGTGATAAAACACTGTCATGTATTTCTTGATTTCTTTTGGACAGACTGTTTAATGTAAGTGTATGCTCTTTATTATTGTCACAAACAACTTAATAAAAAGAGATTTGTTAAAAAGTAGATTTGACTCTTTTTTTAAGGCCCGGGCTGCAATGCTTATGATGCTGGTTTCAGTGGCGTAGCATAGGTTGCCAGCACCCGGGGCAAGCCAAAAATGTCGCCGCCCCCCCCCCCAACATGTGGGCACGCCCCTTTTACCAGATAATGTAGTAGATCACTTGCAGTCCTATGTAACACCACAGATAACAGTTATAGCTCTCTGAGTACAGATAATGTAGATGTAACCTGCAGTCCTATGTAACACCACAGATAACAGTAATAACTCTCTGAGTACAGATAATGTAGTAGATGTCACCTGAAGTCCTATGTAACACCACAGATAACAGTATTAACTCACTGAGTACAGATAATGTAGTAGATGTCACCTGCAGTCCTATGTAACACCACAGATAACAGTAATAACTCACCGAGTACAGATAATGTAGTAGATGTCACCTGCAGCCCTATGTAACACCTCAGATAACCAGTAATAACTCTCTGAGTACAGATAATGTAGTAGATGTCACCTGCAGTCCTATGTAACACCTCAGATAACACAGTGCTAACTCTCTGAGTACAGATAATGTAGATGTCACCTGCAGTCCTATGTAACACCACAGATAACAGTAATAACTCTCTGAGTACAGATAATGTAGTAGATGTCACCTGCAGTCCTATGTAACACCTCAGATAACGGTAATAACTCTCTGAGTACAGATAATGTAGTAGATGTCACCTGCAGTCCTATGTAACACCTAAGATAACACAGTGATAACTCTCTGAGTACAGATAATGTAGTAGATGTCACCTGCAGTCCTATGTAACACCTCAGATAACACAGTGATAACTCTCTAAGTACAGATAATGTAGTAGATGTCACCTGCAGTCCCATGTAACACCACAGATAACAGTAATAACTCACCGAGTACAGATAATGTAATAGATGTCACCTGCAGTCCTATATAACACCTCAGATAACACAGTGATAATTCTCTGAGTACAGATAATGTAGTAGATGTCACCTGCAGTCCTATGTAACACCTCAGATAACAGTAATAACCCTCTGAGTACAGATAATGTAGTAGATGTCACCTGCAGTCCTATGTAACACCACAGATAACAGTAATAACTCACTGAGTACAGATAATGTAGTAGATGTCACCTGCAGTCCTATGTAACACCTCAGATAACAGTAATAACTCTCTGAGTACAGATAATGTAGTAGATGTCACCTGCAGTCCTATGTAACACCTCAGATAACACAGTGATAACTCTGAGTACAGATAATGTAGTAGATGTCACCTGCAGTCCTATGTAACACCACAGATAACAGTAATAACTCACTGAGTACAGATAATGTAGTAGATGTCACCTGCAGCCCTATGTGACACCTCAGATAACAGTAATAACTCTCTGAGTACAGATAATGTAGTAGATGTCACCTGCAGTCCTATGTAACACCTCAGATAACACAGTGATAACTCTCTGAGTACAGATAATGTAGTAGATGTCACCTGCAGTCCTATGTAACACCACAGATAACAGTAATAACTCACTGAGTACAGATAATGTAGTAGATGTCACCTGCAGCCCTATGTGACACCTCAGATAACAGTAATAACTCTCTGAGTACAGATAATGTAGTAGATGTCACCTGCAGTCCCATGTAACACCACAGATAACAGTAATAACTCACCGAGTACAGATAATGTAATAGATGTCACCTGCAGTCCTATGTAACACCTCAGATAACACAGTGATAATTCTCTGAGTACAGATAATGTAGATGTCACCTGCAGTCCTATGTAACACCACAGATAACAGTAATAACTCTCTGAGTAAAGATAATGTAATAGATGTCACCTGCAGTCCTATGTAACACCTCAGATAACACAGTGATAATTCTCTGAGTACATATAATGTAGTAGATGTCACCTGCAGTCCTATGTAACACCACAGATAACACAGTGATAACTCTGAGTACAGATATTGTAGTAGATGGGTGTGAGCCCCCAGAATTCAGAACACGCACAGTGTGACCTGAAGTCTGGGGCCAGGATGCGGCAGGGGGGCCAAATTATCAATCTCCTCCCCCAGCCCTACCATTAAACAGATATGTGGATGGACATTATTATTACAGTAGAATACCGCACCATACCTGATACATCCAGTGACGTCTCCTGTGATGTAGACTCTCCTCAACGTCTTCATTCAGAGATAAGACCGCCATGACACCTTCTTTCAGCCGCTTCTCGTCACTGCAGAGTTTCACAGAATTATAGGTTCCTCACTTTACTATCATCCTCTCCTTCCTGGTGTCTCAACAACTCATCCTGCTGCCCCCCAATACTGTGCTAGAGCCATACAGATAGTTCCCCATAATATTATTCCCCATAATATTATTCCCCCTGTATATTATAATGACCCCCTCTGTAGTATTATTATTATTATTATTATTATTATTATTATTATAATGGCCCCCTCTTTATTATTAATATAATGGCCCCTTCTTTGTTGTTAATGTAATGGCCCCCTCTTTATTAATTTAATGACCCTCTCTGTATTATGATTATTATTAATATAATGCCCCCCTCTATATTACTAATATAGAGGCCCCCTCTTTGTTATTAAAACATTGGCCCCTCTTTATTATTAATGTATTGCAGGGCTCCAGACAAAAAAATAAAAATATCAAGGAGCCATTGGCTCCTAACCTGAAAAATTTAGGAGCCAAATTAACATTTTTAGTCGCCAAAATTAAAATACATATAATTCCGGTATGATAAAAAAAACACACATGTCCTACCTAGGGTTGTCACGATACCAAAATTTTGACTCTATTTCCATACCATAAAAAAGTATTGCGATGCTCGATACCACGTGAAAAAAATAAAAGACCATAATAGAACAGTCCGATCCTAATTTTTGTCGGGACAAGGTTACAAAAAAGTGGCAAATTGCACGTTTTTTTTTGTTTTTTTTCTGTTACGGCGTTCGCACTTTTTTGGGTGTGGCGATATGTAATATTTATTTTTTGTTTATATATAAAATTGGGCAAGGGGGTGATTTAAGCTTAATATTTTTATTTATTTTTTTACTTTTTATTTATTCAATAACTATTTAACCCTTTAGGGACTACAACATGGGATCTTTTAATCCTTTGTCCTGTTCACCCTGATAGAGCTCTATCAGGGTGAATAGGACTTCACACTCTCCCTGCTGCCCTGTGCATAGTGCACACAGCAGCCAGTAGCGTCCTGGCTGCCATGGTAACCGATCGGAGCCCCAGGATTACACTGCTGGGGCTCCGATCGGAACTGCCACTGCCACCAATGCAATGTGGAGGAGCAGAGGGGACCACTGCCACCAATAAATAGGGGGGAGGGGAGCCTGTGGCCACTGCCACCAATGATTATAATAGTTATAATACTGGGGGGGGGGGGTGCGGTGCGCTACCAATGATTCTACTTTATAATACTGGGGTTGGGAGGGGTGCGGTGCACTGCGCCACCAATGAATATACCCGGCACCCAGCCTCTATGACTGCGCGCTGCGATCCGCCACTATTAACCCGTCAGGTGCCGCAACCAGGGGCGGACTGACCGGTCGGGTACTTCGGATGCGGTCCGAGGCCCCAGCCAGGGTGGGGGCCCTCCGCAGCCGTGCACATAACATAATGTGCACGGACTGCAAAGTTATTCACCCGGGCTCGGCGATCGGGGCCCGGGCCCAGCGGCTCGCGCAGCGTCGCTTACCTATAGTATTCCCGGCGCAGGCCGACGCGATAACGTCATCACGCGCCTGTGCCGGAACGCAGCACAGTGACGTGCGGCGCACACCTGCCTATCTACGAGTGAGCGCTAGGAGTCTAGGACAGAGGTAAGTATTGGATTTTATTTTATTTTTTTGTGTGCCAAGCCAACTTTGGGGATATTACTGGGGGGCACAGGAGGCGAGGATACGTATTACTGAAGGGACAATGGGGGGCAAATTACTACATGGGGAGCAAACTACTACATGGGGGCAGTGTGGGGGGAAATTAATACTGTGGGGGCAGTGTGGGGGACAATTAATACTGTGGGGGCAGTGTGAGGGAAAAATTACTACTGTGGGGGACAATTAATACTGTGGGGGCAGTGTGGGAGACAGTTAATAGTGTAGGGGCAGTGTGGGGGGGGGAATTACTACTGTGGGGGCAGTCTGGGGGGAAATCAATACTGTGGGGGACAATTGGTACTGGCACGCAGTGTGGGGGACAATTGGTACTGTGGGGGCAGTGTGGGGGAACAATTGCTTCTGTGGGAGCAGTGTGGGGGACAATTAATACTGTGGGCGCAGTGTTGGGATAATTGATACTGTGGGGGAAATTGATACTGTGGGGGACAATTGGTACTGTTGGGGCAGTGCGGGGGACAATTACTACTGTGGGGGCGTTTATGAATCAAATCAAGTAAAGTATAGAGAACGAACGTGACTTAAAAAATACCTTTAATAGTAGAGTAGTGGGTATTGGTACAGCGGAACCTAATAACTAACAATATGTGGTGTAATCCTCCAATGGAGAAATATAAATAGTATGGCAACAGGAAAAGGATAAGTCAAGAAGGGAGGATGATCAGGGGACCACAGGGGATACTATCCCTGTAACACCCTAGTCTATCCTCAGCCCAGGGTTGCCCCCTAGTGGTGGAGGTTCCCTTTCCCCATGCCTATTCCTAGAATATCCCTGTTAAAACCCTATAGATATGGGATATAACAAATAGCAAATAAAAAAAATATAGATAAACAACAAAAACAATAATTATAGATGTATGGATAGAGTCTAGTGTACAGCAGGTAGTCATACACCAACACTTCCTTTAGACAAAAAAAAGAAACCCTATGCGTTTCACCTAAGGCAAGGATCATCAGGGGGTAGGAAAAGATAACACAATGATGACAAGATAATAATAATAGATTTTTACTTAGCTCCTCGTCCAGATGTACGGAAACATTGATCTTGGCAGATTACTGATATCATATTGCCAAGAGATTGATGGCCCAATGTTCCAGGAGGGCTGGGGAACCAACCTCCACCACCCAGTGGCAAGGTTGGTTTTGCCACATGAGAAATCTAAAATGTCTGTGTAACAAACTCTGTAGAGACGAGATGCGGCTGAAAGAATTTGTCATGGCGGTCTGGGTCAAACAGAGGAGAATAGGAAAGGGAAGATCTATATGACAGGGGGAAATTAATACTGTGGGGGCAGTGTGGGGGACAATTAATACTGTGGGGCAGTGTGAGGGAAAAATTACTACTGTGGGGGACAATTAATACTGTGGGGGCAGTGTGGGGGGGAATTACTACTGTGGGGCAGTTTGGGGGAAAATCAATACTGTGGGGGGAGTGTGGGGAAAATCAATACTGTGGGGGGAGTGTGGGGGACAATTGGTACTGTGGGCGCAGTGTGGGAGACAATTGGTACTGTGGGCGCAGTGTGGGGGACAATTGGTATTGTGGGGGCAGTTTGGGGGACAATTGGTACTGTGGGGGCAGTGTGGGGGGACAATTGCTTCTGTGGGAGCAGTGTGGGGGACAATTAATACTGTGGGCGCAGTGTGGGGGTAAATTGATACTGTGGGGGACAATTGGTACTGTTGGGGCAGTGTGGGGAACAATTGGTACCGTTGGGGCAGTGTGGAGGACAATTACTACTGTGGGGGCAGTGTGGGGGAAAATTACTAGTGTGGGGGAAAATTACTACTGTGATGGCAGTGTGGGGGATGTCGCTATTGGGTAGGAACTTTAGGGGCATTTCTATTACAAGGACATATTAGGGGACATTATTTTTCAGGGACACTATACAGGTATTATTACCTGGAGCACAATATAGGATGTTATTACTGGGGGTACTCTAGGGGACATTGCTGTAGACACCATAGAGACATTTGGGGGTCATTTATCAAACTAGTGTAAAGTAGAACTGACTTAGGCTCCATTCACACGTCCGTGGTGTGTTGCGGGCCCGCGACACACCCGGCCAGCACCCCCTATAGAAATGCCTATTCTTGTCCGCTATTGCAGACAAGAATAGGACATGTTCTATCTTTTTCGGAGCTGCGGACTGGAAGATTGGGGCCGCGCTCCGCAAATGCGGATGCGGACAGTACACTGTGTGCTGACCGCATCCATTCCGTCCCCATAGAGAATGAATGGGTCTGCACCCGTTCCGCAAAATTGCAGAACGGATGCGGACCCATTTCCGGACGTGTGAATGGAGCCTTAGTTGCAACTAGATTCCAATTTTAGACAGCTCCTTTTGAGAATGAAAGGTGGAATCTGATTGGTTGCTACGGGCAAGTAAGCCAGTTATACTTTGCACCAGTTTGATAAATGATCCCAATTATGAGATGTTACGGCATACAAGGGAATGCTCCAAACTCCCGAACGGAACCTCACGAATAGCTGCTAGCAGACGAATAGCAAACGCACCCAAGCGGCTTACACTCCTAGCAATCAGTCTCTAACAGCATACAGTGAATCCCCCCAAGAATGAGACGAGGCTCCGTGTTGAGGGTCAAGCAGTGGTCAGCCAGAGCTGTGTGTTTATTGTTCTTATATAACATTGTTACACACTAGTACCACCCACAGGGTTTTGTAAAAACAACGAATGAACGCGTACAATACAGTAAAACACTCCCACACAAAATCCTCCCCTCTGCCTGTGATACAATTACCTTACACAATGGGTTGATGTAACTATCACAGGCAGGAGAATACACAATGTCTTCTGTCCTGGAGACAACCAAGGAGTAATTCAATTATCTCTCAGGACAAAGGGAAATCGCCAATACACACGTGGAGACAATAGGACAGACATCACTATTTAAATATACAATGTCCCAACCATTACAGTAAACATAGACATTTAACATATCCAAAAATGGCACGAATTAGACCAGGGGTTACAAAAGTTAGTAAAAGTCCTTTGTGAACAAAGGAAGCATGGCTTTTCTGCCCAAAACCAGTTTTTACAGAGTTAGGCTGTGTGAGATAATTGGCTTAACTGGGTGTGGTAAGCCAACTAGGTACAGAAAATACCTCTATTCACAACAGCAAAACTACACAAAAATACATGAAGAAGGCATTGGCAATACGTTCGGTCCCCCACACCACTTACCATACCTAACCCACCCCCAATCCCATAGAAATAAATACACGACACAACTGCTTGGTTTTTATCGGCCACAGCAGCCGTTTATTAAATAAATACATAACATAATTAACATATAAATTAACCAATGACGAGGGAGGTCCTAGAAGCCCCAATAACCTCATAAACACCAATAAAACCTGCGTCTCCATCTTGCCCCCAGCCGTTGAACCCAGCTCGGAGGCAGCAACTGATGGACGCGTAGTTAGTTAATACCAGCTCCTCAATGAGAATCCAGCCCCTCCCGCGGGGCCCTCCCATCCTCAGGTACCACCATATTCTTCCACTTCAACGATCTCCCCCGCCTCCAAGAACGCGCAGCTTGACCTCCTCAAACCTGCGCGTCCCTCCACATCCGTAACGCTGTCTCCACACCACTCTGGAGCCCCAGAGACCACAAATCCGTCCCCACCGCATTCAGATGCACTCCATCTGCTCTCCAAAAAGCACCTTCACACTTCTCCAACTCCACATGTCGCACCACCACTGCCCCATTCTTTGCCATAAAACGGCCCACCGCCCTATTCACCTTTATCCGGGCCTTGTTAATACTCTCCACCGACCTTGCCCCCCCTCCAAGCAGTCTGCGGAACAATGTCCGAACAAACCGTGACTATACCTGGAAACAGCGCCCAAATCCTCAGCAGGTCAAACTTCACATCCCTAATCAATTCCCTAAACGGCCGCCTACCCAAATCGTTGCCCCCTACATGAAGCACCAACACATCCGGAGGGCGATCCAACCGCACAAAGCGATGAACCTCTCGCAACACTCCCCCCCACAACATCCCCCTAACCCCTAACCACCTAACCGTAGCTAACTCCGGACTAAAACCCAACTGGCGCCCACACGGCCGCACATCCGCTCTGATCGCCCCCCAAAAAACATAGGAGTGACCCAAGATCCACACCAAAGCCGCCGGCACACCTGCAAACAACAAAAGAAAAAATAAATTAACACAAACGTACCCCCCGCACCCCACTACAAAAACCCCAACCGAACATACGATTTAAACCGCACCGACTCCCAACGCCCGATTCTTCTAATCCCATCATCACTGACCCCCAACCTAGCCGCCTCAGTCGCGGCCCCAATCCGAAAAGAATGCCCAGCATAGCCCTTTTCCGGCACACCCAAACCTTTCAAAAAATTTTTGAACACTGCCAAAAACTGGAATCTAGACAAAAAGGAACCATCCTCATGCCTAAGAAACGGCAACAAATCCTTTTTAATCCCTGACCCATAAGTATCCACGCACCGGGCACATACCACAACCCGGAACTGAAAACAACGCAAACTGCTGCCCCCTACCCTCCTGATCTGTTTTTGACCTCCGAATCCGGACCACAACCCTATCCCCTATCCACATCCTCACACCTCAGACCCCCCGCTCTGCTAACACTGCCACTCACCAACTCCCCCAATCTGAAGGCCCCAAAGAACGCTAGCGCAAAAGCCGCCCTAAACAACCCCCAGCTCCCAACCCGACCTACAAATGACACTCAACTGTTCGCCCATCCGCAACAACAGCTCAAAAGACACAGGCCTCCTCTGATCCATCACCTTCCCCCCCCCCTCCCCCCCCCCCACGCCAACCCTTCAACACCTACCGTACCAGGAAACCTTTAGTCAAATCTGGCAGCCCTCGTAACCGAAACCCAAAAGCCACCCCCGCAATAAAACGATTCACTTTTGACACCGTCCAGCCCTCCCTCTTCAAACAACTCAGCAACTTCAACAGCCCAACATCCCCACCCCCAACACCAGTCCCCCCAGTCCTATTCCAACACTCCCAGGTCGTCCACGCCTTACCATACTCCCTCCAAGTACCCGGACTCAGCGAATCCCTCAACAACCCCATCACTTCTCCTCCAGGATCCCCCAGAGCCACGGCGGACACTCCAGACCCTCCACCTCCGCATCTGGCGCTAGAAGCCGGAACCGCTCCCACTGTGAACGAGAAAGAGAATCCGCCACAGAATTAGACACACCAGCCAAATGCACCGCCACCAACCACACATTAATTGACAAACAACGCAACACCAAAAACTGCAAAAACCGAACCACTGGCGGAGAAGACGCGGACAAACTGTTGATAGCCTGAACCACCCCCAGATTGTCGCAATGAAACCGCACCTTCCGATTCTCAAATTTCTCCCCCCACAACACAACCGCCATGACAATGGGAAAAGCTCTAACAACGCCACATTCCTCACCCAACCCCGAGTCACCCACGCCTCCGGCCACCCACCCGCACACCATTGCCCCTGGCAATAAGCCCCAAACCCCCCCCCCCGACGCGTCTGTATACAACTCGAAATCCGCGCTATCACACAACTCCCCCATCACTAACGTCCGCCCATTGTACTGCCCCAACAATTCCGCCCACACCCTCAGATCCCCTTTTAACTCTTTCCCCAACCTTATGAAGTGATAAGGCGCCGACACCCCTGACGTTGCAGCAGCCAACCGCCTACAGAAAATCCTTCCCATCGGCATAATCTGACATGCGAAATTAAGCTTCCCTAACAACGACTGCAAATCCCGCAACCTAATCTTCTCCTTCCCTATGGCCCTATCAATCTCCCGGCGCAAATCCAGTAACTTATCCTCCGGAGGCCTATACTCCATCCGCTCGGTATCTATGACAATCCCCAGAAAACATAACTCCGTCACCGGCCCCACCGTCTTCTCCCGCGCTAACGGCACTCCAAAACGCGCAAAAACCGACTGCACCGTGTGCAACAACAAAGAACAAACCCGTGAATCCACCGGCCGCAAACACAAAAAGTCGTCCAGATAATGTATAATCGACGAACAACCCGACACTTCAACCACCACCCACTCCAAAAACGAGCTAAAAGTCTCAAAATACGCACACGAGAGGGAGCACCCCATAGGCAAACACCTATCGACAAAATACCCCCGCTCCCAAAAACAGGCCAACAAACCCATGCTCTCCACGTGAACCGGAAGAAAAAAAAAAGCCGCCTCAACATCAACCTTCGCCAACAACGTCCCCCGCCTCCACCGCCTCACCCACCGAACAGCCGCGTCAAAGGAAGTATAGACCACCAAACAAAGCTCAGGATCAATACCGTCATTGACCGACGCACCTTTCGGGTAAGACAAATGATGAATGAGCCAAAACTTATTCGGCTCCTTCTTCGGCACCACCCCCAAAGGAGACACCTTAAGATTCGGAAGCGGCGGCTCCCTGAACGAGCCCGCCATCCGCCCCAACTCAACCTCCCTCCTCAATTTGTCCCACACCACTCCCGCATGCTCAAGCGCAGACCTAAGGTTCTTGTGGACAATAGGCCCCGCCGCCACCACCGAAGGAATGCGAAATCCAAACCTAAAACCGTCCCCCAACAACCTGGCCGCCTCCTGATCCGGATACCTATCTAGAAACTCCTGCATCTCTTCCACCCACACCGGAGTCCCTTTTCCAGCCCCCTCACCCCCCCACTGCCTTCCCCCCTTAAAGCAACGGCTAGCTCCATGGGAGCCCCCACACACCGTGCATTCGTGCTTGAATTTTCACTTATGTTGTTATTTTTATGGATTTAAAATTTAGCTTTTATTTGTTTATTATTAATAAATAGTGAACTTAATATCTAACCTACTAAATAAAACTATCTCTGAACATCAGAGGTGCTTCATTTTATTTTATTTTAACACTGTGAATGCAGCAGTGGTGATAGATTTGCAGTTACTGTTGTTAGATACTTTAATGGTGCCCTCAATCTAGTGAGGTAAAGGCAGTTGTAGCTGATGTTACATTGTTCAGGCAGTTGGATACTTTTGAACCCAACTGCTAGTTGCTGTTCGTCAGAGGCTAATTTCTGTAACCATATGTTGCAACATACACTGCCTATGATTTGCCTATGGTTTGTTCTATATTGCTGCTGTTATTCATAATTCTATCTGCTGATGGTACTATTACTATATTCTAGCTGCCTAAATGGCTGACTAGACGTACCAATTTTTCACTGACTATGATATCTATTATCTTACTTTTGCTGACGGATGCCTGTGGCCGTATGTTGTAACATGCACTGCCTATGATTTGTCTTTAGCTAATGCTATAGTGCTGCTACTGTCAACTCTGCTGCCTATGATTGATTCAGTTACTATATTCAAGCTGCCTTATTAACTGACTATTAGTGTCGGCCTGTTTGCTATCTCTACTATCGATTATCCCGCTTATTGCGGCTTGCTCTGTTTGCTTATGATACTGGTACCGACAGGGTACCTTTCCAGGCTGTTACTATGTGAGTTAGGCGCTATTGCATGAGCCTCTCGATGTCCTAGGGTCTAAAATCTAATTACTGCCCCCCGACATGTTTCGCCATTACTATGGCGTCTTCAGGGGATCGGGCAGTCTGGTAGATAGTTTTATTTAGTAGGTTAGATATTAAGTTCACTATTTATTAATAATAAACAAATAAAAGCTAAATTTTAAATCCATAAAAATAACAACACAAATGCACATGTCAAGAGTAGGCAACCAGTAGTCTATGACTAAATGTACATATAATTAAAGTGCCTCTACATGTGCAGGGTATATATGAATGTAATATATATGAATTTGCACTTAGTCTCAAATCTGCAGTTTCCCTTATTAAAGAGGAAACACAGCCCCTTTGCCGACGCAGCCGCCAACGCTCCCGGAGAGGACCCCCCAGGCTCCCTCCGAAAGGACTGCCCAGCCCTAGGCGGCGCTGTCACCCTCAGCCATAACCCAATATTCTTATGGTCCCACCAGATATAAGGCCTCACCGCCTTACGCTGCCAGAACTGCTCATCATAACGGAGCCAGCCCCCCCCCCCGTAGACCCGATACACTTCCCCTATGGCATCCTGATAACAAAACAGAGCCGAACAGCATTCCGGGGACCTCTCCCCAATGACACTTGCTAAAATGGCAAACGCTTGCAGCCAATTAGCAAATGTGCGCGGGATCAACCGATGCCGCCGCTTATCCTCCTCCTCCACCTTCTTACCCTCATCCTTTTTCCCCCTATCCAAGTTAAACCTTTCCAATGGGAGCAGCGAAAATATCTCCACATACTCCCCCTTCCATATCCTCTCCCTCACCTCCTGCTTCAAATGAGCCCCCAGAGGGCCCTCAAAGCACACATACACCTCGCCGCGCGCCCTGTCATCCAACCTCTGTCCCTCCTCATCCCCCCCTACCTGAGTCTCAACCGACACCGACGCAGCCGCCCCCCGGCGTCCAAGCCACCGACCCCGGCAACACTCCCCATCCCGGGAATGGCGACCCCCCGACCGACCCCAAACTAGACAACCATCCCGCCAGCCCACCCAAAAACTGCCCCAACCCCTTACCTAACTCGCCCATGGCCGCCCCACCCCCAGCACCCCCCACCGGGAAGCCCTGCGCTAAAATGGGACCCCATGCAATCTCACCAGGCACCACGGGCGCTGTGACTCCCGCTGCCGCCGATCCAGACTCCCTGGACGTCGACGGCTGCTCCTCCTGGACCCCCTGCACGACCCTCTGGCCCACGCTGGAAGGCCCACGGGCCGAAAACGCGGCGTCCGCGACGACAGGGGGACACTCTTCATCTCCGCCTTGATCTTCCCTGAGCCTGCACGGGTATTCCCCTCCATCCAATACAGCCCGAGGCACCCGGATCCCATCAAGAAGCAGAGTGGACCGCCTGCTGTAGGAAGGACCGGGCCGGTCTACCGTTCCTGGTCCCGCATCCACCGTGACTGCCGCAGGGAGCGGGAAAGGGGACGTCCCGCTCCTCTCAGGGCCCCGCCGTGTAGTGGGATTCCTCCCGAGGCGAGAGCGACTCGCTGATGGCTGAGCGGCCACTCTCCGCCGCGGAGGGTCCGCAGAGGGGCTCCCTACTCGGCGCCGGACCCGGGGGGTGCTTTCAGGGCTGAGGCGCGCCGGTGGGTGTCCCCGCCGCGGCCGGGCCGCCCGTTTAGTAGGGATAGCCACAGGAGCAGGCAAAACTCCACACGCACCCACCTGCTCCTGCAGCCAGCCAGGCCCCCGCACCTCCGCCTCTCTCCTCAGACACTCCAGCATCTCCTCCACTGACATCACCGGCGCCGCCATCTCACAGCCTGACCGCTCCGTTTTCTTGCCCTGGCCGCAATGCTCTCTCTCTCCCGCCTCCTCCTCCCTCGCGCCTGCTAGCCACACCCCCCGCTCCCCTAGCAACTCACGCCCAAGCTTTCCCTACCTCCACACTTAACCCCTACCTCACCTGTCCCTTCACTGCCACCGCCTCTTCATGAACAGCCTCCCCCACCGCTGCGCTCCTCGTCCGGCCTGACTTAACTCCCACATTCAACTTATCCCCAGATGGCTTGGATCTGAGCGCTCAATATATCCGAACAGAGCTCAGATGCCACAAACACAGTCAAATCGCCATGGGGTTTAATTTTGCACAAAATAGAGATCCAAAAAGATTCAACCGAATCACGTTTATGAATCAAATCAAGTAAAGTATAGAGAACGAACGTGACTTAAAAAATACCTTTAGTAGTAGAGTAGTGGGTATTGGTACACCGCACCTAATAACTAACAATATGTGATGTAATCCTCCAATGGAGAAATATAAATAGTATGGCAACGGGAAAAGGAGGGAGGATGATCAGGGGACCACAGGGGATACTATCCCTGTAACACCCTAGTCTATTCTCAGCCCAGGGTTGCCCCCTAGTGGTGGAGGTTCCCTGTCCCCGTGCCTATTCCTAGAATATCCCTGTTAAAACCCTATAGATATGGGGTATAACATATAAAAATAAAAAAAATATAGATAAACAACATAAACAATAATTATAGATGTATGGATAGAGTCTAGTGTACAGCAGGTAGTCATACACCAACACTTCCTTTAGACAAAAAAAGAACCCCTACGCGTTTCACCTAAGGCAAGGATCAGGGGGTAGGAAAAGATAACACAATGATGACAAGATAATAATAATAGATTTTTACTTAGCTCCCCGTCCAGATGTACGGAAACATTGATCTTGGCAGATTACTGATATCATATTGCCAAGAGATTGATGGCCCAATGTTCCAGGAGGGCTGGGGAACCAACCTCCACCACCCAGTGGCAAGGTTGGTTTCACCACATGAGAAATCTAAAATGTCTGTGTAACAAACTCTGTAGAGACGAGATGCGTCTGAAAGAATTTGTCATGGCGATCTGGGTCAAACAGAGGAGAAGAGGAAAGGGAAGATCTATATGACAGGAGATGTCACTGGATGTAAAAGGTATGTAGTGCTGTATTCTCCTATATGAAGAGCTTAGAGCTGGCTCACTACTGTGACCTGCGTCTCATCTTCTCCTCCAAGTGTTTTATTTTTATTATAAGGCTAATATCACACTAGCGTTAAAGTTTTCCGGTATTGAGATCCGTCATAGGGTCTCAATACCGGAAAAAAACGCTTCAGTTTTTTCCCCATTCATTGTCAATAGGGACAAAACTGAACTGAACAGGACGTAATCCGACAAAATGCATTCCGTTCCGTTTAGTTGCGTTCCCAGACCAGAGAGCATACCGCAACATGTTGGATTTTGCTTTCCGTCCTTGGATGTGGAGCAAGACAGATCTGACACAATAGAAAACGGTTCTGTCCCCCATTGACTTTCAATGGAGTTCATGACGGATCCGTCTTAGCTATGATACAGATAGTACAACCGCATCTGTTCATAACGGATGCAGATGGTTGTATTAACAGTAACGGAAGTGTTTTTGCAGAACCCTGCCGGATCCAGCAAAAACGCTAGTGTGAAAGTAGCCTAATTTATATATTTTTAATTTAGCAACCAAAAATTGAATTTGGCTCCTGGGTATTTTTGCAGTCCTATGTAACACTACAGATAACATAAGTTAAAAGGGTTCTCTGGGATTTAAATATTCATATCGGTGATGTGGGCGGTGCAATTTGTGGGTGTGGCTTGAGGGTGGGCGGGGACACAAGGGCCCCATAATCTCCTATTGCCCGGGGGCCTATAGTCTGCCCCTGTTGACAACTGCCACTACCTGATAATAGGATTACCAGTGAACTTATTATTACTGATGCTACACAAAAAGCTTTCCATTGATGAACTGTGCCAACTGTCTAGAAACTATTGATTTGCAGTAAATGTTTAACTGGTTTACAACAAAGGACTCCTTATTCCTACTACTGCTACTCTCAACAATTGCACCTTGCGGTGCGGGCGTCATGAACCAGGGGCCCAGCCGCAAAAGCAACTTACACGAATTACCAACAAGGGCACCAGAACTTCCATTTGGCTGGTGTTCCCTGTAACAGAGAGTGCCCCGGAAGATTTCGTGCTGTCTTCCTTATCACTGCACGCCGGCCCAGGAAGGCATCTGCTTAGGGTACTTTCACACTTGCGGCAGGAAGGATCCGACAGGCTGTTCACCCTGTTGGATCCGTCCTTCCGCTGTTTCGCCGTGCCGCCGTACTGCCGCTCCGTCCTCATTAACTATAATGGGGACGGGGCGGCGCTCCGGCGCAGTACGGCAGCTCGCGGTCAGAGGCCGCCGGACTAAAAAGTCAGACATGCGGGACTTTTAGTCCGGCGGCCTTTCGCCGTGCACTGCCGTACTGTGCCAGAGCGCCGCCCCTGTCCCTATTATATATCAATGGGGGCGGAGCGGCGGTTCGGCGGCACGGCGAAACAGTTGAAGGACGGATCCTACAGAGTGAACAGCCTGTCAGATCCGTCCTGCTGCAAGTGTGAAAGTACCCTAACCGTGAGTACAAACAACTACTACCCCCATCGGCCCACCGGGAGCCTCACGTGTTTTCCCCTGCGTGTCCCGGTCGCTGCATTTAATTTTGGCGTCACTAACAGCATACAAAATCCTTTATGCCCTTGCCTTATGAGAATAAGCCCCACTTGTTTGCCTGAGAGACTGTCAATGTGCTTTAATACAGTGCAAACTTGAAACGGTTTTATTGAGCTGCAGAACTGTCCAAATATATTGAGAGCTGCATGGACATGCAGTACTAGTCACCTGTTATTGAACTGCAGTGTTAAAACGGGAAAAATCGCATATTTATGTGTCACTATCACTGCTTGCCGTCAGTGAATGGACTTTTGCACTGAATCTAATATGGCCGCCGGAGGTCTTTTTGATTAATTTGCTGCACCATTACTTTGAGCTACGACCTGCTAGCAGCGGGAAAAACAGAGTTATACATCCTCAAGAGCGGGAAAAGCTATTGTTCCACCCCTTATGCAATGTAATTCAAAATGTGCCTCCCACCTTTGTTGTGCCAAAGATGCCGACTCCTCTATGCAAAGAACCCAGTGGGAGGGTCGTTCACCAGAGGAGCGTGACGTGCGTGCGCACGCCGTGCACGTCAGATGACGCTGAGCCCACAGAAGAAGGACATGGTGATGGAGAAAGAGTCAGCATGGCCGAGGAAGACACCGAGTGAGTACAGGAGGGAGGGCAAGACGTTCCGCCTGCCATCCCTGTACCGGAGGCAAGCACAGGCCTTATGCCTGAGGCCGCGCTCAGGAAAGCGGAGACAGAGACCCTCACCGCTCCCTTCGTGGTTGTCAGGCCGACTTCTACCGCAACATATGAGGAGCACGAGCTGCAGACCCGCATCCAAAATGTGTGGGAATTGTATTGGAGAGAGAGAGGAGAAGACCCCCCATGTGAACCACCCAATTATTCCTCAGGTCAGCCATCTCCGGTCACGCAAGTTATTACTAAGGGTGCATGCACACGACCGCATGTGTTTTGCGGTCCGCAAATTGCAGATCCGCAAAACACTGATACCGGCCGCGCGCGATCCGCATTTTGCGGACCGCACATGACTGGCGCTGTATAGAGAATGCCTATTCTTGTCTGCAACCGCGGACAAGAATAGGACATGATCTATATTTTTTGCGGGACCACGGAACCGAACAACGGATGAAATGAATATGTCCGCACCCGTTCCGCAAAATTGCAGAATGGATGCAGATCCATTTAAACGGTCGTGTGAATGCACCCTAATAGTCAAACTGAAAGGTCTGGTCCGGACCAAGCTACAGTGGAATGGCCAGCGACTTCCCATGCCGAATTGTGGACTAAGCTGTCAGCTGAATTGAAAACCGCGCGTCTACCACAGACTCACGCCTGCAAAAAGTACGAGGGCATCACTCGTAAACTCCTGGAGGAGACAGTAGACAATTTCCCGGTTCTGGTAAAAAGGCTGGGCCAGGCTCTTTCATTTTGCAAGATACGTGGTTTCGGCTTTATTCGTGATATAGAGACCGATAGAGATTACTACGTCAATCGCTGCTCTGTTAAACGCAAATACTTGCCTAGCCATCTCTACAGTCTTTATGCAAAGTTGTCGAGTTCACCCCAGCAGAGGCACCCGTGGTCCGTATGCAAATGCCGTAACACGGCCAAAGCCACCACCAGAGTCCTAGGAACCTGCGGAGGACTCTGAGTCGGAAGAAGAAGGATTAGAACCCTTTGTTGCCCCCAAGCGGCCAGACGCTAAATACGTCCCCCGTCCACCACCGAGCCAGAACCAATATGCTACTGGTTTTGCGAGCACCAATATTTTGTGGCAACCTGCCATAGTACCCAGAGATCCAGTTGCACCGCCTAAGCCTAAACGGGAGCGTCCAAGGGCCAAGCTGGAATCTGCATCTACAAGGGAAGATTGTGCACAGCTCATGCAACAACTTACCTTGCAACACTGCCAGGAGATTCCTGTTCAAGCCTCCGTACCGAGGCCGTTTACTTACCCATACACTGAAGTTGTTCCTGTTGGCAACCATAGACCCACAGCTACAGTAGTACCAGCTTTTGCCGAAAAGAAGCCCTGACTGCATAAATTGGAGGAAAATCATTCCATCTTAGAGGTGAGAAAACCTCCCCATTGTGCCTACCAAATGCCTACCTGAAGGTATTGGAGAACTACCATCCCCTGCCTCTTGGGAATCTGGGAGCCCATTACCCACCGATGTCCCCAGCATTCCAGACCCCTATGATTAAGTAGGCCGGCTGGCCAATACTAAAATGGAGCAAGAGACATTGTTGTCAAAGGGACTCTATTTTTGTGCCATTTTACCCTTTTTACCCCCTTCTCAGGTTATCTGGTACTTTAAAAACGAAAAGGTTTGCTGCAACGTTCAAGAAATGCACCAGAAAGACTTTTCTGTGCCTCATCCTATGCAACGCATAGCCTCTTATAAATCAGAAAACTTTGCACTTTAAACAAGTCAAATAAATTACAAACTATTTATACCCCAAATCAGGGATGGACTTTGTCTCAGGACTATGTCATGGACTGTATTGCCCCAAATGTGAGATCACCAGCCATTTTGTCCCCGTCAAGTAAAGAACAACGCCCATTATCCTTTTTTGCTATCTAATGTGAAATATTCAAAATGTATATGTGATAAATTGCCTAGAATGTGTTGTTGTGCATAACCCTTTATTTCAGGAGGTTATCGAAGTTTCTAATGTTTGTATCCATATTTGTATTTTTGTGGCGTGATACTTTGGAGAGAGTTCAGAGAAGAGCTACTAAACTGGTACATGGATTGCAGGATAAAACTTACCAGGAAAGATTAAAGGACCTTAACATGTATAGCTTGGAAGAAAGACGAGACAGAGGGGATATGATAGAAACTTTTAAATACATAAAGGGAATCAACAAGGTAAAAGAGGAGAGAATATTTAAAGGAAGAAAAACTGCTACAAGAGGACAGTGTGTTAAATTAGAGGGACAAAGGTTTAAAAGTAATATCAGGAAGTATTACTTTACTGAGAGAGTAGTGGATGCATGGAATAGCCTTCCTGCAGAAGTGGCAGCTGCAAATACAGTGAAGGAGTTTAAGCATGCATGGGATAGGCATAAGGCTATCCTTCATATAAGATAGGGCCAGGGGCTATCCATAGTATTCAGTATATTGGGCAGACTAGATGGGCCAAATGGTTCTTATCTGCCGACACAGTCTATGTTTCTATGTACTTGGTGTATTTCGGGAGATGGCGTAGAGATCCACAGCTTTAGTCACTGCAAACGTCAAAGACGACTTATCTGTTAGCAGTGTCGCACACCACTTTACCAACTGTCAAATTGAGTGGGATTAGCCACTGATCGGCCTGTAACCGCAGAGCTGAAAGCAGTGCAGGACCGGTGTGTCTCTTGGCTTCCAGGCACAACAGCCGCAGTGCAGCGTCCCACATCAGTGTGTAAATGGGACACTTTAAACATCTGAATATACTGTGGGTATTTGCTCTGGTAGACAGGTTAGCGGACGCAGTATAGAGGCAACAACAGAGTCTTCAACTTAATAGTTCAGTGTTTTATTCACACATAAGGAAAAACTAAGTGACATTTTGCAGTCTAGGTGTTTGTTCACACCATGAAAAGTCCACAGAACAAAAACCTTCACCTGATTTGCAGTTTCTCCACCTGTGGTCCACAGCAGGCTTTAGGGGCCTGTTTCTCAGCATGCAGCTCCCAGCCCTTTTGCACGGCACAAGTTTTCAGAACCCATAACACAAAGGGACTGACAGCGCTTCACTCTTAGAGAGGAGTAATCCACACCCAGCTGAGACTGCTGGCTGGGTTTGATATAGGCCAGTAAAGACCCGGCCTGGAGCGTGGGGAGGAGCCACCCACGCAGCACTTTGGCTACTCCCAGTAAGAGCCGGCCCGGATCAGCTTTACAGCCATATTAAAATAACAACGTGTCAACAAGCACTAGCTGCCGCTGACACTTAAAAATACCGGCTCTTACTTCACCGAGGCCAGGAACCTCGGTGACACATACCTTCCATCAACGACGGACCCTTGCGCCTTCCTACAATATATATGTGTTTAGTTCCATTGTATGGTATTTCCTATTATCTGTCTGGCAATGTCATTACACCCACTCGTTAGTAGTTGGTGAGAGGAGGAGAAGAAAGTTAATGGAGGAGAGAAACAGGCTAAAGTCATCATGTAGCTCTTTTCCTTCCCTCTGGGCCCTGATCATGCCTGGAGAAGACTACTACAGCAACCAAGCACCAGACAGTGAGTCTTTGTACAAAGATGCAGAGAGCCTAGCAAGGGTAACAGCTAAACTTAGCTCATGGACCTCATTAGCACAAGTATTAAGCAATATATTGCTGCATTTGTGAGAGGGGAGGCTGATTGCAAGGCTAATTATACGCACCTGTGGGCCCAGGCTGGCTGATTACTAGGCTATTTTTAGTCACCTGTGGGCCCAGGCTGGCTGATTACTAGGCTATTTATAGGCACCTGTGGGCCCAGGCTGATGCTGATTTCACCCACCCACCCACACCATCTTACAGTCACTTCACATTAGGGTGGCCCCCCTTAGGCTGCCCTACCACAGCAGTTATGGCATAACTCTACTGCTTGTTGTAGATAGGGTTAGATAGGTTAGGTTCACCTTTCTGATAGCCGATCCGACCACAAGTGACCAGGAGTAGCTTTCCGAGTGCCTGGACACAAATGGACAGTTAGTGCGCAGATTTGTCCTCATCCACTACACAAGCCTTCTGGGTCATAGTGGAAAAACCTATTTAGAAGAGTATCCTGCAAATAATAAAGCAGAAGTGTTTGCCTGCCGCAAGGGGAACGCCCTTAAAGGATAACTCATAGTAACTAGATATATCAGCATACTTAGTACTAGAGTGCTATAGAGTGAATTTAGGATTACCACCATGATCCTTGCCTGTAAAGTGTCTACTTTAAAAGGGACAACTCCTTCATTGACAACTGCCACTACCTGATAATAGGATTACAAGTGAACTTATTATTACTTATGTTTTACAAAAAGCTTTTTTATTGATGAACTGTGCCAACTGTCCAGAGAGTATTGATTTTCAGTAAATGTTCAACTGGTTTACAACATCCGACTCCTCATTCTTACTACTGCTACTCTCAACATTTGCACCTTGCGGTGCTGGCGTCATGAACAAGGGGCCCAGCCACAAAAGCACCTTACACCCATTACCATCAAGGGCACCTCAACTTCCATCTGGCTGGTGTTCTCTGTAACAGAGACTGCCCCGGAAGATTTCGTGCTCTCTTCCTTATCACTGCATGCTGGCCCAGGAAGGCATCTGCTAACTGTGAGTACAAACAACTACTACCCCCATCGGCCCACCGGGAGCCTCACATGTATTCCTCTGCGTGTCCCGGTTGTTGCAACAGCACAGCATGGCAACATCTCACCTGGGACGTAGAATAGGTTCTGGGGAGCTTGGATGGCACAGTGGAAGAAGCGGTAGCAGTGGAAAAGGAGGAGTCAGCTGAGGAGGAGACGAAGGATGGAGTAGGAGAAGAAGAGGCAGGCCTGCATTCAATCCGTGGCGGTAACATCAAATCCACACGGGAGCCACAGGTATCATGCTTAATGGCCGTCAGAAGGTTCACCCAGTGGGCTGTAAAAGTTATGTACCTTCCCTGCCCTTGTTTGCTAGACCAAGTGTCTGTGGTCAGATGTATCTTGGCACCGACACTGTGCCAGAGATATATTCACTTGCTGCTGAACGTGGCCATATAGCTCTGGGATGCCCTTCTGGTAGAAATATTTCCTACTGGGGACCTTCCATTGTGGTGTGCCAATGGCCTCAAATTTTCTAAAGGCCTCCGAGTCCACTAGTTTATATGGCAGTAGTTGGCGGGCTAGCAGTCCCGACAAGCTAGGGGTCAGCCGTTGGGAGAGAGGGTTATCCGGCGTCATCAACTTTTTATGCTCGAAAATTTGGGCCACGGAAGCCTGCCTTCTGCCAGATGAACGTGACAACGGCATGGTGGAAGGTGCAGTGGAGGACAAATGGGAGAAGAGGAGGAGAAGATGCAGGACGTGGATTGCCGGGAGGGTGGCTTTGTGGGTTCTAACAGGGTTGCTCCCTCTGGGCTCGGTGATGGGAGACCAGGTGCCTTCTTAAGGCGGTCGCCCCTAGGTGAGTGTTGGGCTTACCGCGACTTATGCGTTGACAGCACAGGCTACAGATGGCAACACTAGTGTCAGCAGCTGACACGTTAAAAAAAAGCCCACACTGCGGAGCGCAAGATGGGAGCGCAAGATGTGACCGTGCATGGTGGATGGCTCGCTCCAGTTACATTTGCAGTCTGCTTTTTGCCTCCTGTGCCCTGCAAGCTCTGCCTGCTTCTCCTCCTTCTCTGCTGCTCCGTATCTCCCTCTGAACTCCCTCCTCTTCCTCTCTTGTGGGTACCCATGTGACGTCCATTGACAGGTCATCATCGTCACCTTCACCACCACTGACAATTCAGATCTCGGAGTAGGCAGCAACAGCGGGGACCACCCTCCTTGGGATGATCTGGGTACTGTCGTCAGACTGCTTGGTGGAGGCAGTTGCTACCTCCTCTTCCTTATCCAATGTCAAGAATGGCTGCGCATCGGTAAGGTCCGGGAATGTATTTGGGGGTGCACACAGCAGAGAGTGAGGAGGGTGCAGATACAGAGGATGAGGAGGGTGCAGAAGTGGAAAGGTGAGTGAGCCACTCAACCAACTCCTGGTGCGCCCTTTAAAGCAATCGCATGCGACTTCTCTAACTTCCTACTTAGGCTCCGACCTGGCGCACCTGCCCGACCCCTACCCCCTGGAAACAGGTATATCGAACCCATTAATCAGTATTTTGTGGAAGCAGGTGTTTAGCAGGCCTCAATCAGTATTTTATGGAAGCAGGTAAATCAAACCCCTTAATCAGTATTTTGTGGAAGCGGGTATATCAAACCCCTTAATCAGTAGTTTGTGGAAGTAGGTATCTCACAGGCCTCAATCAGTATTTGGTGGAAACAGGTATATCAAGCCCCTTAATCAGTAGTTTGTGGAAGCAGGTATCTCACAGGCCTCAATCAATATTTGGTGGAAACAGGTATATCGAACCCCTTAGCCAACCCAAAAACAGAACCAATAACCCCAAAGAAAAGTGGGAGACACACATAGAAAATATATGTAATTTATTGAGACATGATCACATAACAAACAATATATGAAACAAAAAGGCACAAGTGTACAGGAGGGGGGGGGGGGGGACCTCATGTAAGGAGGTCAGATACAACCTCTCTCCCAAACACCCAACTGGCAGGGAAAAAGATGTCACAGCCCTAGGTATACATCAGCATGAAAATTGTGAGAACTGTAGGTTCACTCAAAGTAACATGTACTGGTATGTATGTTGCATGCACAGAAAGATAAATGAAAAAATGTACAAATAGCACAAGGCAAACCAGCCCACCCAAAAACCTGGGATGGCCGCATAAGATATGCACATAGCCATTGAACTGTACAATACAGACAGAGGCAAGTGTGCCAAGTGCAGATGGCAATAGAGATATAAAAAGAAATGTAACAACTAACTGAGCAAAACAACAAAACATGTATTACCCATGATATGCTGGACCCAGAGCGTGTGACCAAAAGCTGCACCTCGACGTACGTTTCACCTGGAGAGGCTTCGTCAGAAGATAAAGTAACAAACTGAGTTCGTCCTTAAATGGTGTGGTCCACAGCTGGCAGCTGATTAGCGCATCCGCCCAGTGTTGCAGGGATGACATCATAAAGACGCGCCACCCAGCCTATGGAGCAAGGCACGCCCACCGTGTCACATGACCAGACCAGGAGGAGGGAGGGAGCCGCATCTGACATCACGCAGCCACACTTCCCCGCCCCGGGCCCTGAGACAGCCAGGTATAGGAGCGTCACTACAATGCCAGCCAGACAGTGCACCGAAGCGATGCGCATATGCCAGGTGGAGACAATGTATAGAGGACAGTGGAAAGATAACCACATGTGAAGGACAATATATGGGGGGCACAAAGATCAAAATTGCCAATAGTCAGTTCAATCGTACAGCATATCAGAGTAATATATACAGGCAGAGCAGCATAGTATAGAGCCCCCTATAGCCTCACCATTAACGATATATGCACAACCCCATAAAAAATACCTTCTATATTGCTATAACACAAAAAAAAACTATATTGTGTAATATTGTAACTTTATAAAAATGGATCCATAAGTCAAAAATGGTAATAGAAACCTATGCCATCAATGAGATCATGACCCTAGACCAAAAAAGTGATGAGTACAAAAACTATATATATATATATATATATATATACACACACACACACAATCAAGCAGCAGTGAACATGTAATATTATAATAATCACAATATTTGCTAAAGTTCATACACTGAAAAATAAATTTAATAATATAAAATAAATACCCCCCACAACTAAAAAAAATAGTGATATGGACGCATCAAAGGAAGGGGAAACACCCCCCCCCCCCCCCTGTATTGTGAATTCCTGTAGTGGAAACTTATTTCATGTACATACATATGTGCCAAAGAAGTAATACATAATTATGCATAATCATAATCATAAAAATTAGGAACTTATATAGAGTGCACTGTGCAATGAAGCCCTGAGCAGAGTAGCCTCAGAGCCAAAGCAAATACTACCCATACATTCAAATTTAAAGTCACCCACTAATCTGGCCGCACGGATCAACCCATACAGAAAATAGAATACAGGACACAACAACTTTTTGAAGTGAATATTCTGATGTTGGTAGACAGTTAGTATCCGTTGTTCCATAGAGCATATTCTATTCTGCATCATGGCACAAAGATAGCCTCCAAAAGGACCACACCATCGCAGCAATCAAGTATACTGTGAAAATACAAATAACATCAATGAATACATGATAAAAACAACGAACACATAGTAAAATAAAAAGCACGATTTATAGAAAGGACCTGAAGCTAGCCGTCTTATTGAGACCTTTAGGGATCTCACTCTTAAGCAACACAATCCACTTGGTCTCCAGCTGCAAAAGGCGTTTCTTGATATCCCCTCCACGGCAGCCCAAAGACACCCTATCAATACCCCTACATTGTAGCCCACGAGGGTCCCCTCGTGGTGATCCCTAAAATGTAGGGCTATGGGTTGGAACTGGCTCCCCTCCTCCTGTGTAGTAGTGGCTGCCTGACGGATTTTGCTTGCATGTTCAAAAATCCTAACACGCAACTCCCTGGTGGTCATCCCAACATACAGGAGCTTGCAAGGGCAGGTGATAAGATAAATCACAGAGGCAGTCCTGCATGTGATATGTTGCACAATTTGGTATTCACGTCTGCCCTCGGAGTCCCCAAATGTAGAAGACCGGATCATATACCTACACGCCTGACAATTATTACACGGATAGGAGCCCCACTTTGGCCCTTTACTGCCAAAAATGTAAGCTGGCGAAGGGGATACATAGTGGCTGTTGGTAAGCAAATCACCTAGATTTTTTGAGCGTCGCCATGTCACCT
The DNA here is from genome assembly GCF_014858855.1 of Bufo gargarizans. Lineage (NCBI taxonomy): Eukaryota > Metazoa > Chordata > Amphibia > Anura > Bufonidae > Bufo > Bufo gargarizans. Next base: position 151,347,155 of record NC_058087.1, on the reverse strand, counting down.
GGGGATAATCCTGAAGAGTTGCCCGCAGGTCACTATCCGAGAGCAGTATTGGCCAGTGTTTTGTTAGTATTTTGCGTATTTTTCGCCACTGCATGTTGAAAGGGGTAATAAAACGACAACCAGTATTGTCAATTTTAGATCTACTACTAATTAGGAGGGAGTCCCTATTTGCAGATTTGGCCCGTGTATAGCCTTTCTTGATGTCTGCCGGATTATAGGCCCTATTACGAAACCTCCTAGACAGCTCCCCAGATTGTGCCTCGAATTTGAGTGGAAACAGGTATATCAAACCCCTTAATCAGTAGTTTGTGGAAGCAGGTATCTCACAGGCCTCAATCAATATTTGGTGGAAACAGGTATATCGAACCCCTTAATCAGTATTTTGTGGAAGAAGGTATATCACACCCCTCAATCAGTTTTTGGGGGCAACAGGTATATCACACCCGTTACAATTAGTTGTTCCAATAGCGTTTGTCCCTCTATATAGCTGCGGTATCGCAGCAGAACTGCACACAACTGCTGCACAATACAAATTCACTATATTATACTTTCTATGTTAGAAAGTATGTTATAAGTATATCACACCCCTCAGTATATCACACCTATCGATAGACCACCTATACCAGTCACTAAAAGGACTTTTGTGGCACTATTAGCGTTTGGTGTCCCTAACAGCCTGACCTTGCTCCACACAGCAACCTCTCCCTACACTGGCAAATTAAAGTTCGGCACAATGCAAAAGAATATGGTGCGGGCGGACTGTGAACGCGCAAAGTTCGCTGTGAAACGACCACAATTCCATCTCTAATAGCTGATATCTTCATATGATCCCAAGGATGGGTCATTAATATTAAAACCCTGAAAACCCCTTTAATGCTGCACGCTCTGAAGAAGTGGATGTCTTTCCGTCCCCTTCCCATCTCAGTATGCAGCCTCTGCAGCAGCCTCCTTCTCTCTTACCTCCCCCTTTTTGGGGGACTTAAGAGTTTTTCATTCCAACTGTGTACATCCAGACAAGGCACGAACATTCAGAAAGAGAAATTCTTTTTCACACAGAGGCCTGCTGTTACCAGGAAGGAACGCAGGGAACCCCGCTGAAGCCCCTTTTTGGAAGAGCTGTACTAAGCATGTTGGAAGGTTTGCACATCTTAAAGCGAACCTGCCACGTGTCTGTTTTACTATATATTCACGTGACATGACAATTCTGCTGTATCTCTTCTTTATTATTCTTACTAGAAGTTTACGAAAACAGTACAACTGGGTGTGCCCGGTTGCAGTTGTGTCCCTGCACAGTCTGCCACTGTCTAATCAATGCTGTCAGTATCAGACTGTGAAGGGACACATCACAACTTGTAACAGCAAGTTCTATCTTTATCTGTAAACTTCTAGCAGGAATAATAGAGGAATGGCACAGCATACAGTTATATGAAAAGTTTCCCCCTACATAGTTACATATAATTAGTATGGTTGAATACAGTAAGGGTACTTTGACACTTTCGGCAGAGGATTCCGGCAGGCCGTTCCGTCGTCGGAACTGCACGCCGGATCCGGAAATATGGACGCAAACTGATGGCATCCTGATCCGTATGACAAATGCATTGAAATGCCGGATCTGTCTTTCAAGTGTCATCTGGAAAAACGGATCTGGCATTAATTTTTTTCACATTTTTTTTTTCGGTCTGAGCATGCCGGATCCGTTTTGCCGGAACACTCGGGACCAGATCCGGCATTAATGCATTTCAGTGGGAAAAAGTGTTCCGGAATTTTGGAAGGAGATAAAACCGCAGCATGCTGCGGTATTATCTCCGTCCTGAAAAGTCCAAAAGACTGAACTGAAGACATCCTGATGCATCCTGAACGGATTGCTCTCCATTCAGAATGCATTAGGATAAAACTGATCAGTTCGATTCCGGTATAGAGCCCCTGTGACAGAACTCAATGCCGGAAAAGAATAACACTAGTGTGAAAGTACCCTTAGTCCATCAACTTCAACCGAGGAAAGGGTTGGAGATGTGAATTAAAGGGGTTTTCCAGGTGTTTTTTTTTTTTTACTTTTACTGATGACCTATCCTCTGGCAGCAGTGCTTGCCTTCTCCCTGCCCACCAAGCACAGTGCCATACGTTGTATAGTGGCTGTGCTTGGTATCGCAGCTCCGCCTCATTCACTTGATCAGTGCGCATGTGGGGGAAATAAGTTAATACGTTTTCTCAAGACTATGGGGCCGTTCACACTGCGGATTATACAGCGTCATATTGGCATGGACAGCTGTACCGTAATTTCGCCAAAAACCCACTGGCAGCCGCGTACTTCTGTCTTCCATTAATTTAAAAAAGGAGGCATCGCTGGGGATAGCAGAGTAAGGCCTCATGCACGCCGTTGTTTTGGTCCACATCTGAGCCGCAGTTTTGGCGGCTCGAATGCGGAACCCATTCACTTCAATGGGGCCGAAAAAGATGCGGACAGCACCCCGCCCAAAAAATATAACCAGTCCTATTCTTGTCCGCGCTTTGCGGACAAAAATAGGCAGTTATATTAAAGGCTGTCTGTGCCGTTCCGCAAATTGCGGAACGCACACGGACGCCAGCCGTGTTTTGCAGATCTGCGGTTTGCGGACTGCAAAAAACAGAACGGTCGTGTGCATGAGGCCTAAGTGCTGTGAACAGACATGTCCCTTCTTGACGCAACCACAGCTATAAACCACAGCTTCCTCTGATTGAGATGTATAGCAGGCAGAAAGGACACAGGTTCTTGTTGGAATTTCAGTGCGGCTGTCAAAATTCTGCTGTAAAAGCCGTCGTGTGAATGAGCCCTAAATCAATTTAATTCTCATTCACAAAGGATTATATAAAAAAAAATGCCTACAATGTTCAGCACGGATTACAGGCATGGTTTTTTTTTTCAGCGTGTTTTTTTTCTGTGCTTTTTATGCGTTTTTTATGCCTTTTTAGCTGCTTTTTTTATCCAATGGTTGTTCACTTCAATACAAAGCTGTATTTTCAGCTTGTGGTTTTTGGATCAGATCAATGCCGAAAAACCCGCAAAAATGCATGGACACACACTGAGCTGCTTTTTCAGCACAGATTCTGCCCCAAGATAGTTCATGTTGATTCTTTTTTTGCATGTGAAAAGTGTCAGATTTTTTGGAGTCTGCTTTGCCGTCATTTGCACCAAATTTATCAAATGTCACATAATGCTTGGTAAATTTGGTGCATCATTAAGTCTAAGGGCTCATGCACATGACTGTATGTATTTTGCGGTCTGCAAAAAACGGATCCGCAAAACAAAACGGATGACGAACGTGTACATTCTGTATTTTGCGGAACGAAACAGCTGGCCCTTCATAGAACTGCACAATCCTTGTCCGTAATGCGGACAATAATAGGACATGTTCTATTTTTTCGCGGATCGGAAATACAGACATACGGACATAAGCCACAGTGTGCAGTGGTTTCTGTCTGGCTGAGTCTCGGGGTATTTGCCAGGCAGCAGCTGGATGTATGCCAGACCCCATTATAGTCAATGGGGTCCAGTTGGCAGGTGGCAGTATCCAGCAATGCCGATCCAGAGAAACTCTGGCAGGCTGTTCCGGTAGGAATCCTCTTCCGCAGATGTGCAACTAGCCTAAAACTTCTTTCTTATTACTCCACCTCCTACACAACCAAACAAAAAATGTTTGTAGTGGCTTAAAGATGCAACATTTTTGCAAAAAAACAAGCCCCCAAAAAATCTCCAGGCCTTTTGAAGCCGGAATTAGGCCTCATGCACACGACCGTATGTATTTTGCGATCCACAAAAAACGGAAAATATGGATGACGTCCGTGTGCATTCCGTATTTTGTATGTTCTATTTTTTTGCGGAACGGAAATACGGACAACGGAATGCACATGGAGTAACTTCCCTTTTTTTTGCAATCCCATTGAAATGAATGGTTTCGTATACGGTCGGCAACAAAAAAAAAAACAGAACGGACACAGAAAGAAAATACGTTTGTGTGCATGAGCCCTTATAGAGAGCAAGACTTCCCCCAATGTCTTAGAAGAGCTCCAGCTCTACAATCTTAAGACCTGTCTGATCTGATCAATGTTAATGATATTTGTAAAAGATTTTTAATAGCGTTACTCTTTGATTTTTCCTTAGAGTATGCCCCCTAGAGGATGGTTTTCAGTATTAGCCATTTATAGGACTATTTTATGAGTCATGCATTTGATATTAACAAAAATTAACCCTTTAGAGACCTGATCATATGTCAAAGATAATAGCTGAAGTTGATTCTGTTTCTGCTCTTTTCATTCTGTACTATGTCTAATGCTCTAACAGGACAGAGTTTGTCCTCTTACTGTTTATTACACGACATGTGCAAATATTGAAAGAAATTTTATTTGTCCAAGAGGATATTTTATACTGTAAACATTGGCTTCAAATATTGACTGAGGTCTTGTGAAAAATGTATTCTCGCACATGGAATGATAGGCACTTTCGGGGTACATTCACACAACTGTATGTATTTTGCGGTGCGCAAAATGCGGATATGCGAGATATGGATACCATCTATGTGATGCATTTTTGCAAACCCATTGACTTCAATGGTTCCATGGTCTGCGTATGCAGCCAAGAATAGGACACGTTTTATCTTTTGCTGAACGTAGACACGGATGCAGGAAGCACGCGGATATGTTTTCCACTTGCTTTCCGCATCCATGTCCTATTCTTAGAACCGACTTTCCCTGCCGAAGCCGCATCATAGCGGTGAAACATGTCGGGAGGATTTTGCGAGCATCTTTTAGGCTAGATGACCAAAATAAAAAACAAAGTGTGGATGTGAAGCAGTGGCGGATCCAGGGAGGGGGGGGGGCAACGGGGCAATTGCCCCCCCCCCGAGCTGGCGGCGGGCGGCGGCGGCGGCAGCGGGGCACAGGGAGATGAGCGCTTCCATTGTGGAAGCGCTCATCTCCAGTCATCTGTATCGCCGTCCTCAGGACAGCGATACAGATGCCTGCCTGTGCTGCGGCAGGGAAGGGAGAGGCGTGTCCCTTTCCCTTCCTCTGATAGGCTGCCGGCCTAGTGCCTGCAGCCTATCAGAGGCCGGCGCAGAGCCCTGCATCGCATCGCTGACATGGAGGTAAGTATGTGTGGTTTTTTTTTTCTTCATTATATACAATATTTTTACTGGCACCTGGGGGCGGCTATGACTGGCAAAGGGGGGCTATTACTGGCAAAGGGGGGGCTATTACTGGCAAAGGGGGGCTATTACTGGCAAAGGGGGGGGCTATTACTGGCAAAGGGGGGGTCTCTTATTTCTGGCAAAGGGGGGTCTCTTATTTCTGGCAAAGGGGGTCTCTTATTACTGGCAAAGGGGGGGCTGTTATTACTGGCAAAGGGGGGCTGTTATTACTGGCAAAGGGGGGCTCTTATTACTGGGGGCTGTTATTACTGGAGGCTCTTATTACTGGCAAAGGGGGGCTGTTATTACTGGCAAAGGGGGGCTCTTATTACTGGGGGCTGTTATTACTGGAGGCTCTTATTACTAGCACAGAGGGGCTCTTATTACTGGGGGCTGTTATTACTGGCACAGAGGGGCTATTACTGGCACCGGGGGGGCTGCTATTACTGGCACCAGGGGGCTGCTATTACTGGCACAGGGGGGCTATTATTACTGGCACATGATTGGGGGCACTATAGGGGCATCTACTGAGGCCACAAAGAAGGGGTATTTTATATGGGCTCTCTGTACAGTACAATTTTATACTGGGACACATTATGGTGGGTACTATGGGGAAGGGGGGGAGAGGAGTACTATGGGGTCATCTACGGGGGGCACTAAGAAGGGGTATTTTATACTTGCAAATTATGGGGGACACTGAGGGCATCTACTGGAGCATTTTATACTGGTACATTATGGGGGGCACTAGGAGGAAGGAGGGTGTGGAGGACTATGGGGTCATTTACTAGGGGCACTATATAGGGGTATTTTATACTGGCACATTATAGGGGCACTATGGGGACATTAGCTCAACTGGGGGCATTACAAGGGGGTATTTTTTGCACTGTCACATTATAAGGAGAATTATTACTACTGGGGGGGGGGCATTATGGTGGGCTTTATTACTCCCCCATGGTATGACTCCCTAGTAGCAGCACCAGCCTCTTTCTGCTCTGATATTCCTCTGCCCCTTCTCCAAATACTTATTATGAAATCTTTCTCATTAGGATAAAACACATCAGCTCCGCCGAGCCCCCGGCCAAAGTGTGGAAGTGGTGTCCGAGATCCCGAAGGGCCAAGCCAAGTAACTGTAAGTGTTCATGTGAAATATGATTGTTATACACATATAGCCTACACTGTGGAGTCTGTTCTATAGGCATCATTGTTTTGTGGCGGCGGACAGAAAATAATCTGAAAGTGCCCCTCCCGAGACCAGGCTCTGGATCCGCCACTGATGTGAAGTAGGGGCAGTTTTAGCTATTTAGGGAAAAGTTGACAAGTCTCCAGTATGAATGTGAATACAGGGGAAGTGTAGGCAGGGAGAGTGTGTGAATGTGCCTTGGTGCTTGAATATGACAGCAATATAAAAAGCAATGATTAGATAATAACATACTACGGAAGCTATACCCTCTAATGTCTAATATGTGGCAAAAAGAGAGTATGTATGAAAGCTGGTTAAGTTAACGAATCAACAAATAAGAAGTATTGTCAAAGCGAAAATAAAACTTTGAATCGTTGAGCCTAAGGGTACACTAGCGTTAGAAGAATCCGGCAGGCCGTTCCGTTGCCGGAACTGCTTGCCGGATCCGGAAATCTGTGTTCAAACGGATTTCATTTGTTTCTGGATCCGGATGCAGATCCGTCTGACAAATGCATTCCAATACCGGATCCGTCTCTTCAGTGTCATCCGGAAAAACGGATCAGGTATTTATCTTTTTCACAGATTTAAAGGTCTGAGCATGCGTAGACTGGGAAACCGGATCCGTTTTTCTGGAACACTTGGTAACGGATCCGGCATTAATAGATTTCAATGGAAATTAATGCCGGATCCAGCAATCTGGCAAGTGTTCCTGAATTTTGGCTGGAGAAAATACTGCAGCATGCTGCAGTATTTTCTCCGGCCAAATACCGCAAAAGGGACTGAACTGAGGACATCCTGATGCATACTGAACGGATTGCCTTATGTTCAGAATACATTAGGACTAGGGATGAGCGAACCCAAACTGTATACATTTTCGTAAAAGTCCGGGTTCGGTGTTAGTCGCTTTCTTGGCGCTTTTTGAAAGGCTGCAAAGCAGCCAATCAACAAGCGTCATACTACTTGCCCCAAGAGGCCGTCACAGCCATGCCTACTATTGGCATGGCTGTGATTGGCCAGTGCAGCATGTGACCCAGCCTCTATTTAAGCTGGAGTCACATAGCGCCGCCCGTCACTCTGCTCTGATCAGCATAGGGAGAGGTTGCAGCTGCGACGTTAGGGCGAGATTAGGCAGTGATTAACTCCTCCAAAAGACTTAATTCAGAGATCGATCTGCAGCTGTGGATGATTGAACTGCTGCTATTGAATTGCTCACTGTTTTTAGGCTGCCCAGAGCGTTTTTCAGTCACTTTTTTCTGGGGTGATCGGCGGCCATTTTGTGTCTTGTGGTGCGCCAGCACAAGCGGCCAACAAGTGCATTTAACCCTCAGTAGTGTGGTTGTTTTTTGGCTAAATCCTACATCAGGGTCAAGCTGTCACACCAAGTGCATTTAACCATCAATATTCTGGTTATTTTTTGGCCATATACTACATCAGGGGCAAGCTGTCACCAAGTGCATTTAACCCTCAATAGTGCGGTTGTTTTTTGGCTAAATCCTACATCAGGGTCAAGCTGTCACACCAAGTGCATTTAACCATCAATAGTCTGGTTATTTTTTGGCCATATACTACATCAGGGGCAAGCTGAGCCTGTCACCAAGTGCATTTAACCCTCAATAGTGTGGTTGGTCAAGCTGTCACACCAAGTGCATTTAACCATCAATAGTGTGGTTATTTTTTGGCCATATCCCAGTCTAATTCTGTCCGTAAACGTATACCTGTCACCTAGCACCTAAATAATAGGCCTCAAATTTATAGTCATCCAAATCTGTCGTTATTGCTCTAGCTGGTCAAGTTATTTAGTGTCCGTCAAAGCACAGTTTTTGTTCTGGGTTGAAATACAATTCACAATTTAGCAATTCTCTAAATTAGTGGTTTCTGCTGTATCAGGCCTACTTTAAATGTATCCCTAAAAGGGTATATTAGATTCAAGGTGCAGATAGGGTCATTCTCAATAACTTCACACACACGCTACTGTGCATATCCCAGTCTAATTCTGTCTGTAAACGTATACCTGTCACCCAGCGCCTAAATAATAGGCCTCAAATTTATAGTCAGCTAAATCTGTGGTTACTGCTGCGCCTGTATTAGTGTAATACGGTACCTAAATAGATAGCCAGATAGTGTTAGGTGTCTTTAAAAAAAGGCCTGAATTTGAATACAATACATTGGGCCAAATAATATTTTTGTTGTTGTGGTGAACGATAACAATGAGGAAAACATCTAGTAAAGGACGCGGACATGGTCGTGGTGGTGTTAGTGGACCCTCTGGTGCTGGGAGAGGACGTGGCCGTTCTGCCACAGCCACACGTCCTAGTGTACCAACTACCTCAGGTCCCAGTAGCCGCCATAATTTACAGCGATATTTGGTGGGGCCCAATGCCGTTCTAAGGATGGTAAGGCCTGAGCAGGTACAGGCATTAGTTAATTGGGTGGCCGACAGTGGATCCAGCACGTTCACATTATCTCCCACCCAGTCTTCTGCAGAAAGCGCACAGATGGCGCCTGAAAACCAACCCCATCAGTCTGTCACATCACCCCCATGCATACCAGGGACACTGTCTGAGCCTCAAGTTATGCAGCAGTCTCTTATGCTGTTTGAAGACTCCGCTGGCAGGGTTTCCCAAGGGCATCCACCTAGCTCTTCCCCAGCGGTGGAAGACATAGAATGCACTGACGCACAACCACTTATGTTTCCTGATGATGAGGACATGGGAATACCACCTCAGCATGTCTCTGATGATGACGAAACACAGGTGCCAACTGCTGCGTCTTTCTGCAGTGTGCAGACTGAACAGGAGGTCAGGGATCAAGACTGGGTGGAAGACGATGCAGGGGACGATGAGGTCCTAGACCCCACATGGAATGAAGGTCGTGCCACTGACTTTCACAGTTCGGAGGAAAAGGCAGTGGTGAGACCGAGCCAACAGCGTAGCAAAAGAGGGAGCAGTGGGCAAAAGCAGAACACCCGCCGCCAAGAGACTCCGCCTGCTACTGACCGCCGCCATCTGGGACCGAGCACCCCAAAGGCAGCTTCAAGGAGTTCCCTGGCATGGCACTTCTTCAAACAATGTGCTGACGACAAGACCCGAGTGGTTTGCACGCTGTGCCATCAGAGCCTGAAGCGAGGCATTAACGTTCTGAACCTTAGCACAACCTGCATGACCAGGCACCTGCATGCAAAGCATGAACTGCAGTGGAGTAAACACCTTAAAAACAAGGAAGTCACTCAGGCTCCCCCTGCTACCTCTTCTGCTGCTGCCGCCTCGGCCTCTTCTGCTGCTGCCGCCTCGGCCTCTTCCTCCGCCTCTGGAGGAACGTTGGCACCTGCCGCCCAGCAAACAGGGGATGTACCACCAACACCACCACCACCTCCGTCACCAAACGTCTCAACCATGTCACACGGCAGCGTTCAGCTCTCCATCTCACAAACATTTGAGAGAAAGCGTAAATTCCCACCTAGCCACCCTCGATCCCTGGCCCTGAATGCCAGCATTTCTAAACTACTGGCCTATGAAATGCTGTCATTTAGGCTGGTGGACACAGACAGCTTCAAACAGCTCATGTCGCTTGCTGTCCCACAGTATGTTGTTCCCAGCCGCCACTACTTCTCCAAGAGAGCCGTGCCTTCCCTGCACAACCAAGTATCCGATAAAATCAAGTGTGCACTGCGCAACGCCATCTGTGGCAAGGTCCACCTAACCACAGATACGTGGACCAGTAAGCACGGCCAGGGACGCTATATCTCCCTAACTGCACACTGGGTAAATGTAGTGGCAGCTGGGCCCCAGGCGGAGAGCTGTTTGGCGCACGTCCTTCCGCCGCCAAGGATCGCAGGGCAACATTCTTTGCCTCCTGTTGCCACCTCCTCCTACTCAGCTTCCTCCTCCTCTTCTTCCACCTGCTCATCCAGTCAGCCACACACCTTCACCACCAACTTCAGCACAGCCCGGGGTAAACGTCAGCAGGCTATTCTGAAACTCATATGTTTGGGGGACAGGCCCCACACCGCACAGGAGTTGTGGCGGGGTATAGAACAACAGACCGACGAGTGGTTGCTGCCGGTGAGCCTCAAGCTCGGCCTGGTGGTGTGCGATAATGGGCGAAATCTCGTTGCAGCTCTGGGACTAGCCGGTTTGACGCACATCCCTTGCTTGGCGCATGTGCTGAATTTGGTTGTGCAGAAGTTCATTCACAACTACCCCGACATGTCAGAGCTGCTGCATAAAGTGCGGGCCGTCTGTTCGCGCTTCCGGCGTTCACATCCTGCCGCTGCTCGCCTGTCTGCGCTACAGCGTAACTTCGGCCTTCCCGCTCACCGCCTCATATGCGACGTGCCCACCAGGTGGAACTCCACCTTGCACATGCTGGACAGACTGTGCAAGCAGCAGCAGGCCATAGTGGAGTTTCAGCTGCAGCACGCACGGGTCAGTCGCACTGCAGAACAGCACCACTTCACCACCAATGACTGGGCCTCCATGCGAGACCTGTGTGCTCTGTTGCGCTCTTTCGAGTACTCCACCAACATGGCCAGTGGCGATGACGCCGTTATCAGCGTTACAATACCACTTCTATGTCTCCTTGAGAAAACACTTAGGGCGATGATGGAAGAGGAGGTGGCCCAGGAGGAGGAGGAGGAAGAGGGGTCATTTTTAGCACTTTCAGGCCAGTCTCTTCGAAGTGACTCAGAGGGAGGTTTTTCGCAACAGCAGAGGCCCGGTACAAATGTGGCCAGCCAGGGCCCACTACTGGAGGACGAGGAGGACGAGAATGAGGAGGAGGTGGAGGAGGATGAGGATGAAGCATGGTCACAGCGGGGTGGCACCCAACGCAGCTCGGGCCCATCACTGGTGCGTGGCTAGGGGGAAAGGCAGGACGATGATGATACGCCTCCCACAGAGGACAGCTTGTCCTTACCTCTGGGCAGCCTGGCACACATGAGCGACTACATGCTGCAGTGCCTGCGCAACGACAGCAGAGTTGCCCACATTTTAACGTGTGCGGACTACTGGGTTGCCACCCTGCTGGATCCACGCTACAAAGACAATGTGCCCACCTTACTTCCTGCACTGGAGCGTGAAGATGCGCGAGTACAAGCGCACGTTGGTAGACGCGCTACTGAGAGCATTCCCAAATGTCACAGGGGAACAAGTGGAAGCCCAAGGGCAAGGCAGAGGAGGAGCAAGAGGTCGCCAAGGCAGCTGTGTCACAGCCAGCTCCTCTGAGGGCAGGGTTAGCATGGCAGAGATGTGGAAAAGCTTTGTCAACACGCCACAGCTAACTGCACCACCACCTGATACGCAACGTGTTAGCAGGAGGCAACATTTCACTAACATGGTGGAACAGTACGTGTGCACACCCCTCCACGTACTGACTGATGGTTCGGCCCCATTCAACTTCTGGGTCTCTAAATTGTCCACGTGGCCAGAGCTAGCCTTTTATGCTGGCCTGCCCGGCGGCCAGCGTTTTGTCTGAACGTGTATTCAGCACGGCAGGGGGTGTCATTACAGACAAACGCAGCCGTCTGTCTACAGCCAATGTGGACAAGCTGACATTCATAAAAATGAACCAGGCATGGATCCCACAGGACCTGTCCATCCCTTGTGCAGATTAGACATTAACTACCTCCCCTTAACCATATATTATTGGACTCCAGGGCAATTCCTCATTCAAACCTCTTTTTATTTTCATTTTACCATTATATTGCGAGGCTACCCAAAGTTGAATGAACATCTCCTCTGTCTGGGTGCCGGGGCCTAAATATATGCCAATGGACTGTTCCAATGTTGGGTGACGTGAAGCCTGATTCTCTGCTATGACATGAAGACAGATTCTCTGTTACGGGACCTCTCTCCGGTGCCTGGGCCTAAATATATGCCAATGGACTGTTGCAGTGGTGGCTGACGTGAAGCCTGATTCTCTGCTATGACATGCAGACTAATTCTCTGCTGACATGAAGACAGATTCTCTGTTACGGGACCTCTCTCCTCTACCTGGGTGCTGGGCCTAAATATATGCCAATGGACTGTTACAGTGGTGGCTGACGTGAAGCCTGATTCTCTGCTATGACATGCAGACTGATTCTCTGCTGACATGAAGCCAGATTCTCTGTACGGGACCTCTCTCCTCTGCCTGGGTGCTGGGCCTAAATATATGACAATGAACTGTTGCAGTGGTGGCTGACGTGAAGCCTGATTCTCTGCTATGACATGCAGACTGATTCTCTGCTGACATGAAGACAGATTCTCTGTTACGGGACCTCTCTCCTCTGCCTGGGTGCCTGGGACTAAATATATCACAATGGACTGTTGCAGTGGTGGCTGACGTGAAGCCTGATTCTCTGCTATGACATGCAGACTGATTCTCTGCTGACATGAAGACAGATTCTCTGTTAAGGGACCTCTCTCCTCTGCCTGGGTGCCTGGGACTAAATATCTGACAATGGACTGTTACAGTGGTGGGTGACGTGAAGCCAGATTCTCTGCTATGGGACCTCTCTCCAATTGATATTGGTTAATTTTTACTTATTTTATTTTTATTTTAATTCATTTCCCTATCCACATTTGTTTGCATGGGATTTACCTACATGTTGCTGCCTTTTGCAGCCCTCTAGCCCTTTCCTGGGCTGTTTTACAGCCTTTTTAGTGCCGAAAAGTTCGGGTCCCCATTGACTTCAATGGGGTTCGGGTTCGGGATGAAGTTCGGATCGGGTTCGGATCCCGAACCCGAACATTTCCGGGAAGTTCGGCCGAACTTCTCGAACCCGAACATCCAGGTGTTCGCTCAACTCTAATTAGGACAAAACTGACGCTTTTATTTTCCGGTATTGAGCCCCTATGATGGAACACAATATCGGAAAACGTTAACGCTAGTGTGAAAGTAGCCTAAAATAATCTGATATTATTACTGCACCATTTGCTTTACAAGTCTGTAGCAAATTGCATCACTGAGTTACAACAACTCTGTTATCAGCATTGCACTATTTGCACTGCAAGTTTGTGGCAAAGTCAATGCTACTCTTGAAATGAAACAGTTCAGTGCATAAATAAATAAACTAGAAAAGCTACAATTTCTGGGGAAAATGTGTGAAGTGTTCTTGCCTCCATCAGTAGTCTACAACTGGAGTGGGTGGAGTAACTGGGTGGAGTGGCTTGAGTAAAGGCTACTTTCACACTAGCGTTCGGCTGTCCGCTCGTGAGCTCCGTTTGAAGGGGCTCACGAGCGGACCCGAACGCTTCCGTCCAGCCCTGATGCAGTCTGAATGGATGCGGATCCGCTCAGACTGCATCAGTCTGGCGGCGTTCAGCCTCCACTCCGCTCGCCTCCGCACGGACAGGTGGACAGCTGAACGCTGCTTGCAGCGTTCGGGTGTCCGCCTGGCCGTGCGGAGGCGTGCGGATCCGTCCAGACTTACAATGTAAGTCAATGGGGACGGATCCGTTTGAAGATGCCACAATATGGCTCAATCTTCAAGCGGATCCGTCCCCCATTGACTTTACATTGAAAGTCTGGACGGATCCGTCCGAGGCTATTTTCACACTTAGCTTTTATATGCCAATATAATGCAGACGTATCCGTTCTGAACGGAGCCTCCGTCTGCATTATTATGATCGGATCCGTTCAGAACGGATCCGATCGAACGCTAGTGTGAAAGTAGCCTAACTGTTGTGTTCTTGGAGTGGCTGGAGTAACTGTGGAAAGGTTGGACTGGGCAGAGTAACTTTATGGAGTGGGCAGAGTAACTGTGTGGAGTGTTTGGAGTGAGTAAAGATAGTAAACATTACACTAACAATTGATTGATCAAATTTAAAAAGTGCACATAGCATTAAATGCATTTAAACTTTTATTTATTAATATAGCACATTTAATTGGAATGATGTTGCCCAAAGTGCTTCACAGTTACAGTAAAATATACATTTATAAAAACATTAGCAGCCGATTTGTGTAGGTAGGCTTGAAAATGAGGGAGTGGTGTCAGTTTAGAAATGATGTCCTGATTTTTTAGCTCACACTCTAGCTTTTGTCACTCTGCTGACTGCTTACACACCTGGGTTCCTATGGCAACTCACTCATGGGCAGAGAAGAGCGTTTAAAAACAAACTGCTCCAACTTGCTAACTTCACTATAAATCCTACAGTGAAGAGCTTTATATTGTGAGAATCACAAGACCCAGACCTACATCGTGATGCATAGTATGTGTTTGAAATATTAAAAATGAAGGCACAGTCGCAGTTTAGAAATTGCCCTTGAAATTTGAGGTGGCTAGAGTGGAGTTTCAATGAATGTCAATAGGCAGCGTGAGTTGCAAACAAATGGTCATATTGTGAAAACTATCAGGACTATGGCTTAGCCGGCTTAGTGGCAGCAGGGATAGCTGAACGTTTTGATATAAGATTTGTGTAGGTGGGCTTGAAAATGAAGGAGTGGTGGCAATTTAGAAATCATGTCCTGATTTTTCAGCTCCCACTCTAGCTTTTGTCTCGATTCATTCCTATGGGACCAATTTCGCCACAAAAACGCAGATATTTCGTTAACCATTTGGCTAAACCATTTTGGTATATTACTGTCTATGTAGTGTGAAAACTGTGGGAGGAGTTAGGGTGCTAAATTTGGGTATAATAATAAGAATATATATGTGAGATAACGGTAAGTGGTCTTGCCATGCAAAAACACTTAATAAATATACAGGTCCTTCTAAAAAAAATTGCATATTGTGATAAAGCTAATTATTTTCTGTAATGTACTGATAAACATTAGACTTTCATATATTTTAGATTCATTACACACAACTGAAGTAGTTCAAGCCTTTTATTGTTTTAATACTGATGATTTTGGCATACAGCTCATGAAAACCCAAAATTCCTATCTAAAAAAATTAGCATATCATGAAAAGGTTCTCTAAACGAGCTATTAACCTAATCATCTGAATCAACTAATTAACTCTAAACACCTGCAAAAGATTCCTGAGCCTTTTAAAAACTCCCAGCCTCGTTCATTACTCAAAACCGCAATCATGGGTAAGGCCTCCTGCACACGAACGTTTTTTTACACGGTCCGCAAAAACGGGGTCCGTAGGTCCGTGATCCGTGACCGTTTTTCCGTCCGTGGGTCTTCCTTGATTTTTGGAGGATCCACGGACATGAAAAAAAAGTCATTTTGGTGTCCGCCTGGCCGTGCGGAGCCAAACGGATCCGTCCTGAATTACAATGCAAGTCAATGGGGACGGATCCGTTTGATGTTGACACAATATGGTGCCATTTCAAACGGATCCGTCCCCATTGACTTTCAATGTAAAGTCTGGAGTTCTGTTATACCATCGGATTGGAGTTTTCTCCAATCCGATGGTATATTTTAACTTGTAGCGTCCCCATCACCATGGGAACGCCTCTATGTTAGAATATACTGTCGGATATGAGCTACATCGTGAAACTCATTTCCGACAGTATATTCTAACACAGAGGCGTTCCCATGGTGATGGAGACGCTTCAGGTTAGAATATACAAAAAAACTGTGTACATGACTGCCCCCTGCTGCCTGGCAGGTGCTGCCAGGCAGCAGGGGGCAGACCCCCCCCCCCCTGTTTTTAACTCATTGGTGGCCAGTGGGCCCCCCCTCCCCTATTGTTAACTCGTTGGTGGCCAGTGTGCGCACCCCCCTCCCTCCCTCTATTGTAATAATAGCATTGGGGCCAGTGTGCGCGCCCCCCCCCCCCCCCTCCCTCCCTCTATTGTAATAATAGCATTGGGGCCAGTGTGCGCGCCCCCCCAACCCCCCCCCCCCCCTCCCTCCCTCTATTGTAATAATAGCATTGGGGCCAGTGTGCCCCCCCCCCCCCCGATCATCGGTGGCAGCGGAGTAGAAGATTCATACTTACCTGGCTGCTGGCTGCTGCGATCTCTGTGTCCGGCCGGGAGCTCCTCCTACTGGTAAGTGACAGGTCTGTGCGGCGCATTGCTGTCACTTACCAGTAGGAGGAGCTCCCGGCCGGACGCAGACATCGCAGCAGCCAGCAGCCAGGTAAGTATGAAAATCTTCTACTCCGCTGCCACCGATGATCGGGGGGGGGGGGGGGGCTGTGGGGGGGGGGGGGGTTGTGCGCACACTGGCCCCAATGCTATTATTACAATAGAGGGAGGGAGGGGGGGGGGGGTTGGGGGGTGCGCACACTGGCCCCAATGTATTAAAACAATAGAGGGAGGGAGGGGGGGGTTGGGGGCGCGCGCACACTGGCCCCAATGTATTAAAACAATAGAGGGAGGGAGGGAGGGAGGGGGGTGCGCACACTGGCCACCAACGAGTTAACAACAGGGGAGGGGGGGGGCGCACAATGATATTCAAACTGGGGAGGGGGGGGGGTCTGCCCCCTGCTGCCTGGCAGCCCTGATCTCTTACAGGGGGATATGATAGTACAATTAACCCCTTCAGGTGCCGCACTATCATATCCCCCTGTAAGAGATCGGGTGCTGCCAGGCAGCAGGGGGCAGTCTTGTACACAGTTTGTAGTGTATTCTAACTAGAAGCGTCCCATCACCATGGGAACGCTTCTGTGTTAGAATATACTGTCGGATCTGAGTTTTCACGAAGTGAAAACTCAGCTCTGAAAAAGCTTTTATGCAGACGGATCTTCGGATCCGTCTGTATGAAACTAACCTACGGCCACGGATCACGGACACGGATGCCAATCTTGTGTGCATCCGTGTTCTTTCACGGACCCATTGACTTGAATGGGCCCGTGAACCGTTGGCCGTGAAAAAAATAGGACAGGTCATATTTTTTTCACGGCCAGGAAACACGGCTCACGGATGCGGCTGCCAAACGGTGCATTTTCCGATTTTTCCACGGACCCATTGAAAGTCAATGGGTCCGTGAAAAAAAACGGAAAACGGCACAACGGCCACGGATGCACACAACGTTCGTGTGCAGGAGGCCTAAGACTGCCGACCTGACTGCTGTCCAGTAGGCCATCATTGACACCCTCAACGCTGCACAACGAGAAGAGGTGACCGGACCCTGAGGAAGATTGTGGAGAAGGACCGATTCCAGACCTTGGGGGACCTGCGGAAGCAGTGGACTGAGCCTGGAGTAGAAACATCCAGAGCCACCGTGTACAGGCGTGTGCAGGAAATGGGCTACAGGTGCCGCATTCCCCAGGTCAAGCCACTTTTGAACTAGAAACAGCGGCAGAAGCGCCTGACCTGGGCTACAGAGAAGCAGCACTGGACTGTTGCTCAGTGGTCCAAAGTACTTTTTTCGGATGAAAGCAAATTTTGCATGTCATTCGGAAATCAAGGTGCCAGAGTCTGGAGGAAGACTGGGGAGAGGGAAATGCCAAAATGCCTGAAGTCCAGTGTCAAGTACCCACAGTCAGTGATGGTCTGGGGTGCCATGTCAGCTGCTGGTGTTGGTCCACTGTGTTTTATCAAGGGCAGGGTCAATGCAGCTAGCTATCAGGAGATTTTGGAGCACTTCATGCTTCCATCTGCTGAAAAGCTTTATGGAGATGAAGATTTCATTTTTCAGCACGACCTGGCACCTGCTCACAGTGCCAAAACCACTGGTAAATGGTTTACTGACCATGGTATTACTGTGCTCAATTGGCCTGCCAACTCTCCTGACCTGAACCCCATAGAGAATCTGTGGGATATTGGGAAGAGAAAGTTGAGAGACGCAAGACCCAACACTCTGGATGAGCTTAAGGCCGCTATCGAAGCATCCTGGGCCTCCATAACACCTCAGCAGTGCCACAGGCTGATCGCCTCCATGCCACGCCGCATTGAAGCAGTCATTTCTGCAAAAGGATTCCCGACCAAGTATTGAGTTCATAACTGAACATAATTATTTGAAGGTTGACTTTTTTTGTATTAAAAACACTTTTCTTTTATTGGTCGGATGAAATATGCAAATTTTTTTAGATAGGAAATTTGGGTTTTCATGAGCTGTATGCCAAAATCATCAATATTAAAACAATAAAAGGCTTGAACTACTTCAGTTGTGTTTAATGAATCTAAAATATATGAAAGTCTAATGTTTATCAGTACATTCCAGAAAATAATGAACTTTATCACAATATGCTAATTTTTTTAGAAGGACCTGTATGCAACACTACTAATCACACAACACTCACCTGCCATAACTCCCCATTCCAATCCCCTAACTCCATGCTCCAAGAGCTAATACTGGATACAAATACAATATTGATAAGTCAGCTGATAGTTTTAATCTATTAGTTTTTTTCTTTATATAGATGACTAGTATACCTTTTATATGTTTTTTTGTTAATAAAGGTTACATTTAAGGAAAAAATAAGAGGGTCCCTAGTGAGATTTTTTGGTGATCAATTTTGACCACAGTGATAGTAGATGACAGATGTCCTATTCTTGGCCACAAAGGTGGACAACGGATCCATTAAAGTCAATAGGTCCACAAAAAATGCAGACGTCACACGGAACGATATCCGTTTTATGTGGAAAACAAAATACAAACGGTGGTCTGAATCTACCGTTAATTTGTTATTGAGTCTTATGATTTTTTAAGTTGAGACATTTATTATGTATTATAGCTTTTATAGTTAAGACATGGGTTATTAGTAACTTTGAAGTTTTTCGTTTTAACTTGTACACATGGAATCTACAGTCCATAATACATATTTGGTACATAACAAAATGACAAAAAATGAAATACTGCCAATTTCAGTTTGTATTATTGCATTCTGTCCTTCTTGGGCTAAAACATACTTTGTCCAATTGACCTTTATTACAAATGTTTAACAGTTTTGTCTTCTGCAATCTACATCCTCAAGGGTCATGCACACAACCGTATCCGTTTTGCGGAAACACGGATCCCTGCTGTATGCATGCCAAAAATGTGTTTGGCTCCTGAAGAAATGACCTATCCTTGTCTGTAAAATGGACAAAAATAGGACATTTTCTACCTTTTTTGCAGGGCCGCAGAATTGGCATACGAGCTGACTGCATCTTTTGCGGCCCCATTTAAATGAATGTGGACAGAATATACAGTTGTGTGCATGAGCCCTTATATGCAGACCGTTCCTTCTCCTTCTCACTGAATTTCGACTTTGTCAGAGAGCTGCCCTGGCATCTCAATCTGTGGCCATTGTCTCTTCACTCCTGACAGGTCAAAAATAGGGATGAGCGAACTCGAACTGTATAGTTCGGGTTCGTACCGAATTTTGGGGTGTCCGTGACACGGACCCGAACCCGGACATTTTCGTAAAAGTCCGGGTTCGGGTTCGGTGTTCGTCGCTTTCTTGGCGCTTTTGTGACGCTTTCTTGGCGCTTTTTGAAAGGCTGCAAAGCAGCCAATCAACAAGCGTCATACTACTTGCCCCAAGAGGCCGTCACAGCCATGCCTACTATTGGCATGGCTGTGATTGGCCAGAGCACCATGTGACCCAGCCTCTATTTAAGCTGGAGTCACATAGCGCCGCCCGTCACTCTGCTCTGATTAGCGTAGGGAGAGGTTGCGGATGCGACAGTAGGGCGAGATTAGGCAGATTAACTCCTCCAAAGGACTTCACTTGATTAATCGATCGATCTGCAGCTGTGCATCATTGAGCTGCTGAAATTCAAATGCTCACTCACTGTTTTTAGGCTGCCCAGACCGTTTGTCAGTCACTTTTTTCTGGGGTGATCGGCGGCCATTTTGTGTCTTGTGCGGTGCTGCGACCAAGTGCATCCAAGCTGCGACCAAGTGCATTTAACCCTCAATGGTGTGGTTGTTTTTTGGCTAAAGCCTACATCAGGGTGAAGCTGTCACACCAAGTGCATTTAACCAGCAATAGTCTGTTCATTTTTTTGGCCATATACTAAATCAGGGGCAAGCTGCGCCTGTCACCAAGTGCATTTAACCCTCAATGGTGTGGTTGTTTTTTGGCTAAAGCCTACATCAGGGTGAAGCTGTCACACCAAGTGCATTTAACCAGCAATAGTCTGTTCATTTTTTGGCCATATACTACATCAGGGGCAAGCTGCGCCCGTCACCAAGTGCATTTAACCCTCAGTAGTGTGGTGCGTCAAGCTGTGACACCAAGTGCATTTAACCAGCAATAGTCTGTTCATTTTTTGGCCATATACTAAATCAGGGGCAAGCTGCGCCCGTCACCAAGTGCATTTAACCAGCAATAGTGTGGTTATTTTTTGGCCATATCCCAGTCTAATTCTGTCACTAAATCCATACCGGTCACCCAGCGCCTAAATACTAGGCCTCAAATTTATATCCCGCTAAATCTCTCGTTACCGCTGTCCTGTTGTGGCTGGGAAAGTTATTTAGTGTCCGTCAAAGCACATTTTTTGTTCTGGGTTGAAGTACAATTCCCAATTTAGCAATTTCATAATTTAGTGGTTCCTGCTATATCAGAGCTATTTGAAATCTATCCCTAAAAGGGTATATAATATTCAAGGTGCACATTGGGTCATTCAGAATAACTTCACACACACCCGCTACTGTGTATTTCCAAGTCTAATTCTGTCACTAAACCCATACCTGTCACCCAGCGCCTAAATACTAGGCCTCAAATTTATATCCTGCTAAATCTCTCGTTACCGCTGTCCTGTTGTGGCTGGGAAAGTTATTTAGTGTCCGTCAAAGCACATTTTTTGTTCTGGGTTGAAATACAATTCCCAATTTAGCAATTTCATAATTTAGTGGTTCCTGCTATATCAGAGCTATTTGAAATCTATCCCTAAAAGGGTATATAATATTCAAGGTGCACATTGGGTCATTCAGAATAACTTCACACACACCCGCTACTGTGTATTTCCAAGTCTAATTCTGTCACTAAACCCATACCTGTCACCCAGCGCCTAAATACTAGGCCTCAAATTTATATCCTGCTAAATCTCTCGTTACCGCTGTCCTGTTGTGGCTGGGAAAGTTATTTAGTGTCCGTCAAAGCACATTTTTTGTTCTGGGTTGAAATACAATTCCCAATTTAGCAATTTCATAATTTAGTGGTTTCTGCTATATCAGAGCTATTTGAAATCTATCCCTAAAAGGGTATATAATATTCAAGGTGCACATTGGGTCATTCAGAATAACTTCACACACACCCGCTACTGTGTATTTCTAAGTCTAATTCTGTCACTAAACCCATACCTGTCACCCAGCGCCTAAATACTAGGCCTCAAATTTATATCCTGCTAAATCTCTCGTTAACGCTGTCCTGTTGTGGCTGGGAAAGTTATTTAGTGTCCGTCAAAGCACATTTTTTGTTCTGGGTTTAAATACAATTCCCAATTTAACAATTTCATAATTTAGTGGTTTCTGCTATATCAGAGCTATTTGAAATCTATCCCTAAAAGGGTATATAATATTCAAGGTGCACATTGGGTCATTCAGAATAACTTCACACACACCCGCTACTGTGTATTTCTAAGTCTAATTCTGTCACTAAACCCATACCTGTCACCCAGCGCCTAAATACTAGGCCTCAAATTTATATCCTGCTAAATCTCTCGTTAACGCTGTCCTGTTGTGGCTGGGAAAGTTATTTAGTGTCCGTCAAAGCACATTTTTTGTTCTGGGTTTAAATACAATTCCCAATTTAACAATTTCATAATTTAGTGGTTTCTGCTATATCAGAGCTATTTGAAATCTATCCCTAAAAGGGTATATAATATTCAAGGTGCACATTGGGTCATTCAGAACAACTTCACACACACCCGCTACTGTGTATTTCCAAGTCTAATTCTGTCACTAAACCCATACCTGTCACCCAGCGCCTAAATACTAGGCCTCAAATTTATATCCTGCTAAATCTCTCGTTAACGCTGTCCTGTTGTGGCTGGGAAAGTTATTTAGTGTCCGTCAAAGCACATTTTTTGTTCTGGGTTTAAATACAATTCCCAATTTAACAATTTCATAATTTAGTGGTTTCTGCTATATCAGAGCTATTTGAAATCTATCCCTAAAAGGGTATATAATATTCAAGGTGCACATTGGGTCATTCAGAATAACTTCACACACACACGCTTCTGTGCATTTCCAAGTCTAATTCTGTCACTAAATCCATACCGGTCACCCAGCGCCTAAATACTAGGCCTCAAATTTATATCCCGCTGAATTTGAATACAATACATTGGGCCAAATAATATATTTGTTGTTGTGGTGAACCATAACAATGAGAAAAACATCTAGTAAGGGACGCGGACGTGGACATGGTCGTGGTGGTGTTAGTGGACCCTCTGGTGCTGGGAGAGGACGTGGCCGTTCTGCCACATCCACACGTCCTAGTGTACCAACTACCTCAGGTCCCAGTAGCCGCCAGAATTTACAGCGATATATGGTGGGGCCCAATGCCGTTCTAAGGATGGTAAGGCCTGAGCAGGTACAGGCATTAGTCAATTGGGTGGCCGACAGTGGATCCAGCACGTTCACATTATCTCCCACCCAGTCTTCTGCGGAAAGCGCACAGATGGCGCCTGAAAACCAACCCCATCAGTCTGTCACATCACCCCCATGCATACCAGGGAAACTGTCTCAGCCTCAAGTTATGCAGCAGTCTCTTATGCTGTTTGAAGACTCCGCTGGCAGGGTTTCCCAAGGACATCCACCTAGCCCTTCCCCAGCGGTGAAAGACATAGAATGCACTGACGCACAACCACTTATGTTTCCTGATGATGAGGACATGGGAATACCACCTCAGCATGTCTCTGATGATGACGAAACACAGGTGCCAACTGCTGCGTCTTTCTGCAGTGTGCAGACTGAACAGGAGGTCAGGGATCAAGACTGGGTGGAAGACGATGCAGGGGACGATGAGGTCCTAGACCCCACATGGAATGAAGGTCGTGCCACTGACTTTCACAGTTCGGAGGAAGAGGCAGTGGTGAGACCGAGCCAACAGCGTAGCAAAAGAGGGAGCAGTGGGCAAAAGCAGAACACCCGCCGCCAAGAGACTCCGCCTGCTACTGACCGCCGCCATCTGGGACCGAGCACCCCAAAGGCAGCTTCAAGGAGTTCCCTGGCATGGCACTTCTTCAAACAATGTGCTGACGACAAGACCCGAGTGGTTTGCACGCTGTGCCATCAGAGCCTGAAGCGAGGCATTAACGTTCTGAACCTGAGCACAACCTGCATGACCAGGCACCTGCATGCAAAGCATGAACTGCAGTGGAGTAAACACCTTAAAACCAAGGAAGTCACTCAGGCTCCCCCTGCTACCTCTTCTGCTGCTGCCGCCTCGGCCTATTCTGCTGCTGCCGCCTCGGCCTCTTCCTCCGCCTCTGGAGGAACGTTGGCACCTGCCGCCCAGCAAACAGGGGATGTACCACCAACACCACCACCACCACCTCCGTCACCAAGCGTCTCAACCATGTCACACGCCAGCGTTCAGCTCTCCATCTCACAAACATTTGATAGAAAGCGTAAATTCCCACCTAGCCACCCTCGATCCCTGGCCCTGAATGCCAGCATTTCTAAACTACTGGCCTATGAAATGCTGTCATTTAGGCTGGTGGACACAGACAGCTTCAAACAGCTCATGTCGCTTGCTGTCCCACAGTATGTTGTTCCCAGCCGGCACTACTTCTCCAAGAGAGCCGTGCCTTCCCTGCACAACCAAGTATCCGATAAAATCAAGTGTGCACTGCGCAACGCCATCTGTAGCAAGGTCCACCTAACCACAGATACGTGGACCAGTAAGCACGGCCAGGGACGCTATATCTCCCTAACTGCACACTGGGTAAATGTAGTGGCAGCTGGGCCCCAGGCGGAGAGCTGTTTGGCGCACGTCCTTCCGCCGCCAAGGATCGCAGGGCAACATTCTTTGCCTCCTGTTGCCACCTCCTCCTTCTCGGCTTCCTCCTCCTCTTCTTCCACCTGCTCATCCAGTCAGCCACACACCTTCACCACCAACTTCAGCACAGCCCGGGGTAAACGTCAGCAGGCCATTCTGAAACTCATATGTTTGGGGGACAGGCCCCACACCGCACAGGAGTTGTGGCGGGGTATTGAACAACAGACCGACGAGTGGTTGCTGCCGGTGAGCCTCAAGCCCGGCCTGGTGGTGTGTGATAATGGGCGAAATCTCGTTGCAGCTCTGGGACTAGCCAATTTGACGCACATCCCTTGCTTGGCGCATGTGCTGAATTTGGTGGTGCAGAAGTTCATTCACAACTACCCCGACATGTCAGAGCTGCTGCATAAAGTGCGGGCCGTCTGTTCGCGCTTCCGGCGTTCACATCCTGCTGCTGCTCGCCTGTCTGCGCTACAGCGTAACTTCGGCCTTCCCGCTCACCGCCTCATATGCGACGTGCCCACCAGGTGGAACTCCACCTTGCACATGCTGGACAGACTGTGCGAGCAGCAGCAGGCCATAGTGGAGTTTCAGCTGCAGCACGCACGGGTCAGTCGCACTACAGAACAGCACCACTTCACCACCAATGACTGGGCCTCCATGCGAGACCTGTGTGCCCTGTTGCGCTGTTTCGAGTACTCCACCAACATGGCCAGTGGCGATGACACCGTTATCAGCGTTACAATACCACTTCTATGTCTCCTTGAGAAAACACTTAGGGCGATGATGGAAGAGGAGGTGGCCCAGGAGGAGGAGGAGGAGGAAGAGGGGTCATTTTTAGCACTTTCAGGCCAGTCTCTTCGAAGTGACTCAGAGGGAGGTTTTTGGCAACAGCAGAGGCCAGGTACAAATGTGGCCAGCCAGGGCCCACTACTGGAGGACGAGGAGGACGAGGATGAGGAGGAGGTGGAGGAGGATGAGGATGAAGCATGGTCACAGCGGGGTGGCACCCAACGCAGCTCGGGTCCATCACTGGTGTGTGGCTGGGGGGAAAGGCAGGACGATGACGATACGCCTCCCACAGAGGACAGCTTGTCCTTACCCCTGGGCAGCCTGGCACACATGAGCGACTACATGCTGCAGTGCCTGCGCAACGACAGCAGAGTTGCCCACATTTTAACCTGTGCGGACTACTGGGTTGCCACCCTGCTGGATCCACGCTACAAAGACAATGTGCCCACCTTACTTCCTGCACTGGAGCGTGATAGGAAGATGCGCGAGTACAAGCGCACGTTGGTAGACGCGCTACTGAGAGCATTCCCAAATGTCACAGGGGAACAAGTGGAAGCCCAAGGCCAAGGCAGAGGAGGAGCAAGAGGTCGCCAAGGCAGCTGTGTCACGGCCAGCTCCTCTGAGGGCAGGGTTAGCATGGCAGAGATGTGGAAAACTTTTGTCAACACGCCACAGCTAACTGCACCACCACCTGATACGCAACGTGTTAGCAGGAGGCAACATTTCACTAACATGATGGAACAGTACGTGTGCACACCCCTCCACGTACTGACTGATGGTTCGGCCCCATTCAACTTCTGGGTCTCTAAATTGTCCACGTGGCCAGAGCTAGCCTTTTATGCCTTGGAGGTGCTGGCCTGCCCGGCAGCCAGCGTTTTGTCTGAACGTGTATTCAGCACGGCAGGGGGCGTCATTACAGACAAACGCAGCCGCCTGTCTACAGCCAATGTGGACAAGCTGACGTTCATAAAAATGAACCAGGCATGGATCCCACAGGACCTGTCCGTCCCTTGTCCAGATTAGACATTAACTACCTCCCCATAACCATATATTATTGGACTCCAGGGCACTTCCTCATTCAATCCTATTTTTATTTTCATTTTACCATTATATTGCGAGGCTACCCAAAGTTGAATGAACCTCTCCTCTGCCTGTGTGCTAGGCCTAAATATATGCCAATGGACTGTTGCAGTGGTGGCTGACATGAAGCCTGATTCTCTGCTATGACATGCAGACTAATTCTCTGCTGACATGAAGCCAGATTGTCTGTTACGGGACCTCTCTCCTCTGCCTGGGTGCTGGGCCTAAATTTATGACAATGGACTGTTGCAGTGGTGGGTGACGTGAAGCCTGATTCTCTGCTATGACATGCAGACTGATTCTCTGCTGACATGAAGCCAGATTGTCTGTTACGGGACCTCTCTGCTCTGCCTGTGTGCTAGGCCTAAATATATGCCAATGGACTGTTGCAGTGGTGGGTGACGTGAAGCCTCATTCTCTGCTATGACATGCAGACTGATTCTCTGCTGACATGAAGCCAGATCGTCTGTTACGGGACCTCTCTGCTCTGCCTGTGTGCTAGGCCTAAATATATGCCAATGGACTGTTGCAGTGGTGGGTGACGTGAAGCCTCATTCTCTGCTATGACATGCAGACTGATTCTCTGCTGACATGAAGCCAGATTGTCTGTTACGGGACCTCTCTGCTCTGCCTGTGTGCTAGGCCTAAATATATGCCAATGGACTGTTGCAGTGGTGGGTGACGTGAAGCCTCATTCTCTGCTATGACATGCAGACTGATTCTCTGCTGACATGAAGCCAGATTGTCTGTTACGGGACCTCTCTGCTCTGCCTGTGTGCTAGGCCTAAATATATGCCAATGGACTGTTGCAGTGGTGGGTGACGTGAAGCCTCATTCTCTGCTATGACATGCAGACTGATTCTCTGCTGACATGAAGCCAGATCGTCTGTTACGGGACCTCTCTGCTCTGCCTGTGTGCTAGGCCTAAATATATGCCAATGGACTGTTGCAGTGGTGGGTGACGTGAAGCCTCATTCTCTGCTATGACATGCAGACTGATTCTCTGCTGACATGAAGCCAGATTGTCTGTTACGGGACCTCTCTGCTCTGCCTGTGTGCTAGGCCTAAATATATGCCAATGGACTGTTGCAGTGGTGGGTGACGTGAAGCCTCATTCTCTGCTATGACATGCAGACTGATTCTCTGCTGTCATGAAGCCAGATTGTCTGTTACGGGACCTCTCTGCTCTGCCTGTGTGCTAGGCCTAAATATATGCCAATGGACTGTTGCAGTGGTGGGTGACGTGAAGCCTCATTCTCTGCTATGACATGCAGACTGATTCTCTGCTGACATGAAGCCAGATTGTCTGTTACGGGACCTCTCTGCTCTGCCTGTGTGCTAGGCCTAAATATATGCCAATGGACTGTTGCAGTGGTGGGTGACGTGAAGCCTGATTCTCTGCTATGACATGCAGACTGATTCTCTGCTGTCATGAAGCCAGATTGTCTGTTACGGGACCTCTCTGCTCTGCCTGTGTGCTAGGCCTAAATATATGCCAATGGACTGTTGCAGTGGTGGGTGACGTGAAGCCTCATTCTCTGCTATGACATGCAGACTGATTCTCTGCTGACATGAAGCCAGATCGTCTGTTACGGGACCTCTCTGCTCTGCCTGTGTGCTAGGCCTAAATATATGCCAATGGACTGTTGCAGTGGTGGGTGACGTGAAGCCTCATTCTCTGCTATGACATGCAGACTGATTCTCTGCTGACATGAAGCCAGATTGTCTGTTACGGGACCTCTCTGCTCTGCCTGTGTGCTAGGCCTAAATATATGCCAATGGACTGTTGCAGTGGTGGGTGACGTGAAGCCTCATTCTCTGCTATGACATGCAGACTGATTCTCTGCTGTCATGAAGCCAGATTGTCTGTTACGGGACCTCTCTGCTCTGCCTGTGTGCTAGGCCTAAATATATGCCAATGGACTGTTGCAGTGGTGGGTGACGTGAAGCCTCATTCTCTGCTATGACATGCAGACTGATTCTCTGCTGACATGAAGCCAGATTGTCTGTTACGGGACCTCTCTCCTCTGCCTGTGTGCTAGGCCTAAATATATGCCAATGGACTGTTGCAGTGGTGGCTGACGTGAAGCCTCATTCTCTGCTATGACATGCAGACTAATTCTCTGCTGACATGAAGCCAGATTGTCTGTTACGGGACCTCTCTCCTCTGCCTGGGTGCTGGGCCTAAATTTATGACAATGGACTGTTGCAGTGGTGGCTGACGTGAAGCCTGATTCTCTGCTATGACATGCAGACTGATTCTCTGCTGACATGAAGCCAGATCCTCTGTTACGGGACCTCTCTCCTCTGCCTGGGTGCTGGGCCTAAATTTATGACAATGGACTGTTGCAGTGGTGGCTGACGTGAAGCCTGATTCTCTGCTATGACATGCAGACTGATTCTCTGCTGACATGAAGCCAGATCCTCTGTTACGGGACCTCTCTCCTCTGCCTGGGTGCTGGGCCTAAATTTATGAAAATGGACTCTTACAGTGGTGGGTGACGTGAAGCCTGATTCTCTGCTATGACATGAAGACTGATTCTCTGCTGACATGAAGCCAGATTGTCTGTTACGGGACCTCTCTCCTCTGCCTGGGTGCCGGGGCCTAAATATCTGAGAATGGACTGTTCCAGTGGTGGGTGACGGGAAGCCAGATTCTCTGCTATGGAACCTCTCTCCAATTGATTTTGGTTAATTTTTATTTATTTAATTTTTATTTTAATTAATTTCCCTATCCACATTTGTTTGCAGGGGATTTACCTACATGTTGCTGCCTTTTGCAGCCCTCTAGCCCTTTCCTGGGCTGTTTTACAGCCGTTTTAGTGCCGAAAAGTTCGGGTCCCCATTGACTTCAATGGGGTTCGGGTTCGGGACGAAGTTCGGATCGGGTTCGGATCCCGAACCCGAACATTTCCGGGATGTTCGGCCGAACTTCTCGAACCCGAACATCCAGGTGTTCGCTCAACTCTAGTCAAAAACACTCATTAGCTAAATTATGATCAAACTGATACGATTTTAGCTCAAATGAATGTTTAAGAGTAATAACCATACACATATAACCATAAGCAGAGTGTGCCCTGGATCTCTACTTGTTTATGAGCTGTCGGGCAACTAGATGTAAGGGTGTCTGCATACGATGCCGATTAAATGCGCCTTTTCAGTGTGGATTTTCGTGCAGAAAAACTGCAGGATAATTTACTTAGGTGCAAAAATTGACCTGCTGCGCAGACTTTGAAATCTGCATGTCAAATGGTGTTGCATTTTCCTTGTGCGGAGTTCATCCTTTTCAATGGAAGGGTGATTTCTGTGGAAATCTGCACCAAAACTGCAATAAATAGTGCGGATTTATGTGTTTTGGTGCAGATTTTTAGAAGATTTTTTGCACACACCTGCACCGCGTGCAGCCACCCTAAGGGCTCCAGACCGAGTTGTCAGAGCGTTTCACCGAAAAAGAGCAACAGTCTGCAGATGCAGTAAGAAGTGAAAGTAGTAGCAGACAAAACTGTTGAAAATTTTAAATAAGAACCAAATGGGAAACTCAGCAACAGTTTTCTCATTAAATGTTTAAAACTCCACCTTGTGCACACAGTGTAAAATGCTGCGGATATCAACCCATTGACTTGATTGGGTCCGCGATCCACAAGATACGGCAAAACATAGGACATGTATTATCTTTTGTGGTGCTGCGGCACGGACCCGATCCAAGCCTCCGCTCTGCAAAAGATGGGACATGTCCTATCTTTGTCTGTATCTTGCAGATCCCGGCCCATTCAAGTCAATGGGTCTGCAATCGCAGCACGGCGTGCACAAGGACAGTGCCCGTATATTGCGGACCTGTCGTTCCCTTACATTCGTGTGCATGAGCGCTTAGGCTGGGTTCATAACATCATCGTTTATTTTTCCGTTCTTCTGATCTGTCAGAATAACAGAAATAAAAGAAAAATGGACCCTGTATCTTAAGCATCCGTTATGCTCAGTTATGCACATTTTGCATCAGTTTTAGCCATTTCTGTTTGAGATCCTGTATGCAGGACTTTTTTTTCCAGATCTTAGACAGAAATGGCTAAAACTGTTGCAAAATGTGCATAACTGAGCATAACAGATGCTTAAGGCCGAATGCACACGGTATAGATCATACCAGTGTGTTACTGTACTGTGGCGGCAGCAGGGAGCGCATGGCGTCATAGCAACCAATGGCGCCGTGCGCTCCTGCTCTCAGGAGGAATCCAGGCCGCGGTTCCACGGACCGCTCACGGCCGTGAACAACTTCATGGGTTTATTTGTTTTTCAAAAATACCCCTCTGTTCCATCGCTGCGTCCCCCGCTGTTTTTGGCACCTGATATGTTAATTTAGACCATCAGTACAGGGAGGAGGAGACAAGAATAGGTATTTTTACAATGGGGCCTGCAAAAAATGTGGAATGCACATGGACTACATCCATATTTTGTGGACTGCAAAACTGATAAAGTTATATCAATGTAGTTTAATAGGAAAAGGTTTCAGCCATATGTTGTGTACATATGGCACGCTTGCATGCAGAATATACTGTGGCCCTTTATGATAAACATTCACAGCCAATGCACATTCCATTTATAAATTTACAGCTTTTTTAATTGTTCAAATATTTGCACAGTTTTTGTAATAATGAATATGACCACAAGAGGGCACCCACCATCCAAGAAATATAGAATACCATTAATCCAGTATTTCAAACATTTGATGTCTGGCTTTACAGGGCTCTAAACAGTGGCGCGACTAGAAATGACGGGGCCCCACAGCAAATTTTTGAATGGTCGCTTTTCCCCCAGCAACTTCTTCACAACCCCCTTCTCCCATGCAACCCCCGCTCCTGTAGCTAGTCAAGATCACTCTCTCAGACGAGGCCCGGCAGCCCCTCCATCCATTTCCTACAGTGTCTTTCTATATAATGTCCTTTTATAATGTTGTTGAGGGGGCCCGGACAATAAAAACTTTTAGTCCTCTTCCTAGGTGGGCACCTTCTGAGTTCGGGCCCCAAAGTATCTGCTTCCCCTATAGCTACGCCCCTGGCTCTAAAGGTACCTAGTCACCTATTATCATGTTTGTACACAGTGAATGGTTTCTGATCTTTAATTCCTTGGGGCTACAGACAGTTTAGCCAAAATACAATCAATTAATCGGGTGATTGCTGACAACCTGTCTCACTTTAGCAAATATCATTTTTTTTTGTATGTAGAGGAATTTAATACAAGCCACTTACTAATGTACTGTGATTGTCCATATTGCCTCCTTTGCTGGCTGGATTCATTTTTCCATCACATTATATACTGCTTGTTTCAAGGGGTTACGACCACCCTGCAATCCATTAGCAGTAGCCGTGCTTACACACTACAGGAAAAAGCAGTAGCCTATGTGCACTCCCACGATCTTGGCCACCAGAGAAGCCGGCGCTTTATCCTATAGTGTGCAAGTACGACCACCACTGATGGATTGCAGGGTGCCGGTAACCATGGAAATGTGATGGAAAAATGAATCAAGCCAGCAAAGGAGACAATATGGACAATCACAATACATTAGTAAGTGCCTTGTGTTATCTTCCTCTACATAATAAATGCTATGTGAGACAACCCCTTTAACACAAGCCAATTATCAGGAACGAACAACTGCACAAATGCTTATGCCCTATAATTGGTTCAATTATCCATCTGTGTAAAAGCTGCCACAATATAATAACTTTTGCCACATCTATACAACATTTCCCAGAAGCATTGTTGAATAGCCCAGCTGCTCAAACTCTGGCAAACATGACGGCAGGAGGAAAGAAAACACTGCACACCAACACCAAAGCCCCATCCCAAGCATGGAGGATGGGACATCATGGTTTGGTGCTGCTTTGCTAACTGAAGGCCTAGATGCCTTGTGATCATTTCGGGGACCATGTTCAGAAGGAAAAGTGTATCAAAACATTTTACAGGAGAATTGTAATGGCACATTGTGGAGACATTGGATGAAACAATAAAAAGTTTAAACCGAAACGCGTTGGCCCTTTAATTGGTGAAGAGGGAGGAGTTGTAGAGCATGATGAGGTAAAAGTGAATCTATTAAATATTTTTTTTCTCCACTTTATGTACTGAGGAAAAATAACTGAAATGCTAAGTGTCAAAGTAAACTCACCATTAAATGTGGCCTGTCCGACCCTGGAGAAAGTGCAGCAACGTCTTAAAAAGATTAAAATAGACAAATCACCAGGTCCAGATGGCATACACCTCCATATCCTAAGAGAATTAAGCAATGTCATAGACAAACCCTTATTTCTTATATTTAAGGACTCTATAATGACAGGGTGGTTTTCTAAGAGATGTTAGACTGGAGTACCTCAATGAAAATAAGTGTATAACGCCATATCAGCTTGGCTTCATGAGGGATCGGCCATGTCAAACTAATTTTCACTTTTTTTAAATTCTTTTATTGACACAAAATAAATAACACCAACATCTTACAATTGTGTTGCATGTTATGATACAAACGGGTATAACAAGTCAATTTCGTGTAAGTATTCCAATCATCCACTGCACTGCTGTAACATTCCCTATCTTTTGTTGGAGGTTTGTACAAAACATTCCTGTGACTCCACTAAACCGACCGATCTGATGATCCCTGGGCTGTTGACAGTGCCTGTCGCAGTCTCGAGGCTGAGTACAACGTGTGTGGAGAGCTGCACCACAAGCCCCAGACCTTTTCACATTTTTGAGGTTTGTCACGGTGTTTAAACACCAACACTAAATATGGTATAATTTGATTTATCTGTTTTTTCCTCATGGATAGGGTCGGTGTATTGGGGTCATAA
The DNA here is from genome assembly GCF_014858855.1 of Bufo gargarizans. NCBI lineage: Eukaryota > Metazoa > Chordata > Amphibia > Anura > Bufonidae > Bufo > Bufo gargarizans. The sequence goes on along the minus strand of NC_058087.1, from coordinate 151,314,362 downwards.
CATCTCAAGGCAATACATTTACGTGCCATAAATAATGACTCTCTCAAGAATATTGTCATGTAGTGATCCCAGTTATCTTTGTTTATACAGTTGTGTTAAAAAGAAAATAGCAGTCAGACTTCACTAACCTGATCAATCACTGTTTTGGTAGAAATGATTTTTCTACATGGCAAATAATTTACTAGCAGGTGTAGTAGAGTAATAGAAACCCAACAGACCCAACAGTCATGATATGTATGCTGCTGATTCTCTCTAATTCAATCACTTATTGAAAGGGGTATGTTCAAAATAATAGCAGTGTGGAGTTCAATGAGTGAGGTTATTCATTCTTTGAAAAACAGGTTGCAATTATTGCTCTTATTTTAGGAAGGAAGGCAGAAAATGTTGTACATGCTGGTTACAGTGCATTTCTCTCTGAAATTCTGAGGAACATGGGTTGTTCCAAACATTGTTCAGAAGAACAGCATATCACAGCATACCCCCACAAAGTTGAAAAAAAGACATGTGCTGAAGAGGTTACAATTTGCCAAAGAGCACGTTGACTGGCCTAAAGAGACATTTTGTGGACTGATGAAAGTAAGATTGTTCTTTTTGGGTCTAGTGGCCGGAGACCGTTTGTCAGACGACCCCCAAACACTGAATTCAAACCACAGTACACTGTGAAGACAGTGAAGCATATTACGGTGTTGGGCCTATTTATCGCATACCAGGGATCATGGATCAGTTTGAATACATCAGAATACTTGAAGAGGTCATACTGCCTTATGCTGAAGAGGAAATGCCCTTGAAATGTGTGTTCCAACAAGACAACGTAAATTTGCAACATCTTGGTTCCAGACCAACAAGATTGACGTTATGGAGTGGTCAGCCCAATTCCCGGATCTTAATCCAATAAAAAACTTGTGGGGTGACATAAAAAATTCAGTTTCTGAGGCAAAACCAAGAAATAGAGAAGAACTGTGGAATGTAGTCCAATCATCCTGGGCGGAAATTCCTGTTCACAGGGGCCAGAAGTTGGTTGACTCCATGCAACACAGATGTACAGCAGTTCTCAGAAACAGCGGTTATACAACTAAATATTAGTTAAGTGATTCAAAGGAAAGCAAAATCTTCATCTTTATATTTTTCTTCATGTTTTGATTTGGAATAGAATGTGTAGTGTTCCCAATGCATTTGTGTGCATGGAAATAAAAGCTATTAGAAGGATTTTGAGCTTTATTCACTTTTTTAAACACACTATTATTTAGAACACAACTGTAAATCCCAGCAGGCAAATCTCAGGAGTGCAATCTATCTGAATCGGCAACAAATTGGAGGGAAAGGCAGTCACCTCCCTCCAGAATGTGGCAATCGGACTGCAACTCCATATCATATGCCAGAAGTCTGCTTCTAGTTCTCCACACCGTGGGCATGCTGTGGATGATGTTCTACCCATTCTGTAGAGGCTAGTTGGCGTTAAATATGTTTGGTGAATAATGTACAGTTGTATTATTTTATTATTAACTGCTGGTGATACCTGTAAATGTGATTCCAATAAATCTGTTATGGATTCTTCTGTGGGTGTGGGTATAATTTTTTTCCATTTATCTATTACCTTGAGAGGGCTGTTCTTGACCTTTGCTTGTACTAAATGGGAATATATTGCTGACACTAGTCCTCTGGGACCCTGGGTTTTAACAACCCCTATTAGTGGGTACTTTGAGATCGTGGTATTGGTGCTTAGGAATATGGTCTGTATGGATGACCTAAGTTGTAAATAGGAAAAGAAGTTAGTGCGAGGAATATTGTACTTCTGAGACAGTGCTTCAAACTACATTAGTACTCCCTGATCGTATATATATCTCCAAGAGTTTTAACCTCTGCCGCCTGCCATCTTTCAGCCCCCATGACTACTTGTATCTGTGGCAGCGATTGATTGGTCCATAAGGGTATATCTGACACAACCCCTGGGAACTGGGTCAGTAATTTCGCTTCTTTCCAGATCGTTTGTGCTAGCCTATGTAGCGGCACCAGCGGTCTCTGGAATTTAGGAGGCATTTCCAAGACTGACCATATTGAATAACAGTTTAGGAAACGCTTTAAAAAGTACTCTGAAGTGGGTAGGTCCTCCGCAGTATACCAAGTTCTAATAAGTCTCAGCTGACCTGCTAAATAATATATATAGTAATCTGGTAAAGCCATACCGCCTTCTGTTTTTGGTCGTTTTAATGTATCTAGACTTAGTTTAGCATGTGATCGTCCCCATATAAAAACTCTAGTCAAGGAGTCTATTTCTCTAAATATCGTATAGGTACAGGTACCTCTAAGTGTTGGAGAGCATATAACACCTTAGGAAGTATAATCATTTTAATTAGATTAATACGTCCTGCCACCGAGATGGGTAATGTTTTCCAATTTTGGAGCTTGTTCCATATATGGTCCTTCAAGGGGTAAATATTGAGTGACAGAGCTTGAGTATATCTTTTAGTAATATTTACCACTAGATACTTATAGTGTCTACCACCTTTAGTCTTTCCACATGGGAGGGACCTGTCCAACCTGTCTTGCCTAGAGGCATGTAAACTGATTTCTCTCAATTGATTCGTAGGCCCGAAAACTCCCCGAATTCATTTATCAAAGCCACTGCACCTTTAAGGGAAGTGTCAGGTGATGATAAATCTAAAATCATGTCATCTGCATATAGTCCTATACGGACTTCTCTTTCTCCCATGGTCACCCCGGTTATATTTTAATTGGCAGAGACTCAAATGCCAGTGCAAACCACAGTGGTGACAGAGTGCAGCCCTGTCTCGTACCTCTATGAAGAGGAAAGTTTTCAGATAGCTCTCCATTTATCAATAGCCTACTGACATGGGTGCTGTACAGGAGGGTAATCCATTTGAGAAATTGTGGGCCAAATCCAAACCCTTTAAGGCAGTTAATCAGATAGGCCCATTCTATTGAATCGAATGCCTTGGCAGCGTCTAATGAAGCCAGGGCCCAATCCTCATTTAAGGAGAAACCCACCTGCATAACTACCTGGACCCGCCTGATGTTCTCAGTGGTGGATTTTCTCTGGCATGATTCCTGTTTGGTCTGGATGAACCAATGATAGGATTACCTGATTTAAACGAGTGACCAGAATTCTGGTCAGTATTTTGTAGTCTACATTTAATAATGCTATGGGTCTAAATGAGCCACACTCTAAGGGATCCTTATCAAGTTTGAGTAATAGTATAATAGTGGCTTCCATAAAAGTCTCGGGCAAGTGTCCCCTTTCCAAGGAGAATTAATGGGTGGATACCAGTTGAGGGGCTAGTACCTCCACATATTTAGCATACACTACTTTGGGGAGCCCATCTGGGCCAGAGAATTTCCCATTATTAAGGTCTAATATTGCTTGTGTTATTTCTTCTAAGCTAATTGGTTGGTCTAGTTGGGTACGTTGTGTTGTAGTAAGAGTAGGTAGGGATATGCCCTCTAAATAGGCAGCTATCTCAGCTTCAGTTGCTGTTAGGCTAGATCTGTATAAATCTTGGTAGAAGTGTGTAAAGGTGCGGAGAATCGTCTCTTGCGTGTTGTGTAATTGCCATGCAGGGTCTCGGACTGCTAAAATCGTTGAGGAGGGCGAATTATGGCAGACTAATTGAGCCAGTAGTTTAGCTGACTGATTTCCCAGTTTGAATGCTGTCTGTTTCATGAAAAATAATTTCCTATCAGCCTTGTCCTTTTAAGTGTCACTAAATATTGTCTTCCCTCTTGGAGCCATGAGTTTCTGTTGATGTCTGTCAGGTGATTAATATAGTGCTGTTCCAGTGTAGTACACTGGGTTTCCAGCTCTGCCTCCGAACGTTTGGTGTCTTTTTTTTATAAAGGATATGCTGGAGTGTTAGGACCCTCAAAGAAATTCCTTTAAGGTGTCCCACACCAGTGCCAGGTTAGGTTAGTTTGCGTGTATTTCCAGAAACTCTCGTAGCTGGTAAGGGATGCCATCTGCTGATCCCAAGAGGTTCAGCCAGAATAGATGTATATTCATCCTGTACATTATTGATGGCATGCCCTGCATCAGAGTGCCCAGTATCGGTGAGTGGTCCGATATCCCCCTGAGTAGGTAAGTTATCACACGAAGATTTAACATCACTACCTCGTTACCTAACATATAATCTATTCGGGTTAAGGAGTTGTGTCCACCACTGTGGCAGGAGTATACCTTGTCTGTGGGATATTTAGCTCTCCAGAGGTCCAACCATCTAAATTCAGTTAGAAACCTATTAATTCTTGAGGGAGTCCCTGTGTTTATTGGGTCAGCATTGCCCAGAAAGTGGTCAATAGGGGGGTATAACGTCATGTTTAGATCTCCCATGCATAGAGTTGTTGCGATACCAAATTTTTGATTCGGTTTCGATACCATGAAAAAGTATTGCGATACTCGATACCATTCGATACCACGCAAAAAAAATAAACCAAAAAAGCCACGTGCATTCCGCATTTTAAAAAATGGCGAATCGCACAGTTTTTATTTATTTTTTTCTGTTCCGGCATTCACCACCTAGATTTTTTTTTATATTTTAATAGTTTGGACTTTTCTGACGTGGCGATATGTAATATGTTTATTATTTATATATTTTATATGTGAAATTGGGAAAAGGGGGTGATTTATACTTAATATTTTGGTGGGGTTTTTTTAAAACTTTTTATTTATTTATTTTTTTTACACTTTTTATTTAATAACTATTTCCCCCCTTAGGGGCTAGAACCTGGGATCTTTCATCCCTTGTCCTATTCAGCCTGATAGATCTCTATCAGGGTGAATAGGACTTCACACTGTCCCTGCTGCTCTGTGCTTTGTACACACAGCATCAGGGATGTTACCATGGCAACCAGAGCTTCTGTAGCGTCCTGGCTGCCATGGTAACCGATCGGAGCCCCAGGCTTACACAGCTGGGGCTCCGATCAGAAGCTGCCACTGCACCACCAATGAGGGGGAGGGGAGAGGTCCCATTTTAATACTGGGGGGTTGAGAGGGGCCGGCGCACTGTGCCACCAATGATTTTAATGGGATGGGGGATTGAGGGGGGGCACACTGCACCACCAATGATAATTACCCCTTTATACAGGAGGCGGGTACTGGCAGATCAGCGGCAGTTAACCCCTTAGGTGCCGCACCTGAGGGGTTAACTGCCACTGATCGCAGCTCCCTCAGGGGCAGGGTGCCGGCAATACGATTCTGCTGCCGGCACCCGCCTCCTGTATTGTGTTAAAGACTGACTACTTTTCCTGGGTCGAGACTAAGTATCAGGCTACACAGAACGGAGCCCAGCGATGTCCCAGCACTCACCATTAGTCCTGGGCGCCGCTCCGTTCGCCCGCAGTGCCCCATTACTGTCTCCTCTCCTGCTCCTCATGCTGCTGATTACTATCGGAGCTATGGGAGGAGACATCAGCTTCACTAGTGGGCGTTCCTTCTTCCTGGCTGTAGCGCTGTCCAATCGCAGCGCAGGGAGAAGGAACGCCCACTAGTGAAGCTGATGTCTCCTCCCATCGCTCCGATAGTAATCAGCAGCATGTGGAGCAGGAGACAGTAATGGGGCACTGCCGGCGAACGGAGCGGCGCCCAGGACTTAATGGTGAGTGCTGGGACATCGCTGGGCGCCGCTCTCTGTGTGGGAATAGTCCTATCATTGGTGGCTCAGTGCACCCGCCCCTCCTCTGCCCCTCTCTTCTCATTGGTGGCGCAGTGCGCCCGCCCCTCCTCCGCCCCTCTCTTCTCATTGGTGGCAGCGGCAGCAGCACAGGGGGAAGGAGACACTGCTTCCTTCTCCCCATGCTGCTGAGAGAACATGAGCGCGCCGATAGCATCGCGCTCATGTTCAGAGATACTAGACTGCGCAGAAGCGCAGCCCAGTATCGAAAAAATGGAAATCCCGGTATAGTATCGATACCGGGACAAAAGTATCGATTGGATATCAAAATTTCGATACCCGAAACAACCCTACCCATGCAGATTACTGTAGCTTGTAGATAGGTGGCTGCAAATGTAGCAGCCAGGTGAAGAACTTGCATAGAGCCTGGGGGTGGGTTATAAATCCCTAATAATGTATACTGTACATTGTCAATTAGAGAGAGAACAAAGACATGCGGTATGCCAGACCTTGCAGGGGAATTATGTGTGAGGTCACGGTGTAAGCAATAGGTGGGCCGAGGTAAATACAGTCCTGGTTACTCATGGTTATGTCGTCCCTGGGCAGGCTCGCATAAAAGTGAAAAGGAGAATGGCACAAGGATTCCCTGGGACACACTCTGCTGTAAGGGACACTGGCCAGATGGTGGTTTGAGATGCCCTTGGTGGTCTGTATTAATGTGCCAGTGGCAAGGTCCCTTGTAATCGTGACGCCAGTACCTTTTGTGAGGAGGTACAACCATTTACTGTTATATTAATAGAGGAACTGAGTCTGAGGCAAGCAGGATGAAACTCCAAATGGCACTTTACTGATGATGATAAGAAACTACTGCTCAGACTAGGCTGGTAATAATGAAGGTCTTACACTGGTAACAACTCCGGCCTGATCCTAATCCTTGAACAGAAAGGTGCTTTTCTGAATCCTGAAACTTCTATTCCAATGTTGGTCTGACAGTTGGCCTGACTGTCCTCAGGATTTAAACTGGAGATGTAGATGCTTCAAGTTATCTCCTACACCTAGTACAAAGGTGCCTAATAAGTCCTCAGGTAATGCCTATCTTGCTAATCCCTTGTCTTGCATAAACGTGATAATTCCGTAAATACTCGGCTGCATACAGTTTAGACATTGGTCACCCTGGAAGAGCGATCTATAGGAGTGGATTGCTCACCTCTAGGAAGAATACTTTCAGGCCTTAACCCTCGGCTATGGAACCGACAGGGACAGAGTAGAGAGGCTAGGAAGGGGCCTCCCTCTAGATATTTAGCTACATGGCTGTTGCTTTCTTGTAGGCTCATGAGAGAACTGCATTCAACTGAACTCTCACTTGGATTTACCTGAGCTCATCTGCACTGGTCTGGATTTACCTCAACCAGGAACTGAACTGCTCTGCACAGCACACAACTGCACAGGACTGAGCTAAGCTATATATACACACTGACACTGCTCCATCCTGTGGAGAATCGAGTGTAGTGCACCCTGACTAGGCCTGTATAAAAGATACTTGCATGTAAAATCACATTGTGACATGGAGAATATGACAGGAGATAAAATACAAAATACAGGCATATCACATGACATTAATACATGGTAAAAACACGTTTGCGGGGCCCACGGTTACTTGAGTGGGACACTGCCTTCTGCCTGACTTCCCAGCGCAATTGTTTGTGTACTAACAGGGTCACTCCTCCTGAAGGTTTCTTTAAAATCTGTGGATTAGAGCAGTGGTCCCCAACCTTTTTTGCACCAAGGACCAGTTTCATACATGTCAATTTTCCCGGGGACCGGGTGGGTTCTGGGGTGGGGCTTAGGGGTGTAACATAGTAACATAAGGCCGAAAAAAGACATTTGTCCATCCACTTCGGCCTGTTATCCTGCAAGCTCATCCAGAGGAAGGCAAAAAAAAAACTGTTAGGTAGAAGCCAATTTTACCCACTTTAGAGGTATAAAAAATTCCTTCCCGACTCCAATCAGGCAATCAGAATAACTCCCTGGATCAACAACCCCTCTCTAGTAGCTATAGCCTGTAATATTATTACGCTCCAGAAATACATCCAGGCCCCTCTTGAATTCCTTTATTGTACTCCCCATCACCACCTCCTCAGGCAGAGAGTTCCATAGTCTCACTGCTCTTACCGTAAAGAATCCTCTTCTATGTTTGTGTACAAACCTTCTTTCCTCCAGGCGCAGAGGATGTCCCCTCGTCACAGTCACCGTCCTGGAAATGAATAGATGATGGGATAGATCTCTGTACTGACCCCTGATATATTTATACATATTAATTAGATCTCACCTCAGTCGTCTTTTTTCTAAAGTGAATAACCCTAATTTTGATAATCTTTCAGGGTACTGTAGTTGCCCCATTTCAGTTATTACTTTAGTTGCCCTCCTCTGGACCCTCTCCAGCTCTGCTATGTCTGCCTTGTTTACAGGAGCCCAGAACTGTACACAGTACTCCTGTCACGGATGGTGTTACAGAAAACTAGAAGACACAAATGAAGATCCGACTGACTTGATCCAAAACTAAGGAACAAACGGGTAAGCCCTGTAAGAGCCCTAGCACTCTCCCTTACTGCTCAGCCTATGCAAAAATCTCAATGGTAGAAAATGGCATACCCTCGTTCCTCGACTGTATGACACCTGAACACCCTATAATAGTGAGGGGACACGACCACCGGCTCCCTACACTTAATACGGAGGGAGTCAGGGTCACCTAGGATCAAGCCCACAGGCAAACAGAAATAAAGAAAACAGACTTATCTTGTGGATGCAGCAGTAACAGCTTCTAGCATCAGCACACTCCAGGAAGTTATATAAACCGCAAAGTGATGCAGTATGGGAGGGGATTTAAAGGGATGTAATCAGTGCAACTTGATGACAGCTGAGAGAGGGAAACAAGATGACAAAACAAAAGCAAAACAAGAACCTCAGGCAGGAGGTTCTGAAGAACGTCTGTCAGAGCTTCTCAGATGTCTGGCGGTGACAACTCCATGTGTGGTCTGACTAGTGATTTGTAAAGTGGTAGGACTATGGTCTTATCACGGGCATCTATGCCCCTTCTGATGCAACCCATTATCTTATTGGCTTTGGCAGCAGCTGCCTGACACTGGTTTTTGCAGCTTAGTTTGCTGTTTATTAAAATTCCTAGATCCTTTTCCATGTCAGAGTTACCAAGTGTTTTACCATTTAGTATGTACGGGTGACTTGCATTATTCCTTCCCATGTGCATAACTTTACATTTGTCAGTGTTAAACCTCATCTGCCACTTTTCTGCCCAAGCCTCCAGTCTATCCAGATCCCTCTGTAGTAGTATACTGTCCTCTTCAGTGTTAATTACTTTACACTGTTTAGTGTTATTTGCGAAAATTGATACTTTACTATGCAAGCCTTCTACAAGATCATTAATAAATATATTGAAGAGAATAGGGCCCAATACTGACCCCTGAGGTACCCCACTAGTGACAGTGACCCAATCTTAGTGTGTACTATCTTTGAGCCAGTTACTTACCCACATACAGATGTTTTCTCCCAGTCCAAGCATTCTCATTTTATATACTAACCTTTTATGTGGTACACTGTCAAATGCTTTGGAGAAGTCCAGATATACGACATCCTGCTGCTGTTATTGTCCACATCCTCCACCATATGTAAGGGATCGCCTCTTATTCGGGGGTCATTCTCACAATGATCTTCTTTTACCACAGGGTTAGGGGCCAAACATTGCTTTTATTTGGCACCTCAGCAAAACCAAAACAAACAATACAAATAAAACACCTGCCCGGCTGGGCTCTAACTAAACATGAGGACTCCCTACCTCACTGAAAGCCCCGTTCACACACGGGAAGAACATGCGGCTTTTTCCAGCCTAACAATCCAGCACTTCCAGGTTGTAACAAAGTCCAGTACCTTTTGGGGGATTGTGGCCCAGAAGTCCTCCTGACTCTGGCCTAGCGACCGTCGATTCCAAGACCTCACGGAGTCCACCAAAGTTCAGGCTAACACCTAGCCTCGTGGCCCCTCAGCCAGCTCGGCTGAGCCCACCTGTACAGAGCCTTCCCAGGCCTCTGCTGCACACAGACTCTTCCTCCTCCTAACAGTCTGGACTGGGCTCTTATCCCAGACTGATTGTTTCACCTGGTGCAGCCTCTGACCTGCTGATTGACAGCGAAGAAATGGAAACTCCTGCCACATCTCTCCCCTGGAAGCCGTGAGGCCTGTCACTGCCTCACACAAGAGATCTAACTACTCACTATAGGAAGGATCTAAGTCTCTTATGACGTTTTGGAAGTAGGCTCGCCATGCCCTGTAGTTCTCGGGGGGGGGGGGGGGGTGAACTTTATAAGTCCTTTGGTAACCAGCTCCCGTTTAGCAAAGAACTTAGCGAAGTCCATGGCAGCCTGGTTGGTGCCAATACTAACTGGTGTGTTGTTGTTATGCTGCATGTGTGGTGTATCACCATACCTTTTAGGAGTTTCTGCCTTAGGGAAGTCTGTATAATACCGTTCTGACGTGAAGGGTGTCCCTTTAAGTCGAAGCGAAGGTTGTAGCTTTTGTTCTCTAGGGCTGTTGTTGTGGTCAGCATTGCCTTGTCGCATACTGTCCTGCTTGAGGTACTGTGGTTCAAGGTAGGATCTTTGATACTCTGCATAAGCTGGCTGATATACTGGATCATAGTCGTCATCTGTCTTGGGATGCTGATAGACATATTCAGAGATGCGCTGTGCTGGATCTTGTTGATCTAGGTCTGGCCCAAGTACTTCGCTGTGTTTCTCGGATTCGGGGAACTCCAAGGCTTCTAGGAACTCTGCATTGGCTACTGCGGCTGCCGCTTCTTTCTCTGCAGCTAGTTTTTCCAGTGACACTTGCAGGAGTTCTCTTTCCTTTTTCATTGATGCTTGACGGCATACTCTCTCTCCTAGTAACGCTCTCTCTTTTTCCATTGACACTTGCATGCATGCTCTTTCTGTTTCCATTGACGCTTGCACGCATGCTCTTTCTGTTTCCTGATCTGCTTGCTTTAGCTTTAGTTGCATCTCTTGTGCGGCAAAGGAAGACCTTACTTTTGCTGCTTCAGCTTCTGCATTTGCGAGGATTTGCTAGAGCAGCTTGCTCGTGACTTGGTCCTGTATGATGATCCCCGGCTAGTGGACATTGTGTGCCTGTTTGATGGCTGCTGAATGTCTCTGTGCGGACTCAGTCTATATAGAAACAGACTTCAGTGTTGTCTGGATCGTGCTGCACTTGCTGGGGGCTGCACTCTCACTTCTTGTGACTGTATGGCAGCCGCTGCAATCTTATACGCAGGACTGTGTGATGGCGGCTCCATGTAGTCAGATCCACTATTGTTGGCAGGGGCTGACTGGCAACTTTTGGCCCAGGGGGCAAGTAACACCCAGAGGCCCACTGAGCCCCCCTCCTGCTTTCCCATTTCCCCTGCCTCCTCCTGACCCCCCCCCCCCCCCTTGCCACTTTCGTCAGCCATGTAAATTACAACACAGTAAAACAAAATAAACTAGGCATGCTCCGATATATCGGCCGCCGAAACATATCAGCCGAAAATTGCATTTTTGGTATAATGCCGAAAGTGTCATTTTCTGGCTGATACAGTGTTGCATCCGTGTATTCTCTCCTCCCCGCTGGGCGCTGCTCGCTGCTCTGTGTCCCCCCCATGACACTTGATGACTTTTGCAGGAGAAACTGTATATTGTGTGGCACAGTGTAGGCTATATGTGTATAACATAAACATATTTTATTTGAAAACTTACAGTTACTTGACCCTTGGGGATCTCGGACGCCACTTCCACACTTTGGTCGGGGGCTCGGCGGAGCTGATGTTGTGTTTTATCCTAATGAGAAAGATTTCATAATAAGGATTTGGAGAAGGGGCAGAGGGATAGCGGAGCAGGGAGAGGCTGGTGCTGCTACTAGGGGGTCATACCATGGGGGAGTAATAAAACCCACCATAATGCCCCCCCCCCAGTAGAAATAATTTTCCTTATGATAGACAGTGCACAAAATACCCCCTTGTAATATCCCCAGTTGAGCTAATGTCCCCATAGTGCCCCCTATAATGTGCTAGTAGCCAGATAGGGCCCCCTATAATGTGCCAGTAGCCATATAGGGCCCCCCTATAATGTGCCAGTAGCCAGATAGGGCCCCCCTATAATGTGCCAGTAGCCAGATAGAGCCCACCTATAATGTGCCAGTAGCCATAGGCCCCCTCCACTATAATGTGCCAGTACCCAGAGAGGGCCCCCCTATAATGTGCCAGTAGCCATAGGCCCCCCTATAATGTGCCAGTAGCCATAGCCCCCCCACTAATGTGCCAGTAGCCATAGCCCCCCACTAATGTGCCAGTAGCCATAGCCCCCCCACTAATGTGCCAGTAGCCATAGCCCCCCCACTAATGTGCCAGTAGCCATAGCCCCCCCACTAATGTGCCAGTAGCCACATAGGGCCCCCCTATAATGTGCCAGTAGCCATAGGCCCCCCATAATGTGCCAGTAGCCATAGGCCCCCCATAATGTGCCAGTAGCCATAGGCCCCCCATAATGTGCCAGTAGCCATAGGGCCCCCATAATCTGCCATCAGCCCATAGTCCCCCTATAATCTGCCATCAGCCCATAGTCCCCCTATAATCTGCCATCAGCCCATAGTCCCCCTATAATCTGCCAGTAGCCATAGGCCCCCCTATAATGTGCCAGTAGCCATAGCCCCCCCCCCCATATAATGTGCAAGTAGCCATAGCCCCCCCTATAATGTGCCAGTAGCCATAGGCCCCCCTATAATCTGCCAGTAGCCATAGCCCCCCTATAATCTGCCAGTAGCCATAGGCCCCCCATAATGTGCCAGTAGCCATAGGTCCCCCATAATGTGCCAGTAGCCATAGGTCCCCCATAATGTGCCAGTACCCATAGCCCCCCCATAATGTGCCAGTAGCCATAGGCCCCCATAATGTGCCAGTAGCCATAGGTCCCCCATAATGTGCCAGTACCCATAGCCCCCCCATAATGTGCCAGTAGCCATAGGCCCCCATATAATCTGCCAGTAGCCATAGGCCCCCCACTAATGTGCCAGTAGCCAGATAGGGCCCCCCACTAATGTGCCAGGAGTAGCCAGATAGGGGCCCCCCTATAATGTGCCAGGAGTAGCCACTAGCCAGATTGTGCCCCCCACCCCCCCTCATAAAGTGCCAGGCCCAGGGCCAGTAGCCAGATAGGGACAGAAATAAAGAAGAAAAAAAAAAATGTCAGTCAGACTTATACTTACCTCCCTGCTTCTCTGGAATACTCCGGTCCCGCCTCCAGCCAGCACAGATCTAATCACTTTACGGCAGCGCAGCGGCTCAGTCAGGCCGCAGGACCGGCGCAGGTGGCGCGATGACGTCATCGCGCCGATGACGTCATCGCGCCGCCTGCGCCGGTCCGGCGGCCTGTCTGATAGGCTGCCGGCAACATGCCTCCCCTGCTCCCCTGCTCCCCGTCTCCCTGGCTTAAAGTGGCAGTTCATTCCGGCCCGGCCGGCCGGCCGGGACAGCAAGCCAGGGAGGCCCGGGGGGCAATTGCCCCCCTGCCCCCCGGCCCAGTCCGCCCCTGATTGTTGGTGACTACCATCTGTAATGTCTTCATACACGTTCACACAGTGCGCAGTCTGACATTCAGCATAAACCATTCCTGTCTTCCAAATGAGGACTGTTTTCTGTAGTCTAACTTGTTTATTGGCAAAACAGGAGTATTTGAGATTGGTAAAACTATAAGAATATAAATGGCTTGTATAAGTATAAAGCATAACATGTATCAGCAGAAAGCATAGAACAGCATGTATTATAACATTGCATTAACACTGAGCATATGTCCAAAATGGCTGCCTATACATGGATTGCATAGCTAACAAACAGTTATAACCTCTTTCCCTAAGTAAAACCTACACACAGCTAAACAGCACTGCATACATAATGTCCCTTAGGCCTCATGCACACGACCGTTTTTTTTAAGGTCCGCAAAAACGGGGTCCGTAGGTCCGTGATCCGTGTCCGTTTTTTCTTCCGTGGGTCTTCCTTGATTTTTGGAGGATCCACGGACATGAAGAAAAAATCGTTTTGGTGTCCGCCTGGCCGTGCGGACCCAAACGGATCCGTCCTGACTTACAATGCAAGTCAATAGGGACGGATCCGTTTGACGTTGACACAATATGGTGCAATTGCAAACGGATCCGTCCCCCATTGACTTTCAATGTAAAGTAAGGAGTCCCTATTATACCATCGGATCAGAGTTTTCTCCAATCCGATGGTATATTTCACCTTGAAGCGTCCTCATCACCATGGGAACGCCTCTATCTTAGAATATACTGTTGGATATGAGTTAGATCGTGAAACTCAGATCCGACACTATATTCTAACACAGAGGCGTTCCCATGGTGATGGGGACGCTTCAAGTTAGAATATACTAAGAAATGTGTACATGACTGCCCCCTGCTGCCTGGCAGCACCCGATCTCTTACAGGGGGCTGTGATCAGCACAATTAACCCCTCAGGTGCCGCACCTGAGGGGGGTTAATTGTGTGTATTATAGTCCCCTGTAAGAGATCAGGGGCTGCCAGGCAGCAGGGGGCAGACCCCCCTCTCTCCCCAGTTTTAATTTCATTGGTGGCCAGTGCGGCCCCCCCCCCCCCCCTCCCTCTATTGTATTAGTTTCATTGGTGGCCAGTGTGCGGCCCCCCCAGCACCCCCTCCCTCTAATGTATTAGTTTCATTGGTGGCCAGTGTGCGCCCCCCCCCCCCCCCCGGCCCCCCCTCCCTCCCTCTATTGTATTAAGTTCATTGGTGGCCAGTGTGTGCCCCCCCTCCCTCCCTCTATTGTATTAGTATTATTGGTGGCCAGTGTGCGGCCCCCCCTCCCTCCCTCTATTGTATTAATTTCATTGGTGGCCAGTGTGCGCCCCCCCCCCCCCGGCGCCCCCTCCCTCCCTCTATTGTATTAGTTTCATTGGTGGCCAGTGTGCGGCCTCCCCCCCCCCATCATTGGTGGTAGCGGAGAGTTCCGATCTGAGTCCCAGTTTAATCGCTGGGGCTCCGATCGGTAACCATGGCAACCAGGATGCTACTGCAGTCCTGGTTGCCATGGTTACTTAGCAATATTAGAAGCATCATACTTACCTGCTGCGCTGTCTGTGACCAGCCGGGAGCTCCTCCTACTGGTAAGTGACAGGTCTGTGCGGCGCATTGCTTAATGATCTGTCACTTACCAGTAGGAGGAGCTTCTGGACGGTCACAGACAGCGCAGCAGGTGAGTATGATGCTTCTAATACTGCTAAGTAACCATGGCAACCATGACTGCAGTAGCGTCCTGGTTGCCATGGTTACCAATCGGAGCCCCAGCGATTAAACTGGGACTCCGATCGGAACTCTCCGCTACCACCAATGATCGGGGGGGGGGGGGGGGGGTTGGAGAAGGGAGGCCGCACACTGGCCACCAATGAAACTAATACAATAGAGGGAGGGAGGGGGGGCCGGGGGGCCGCACACTGGCCACCAATGAAACTAATACAATAGAGGGAGGGGGGGCCGGGGGGGGGCGCACACTGGCCACCAATGAAATTAATACAGTGCGGCACCTGAGGGGTTAATTGTACGGATCTGTCACGACCATGTTTATGGCCGTGACTCCTTGGGAGCCGCATACAGTTGCCCGCGGTTTTGGGTTGTTGTGTCAACCGCAGCTGGAGGCATAATGCTGGTTGCCTCAGGTGCGGTTGCTGCGGACAACAGGAGTGTGTGCGGTTTCCTTGGAGGTAGGTGTGTATGTGTGCACTTGTTTATGTATTGTGTGCACTTCCCCTTTAAGTTGGTGTTTCCCTTCCCTGGTGCTGGAAGGGTTAACTTCCTTCCCAGTGTGTGTGTGTGAGTCACTGGGTGTGTCTGACCGTTGGGTGTGGCCTCTTAGGCCTATAAAGCCTCAGTGTAAGGCAGTAGTCAGAGAGGGTGCTTCAGCCATGCTTGCTGGAGACATCCTCCTGGTTACTTTACCATCTACCAGTGGGGGCCTCCCTTCTGGTCATAAAATCTTTGTTATTCGGTGTTATCTAGGTGTGTGTGGGTTTTTTGTATCATTGCAGCTTATGGTCCGGGTCTCTGTGTGATGTCTGTGTGTGCTGTCTTTGTTGGTGTCCTGAACAAACAGCACCTGCACATGGGTTCCTGGTTGTGTTGTTCTGTGGCAGGTGAGTGTTGTGTAGATTGCGTTTGCCTGTCACTGCCATAAGGTGTTCCTGTTTCCTTTGTAGCTTGGCCTCATTAGGCTCCTGTTTCTCCGTGTCTTGGAGGAACGGGCTGCCTACCCAGCTCCTACCTCAGGGAACGACGGAGGGTCAGTAGGGATCCGAGGTTCCTGAGTATGGGCCCTCCTACCTTTAAGGGCGGCCCATGCAGCTAGGAGTCAGGGTCAGATTAGGGAAGCGCTAGGAGGTGACCTGCTCCCTAATTCTGTGGTTCTGGCCAAGTGACACCCTACCTTCTCCTGGCACCGCACGGCTGAGGGTATTCCCCATCCTCAGCCGTGACAGGATCACAGCCCCCTGTAAGAGATCGGGTGCTGCCAGGCAGCAGGGGGCAGTCATGTACACAGTTCGTAGTATATTCTAACTAAAAGCGTCCCCATCACTATGGGAACGTCTTTGTGTTAGAATATACTGTCGGATCAGAGTTTTCACGAAGTGAAAACTCAGCTCTGAAAAAGCTTTTATGCAGATGGCTCTTCGGATCCGTCTGTATGAAAGTAACCTTCGGCCACGGATCACGGACGCGGATGCCAATCTTGTGTGCATCCGTGTTCTTTCACGGTCCCATTGACTTAAATGGGTCCGTGAACCGTTGTCCGTCAAAAAAATAGGACAGGTCATATTTTTTTGATGGACAGGAAACACGGATCACGGCCGCTGATAAACAACGGTGCATTTTCCGAGTTTTCAACGGACCCATTGAAAGTCAATGGGTCCGCAGAAAATCACGGAAAACGGAACAACGGCCACGGATGCACACAACGGTCGTGTGCATGAGGCCTTATACAAAGGTAGAAGTCTTACCAGATATGCTGGCACAAGGATTGTGGAGTTTAAAAAGGAGATATGCAGGAGACAGCACTGTTGGTGTGTCCTAGATGACTGGAGACTGGGCTTCTCCTTCCCAGGATGCATTTCAGTACCACAATACAATAATCTTAATTAACAGAAAAACAAAGTGTAGTACATTTTTAACACCACTAGATGGTGTTGTAACCTAACTGATAACTACAGAAATTGCAGCAGAATGAATTAGAAATGAAATTGACGTGATCTGAAATTATTCTGGGGGCAAAACACATGGCCTATGTGCAGCTCAATTCCATTCAAGTGGGCTTGAATATGAAGTGGGCTGCAATGCCAAGTACAGCCACTATACAATGTACGGCACTGTGCTTGCTATGCTGTATTTACAACTGCTCCGTCCAGTTCAAGTGCCGCCAGACAATGTTGATGGTCTGCAGATACGGACTGGTATACGCTGTGACTTTTTGTAGCGTGACAGATTTAATTTAACTATTGAATGACAGCTTCAGTCCACAAGATTGCATTCAACTGAATGCGTCCATTTGGACTGCAGCTGTAGTTTAATAGCTAATAAAATCAGTCAGTCGCGCTACAAACAGTTGCAGTGTAGCCCTAGCCTAAACATTAAAGTGGAAGCAGCACTTGCACAAGTGATCTGAACCTTTCAAACAGCTTTTCTGCGGAGGGCAGGGTGACGGACACCCGCCGATATGATATTAATTACCTATCCTGAGGATAGATACTCAATATCAGAAAGACCAAACAACCCCTTTAAAAAAATATACAATTCTGCACAAATTATGCCCTCATACTGCTTTTTTGAGGGAAAATAAAAAAGTTATAGAGGGTCATTTATTAATCTGAAATACACCTAAATTAGGTGTATTTCAGTCGCAGATGGCGGCTTTTCTCTGCTCACGCCAGGTCTAAAATTGTGGGTGTGGCATGGGCGGGAAAGGGCAGGCCCGTCTCATTCGTCTTTTTCTACGCCTGTAAGATGTCTGACATTTAGTGGAGCAGGAAGCGACAAAGTTAGGGCTCGTTCACACGACCGTTGGTGTCCTGTGCCCGTGCTGTGAACCGCAAATTGTGGTCTGCAATGCACGGGCACCTTCCATGGGGCAGGCGCATGGGGATCGCAGACCCATTCACTTGAATGGGTCCGCGATCCCTCCGTTCAAGAAAAAGATAGAGCATGTTGTATCTTTTTGCGGTGCGGAGGCACAGAACGGAACCCCAGAAAGCACTCCGTAGTGCTTTTGTAGTGTTTCGTTCCATGCTTCCGTTCCGCACCGTTCCTCATCTCCGGATTTGTGGACCCATTGAAATGAATGAGTCCGCATCTTTAAAGCGGAATGACAACGGATTGGTGCCCGTGTATTGCGGATCCGCAAATGCGGTCTGCAATACGGGACCAGGACACCAACAGTCGTGTGCAGGAGGCCTTATGGAGAGGCTGGCGCCTCTTCATAACTTTGGCGGATCCTCCCTCAGCTATGGGGCTTTATTAAGGCCAGCGTCTAAAACACTGGTCTTAAAGGGATTCTGTCACCTCCCCTCAGCCAAAAAACGATTTAAAAGCAGCCATGCAGCACAGCTTACCAGGATTAGGCTGTGCTCTTTTATCCTGAAATCCGTCCAGCAGTTACTTCAAAAAACGACTTTGATCAATAAGGAAATGCGTCCTGAAGGTGCCCAGAGGGGCGTTTTTTTCTTCCTAGTGAGCCCAGTACCGCCCCTCTTTCAGTGCCCAGTCCGCCTTCCTTGTATTTTCTAACCGCCGCCCCCAGCCTGCCACAGCCTCCCCTCCCTCTCCTCCCCCTCCCTCACGCCGAATGAACTCTCGCACAGGCGCAGTACCCACTGAGGGCTGCGCCTGTGCGATCATCAGGAGACTGAGGGCGGCAGCTTCATCTTCGTCACTGGGCATGCGCCGAGCCCAGTGACGTCCGATGCTCGCTCTTCCCTGCTGACTGAGGGAAGAGCGAGCATCGGACGTCACTGGGCTCGGCGCATGCCCAGTGACGAAGATGAAGCTGCCGCCCTCAGTCTCCTGATGATCGCACAGGCGCAGCCCTCAGTGGGTACTGCGCCTGTGCGAGACTTCGTTCGGCGTGAGGGAGGGGGAGGAGAGGGAGGGGAGGCTGTGGCAGGCTGGGGGCGGCGGTTAGAAAATACAAGGAAGGCGGACTGGGCACTGAAAGAGGGGCGGTACTGGGCTCACTAGGAAGAAAAAAACGCCCCTCTGGGCACCTTCAGGACGCATTTCCTTATTGATCAAAGTCGTTTTTTGCAGTAACTGCTGGACGGATTTCAGGATAAAAGAGCACAGCCTAATCCAGGTAAGCCGTGCTGCATGGCTGCTTTTAAATCGTTTTTTGGCTGAGGGGAGGTGACAGAATCCCTTTAATAAATGTGCCCCATAGTTCTTGAAACTGGGATGCAAAAAAAACAAAAACACTGCAGTCAGAATTGGCTTATGACTAGTTTATAAAAGCAGTGAAATAAATCAGTGTTGTCTCATGTACTAGCGATGTGATATACTGTATTTCAGTTCATACAGAAACAAATGGGTTAATCTAACAAAAGATTAATTAATTCTGCTTAAGCAGCCATGGAGCTCACCTAACAGCAAGTAGAACATGCAGAAGTCAGGAGTTCCTAATGAAGATATATGAAGGAGTTATGTGCAGACATTAATGTACGTCCTCTTAGTGATTCCCAAGTGATTTGAATATTTTGCGACATTATGAACATCTAGGTCAAACCTAGTATCAGGTGTGAATCTACTGTAGTAAATAGTTTTATTCGGCCGTCATTATTCACATTCAGGGTTCTCTCCTGTAACTAAGGCTACTTTCACACTGCCGTTTGGTGCGGATCCATCATGGATCTGCACAGACTGATCCGCACCGATAATACAACCGTCTGCATCCGTTCAGAACGGATCCGTTTGTATTATCTTTAACATAGCCAAGACGGATCCGTCTTCAACACCATTGAAAGTCAATGGAGGACGGATTCGTTTTCTATTGTGCCAGATTGTGTCAGTGAAAACCCATTGACCCATTGACTTACATTGTGTGTCAGGACGGATCCGTTTGGCTCAGTTTCGTCAGACGGACACCAAAACGCTGCAAGCTGAGTTTTGGTGTCCGCCTCCAAAGCCAAGCGGAATAGAGGTGAAACGGAGGCAAACTGATGCATTCTGAGCGGATCCTTTTCCATTCAGAATGTATTAGGGCAAAACTGATCCGTTTTGGACCGTTTGTGAGAGCCCTGAATGGATCTCACAGACGGAAACCAAAACGGCAGTGTGAAAGTAGCCTTAGCTTCCAAATCATTATTCAAAAATTCACGCTTACATTATTATTTTTTAGGTCAAAATGAGGGACACCCTGGCAGAACCTGGTAGAACCTTTTATAGGCCCAACAGATCCCCCACTGTCTGATGGTTTTCATTTAGAAAGGAAGCACTACATGATGCAGTTGTTAACTGAGCCTAACAACTTTCACTAAATAAATGTCAATTAGCAGAAAAAATAAGGAAAAATGTAATAGACAGGTACACATATTATAATAAGTCATTATTCATATAGCGCCAACATATTCTGCAGCACTTTCAGATTCAAGGGTACATGTACAAACCAAATTAGACATCACAGATTAACAAACGCTAGAAATGAGGGCTCTGCTCACAATCTACGAAGAAGTAGGGGGGACAAGAGGTAAAACTTGCATGTACTCCAGTAATTCATTAGAAATCCAAACCCGAGATTAATGGTTAGATTAGCGCACGTCACAGTCATAACGAATCTGGTTTTGGATTCATTAATAAGTATATTTACGCATGTGCTACTACCCACAGTAACAGCACATGCGCAAGATTAAGATGGTCTTGTGATACCGGCAACCATCTGAGGGTACTTATACACTAGCGGCAAGGAACTCCGGCAGTTTTATCCCGGCCGCCTCTGCATGTTTGCTGCCCCCGAAACTCCGGCCCGCCCCCATTATAGTCGATGGGGCCGGAGCGGTAGTCCGGGGGCATGCGTGCACTAGCGGCAGCTGCCGAAACAGCCTGCCGGAGTTCCTTGCCGCTAGTGTGAAACTAGCCTTACCACAGCCACAATACTTTGCCTCCTTTTATGATACACTCCTGAGGCTTCCACCTGCTTCCGGATGCTATGCGATTTTCACGCAGCCCCATTCATTTCTATGGGGCCTGCGTTGCGTGAAAAACGCACAATATAGAGCATGCTGTGATTTTTACGCAACGCACAAGTGATGCATGAAAATCACAGCTCATGTGCACAGCCCCATAGAAATGAATGGGTCAGGATTCAGCAATGCGTTCACCTCACGCATTGCACCCGCGCGGAATACTCGCCCGTGTGAAAGGGGCCGTTTTTGGCCGTTTCTAACATCATAAAAGGGTGAATTCTGGAGATGTTCTTGAGGTGACATGGGCATGCCAGTGACTGAATATAAGGAGGAAAGGACAGATCTGAGTCAAACAAAGACATAATAGTGACTTTCAGGCTTTTCTTAGATAGGCACAGCATTCCCATTTTTAGCTGTGACTTTGTAAAGTTAAAATTAGATTTCTTCATTGGCAGATTACGATGCAATGTGGCATAATTACCCAGCAATTTTCTACGGTCTCCATAGCTACTGCTAATTTACTAGCGGCTTCACTTCCATTAGACTGTAGGTTAGGGTTTTGTTTTAAACGTAGATTTAACCACAATAACTCTGCTTCTTTAAGTGAAATATTCTGGCTCTATTAGCGCATGGTAAAGAATTCCACCCTTACATGGGAAAAGATTTCATGGATATTAATGTAATGCTTTAACATTTTCCCAGTGGGATAAAACTGTTGAAGTGAACAGTACATGGGCTCCAAGCCTCAGGCATAACAGTAGTGTAGTCAACGGTTCAGGGTGAACTACCGCATGTACTCTTAGGGGGTCATTTACTAAGGCTGGTGTTTCACACACCAGTCTTAGGCTACTTTTACACTGGTGGTAGCCGTTCCTGCGAGGAACAGCCTGCCATATCTGTGCTATCACATGTCCACTGTGCTGGCGGAAGTCCACTCCAGCCCCATTCACCAGGGCCGTCTTTACCAAGGGGCAAAAGGGGCAGCTGCCCCAGGCCCAGTTGCTCCTGGGGGGCCCAAGGCAGCTGCCTCTTGAGCCCTGCTAGCCACTGCCCCGGGTGTAAGGCTGTCAGCTACACAGGGGGTGCTGCCATGCCTGCCGGCACTGAGTTCAGGCATCGTACTGTGTTAGAGCTGTGATCTAGGACCTTAGATGACATCATCACCATGTGACCAGTAACCTAGCAATATTACTGGTCACATGGCTATGAGGTCATCACAGGTCCTACCAGGAGTGTTGCAGAAGTTAACTGTGGAGCTTTTTTGTGTGAAGATTACATCAGAAGACGGATCTGTCATGAAATCCATTGAAAGTCAATGGAGGACGGATCCGTTTTCTATCGTGTCAGATTGTGTCAGAGAAAACGTCCCTATTGACTTGCATTGTGGGTCATGCCGGATCCGTCTTGCTCCGCATCCCATGACGTAAAGAAAACCACAGCATGCTGCGGTTTGCTCTCCGGCATGGGAACGCAACCAAACAAATGCATTTTGGAGCACTTTGTTCTGTTCAGTTATGTTTTGTCCCCAGTGACAATGAATGGAAAAAAACGTAGGGCAGCTCTCACCTGCAGTAGTAGAATCACCAGAGGTGCACGGATGCCGCTCCTGGGTGCGGTATATACAATAAGAAAGAGAAGAAAATCCAGCTCTCTCCGGTGAAAAAATGAAAAACTTTATTCCAGCGAGTTAAAATCCGTACAGGTGTACATCAAACATCAAACAGTCAACGCGTTTTAGACCTCAGAGAAATATGGGTCCTTCCTCATGACAAACGTGTTTATGAAATGGGAGCTCCCTCTTAAGTAGCACAAACTAACCCCAGGCTAATGGATATCACCTGGGAGGTGGAGACCCAAGGGGGCGTTCCCATGCACATGACAAAATAGAAAACCTTTTTAACCAAGGGCAGACACCAGTAAAAAGGAAAAAAAAAAAACTTACATACAGGTAAA
The DNA here is from genome assembly GCF_014858855.1 of Bufo gargarizans. Classification (NCBI taxonomy): domain Eukaryota; kingdom Metazoa; phylum Chordata; class Amphibia; order Anura; family Bufonidae; genus Bufo; species Bufo gargarizans. The sequence continues at coordinate 151,291,506 of NC_058087.1, read as the reverse complement.
TTAAGTCACTAAAACAGTGATCATTATGCTAAATAAAAATACAAATACAAAGAGAGCAAAAGTACTGATAGCAAAGCGTATGTGTAGTAGAAAAGACGACACGGTCCCAAATCAATACTGTAAAATTAGATCATGACGTCTATTCAACCCACTGGGCTGGCGAGATTCTAGCTGGAAGATCCAGAAGGCCTCCCTGTTAAGGAGTTTCCTCCTGTGATCTCCCCCCCCCCCCCCCCCCTAGGCGGCAGAAAAACTCTTTCTATGCCCTTAACTTGTAAGTGGGATACATCACCAGCATGTGCCACTGCAAAATGCAGGCTGACTGCAGAGACATTCCGGTCCTTATAATGAGGCACATCGGAAATGTGTCTGCGAATCCGATTTTTTAAAGGGGTAGTGGTGCAGCCCACATACAACAAGGAACAGATTGTACATGTAATAAGATACACCACGTGTTTGGTGTTACAATTAATATAGGATTGGATGTTGTATACCCTTTCGTTGTTCATGGACTTAAACGTTTTTTCAGTAGTCATGTGTTGGCAACAAATGCATTTTTTGTGACCACACTTAAAATTACCTTTATGCTGTAACCAGGTGGCTTGTGGTTTTTTGGACACTGAAAAAAAGCTGGGGCTAATGATATTACCCAGGGTGGGTGCTTTCTTAGCTACACACTTAATTCCGTTAGACACAATATCAGACCACTCGCCATCAAAATTGAGTACATTAAGATATTTCTTCATAATTTTACATATGGCAGAGAACTCTTGGCTATATTGTGTTACGAAATAGGTTGCTTGCTGGCAATGGTTGGAATCCACTGTTGGTCTATGTACCTGAGACTGTCCCGGAAAAATCAATGACTGTCTATTGATTTGCGAAACCATTTTTTTGGCATGTTGTATATCCTGCTGTAGATAGTCCCTGCGTAACAATCTATTAGTGATGTTGGAGGCTTCTGTCTCAAAAGCCCTCTGATCGGAACAATTGCGACGGGCACGTATAAGTTCACCCCTGGGGATACTATGGATAGTATGGGAGGGGTGGCATGACTGGGCCAAAAGTATGGTATTACCTGCTAATTGTTTGCGATGAGTCAATGTGTTAACTGCACTAGTGGAGGGGTCCCCCCTCAGGCACAGATCCAGAAATTGAATCTCAGTTTGGTGAGTATGAAACACAAATTGTATATCATCCACCTTGGAATTGAAATATTCCATTAGCTCTGGTATGGACATCACATTACCAGACCACACCATCAGTAGGTCATCGATGTAACGTCCATACCAGAGTAGGTGGTCCAGGAGTGGGAGGGTGTCGATGAGGAGAAAGCATCCCTCCCACCATGCCATAAATATATTAGCTATGGAGGGAGAGAACTTGGCCCCCATCGACACCCCCGACACCTGTAAGTAAAAATTCTCACCAAACAAAAAATAATTGTGCCTGAGGAGGAAATCCACCACGTGGACAACATATTCCCTCAATGTCTGGGTGTAATCACTGTAGTGTTCAAAAAACCACCTCAGCGCAATGATGGCCAAATTGTGGGGAATATTGGTGTATAGGACGTGATGTCCGCTGTTATCCACGAATAGTTATCCCTCCACTTAAAGTCAGCAAAGGCTTGTAGCACCGCCCTGGTATCCTTGAGAAACCCTGGAATGAGTGGTATCAGGGGCTGTAGTAGGGAGTCCACCCACTCAGAAAATCGCTCAGAATATGAGCCTATGCCAGCCACAATGGGTCTGAGGGGTGGGGGGAATACATTTTTTCACCGGAGAGAGCTGGATTTTCTTCTCTTTCTTAGTGACAATGAATGGGGACAAAACTGAAGCTTTTTTTCTCCGGTATTGAGACCCTATGACGGATCTCAATACTGGAAAACATTAACACTAGTGTGAAAGTAGCCTAATATTGCTGTGTTCTTTATCATTTATTTGGATCATTTAGGAGAATACCTTGACATGCAGTGCAATCTACAGGCAGCATGTTATAGAGCAGGAGGAGCTGAGCAGATTGATGTATAGTTTTGTGGGAAAAGATTCAATAAAACTTAGTTTTATACATTTAAATATCTGCTCTTTCTGAACTCAAGATGGACCATTCGACTATAATCTTAGTGTTAGCATGTGTATACAAAGATAAGTGTCAGTCACTGATAAGATGTTGTTGTGTACAACTTAGCTCAGAAAAAGGAGAGACTTAAAGGGGTTTTCTAGTAGTTTGATACTGATGGCCTGTCCTCAGGACATATCATCCATATCTGACTGGTGGGGTCTGACACCTGTCATCTCCCCTCTGCAATTAGCTGCTCGAAGATGACGTGAAATTCTGGTAAGTTCAAGTTCTTTTTATAGCATACCAAGCATAGCGCCCCACGTTATACTGAATCTTTTCCCACAAAACTATATATCAATCTGCTCAGCTCCTCCTGATCTATACCACCATGCCAGCTGACTGCACTGCACTTCATGGTGACAGGTTCTGTTACAGTGAACAAACCATACTTTCCAACACTGTATTTTCTTTTACAATGTCCTTTGACAATTATACAAATATGGCAATAATTACATTTCTTTCTTTTTTTTACTACGTTCTGTTGGCAGGTAACAGGATATCAACATTTTCACTTTTGTGATGTAAATCTGCCAGAAATGGCGACAGCAGAGCATATCTCGCACAGACATGCCACCTTATTGGCACATGCAGGCACATTCTGCAGTTGGGGAATGCAGACATCTGTGGTGCCAATGCAAAGCATGTCACTTCAGCGTCCTGTCAATTTAAATAAACGTATGAAAGAAGGACAGCAATTTTAATTAAGGGGGATGTGACATTTTTAAGTGCCAGTATCATATCCTGACAAGCACCAGGACTGCGTGAGCTTTTAGCCAATTGCTATATACAGTATACAGTCCAAATAGGAATCGGTGGTTAGAGGGGTTCTCCGGTCATTAAGCCTAATCTGTAGTCACTACTAACCTGGGGAAGATGTTTCACATAGTTCTAAGGGCGGGTTCACATCAGCATTATGAATTCCGGTATTATTTTCAGTTCTAACATGGTTATAATAGAAAATAATGGAATTCGGAAGACGGAATTCAAAGCGGAAACCTTTAGAGGCATTCCGTTATGATCCGTCATAAAAGAAGTCTATGGGCAAGCAAAACTGATCCGTCTGGTTTCTGTTATGCAGGATGGACAGAAATCATAATGGAAATGTGAACCCACCCTTACCTGTCCCTCGCTCCGCCAGATAGGTCATCAGTATCTGATTGGTGGAGGTCGACACTCGGGATCTGCAACGAACAGCTCCTTGAGAAGGCACGAGCGCTCGCAGTATCCCCGCAAATTTAGTGAGCAGAGAGAAGAACGCGCTGCTACTGCGAGCACTGGCACCTCCTCAAACAGTTGATTGATGGGGATCCCAGGTGTCGGACCCTCACAATCAGATACTGATACATCAATTAAAAAATCTTGGAAATCCGCTTTAAATAATAAGAGAACCACTTTAATTATACAACATGCATGGACTGAACTGCTGGAAGTCAGACATCTATAATTTATTGTTTTGTTTAATCCAGTGAAGATGAGATATTGATTTGTTTACAAGGTTTCAGTGACTTAAATATTGATGATGTTTTAATCTGTAGGATTACAGGGGTTAATAAACTAGAGGGAAAACTGGAAATAACCTGGTCATACATGTTTCTTCATGAAGATAATAACCACAGTACCTGAGAAGAAACTGAGTATTCTGACTGTTGTAATAGCGATTTATCCCTAGTAAGACCTCTATGCCTGGCCTGTATGAGCAGATATAATCACTGCGGACAATCCTTATCAGATAGCTTGAGCTCACCAACACCGAGTTCATCTGCTTTATTCTGTAAGCCAGATAACAGAGTACAGCAGAACAGATGGATTCCTGTATTGTGCGGTCAAAAGATGATGCTTTTGTAAGCTTACATGAGAATACATGTGTACATGTTCAATGCCTGGAGCAGTATAGAGAAACAGGAAGTGAGGTACACAGAAGAAGGGGTGGAGCAATGAAATTAATGATATATATGACGAACCGGAAAAACAAGTGCATTACCAAAAACGGCCACTAGATGGGAGCATATAACCAAATATAGACTATCATATGAATAAAACTATATAGATTTAACTGTGTAGCAGCACACTGAGCACGACAATACATTGGCAAAGGACAGTAGACTGACCAGGGTTGCCAACTTGGCTTTTTCTTTTTTGGACAAGGCAGATGCATCAAATTTTTCTCAGACACTTCCTAAAGCTTCTCTTCTTTTACAGACTATCCAGGAATTTAGAGATGGTTGGCAACCCAGCCTATGACCAAACTGTGAGGTCAGTTATTTACAAACTGATAATTTACTAAATATTAGGAAAATAATACAGGTGCAAAAAGGCATAATATAGTGCTTTAGAAGTCTATAGGTTTCTACCACCGTATATACTGTATCTAGAGCTTTCGATACATAGGAGTAGTGATGGATGAACATCGGCCGGGATGATTGGCAAATGTGATCAAATGTTCGCGAACAGCAAGTTCGCGGTGGGCCCCATTCACTTTAATCGCAGACGAACCTGAATAACCTTCAGGTCAAATTTGCAGCTACCAAATGCTTAGTAGAAGTGCACAAATAGTCCCACAACATGGACAGTGACATACCAAAGGGGATCAATGACAAAAATTACAACAAAAAATATATATTTTAATCAGTGGACAGTTTTATGCGTCTTAAAGGAAAATTCTCAGAAATGTGCCCTGCTGGAGCCTAGAAATTTTTTATTTTAGGCCACGGTAGTACGGTCAGGCATTCACCTGACATAAAAGAAATTGTAATTATGTAATTCGAGGTATATTATGCGGTCAATGGATAAAAATGTTAATGTAGGCCACTGGAGTACAGGCCCCAAACATTAGGCATTCACCGGATAGAACAGAACAAGTAATTATGTTGTGGCTGGAGGTATATTAGATGGTCATTGGATATTAATTTTACTGCAGGCCAGTGGACTATTCATCCACCGTACAGAAAAGAACAGTTAATAATGTGGCCTGAGGTACATTAGCCAGTCACCATATAAAAATGTTACTGTTGGCCAGTTAGATTACAGGCCCCAAACATTACGCATTTACCGTACATAAATGATCAAGTAATTATGTGCCTGGAGGAATATCAGACAGTCATTGGATATCAATTTTACTGAAGGCCAGTACAAATAGATGTCAAATACATATGTTTAAAAGAACAAAAAATATAAAATTGGATTAAAAATATGGCTAACGAAATCCCCCCTCTTGAAAAAAACAACAAATGATATTAGTTGAAATTTTATAACACGTGGTCGTCACGTCAGGTGTTTAATTCCTCCAAGGTCCCAAACATTAGGCATTCACCGTACAGAAAAGATCAAGTGATTATGTGGCTGGAGATACATTAGACGGTCATTTAATATCAATTTTAATGCAGTCCAGTGTAGTACAGGCCCCAAACATTAGGCATTCACCAGACAGAAAAGAACAATTGATAATATAGATGGAGATACATTAGGCATCACCATATAACAATTTTACTGTTGGTCAGTAGAGATGGCCTTAAGGCGGTCGTTTCGCGGTGAACTTTGCTTGTTCGCGGTTCGCCAAACAGGTGAACATATGGCGATGTCCGCTGGCGCCATATTCTTTTACATTGTGAAGAACTTTGACCCATGACGCATCCATCAGGTGGTACAGGACAGCCATGTGAGACGTTTCAGCAAATGGACATACCCTTTACCTTATAAACAAACCTGATCTGGTCGCCATTTTACATTCAGTCTTTTGCCAGTGTAGGGAGAGGTTGCTGTGTGGAGCAGGGACAGACTGTTAGTTAGGGACACCAAACGCTAGCTAATAGGGCCACAAAAGTCCTTTTAAGGACTGGTATAGGTGTGCTATCGATAGATGTGACTTACTGAGGGTTGTAATATACTAATAATATACTTTCTAACATAGAAAATATATTATAGTGCATTTGTATTGTGCAGAAGTTGTGTGCGGTTCTGCTGCGATACTGCAGCTACATAGAGGGACAAACGCTATTGGAACAAATAATTTTTACTAGTGTGATATACCAGTTGCCCCCCCAAAAACTGATTGAAGCAGGGGTGTTATATACGAATAATATACTTTCTTTATAGTGCATTTAGGTAGTGCAGCATTGGTTTGCGGTTTAGCTGCGTTACCTCAGCTACACAGAGTGACAAACGACATTGGAACAAATAATTTCGACTGGTGTGATATACCAGTTGCCCCCCCAAAAAAGTGAAAAAAAGTGGGCTACAGTAAAATTGTTATTCAGTGACCGGATAATTACCTCGAGCCACATAATCACAATTTCATTTATGTCAGGTGAATGCCTAATTTTTAAGGCCCGTACTCCTGTGGCCTAAAATAATAATTTTCTAGACTCCAACAGGGCACATTTCAGAGAATTTCCCTTTAAGACGCATAAAAATGTCTCCTGATTAAGATACAATTTTTTTGTTGGAATTCTTGTCATTGATCCCCCTCTAGTATGCCACAAGTTGTGGGACTTTTTGTACACTTCTACTAAGTATTTGGTGGCTGCAAATATGAGCTGAAGTTTTTCAGGTTTGCCTGCCATTAAAGTGAATGGGGCCCGCCGCGATCTTGAGGTTCGCAAACATTTGATCGCGTTTGCGAACCACCCCGGCTGATGTTCATCTATCACTATTGTCCAGTTAGATTACAGGCCCAAAAAATTATGCATTCACCATACAGAAAAGATCAAGTGATTATGTGGCTGGAGGTATATTAGACGTTCAATGGATATCAATTTTCCAAATCTCCCTACACTGGCAAAGAACGGAATGTAAAATTGCAGCCAGATCGGGTTTATTTATAAGGTAGGGGGTATGTCCATGTGATGAAATGTCTATTTTGTGCTTCATGAAACACTATATTACAGAGCTACTCCCTTCTAGAACGATTGCCCTGTCATAAGGTGCTGTACAGTATATGGCAGCAGCACATGAAATGTACACATAGTTGTAGGGACTCCATGTGCCTCTGCACAGGCTCCATACACACGTTCTGCAATGAAAACTTACATTTGATAGCCTGAAATGCTAGGCCTGACACAGAGAACAATCTTAATAAGAGATGAAAAAGAAAAAAAAAATGGAGACAGCACGTCCAAAGTGATGGAATTTAATCCGGATGCAGAGAACAGTCTTTTTTGTCTATATGTTGACACGTCGGAGATGCATCATTCTTATCAGTTTTCTATCCAAGACTCATTTATTCAAGTGACTAGGTCAGAAAAACACAGACGCAGCTGGATTCTATACAGATGTCCACATATGTCCTTGTTTTTGAGAATGGCAGTCTGAATTTTTTGAGGAGGAAAAATCAGAAAAAAAATATTTTTAACCAAAAGGTGTGCTTTTGGTGGGTTTCGAACTAATTATGGACTAGTTATGGGGGATCTGTGGATGGCGCACTTTTATGGGGGATCTGTGGGTGATGCACTGTTATGGGGGATCTGTGGGTGACGCACTGTTATGGGGGGATCTGTGGGTGACACTTATGGGGGTATCTGTGGGTGACACTTATGGGGGGATCTGTGGGTGACACTTATGGTGGGAACTGTGGGTGACACTTATGGGGGATCTGTGGGTCACACTTATGGGGGATCTATGGGTGACACTTATGGGGGGATCTGTGGGTGACACTTATGGGGGGATCTGTGGGTGACACTTATGGGGGATCTGTGGGTTACACTTATGGGGGATCTATGGGTGACACTTATGGGGGATCTGTGGGTGACACTTATGAGGATCTGTGGGTGGCTCTTATTGGGGTCTCTGGATGGCACTGTTATGGGGATCTGTGTATGACAGTTATGGGGGGATCTGTGGATGACACATATATTGTATCCTATGCTATGTGTCATCCACAGATCCCCTCCATAAGTGTCCCTGTAGTGAATGACCCTCAATACAGGGGGTGAGGGTCGCATCTGCTTTTATAATGACAGCGGGGCCCGTGCAGTGACTGTATTCTACTACACGGGCCCCGCTCACTGTATAATCATATCTCTAATAGTTAATTGTTATGTATATACCGTAATCGCATAATCAGCGCCTGTATACTTATAAAAGCAGATGCCGGCCCCCAGCCCCTCCTCCCTCACAGCTGATACACCCGCCGCGCAGCATCGCGGCGGGTGTATCGTTGAAAATTCTGCAAAATCAGCAGCATTTGCCCCATAAAACGCACTGCGGGGGGAAAGTGCGTCTTATAGGGTGAAAAATACGGTATATATATATATATATATATACACACACAGTGCCTTGCAAAAGTATTCACCCCCCTTCACCTTTTTCATATTTTAGTGCCTCACAACCTGGAATTAACATGCATTGTTTGAGGATTTGCATCATTTAATTTACAGAACATGCCCACAACTTTCAAGATGTTTTTATTTTTATTGTGAAGCAAACAACAAATAGGACAAAATAACTGAAAAAGTCAATGTGCATAACTATTCACCTAATAACCCCTAAAGTCAATACTTTGTAGAGCCACCTTTTGCGGAAATCACAGCTCCAAGTTGCTTTGGATAAGTCTCTTTAGCTTGCCACATTTTACCACTGGGAGTTTTGCCCATTCCTCCTTGCAAAACTACTCCAGCTCCTTCAAGTCGGATGGTTTGCGCTTGTGAACAGCAATCTTTAAGTCTGACCACAGATTTTCTATTGCAGGCATCCTCAAACTGCGGCCCTCCAGCTGTTGTAAAACTACAACTCCCACAATGCCCTGTTGTAGGCGGATACCTGTAGGCTGTTCGGGTATGCTGGGAGTTGTAGTTTTGCAACAGCTGGAGGGCCGCAGTTTGAGGATGCCTGTTCTATTGGATTGAGATCTGGGCTTTGACTAGGCCATTCCAACACATTTACATGTTTCCCCTTAAACCACTCAGGTGTTGCTTTTGCAGTGTGTTTGGGGTTATTGTCCTGCTGGAAGGTGGACCTCCGTCCTAGCCTCAAATCACGAGTGGGACAGGTTTTGCTCAAGAATATCCCTGTATTTAGCACCATCCATCTTTCCCTCAACTCTGACCAGTTTCCCAGTCCCGGCTGCTGAAAAACATCCCCACAGTATGATGCTGCCACCACCATGTTTCAGTGTGGGGATGGTGTTCTTTGGGTGATGTGGGGTTTGCACCAGACATAGCGTTTTCTTTGATGGCCGAAAAGTTCAATTTTAGTCTCATCAGACTAGAGCACCTTCCTCCATACTTTTTAGGAGTCTCCCACATGCCTTTTCGCAAACTCACAACAAGCCATTTTGTTTTTAGCTGAAAGTAATGGTTTTCTTTTGACCACTCTGCCATAAAGCCCAACTCTATGGAGCGTCCGACTTATTGTCGTCCTATGTACAGATACTGCAGTCTTTGCTCTGGAACTCTGCAGCTCCCCCAGCGTTAGCTTAGGTCTCTGAGCTGCCTCTCTGATTAATGCCCTCCTTGCCCGGTCCATGAGTTTTGGTGGGCGGCCGTCTCTTGGCAGGTTTGCTGTTGTGCCATTTTCTTTCCATTTGGTTATGATAGATTTGATGGTGCTCCTGGGGATCATCAAAGATTTGGATATTTTTTTATAACCTAACCCTGACTTGTACTTCTCAACAACATTGTCCCTTACTTGTTTGGAGAGTTCCTTGGGCTTCATGGCAGTGTTTGGTTAGTGATTCCTCTTGCTTAGGTGTTGCAGCCTCTGGGCCTTTTCAATAAAGGTGTGTATATGTAATAACAGATCATGTGACACTTAGATTGCACACAGTTGGACATCATTTCACTAATTATGTGACTTGCAATGACGTGACTCTGAAGGTAATTGGTTGCACCAGAGAATTTTATGGGCTTCCTAACAAAGGGGGTGAATACATACGCACATGCCAATTATTTTTTTTTCTAATTCTAAACAATAGTTTTATTTATTTATTTTTCTCATTTCACTTCACCAACTTAGGCTACTTTCACACTTGCGTCAGGACGGATCCGGCAGGCTGGTCTCCCTGTCGGATCCGTCCTTCCGCTGTTTTGCTGTATCGCCGTACCGCTGCTCCGTCCCCATTGACTATAATGGGGACGGGGGCTATGCTCCGGCGCAGCACGGCGGTGCCCGGCGAAAGCTGCCGGACTAAAAAGTCCTGCATGTCCGACTTTTTAGTCCGCCGGCTTTCGCCGTGGACTGCCGTACCGCGACGAAGCTCAGCCCCCGTCCCCATTATAGTCAATGGGGACGGAGCGGCGGTCTGGCGATACTGTGAAACAGCGGTAGGACGGATCTGACAGGGAGACCAGCCTGCCGGATCCATCCTGCCGCAAGTGTGAAAGTAGTCTTAGACTATTGTGTTCTGATCCGTCACATAAAATTCTGATTAACAAAACATTGAACTTAAGGCTGTAATGTACCAAAATACGAAAAAAGTCAAGGTGGTGAATACTTTTGCAAGGCACTGTATACACACAAGCAAGGACTACAGATAGCAGCATACAGCCATGCTCAAAGGTACACGCAAACACGAGAAACATGAATACATGTGAAGTGCAACACTGCTGTACTTACTATATAAAAATGTGAAGCTGTGTGCGCGCATTTTTTTTCAAAATACTGTTGGGACCATCTACCAGTGACAAGGTGAGTTCTAACAGATGGGACCTATACTAACAGTCTTGCCTCTCCTGGGCTTTTGGCCTACAAAATTTCAGGGCGATGTAGAATCCAGCTTTATCACACTCTGATTTAAGAGCCACCATGTCGCTGGTAGATGGGCCCAACACAATTTTCATCAAACATGTGCACAAAAATCTTCTAATATAGTAAGTACAGCAGTAAGTATAGCAGTGTCGCCGTGTACATTTAGTTTAGTGCTCTCATTAAGAGAAACAAAATAAGAATATTGCAGGTTTGATACTCTTATTTTGTTACTCTTAATGAGAGCACTAAACTAGTTTTCTATTGGCTAACAGGGTACCAGATTTTTTCCAGTTTACATTTATTCATGTTTCTAGTGTTTGCATTTGCCTTTACACATTAAGCCTTTCTTTGGTGCTGGATGCTTTTGGACTGGTAGGTATGTCTGGTAGTAGGATTCCCGTCTTGAGAACGAATTTTAACTTAAACCTATATCTATTATCAATTCTTGACTTGATATGGCCGGCTTTCTTAGTACGCAAAATAATGAAGATAGATGGCTATTAGAAGCTACAGAGATTTTTTCAGAGAAGGAACTGAGTTTACCTTCAATAGCGACTCCATCTATTAAAACTGCCTTCAAAGATCTATACGAGACCCATAAAGAGTATATTAAAACCTGGTGGGAGATTCAATCACTAGACAACTATATCAAAAATTCAATTGTACCAAGGGGCCTTCGTATTTTCATTCGCCCAGCCGCACGCATCAGCAACGCTGAACTACTGGTGAAATGGGAGGCTGAAGCCACAGCAAGCTCAGTCAGGTTCATGCGTTTACTACTAGATCAAGAAAAAACTAATATTGAACAACTAGAGAAACGTAAAAAAAACCTGACTGACCAAGCTCTTAAATTCAAAGATCATACTGAATTCCCCAAAAAAGAACTTGAACTTCAAAACAACATCGAAAAGTTTAGGAATAATCTGGTAGAAAGGAAACACCGCCAATTTACTAAAGACCTTACAGAATTTAGAAGCAACACAGCTTACACGAACATAAGAACAGATCAAAGGGGTTTCATTACTGACACATCTGCCTCAGAGGCAGAGAGTTCTGATCCAGAGTCTACCACATATCGTCAGATTTACACCCACCCAAGAACAAATTGGAGAGGGAGAGGTCGCAGGAGGGGACGGAGCAGATATTTGGGACCCAGACCCACCGGCAGGGGGGAACAATCGACAGGCTTTCAATGTCAGAGACAATGGGAGTCACAAAATATGGAAGAGAGAGGAGACAGAACACGAGACGACAGAAGGCAGGAATATACTTCAGATGGCTGTACATTGGGGCCCTCTACACACTCTGGTATGCCAACTTCCAACTCCCTGCCTTTTTTAGGCCCACCACAGGGAAACACATATGGACTGAGGGATCGCCCTCTACCTCATCAACTAAACAAGAAATAAGTTGTATTTCATCTGACAGGTTAATTATCAACCTCTCAGATATTACATTATCCAGAGATGAAATGTCTATTTTAAGAAGGGGCTTGACCTTTGTTCCAACTACACGTTACAATTGCTTCAACTGGATCAAAGATCTAAATCTTTTCACTAGAAAACTTCGTTGGCACAAAATCTTTGCCACAACAGATCAAAAAAGATGCTTAGAACTGGGGATCAATAGGGAAGATCTAGACAGTTTGAACAATCTCACAGAGTTACTAGATGAAAATGAACGCCCCATTGGACAAGGCCCGTTCACGTCTCTTAAAAACAGAAGCACTAAAATGCCACCGAAAACCCTCAACGATGCTAACATTGAAACCTTTTTGAGATCAGTAACACGAGATTTACACAAACTTGAAGAAAAAAATATACATAAAAACTATACTTATTCTGAAATGATAGCACTACAAAATCTCAATAAAAATAGTAACATTGTTGTGAAACCATCAGATAAGGGGGGAAACATTGTTATCCTTTCCCTCCAACAATATAGGGACATGTGCTATACCCTTGTATCAGACACAAATAGTTACGAACGCTTGAAAAGTGACCCCACACCAACCTATCTAGCCGAACTGACTGAAATCATACAATGGGGCCTTCTTAATAAATGTATAGACAAAAAAGAATCCGAATTTTTGCTACCAACTAACCCAAAAATAGCGACCTTTTATGGACTTCCGAAAATCCATAAGGGAACAGTTCCATTGAAGGGACGTCCTATTGTCTCTGGTATTGAGAGCCTCACCCAACATGTAGGGACCTACATCGATTACATCCTACGACCATTTGTATCCGCTCTACCCTCCTATCTTCGCGATACCACCGACTTGCTTAAAAGATTAGAAGGCATTTCCCTGGAACCATACACTTGGTTCGCCTCGATTGATGTAGAGGCACTCTACACATCGATCCCTCACGATAAAGGTCTGATATCAGCAAAATATTTTTTGGACACTCGATCTACTAACATGGTTCATCACAATAACTTTGTTCTCGAACTACTTAAGTTTGTCCTAACACATAATTATTTTATATTCGATGGTCGTCTCTACCACCAGCTCAGGGGCACCGCTATGGGTAGCCCGTGTGCACCGACATATGCAAATTTGCTCCTGGGCTGGTGGGAAGACGTGATAGTCTTCTCTGAAGCTATGAATCAGTGGACTAAACATATATCTCTTTGGTCCAGATTCATAGACGACATCCTACTTCTATGGTCTGGAACAGAACAGGAATTTCATCTATTTATGAATACACTGAATTCTAATCAGATAGGACTATTTTTCACGTCAGAAATACATCATAGTCGAATTACGTTTTTAGATGTGACCCTCGAACGGGACACAAACAATTACATTAAAACGACATTGTTCAGAAAAAGGACCTCCACCAACAGTCTTCTCCGGTGGGAGAGTTTCCACCCGAGGTCCCTCAAAAAAGGTATCCCCAAAGGTCAATTCTTGAGGGTGCGACGTAATTGTTCGGACCCGGAAACCTTTGTGAGGGAATCCTCAAAACTATTCCATCGTTTTAAAGAAAGGGGGTACCCCGACCATTGCCTTTATGAGGCCTGGAACTGGGCCAAATCAAGGGATCGCCCCTCCCTCCTACAAACCCCAAAAAAAGCAATAACGAACACTCCAGGACCGATCAGAATCATTGGTACGTTTGACTCGGAGTCCCAACAGGTCCGGGACATTCTGAGTCGCTATTGGTCTCTAATCAAAACAGACCCAGGTGACTTCCGGTTCCGGCGCGCACATGTAAGGAGGTGTGCAGAGAGAGCTCCGTCTCCCCGGACACTAACAGCGGGCGTAGCCGAGACCCGGGGCTTCCTTACCCCGACTTAATATCTCTCCAGCGAGCAAGGAGGTAGATGGAGAAGTTTGTAGTGCGCAGTGGCACCCCGCTGGCCGGCTCGCCTCTCCCGACACGCGACTTGGCTGAACCTCAGAGGGGCAAGATGGCGGATGCTGGCAAGAGACTGACTCGCTCGTCCTCACAGAACTCTCAGCTGCAAGAGACGGAGGAGTTAATACTCACACAGCTGGAAGGAGCTCAACAAGCTGGCGATCTGGAGTCCTCCTGCAAAGAAATGGCCATAGAGTTAGCTAAATTACTGGCGCCTGATATCAAAGCCACTCTGGAAGTGACGATTTCGACTTCCTTACAGCAGCTCCAAGCCACGGTTAACCAACACACGGAGCAAGTGCAGGAGCTCGAGCAGAGAACGGGCATGGTGGAGGACGAGCTGGAGAGAATTCATACCCAGCTCAGGGACGTTATACAGTCCAACCAGGCGCTCCGTGACAAGGTTGAGGACTTGGAAAACAGGTCTCGCCGGAGTAATCTGCGCATTCTCGGTCTGCCGGAAAGTATTCCAGCGCATCAGCTCTCCAGGATTTGCTCGGATGAGTTGCCGCAGGCACTGGGAATACAGACCCCAGCAACGGTCGAGCGAGCTCATAGAATTGGCCCGCCACAGGATAACTTGGAGGCCGACCCACAAAGGAGGCCTAGAACGACCATAGTGAAGTTCCTAAAGTACACTGACAAGGAGGCCATTATGTTCAAATATAGAAGACTTACACAGCCACTTAAGCTGCGCGGTCATCAGATCCTGATTTTTGGGGATTACTCAATGGAAGTATCCAAGAAAAGGAGGGCCTTCTCTCGAATATGTACCGAGCTAGTTCGCAAGAAAATAAATTTGCCCTCATATATCCGGCTATATGGAGAGTGTTCAGGAAGGACGGTGGAGTGGACACTTACCTTACGCCGTCGGATGCTGTGGATGCTTTGGAGGACGGTAACCTGCCAGGAGACCAGGACACCAGATCACCTGCTAGAGGTGCAACTTCATCGAGAGGAGGTCGTCATGGACATACTAGACAAGTACGGTCCTCTGTCTCACCGGGAGTTTCTCCACGGCGAGGGAGGGACCCTGCATCCAGCCCAGAGTGGGGCTAACCTCGTTGTCTATCTGATGAATGGCGGGGGACCGTGGCCATTGGCTGTGGGAGAAGACTCTTATTCACAAAGAACTCAGTAAGGAATGGATAAGCATCCGTTTATCATGCCCTGAATATGTTTAGCGGGGGAGGAAGTTAGTATACCAGTTTAATACCATGTTTACATTTTGTCCGGGGAGGGGAGATCGATGTAGGAAGCAGTGGTTTTAGGGAATGGACTCTGGGCTTAGTATGTGCAGCGATCTAGCCCAGGTCGGTGCGAAAAAAGAGAAGTCTATAGATGATTTGCTGTTTTGTTTGCATACCCTCCAGTTTCTCAAGGTTGAGGGGATCTATCAGTTCATAGGGGATAAGTTGGGAGGGAGGTGTTTACGGGTTATGCCATGTGATGTCATGTTTGCAATGTGTCCAATGGGGTATGTGACAGGTTGTTCGCCGGGAGTCGGCCTCCCAGGGTTGCCTCTATTCCATCAATACCATATGCCCAGCTTGAATGATTAAGTTAGTCTCGTGGAATGTTAGAGGGTTACGGTCCCCGCATAAACGACTAATGGTTCTACGCCACCTGAAAAGACTGCAAGCTGATATAGCTTTAATTCAGGAGACGCATCTGGAGGAGGCCGACTTTTGGCGGATGAGGCGCTTGTGGGTGGGGCAAATTTACGGTTCTTCCTCGGATGGGCGAAGAGCAGGTGTGATGATATTGATTCATAAAAGGCTCAGATGTGAAGTATTGTCCACCGATAGTGATGACAAGGGTAGATTGCTGAAGCTTGACCTAGATACTGATGCAGGCAGGATAACATTGTTTAACGTGTATGGGCCTAACGCTATGCAGTCAAGCTTTTTCTCAGAGTTAGAGCTGAAGGTTGTACAGGAGAGTCGGGATAGTATGATAGTGATGGGCGACCTTAATGTAGTTCATAATGTCCAGGAGGACTGTAGGAGAGCTGAGGCTGTTGATATACGAGGACGAGGAACGACTGTACAGAGAATGACACTTGACTCCTTTTTAAAATCTACTGCCCTGACGGATGTTTGGCGACACCTAAATCCGACAGAACGTGCATTTACCCACTTCTCGCCTGCCCATGGGTCCTGGTCTAGAATAGACTATGCGTTGGTATCGCCGGGACTTATGGGGAGGGTGAAAGAGGCAGAGCTATTAGATATACTAATATCAGATCATGCCCCAATATCTCTCTCTCTGTTGGAAACTACACCCAGAGGTACAGATTTCATATGGCGTATGCCTAGCCATCTGGCTACAGATGAGGAATTTCTTCTACAATTGAAAGGGTGGTGGTGGGATTTTGAGGTCACTAATAAGGAACACCGGAATAATCATACCCTTTTCTGGGACACGGCGAAGGCGGTCATTAGGGGGAGAATAATTTCGTACGCCGCGGCTAAAAAGAAGAGGCTAGCCCAGAAATTAAGCGCGGCAACGGACGAGGTCAGGCTGGCGTATACGACCTTTTTGAATAACCCATTAGAGATTAACAAAACCCGTTGGGTCACAGCCAAACACAGCTATGATTTTTATGTCGAACAGGCCGCTAAACTGTCAGGGGATCATAAGGTGTCACAGTTATTTAAGTATGGAAACAAGGCAGGGAGGATGCTGTCTAATCTGGCCAAACCCTACACTCCCAACACTAGCATCAAAAATATAGTGAATGCGCAGGGACACAGGATCACTGACCCAAAAGGGATAGTGGACAGCTTCGGGCAATTTTATGCAGCATTATATGGCCAAGCAAATTATGACGCTGAGTTAGCAGAAGACCTTATATCTAAGGTCTCGCTACCGCGACTTACAATAGAAATGAGCACCCATCTTAATGCCCCGATAACGGACGGCGAGGTAAAAAACACCATTAAGTCCCTAGTCAGCGGAAAGGCCCCGGGACCGGATGGATTTGGAGCTGATTTTTATAAGGGACTGAAAGAGGAGCTTACCCCTTTTCTAACGTTGTTGTTTAATAGTTGCCTGGAAGGTCAGGGTATTATGCCATCTGGGAATACGGCGCATATCAAACTCATTCCCAAGCCAGGCAAGGATGTGACGCAGCCCGCCTCATACCGCCCGATCTCTTTAATTAATCAAGACCTTAAAATACTGACCAAACTGCTAACCAACAGACTGGCGCAGCATATGCCACATCTTATAGGGCCGCACCAGGTAGGATTCATCAAAAATAGAGCGGCGGTAACTAACATCAGGTCGGTTTTGGTGGCGCAGGATTATATCCATCATGGCCCGGGTTGTGCGGGAGGGAGCCCTGCCTTGTTGTCTGTCGACGCGGAGAAAGCATTCGACACAGTAAACTGGAACTGGTTGTGGAGATCCATGACTGCTTTTGGAGTAGAGGGGGCATTTAAAACACTAGTAGAGAAGATTTACCAGAGCCCACAAGCTCAGGTCAGTATACCTGGCTTCCTGTCGGCTCCTTTCCGGCTCGGCAGAGGCACGAGGCAGGGCTGTCCCTTATCTCCCCTCCTGTTCAATTTGGCACTGGAGCCACTTGTACAACATCTGATTCAATCAGATTTATTTAAAGGTATTCAGATAGGCAGGAAAGAGATTAAGTTAATCTGCTTCGCAGATGATATCTTGATATTCATGAACTCCCCACATCTTCACCTTCAAAAGATTCTAGAAACCTTTGAGTACTTTGGGGGAACCACTGGGTATAAAATAAATGTTACCAAGAGCCAATTATTATTTTTGGATAAAGGAAGTTCTCAGCCCCAGGGAAGTGACTTTTGCAATGTTGAAGTGGTGCCACAATTTCTGACATATTTAGGAATTAAAATAGGGCGTTACCCATCCTCGCTGTATAAGTTAAATTATGACCCCCTAATTAGGAAAATTGAAATAGAGCTTGACAGGTGGGCTAAATTGCCGCTTTCGCTTTTTGGGAGGGCCTATCTCTTAAAGATGGTGAGCTTTGCGAGACTGCTCTATCCACTTCAAACCATACCTCTTCTGTTGACGCATATTGATGTTAATAGGATTCAAAGGGCGTTTGTTAGATTCCTTTGGCAGGGAAAACGCCCTAGAATAGCATACGATAAACTTTGTCTCACGAAGTGGGAAGGAGGACTTCAGTTGCCATCCATTAGAAGGTATAACTTGGCCTCCTTGTTTCGACATGCTAGAGATTGGCTGAAATGCACCTCGTATTTTTCGAACACCCCCCTGGAAAGTGAATTGGTTGCACCTTGGGATTTAGTTGCCTTGTTGCACACTAGAGTAAGGGACCTCCCTAAACCGTGTAAAGAATATGTAGTGTTGAGGGATACCCTAGCTGCGTGGCGATCCATACGTAAATTGTATAAATTGCCAATGTATATCACCCCCTACATGCCTTTGTGGAATCTCCCAGCATTCCCGGAAGGCAGGCAATCCGGTCTTTTCAGATTATGGAAGGGTAAAGGGATTCTTACACTGCATCAACTACTGTGCGAGAGAGGCACTGGGCTCTTGACATGGCCCGAAGTCCAATGCAAATACCAGATCCCAGCTTCCCACTTTCTGTCGTATAAACAGATACACTCGTACTGTGCGGCTCAATCAGTGAGTCTGGGAGAACCTGAGAGACTGGCCTGGTTTGGGGCCCTGGCAGGAACCCAGGAATATTCTTTGTCTGATCTCTATAGAAGGATGCAGAATATTCTTTCTGCCCCTTTGGGAGATGGTGTATACAGGAGGTGGGAGGAAGAACTAGGAGAGGATGCAGTCACACCTAAATTGAGGGAAGGGATGGAAAGAGTGAGACAGGCGACAACCAGCGAGACATGGAGGGAGATGCATTTTAGGATCCTACATAAGGCTACATATGCTTTTGATTTGTCTTTTCGGAACGCGCCCGCGCATTATCTGAGGTGGTGTCCTAAATGCTCACAGCAGAAGGCTAACTTATTGCATGGGCTGTGGCAATGTTCTCACTTGAAGTCTTTATGGATGGAATCGGTCGAATATATCCAACAAGTATGGGGAATAAAACCTCAGATGTCACCTTTGCATTGCATCTTTCATTATATACCACTAGATGAAAAAGGGGAAATAACCCACTCCACTCGAATCAAAGGGGTACATTTGTTCCTTCTGGCAGTGGTAAAGACTATACTCAGACACTGGATTCACCCCACAGTCCCTACTTTTCAAGAAGCGTTAGGGGCTATGAAGTATATTATGTATCTGGATAGATTGGATGTGGAGCGCAGCAAAGAGAAGTCTGCAAAGCAATTTTTTCATACTTGGAAGGAGTTTATTGAGCAGTCATTGACGCCAGCAGAAGTATTAGAGGTTGTCAAGCCTTTCATGCATACTAAGTGGTACCTTGAGGGGAAACTGAAGGGCACATTGGGAGGATTGGAGGTAGGCTAGGGTGAGAGGATATTTCATTGAGACATCTTTCTTACATGGGACTGAGAGGTGACGTACCCGGCGGCTGAATTGTGAGACATTGGAATGGCATTATAAGTTGGGAAATAGTTGGGAGGGATGGGAGGGGGGTCTTTCTGAGGAGGGGAGAAAAAGAAAAAATTTGGGAGTGGCACGTACTATTCAAAGGTCGGGTAATTGAGTATTATGTACATTTTACTGTAATATGGTACGTGTTTCCATGCCTGCGAGCATGACAATGTATTGTATTGTGACTTATTCATTTTTGTACTGCCTATTTCCCGAAATAAAAATTGTTTTAAAAAAAAAAAAAAAAAAAACAGACCCAGATTTGACAGATGTCCTGCCAGAAAACCCGTCTATCACATTTAGACGAGGACGCAGTATAGGGGACACTCTGGTGCATAGTCATTTTGACCCCCCAGTAACAAATACATGGCTTACAAATAGACAAGTGGGCACCTTTAGATGTGGGAAATGTAAAGCCTGCAGCTTTCTGTCTCCAGGCAATACATTTCAGAATAGCTCGAACGAGAAAACATTTCACGTCCGCAGCTTCGCCAACTGCAACACTATGGGTGTTATCTATATGGCCACATGTCCCTGTGGCCTTAAGTATATAGGGAAAACAAAGAGATCATTTAAAGTAAGAGTTTTGGAACATATTGGAGATATCCGTAAAAGACGTGATAAACCAATTTCCCGTCATGTTTGGACTAACCACGCCGGGAATCCTGAAGATGTCCGATTTTCAGTGATCGAGGTATTAAAACTCACAACCAGAAAAGGAGACATAGATAAACTCCTAAAACAAAAAGAATCTAAATGGATTTTTAGACTTAATACAACCACACCGGCTGGACTAAACGAACACATCGATTTTGCGTGCTTTTTATGAAGAGGTCAAAAAATCAAATATATAGATATCCTAATACTGGTAATCTGTAGACCAGTGGTATTATACCAATATATCATATAGAGAATAATTGTCTCCATTCCTATCTTAATACCGTATATTTATTATTTTGGATCCATTAATCTCAACGACAGTCCCTAATTATATTATGGAGGACCAGCCAACTATATAATATGATTTAGACATAGGTGATGATCACTAGATATGACACTATAGCCTGACAACCTCATCTACCTCTTGTGCATTCACCGGCATATAAATTAGATTAATCACTGCATCATATTTTTTATCTAAATTACATCTTATGGGTGTTCCCTATAGAATTGATACAATATTTTGCTCAATATTAAATAAAAATAGATCAGATACTAGATTTTTGTTCTGATTTTAATTATACATACTAGCTAATGAAATTGATATAGACACTTATGGCCCTTCTGCGACCCTATGGAATGATACCTATACATAGGGCTCCGCATACCAACATCCTGTAGGCTATAAGCTTTAACAACTCAGCGATCTGCTATGTGCATCGCTTAAGCCGCCTCCCCCTATCTGTCGACGCAGTATGCGGGCCTTGCCTTCATGACGTCACGGCAAGTCACGTGACCGCTGTCATGCGATCACGTGTCCGCGCGTCATACCCGGAAGTGGTGCTGATTTAAGCACAGACGCCGCTTCCCAGGTGCGGCCGCGTCTTCATCTAGGCGAGCGGTCACGCCGAAACCTCGCGGCACCATCCTCTGCAGCCCCCCAATATCAGGACATCTTTATCTACCGGAGTGGGCCAGATACTAATGGAGAAACCTTTATCATCTCCTGGACACGCAAGTTTCCATATGCTTTGTCACTAGATAATAGTCTGTTGATCTGTCACAGCTATAATATGCCGCCATAAGACAAAGCCAGGGGTCTGATTGTCAGTACAGCTAGAGGGGATAGATTAATCCCTATATATTAACATATCTGACCACTCTGGCTCTATGTATACTTATAATAGACCATTGTGACATGCTAACAGACCTTCTAGTATCATTATATTTAATTCCTCAGCTACAACTATGGTTGAATAGACCGCTATCACCTGCTATACTCACACAATTGTCCATCAATATTATTAACAAATGATAGGATATGTGTCTCTATGGTGATTTTTGGTTCATTATCTTGTGATCAGTTATACTTCATCACCCTCCAGTTGCACCGCCTGGCATACCTTCTGCCTTACTGTATAACTGGAGTTTTGTATGTCTTTTTCTCCAATAATTAATCATAATTAAGTGACCAGTTTATCACACTATATTTAATTATACTGTAGTCACGTGATTAATATTGCTTTCGTGGCTGTCTTGCTGTCCTTGATATTTTATGTGATACACCCCGTGTGTTATTTTGGTTTTTGTCCCCTGAGGAGCCCAATATTAACAGGGCGAAACGCGTAGGGACGCTCTATACAAACATATCACAATCACACATTGTCTTTGTCATTTTTACCTCCACTTTATGGGGGTTGGGGTGTTATTTGTACAAATAAAGCATTTCTTATTTTTGGCACACCTGTAGACTAGTACTGGTCTCCCCATAGGATTACCATCATCAGTCACCTGTATCAGGGTCCTCCAGGGCATTATAGGAGGTACGAGATACGGGATCGCCCCTATCGGGGCGGCCATTCCGTTTTCAGGCAGGGCCACAATTGTAGGGGAATCCATTAGGGACATTGCCCCTTATCATTCACTTGATTGCCTACATCCAAGAAGTCAAGTGGGATAGATTTATTTTTGCTTTATTTCTATTTCTGTTTCTTTTTCTTGTTTATATATATCTCTTATACATTATGGGTCGTTAATTTTAAATATAAATATTAAAAGTGAAGCTTTAGAATTAAATGGTTCTTTCTGTGATACCCGTTTGTGAATTTGACCTAATTCTACTATAATCCCGTGAACAGGGTCGTATGTTCATTCTGTGATTCCCCCCCCCCCCCTGGTAGTAGGACCTATCAGTCCACACCCTTACTCCAGTATGGCTATTCCCCCTAGCCCGAAAGAGATAGCAGGTGCACTATAGCTACTGGGATCATAACTGGGGAATAAATAGAACCCCTTAGAGCCTGAGTCAGTGTCAGAGTCTTCTGGCTATCTGACTGTGCGGCTGTTCAAAGCCGATTCATCCTGACAAGCTGAAAGCTTAGGTGAGGGAGACGTTCCTCTGTATTAGAGCCCAGACAGGCACGTCTTTATTTTATTTATTTATGATTATGCTATATGTGCCGTGGAATCACCCAAGTGATGCCATGAATTGTGCTGAGTAGAAAATAAAGCTCTGTTTTGACCTTTAACCCCCAAAGTCTAAGAGTCACTGCCGACCCCACTGCAAGTACATAATCCCTTACAATATATATACATAAGATGCAGAGATAAAGATAAAGTGGATAAGATAAGAGATAAGATAAAGTGGGAGAAAAATGGCAGTGCACCTTATAAAAAGAATACTAACAACAGCTTCCATTATGGAATCCATCATTAGTATGCAGGCGGCGTGGGGAGTAGTTACTGTAGCGCTACCTGTACTCACCACTCCATGTCTTTTTTTCGGGCGCCAGCTGGGCTGTGTTCTGACTGTGATGTTAGGTCACAGTGCAGTGCCGGCAGAAGTCCAGGGAGTGCAGGAAGAGTGCGCCATCTGGAGCAGGAAAGGTAAGTTGTTTTATTTATTTGAATGTCTGATCTGAAGTCCGATAAAGATTCAAGGTCTGATTGAGCGTCTAATGAAGATTGGGGGTCTGATCTGAGATCTAATGAAATGCATTTTTTTCTTATTTTCCTCCTCTAAAACCTAGGTGCTTCTTATGAATAGGTGCATCTTGTAAAGCATAATATATATATAGCGCAGTCAGTTACAGGCTGTAGCAGTGAACTGCCTCAGTCAGTGATCAGCCGGGTATGGAAACGGATTACGAGTTATTGTGGTTTCTTTTTCATTGTTAATACACTGTGAACCATGTATCGCTGGACACCCCCTTTAATGTATATATAAATAGCTTTATTTAAGGTAAAACATGTAGAAAAATGACAGCACCAGAATAAACAAAAGAAGAAAGAATTGAGGTGCAAGCCCAAGGGGACTAGAGTATTGCCCAAAAAGTAAAAACTGCAAAAAGGCAGCACTCTGCAATAATGAAAAAAGAAACTAAAGTTTATTCACCCACGTGGACGCAACATTATGGCTCAACCATAGAGCCTAGACTTGAAAAAGGCTCTATGGTTGAACCGAAACGCTGCATCCACATGGGTGAATAGACTTTTCTTTCTTTTTTCATTATTGGAGAGTACTTCCATTTTTTACTAAAGGTCAGATACCTTAATGCACACATAAGATTTCTTATGGTTGCTCCATATGCTCGAATGAAGAATACATTTTCAGTGGTCAGATCTATCTAAGCCTTTATAGCCTTAGGCTACTTTCACACTATCGTTTTGGCTTTCCGTTTGTCAGATCCATTCAGGGCTCTCACAAGTGGTCCAAAACTGATCAGTTTTGCCCTAATGCATTCTGAATGGAAAAGGATCCGCTCAGAATGCATCAGTTTGCCTCCGATCAGTCTCCATTCCGCTCTGGAGGCGGACACCAAAACTCTGCCTGCAACGTTTTTCTGTCCGCGATGTGGTGTGGAGCAAGACTTGCATTGTGTGTCAGGACGGATCCGTTTTCTCTGACACAATCTGACACAATAGAAAACAGATCCATCTCCCATTGACTTTCAATGGAGTTCATAACGGATCCGTCTTGGCTATGTTACAGATAATACTAAAGGATCCGTTCATGACGGATGCATGCAGTTGTATTGTTGTAATGGATCTGTTTTTGCAGATCCATGACGGATTCGCCCAAAACACGAGTGTGATAGTAACCTTAGAAGTGCTGGACCCCTCTAGGGGATACAATCAGGCCCGTCTAGCTATAAAACATTTCCTGCAATCCCTGTGATGGAATCATGTTCTAATTTTCTCTCATTCATAAAGAATAAAGATATATAAATTCACCCTGAGAAAGAATGCATTTCTCCCCCGAGCAGCAGCTATTTTTACAGTGACATTTACACCATCTTTTTTCATTACCAGCGTTAACTTGTCAAAGCTAAAACAGAAGTGATCTTTGTTTAACATTGCCATGAATCATAGCCCTGAAAATAGAGAACAACAATCACATCCAGCACTTCATCTAATCCAGATCCTTTACAGCTGGCTTTGTTTGCTCATTAAGTCAGCCTGCGCCATATGTATTAATTATGCAGTACTGACATGTACATGGAAAGAATGGACGTGCATCCTCACCAAAGAACCATTATTTGCTTTACCAATGGGAAAATAAACCCTTGAGCTCTGCTAATTATAGAGTCAAATATGAAGAAGATATTGACATCCATCCAATATGGCTCGGAAGCTGTTGTTCCTAGGGAGGCTCGTCCCCAACCCCACCTGCCATTGGCTGCTCCCCCCCTCCGCAGAGAAGCAGCAGCGGCAGTGCGGGGACCATGAGTGGCGCAGGGAGCCAGGTAAGTATATTCAGTTTGAGAGGCCTGGCATATGGGGGACATTTTTTAGTCTCGGATAACCCCTGAGCATACCTGAGTTAAAAAAATAATAATTCATAATGACTGTGCTTCTTTGTACAATCATAACAGTGAAGGAGCAGTTCTTTGGGCTTCCCTAATGCCCTTTTCAGCTGCACAGCTGGATGCATTTCTCTTAGAAGCAGAGGGTATCTCCTTTCTGTGGAACCTGCCAGCACTGTACTGCTGTGATCTCACTTCCCTTACTTCCCACTATGTTTATTTTCAGCTATAGAGCTCACAGTACAGATAAGGAGATCACACAGAAAGGTACATGCTCCTGTGATCTTCAGAAGCAGGTCTTTTATCAGGGTCAGGAGCTCAGCTAGCTTCCTCTCTGCCGCCTTTCTGTGTTTCTGTTACTAGGGACAAATCTTGCCTGACAACCATCCTGTATCCTCTTTTAGTGAGTTCACCAACACTACCTCTAAACCTTATCATCCTAATTCTGATGATCTTTCTATGTCCTGTAGTCGACTCATTCCAGTTATTACTTTAGTTGCCCTCCTGTGAACTCCCTCCAGCTCTGCTATGGTTGTCTTGCTCACAGGAGCCCAGAATTGTACACAGTACTCCGTGTTTGGTCTGACTAGTGATTTGTAAAGTGTCACCACCAGACATCTGAGAAGCTCTGACAGACGTCCTTCAGAACCTCCTCCTTGAGGTTCCTTTTGTTTTGCTTTCATTTTATCATCTCGTTAGCCTCTCTCAGCTGTCATGTAGTTGCACTGATTGCATCCCTTTAAATCCCTTCCCATACTGCATCACTTTGCGGTTTATATTCCTTCCTGGAGTGTATGCATGCTGGATGCTACTACTGAGTCTTCTACAGATAAGTTTTGTTCATTCATTTGTATTTTCCTGTTTGCTGGATCCCAGGTGACCCTGACTCCCTCCGTATCAAGTGTAGGGAGCCGGTGGTCGTGTCCCCTCACTATTATAGGGTGTTCAGGTGTTATACAGTCGAGGTACGAGGATATGCGATCATCTACCATTGAGATTTTTGCATCGGCTGAGCAGTTAGGGAGAGAGCCAGGTCTGTTGCAGGGCTCTCCCTTTTGTTCCTTAGTTTTGGATCCAGTCAGTCGGATCTTCATTTTGTGTCTTCTAGTTTTCTATACATCTTCCGTGAGATAAAGTGGCAGGACTATGTAATCATCACGGGCATCTATGCCCCTTTTGATGTACCCTATAATCTTATTGCCAACAGTACTAATGTCCCCCACAGTGAACCAAAAGTAATAATGCTCCCATAGTGCCCATACTAGTCATCATGTTCCCCCAGTAGTAATAAAGCTCATCAAAATCCACCCCCCCAGGTAGTAATAATTCTCCTTATAATGTGTGACAAAAGGAAAAAGGCCCCCTTATATTGTGTGCCAGTACAAAAAAATGCCCCATTATGTGAGCCAGTACAAAAAAATTGCCCCTTATAATGTGTGCCAGTACAAAAAATGCCCTCTAATAATGTGTGCTAATACAAAAATGCCCCCTTAGGTGTGCCAGTACAAAAATTCTGCCTAATAATGTGTGCCAGTGCAAATAAAATGCCCTCCTATAATGTGTCAGTAAAAAAAATGCCCCTATAAGGTGTGCCAGTACAAAAAATGCCCCCATAAGGTTTGCCAGTGCACCCTACTGTGGGAGTATAAAAATACCCCCTCTTAGTGCCCCCAGTAGAACCAATGCCCCCATACTGCCCCCATAATGTATGCCAATGCTGCTGCTGTCTGCTAGAACAAAAAATAGTACAATGGAATGCCGCCTGAGACGATCGCCTCACCACGCCTAATTGAGCCTCCAATACTAAATCCTGTGGTACCCCAATAGTGACAGTGACCCAATCTGAGTGTGTACCGATAATAAACACCCTCTGTTTTCTATCACTGAGCAAGATACTTACCCACATACAGACATTTTCCCCAAGTCCAAGCATTCTTATTTTATATACTAACCTTTTATGTGGGACAGTATCACATGTGTCACGAACCAGCGGGTGTGAACCCACTGGTCCTACCTCCTCTAAGGGCATTGTCTAAGTGAACCCCTCGTTCTTCACAGTACCCCTGGTGGTGGGGATAGGCTTTCCCGAGAGGAACTGCAATGAGTCGGACCGTGGTACAGTTAGGGGGACGCCAAAATTATACAGTGGGTCCGGATATGGATATAGAAGTCTATTGTTTTTGTTCGTGACGCCAATTGCAGCATGCGCAGGGTACAGTCTCAGGGCCCTTTAAGGCTGAAGGCTCAGACTGGGGATGAAGATCTTTTGTCTCAGCCGAGACACGATTCTGGGTTGGGATCCCTAAAACTGGGAGCTCCTACCAGCACAGCCTTCCCCTAGCTGGGGTGGCTGGCACACTAACACTAACTTCCTTCCCTGGGGTGTCATTTTACATATACCCATGCTGGGTGAGAGAAATATCTCGGCAAAGACAACTTTTCCCATTTTTTTATACAAAGTTGGCATTTGACCAAGATATTTATCTCACCCAGCATGGGTATATGTAAAATGACACCCCAAAACACATTCCCCAACTTCTCCTGAGTACGGCGATACCAGATGTGTGACACTTTTTTGCAGCCTAGGTGGGCAAAGGGGCAAACATTCCAAAGTGCACCTTTCAGATTTCACCGGTCATTTTTTACAGATTTTGATTGCAAACTTCTTCTCACACATCTGGGCCCCTAGAATGCCAGGGCAGTATAACTACCCCACAAGTGACCCCATTTTGGAAAGAAGACACCCCAAGGTATTTTGTGATGGACATAGTGAGTTCATGGAAGTTTTTATTTTTTGTCACAAGTTAGTGGAATATGAGACTTTGTAAGAAAAAAAAAAAAATCATCATTTTCCGCTAACTTGTGACAAAAAATAAAAACTTCTATGAACTCACTATGCCCATCAGTGAATACCTTAGGGTGTCTACTTTCCGAAATGGGGTCATTTGTGGGGTTTTTCTACTGTCTGGGCATTGTAGAACCTCAGGAAACATGACAGGTGCTCAGAAAGTCAGAACTGCTTCAAAAAGCAGAAATTCACATTTTTGTACCATAGTTTGTAACTTTTACCCAAACCTTTTTTTTTTACCCAAACCTTTTTTTTTTATCAAAGACATGTAGAACAATAAATTTAGCAAAACATTTATATATGGATGTCGTTTTTTTTGCAAAATTTTACAACTGAAATTGAAAAATGTCATTATATTGCAAAAAAATCGTTACATTTTGATTAACAACAAAAAAGTAAAAATGTCAGCAGCAATGAAATGCCACCAAATGAAAGCTCTATTAGTGAGAAGAAAAGGAGGTAAAATTTATTTGGGTGGTAAGTTGCATGACCGAGCAATGAACGGTGAAAGTAGTGTAGTGCAGAAGTGTAAAAAGTGGCCTGGTCATGAAGGGGGTTTTAGCTAGCGGGGTCGAAGTGGGTTGTCTCACCTACTTATTTCAGTCCTCAGTGCGCGGCTCTTGGGGCACTTCCTAAGCTGTAGTGGGGGGCGGTACCTCTGCTGTAGCTAATGGAGCAGGCACGAGGCACTGGGATAATAGAATCTCGCCCCTTGACTACACTACTACACTTGCACGCTCGTAAGGCTGCCAGACTATCTGAAACACTAGCAGTCTCAGCGGAGCAGACCTTGTACAGTTTGTGACAACCTATGGTAAGTGTTTGCCGCGATTTGTATCTTACAGGAGAGAATGACAGTGAGTGGACGGGAACAGGAGCTGCTGCGCATGCACGCGGCCCCGTGCGCGCTCATTCCATCAATTCCCGGCCACCAGAAAGGCCGGCTTTTTTTCTAACCGTGTGCAATGGCGGCCTCTGCAGCAGTGGCCGTTATCCGTGGAGAGGAGCATTCTATAAAAAGGACGAAGAAGAAAGATAGTGGGGACCAGAGCCATTTCTGCTAATTCATCTATATTAGTAAGTTACTTATATCAATGTCATGCACATAATAAATATAACTGAACACAGCGCCCAGGACCGCGGCGGTAAGCAGGAGAACCGTGAGTTCCCTTGTGGAGAGAGAGAAAATTATGTATCATTTTTTGACTTGTTTAATTAGCATTTCTATTGATACCATGTCTATTGATACCTGGCTAGGGAGTTAAAGAACCCAGAACAAGAACTAAAGTTCATGTGCGACTTGTAGCAAGAGACTTCCTGAGAATCATAAAAAGAAACTCTGCCAAGTTTGCATAAATGATCTTATAAAAGAGGAGCAACCTTCAATTTTGTCAGAGGTCAAATCACTAATTCAGAATGAAATTAAGTCTTCCCTGGCCTCTCTCAGATCAATCCCTCCTACACCTCTGGCGAAAAAACCTAGAATGTCGGTCCCATCTTCCTCTGCTTCAGAGGATATGGATGAGGAGGCCTCCACCTCGAGACAGAATGTTGATATCGACGCTCTATCAGAGGGTGAAATTATGGAAGATAGTAAAAAATACTTTTTTTCTTCCGAAGACATGGAGGAGCTATTGGGCGCTGTCAGAGCAACCATGGGGATTCAGGAGGTGAAAAAAACAAGATCTGTCCTGGATGAGATGTTTGGGGGACTCAGAGGCAAAAAACTAAAAGTATTTCCAATGAATGAGAATCTAAAAGATATGATACTGGATGAATGGACAGACCCCAAGAGAAGACTGGGGGTATCCAGAGAATTCAGAAATAGGCTATTATTCGATCCAGCGGATGTCAAACTTGATGAAACCCCAAAAATTGACATCCAGGTAGCCAAAGTAATTAGGAAGACCTCCCTCCCATTTGAGGACTCATCACAACTACAGGACCTAATGGAAAGGAAGGCCGACTCTCTTCTAAAAAAAATCCTGGGAGGCATCTATGTTTGGGGTTAAAACCAACATAGCTGCGACGTCGGTTGCTAGGTCTATGTGTTTCTGGCTTAATGAGTTGGAAGAAAATATCAAAAACAAGACCCCTAGAGAGGAAATATTAAACTCTATCCCACTCCTCAGATCTGCCACTGCCTTTTTGGCGGATGCCTCGGCGGAGTCGGTGAGGTTCGCCGCCAAGGATGCGGCCCTCACCAATTCAGCTAGAAGGACATTGTGGATGAAAACCTGGGGAGGGGATAGAGCATCAAAAGCCAAGCTATGTTCTATAGCTTTTTCTGGGGAATACGTCTTTGGACCAGTATTAGACTCCATTCTGGATAAGGCTGCCGATAAAAAGAAGGGGTTTCTGGAAGAAATTAAAAAGAAGCCCTTTCATTCCTTCAATTCCCAGACTAGACCCTATGGGGGCAAGGGGAAGGCGGGTAGGTGGAGTTACCAGAAGGGGGAAAAGGCAGAGGGTTCCTTCTCAAACGCTAAAATAAACAGTCAGATAAACAATGACGCCAGAGTGGGGGGAAGACTGAGGAATTTTCTGTCCCTGTGGAAATCCGTCACCAAAAATCAGTGGGCCTTAGACATCATACGAGATGGCTACCGGATAGAATTTTGCTCAGCCCTTCCAAAAAAGTTCAGAATAACATCACACAGCTCAAAAACTCTAGGAAAAATCTGGGGTCCTGCAGCTTATAGATTCAGGAGTGGTAACAGAAGTCCCCAGTATGGAAAGAGGAAGGGGTTACTATTCTAGTGTATTTCTGGTGCAGAAACCAGATGGTACCTTCCGCACTATTATAAATTTAAAGGGACTAAACAAAGCTGTCACTTACAGAAAGTTCAGGATGGAATCCATAACATCGATCATTCCATTGATCAAAGCCGGAGACTTCATGACGTCCATAGACTCAAAGGACGCTTACTATCACGTCCCCATAAACAAGACATCTCAAAAATACCTCAGATTCGCCCTAGTGGACAGTTTGGGAGAAATAAAACACTTCCAGTTCACCGTGTTACCCTTTGGAATCTCCTCTGCCCCAAGGGTATTCACGAAGCTCGTAGTGGAAATGATATCCCCCCCCTGAGAGCAGAAGGAATAAAAATATTTCCATACGATTTTCTAGTCCTAGGACCCTCGGAACTGGAAACAACCAGCCTTACCAAAGACCTAATGCGCAGATTTTCAGACCTAGGCTGGATAATAAACCTAAAAAAATCATGCATAATCCCATCAACCAGAATGAAGTTTTTAGGAGTGATCTTGGACTCAGTTTCCCAGGTTACATCCCTCTCTCAGGAGAAAATAACCTTCTTTTGTGGACAAAACAAAAAAGTTCCAAAGTCAGTCTCAGTGCTCCATACGCAGCGCCATGAGCCTCTTGGGCATGATGACTTCCTGTATAACGGCAGTTTCTTGGTCTCAGGCTCATACCAGGGTTGTCCAGTCGTGGATCCTGAGAAATTGGGACAAGAGGCAGTGCTCTCTAGAAAAAAGAATCCCCATTCCAAACCATGTAAGATAAGATTTAGACTGGTGGACAAGAAACAGAAACTTGCTAAGAGAGGTACCCTGGATAAAAGATCCAGAGACACAAATATATACAGATGCAAGCGGCACAGGATGGGGAGCAAAAATAGGCTCGCAAAACTACCAGGGCATTTGGTCGGGCATCATAAGAAAAAAGTCATCAAACCACAGAGAACTGAGGGCGATCTGGGAGGTGCTGAAGGTGTCACAAGACAAGGTCTCCGGAAAACACCTGAAAATCCTTTCAGACAATGTAACAGCGGTCGCATATCTGAAACATCAAGGGGGCACAAGATCACCAAGCTTAAAAAATCTGGCGGAAAAAATATTCTTCTGGGCAGAAAGGAATGTTCTCTCCATCACACCTATCCATTTAAAGGGTACAGATAATATACAGGCGGACTTCCTCAGCAGGATGACCATAGATCCAGTAGAATGGGCCCTAAACTCAGAGGTATTTCATCAAATCACCAGGAGATGGGGGACCCCCCAGATAGACCTGTTTGCGTCAAGAAAAAATGCAAAAGTCCATACTTTCTGCTCTCTAAACCCAAGGGACAACTCTTGGGCAACGGATGCATTCTCAATCAGGTGGACTTGGGATCTAGCCTATGCCTTTCCCCCTTGGCCGCTAATACCCAGAGTGCTGCAAAAAATAAGGTCGGACCCAGTAACAGTAATACTGGTTGTCCCATACTGGACAAAAATAAATTGGTTCCCAGTACTAAGTGAACTAGCTCTGGAAGAACCCTGGAGAATCCCCCCACAGGAGAACATTATTTCTCAGGGCCCAATTCTCCACCAGAATCCAGGTCTGTTCAAATTATCAGCCTGGATCCTGAATGCGAGGTCCTAAAAAGCAGGGGACTATCTGAGAAGGTTATAAATACCCTTAAATCTAGCAGGAAAGAAGACACCCCTGCGATCTACCTTAAAATATGGAAGAAATACAGTAGCTGGCTAGGCCAGAGCCCTCCGGTAGACTCTTCCCCAAATATTGAGAAAGTACTGGATTTTCTCCAACGAGGTTTAGATCTGGGCCTGAGACCAAGTACTTTTAAAGTTCAGGTCTCGGCCTTGGGGGCTTGCTATGATACGGGCCTAGCCAGTCATAGGTGGATAAGGAGGTTTATAAGAGCCGCCTCCAGATTAAGGCCATCCCTAACCCCTAGGACGCCTCAATGGGACTTGAACTTGGTCCTGAGAAGTCTTACAAGATCACCATTTTCTCCTATTCAGGAAATCTTTCTCAAACACCTATCATTAAAGGCGGCCTTCCTGGTGGCCATAACTTCAGCCAGACGACTGGGCAAAATCCAGGCACTGTCCTGCCGGGAACCATACTATCTTTCCAGACAGAATAGTTTTACGTATGGATCCGGGTTTCCTGCCGAAAGTTGTGTCGGACTTCCACAGAGATCAGGAAATTGTCCTTCCATCTTTTCCCAAAGATTGTCCATCGCATTATCAGTTCTAGCTCCTGGATGTTCGGGATACTATCATACAGTACCTAGATTCAACAAATGAATTTAGAAAGGATGATTATCTTCTTGTTCAATATGCAGGTCCAAATAAGGGAAAAAAAGGCATCCAAAGCCACCATTGGACGATGGATCAGATCTACTATTATCTGTTGCTATCAGAAGTCGGGTCTAAACAGCTCCACAAATTTACTGCACTTGGGGACACTTTCAAAGTTTTCCCAATTTTTCGGACTGACTGACCTTCATTTCTTAAAGTAATGATGGCCAATCGTTTTTCTTTACTTAGCTGCTTTTTTCTTGCCATAATACAAATTCTAACAGTCTATTCAGTAGGACTATCAGCTGTGTATCCACCTGACTTCTCCACAGCGCAACTGATGGTCCCAACCCCATTTATAAGGCAAGAAATCCCACTTATTAAACCTGACAGGGCACACCTGTGAAGTGAAAACCATTTTAGGTGACTACCTCTTGAAGCTCATCAAGAGAATGCCAAGAGTGTGCAAAACAGTAATCAAAGCAAAAGGTGGCTACTTTGAAGAACCTAGAATATGACATATTTTCAGTTGTTTCACACTTTTTTGTTATGTATATAATTCATGAAAATAAAGAAAACTCTTTGAATGAGAAGGTGTGTCCAAACTTTTGGTCTGTACTGTATGTGATGTCATGATATGGGCAGATCATCTGATAAGGGGGGGGGGGGCAGCAATTTGTATCTTGCCTAGGGCGGCAAAAATCCTTGCACCGGCCCGGCACGTCTGACAAAGGTTTTCTGGAATAATACCAGTTTGCAGATAAATGAATCAGAAATTATGCCTGCACAACAAAAAAACAGGCAGGAAACTGGCCTTAGCATCTAGTAAAACATAAAGTAGGAGGTCTGGGCTTTCATCCAGTGGTGGCACACAAGAGCCGTGCTCTACAAGTTAGCTGCAAACTGTTCAGGTTTCTTGCCTGCATATCTTTAATTGATATTTAAGGCTGATACTTTACAGCACAAAGCCTGGCCCCCTAGTAAAGTTGGGAGTTAATTTTCATATTGGGGAAAGGGGGGGGGGGGGAGCCCTACCCTCCAGAACTCTGCCTTCAAAAAGCCGTAGAATAGGGCTTTGAGGGTGTTTGGGCTTATTTTTTCAAAATTATAAGATATTTAAAATTTTTAGTCTACTCACCTAGGTTTTGAAATGTGGGTGTGGTTAGCCTGTCAAGATGATTTAAAGGGGTTTTCCAGGATCTGTGACAGGAGGCATACTTACTTGCCCTCCCGCCACTCAGTTTTGGCTTTGTCAGTCTCCAGCTGTCTTAACTACACTTATCATTGAACCTGACTTCTCCCTTTTGGGTGAGCACCGCTGGTGATGTCTGCTTTCTCATTCAGTTAACTGCGCTTTGGTCCCCGCATGTAAACTTGCTGCACAGACGGGGTTCATATGCACTGTATACAGCCAATCACTGGTCTCATCAGTGATATGCCATTTGGGGACATCTCACCATTGAGACCAGTCATTGCCTGCAGCGGTGCATGGACTGAAGCGCAGTGAAGACAGCTGGGGACCAACAGAGCAGAGCGACAAGAAGCAGGTAAGTACAGCATGCCTCTCTTTACAGATTCAGTGGGGAGGGGTAGTATTAAAAAAAAAAAGGCAAGCATGGACAACCCCTAAAAGGCCTCATGCAAACATTCATATGTGTTAATCAGTCTGTGTTGCATCTGCATTTTTTTATTTTAATGGGTCCGTGCTTTGCATTTTGTGACCAAATATAGGACATGTTCTAACTTTTTTTGGAACAGAGATACAGATGCAGAAAGCACACAAGTTATCTGTGTGCTTTTCGCATCCTGCAGAAAGGCAGAATATGTCCACAAAATGCACACCACTAACCCATTAAAGTCCATGGGTCCCCAAAAAAATGTGGGCGGCAACTGGACGGCATCCCACCGAAAAACAGACACTGTTGTGTGCATGAGCCCTCAGCCTGATTTAACCACGTAGACTTAAAAAAAAAAAAGGTCTCAATAATTGTATCAAGCTTACTTTACCACGGGGTGGTATAGAAAGTGGAGTAACATTTCAAGACAGAAGTCTAAACTTAAATGGGTTCTTAATATTGATGATCTATCCTCAGGGTAGGTCATCAATATCAGATCGGCGGGGTCCAACACCTGGCTGTTTGAGGAGACGACAAGTGCAGTGCGCACGTTCCGTCTCCCATCTCTCTTCCTGCTGTGCTGCTATATGTCTGTGGGACCACAGCAGAGGACAGGAAGAGAGAAGGGAGATGGCATGTGCGCACTGTGCGCGCCTTCCCTTCATACAGCTGATCGGCGGGGGTTCCGGGTGTTGGACACCCGCCGATCTGATATTGATGACCTATCCTGAGATTAGGTCATCAATATTAAAAGCCCCGACAACCCCCTTTAAAGATGCCAAATTTATCAAACATTGTGCATCATGTTGGCCAAATGACAGCAATGTAGAAACCTGCAAAAACTGACTTTAAAAATTCCATTCATGATAAATTCCCCACAAACTGTAGTTGTATAAAAAAAAAAAAAGCTAAAAATAGGAACTTACAGTATATATAGCAAAAGATAGGATGTCCACCAAAGGTTCAGATTTTCCCGTAACATTAAGGTTTTACTTGTCTCACGGGATTTAGATAACTGGGGTTTTCCTCTTTTTCAGACCATTTAACAACAGCCAAAAGCAGATTCTGCTGTGAGGCTTGTAAAGGGGAAGGTTCCACATCAGCTTGGACCTGGGGAAGATCTATATGACTACTGCAATGTAATGACTCATCAATCAAAATCACGAGAAGGTCAGCTCTTTAAATATTGAAGAGCAACATATTTCTTTCAATAGCCAGACTGACCAGGGAAAACATGACAGATAGTTTTCCAGAATGACAGCAGGAGATAGGCCAGATGATCTTTATTATATAAGACAATGACCTTTAAACATATTAAAGGCCGCAGGGGCGTAACGATCGCGGTCGCAGAGAGTGCGACTGCGACCGGGCCCGGCGGGAGGGGGGCCCGCTGCAGGCCAGCAAGTGCTTGCGGCGGCAGGCGGGCCCTGCGAAACTGATCTGTGCTTGATTCACCTGCGCTGCCTGTGTGCACCGTCCTCCCTCACTCAGCTGCTGCCGCTCCTCCGCCGGGCCCTCCCTCAAGCTACACATGCCCACAATACGCCCACAATACACCCACATGACCACGGCCGCGTGACCCGTCCCTCCGCTCACGCGAGATGAGAGTCTCTGACGTCAGGACTCAGGAGAGTAGACTCTAGGCGCACAGGCACAGCAAAAGCCCGCCAGAGCAGATTTAAAAGAGGCAGAGCCCCGCCCCCCAGCAGTGTGTGCCTGTGCCAGCACAGATTAGAGGGCTCAGGGCGCGATTCTCCGAGGAAGAAAGAAGAGGACCGACCAACCGACCGACAGACAGACACCAAGGGCGAGCGCTGGGCATTGCAGCAGAAGTACTGCACTCCAGGACCATCTTCTCCTGCCTCACTGCCTGCTGGACTGGTCTATAGACTGGTAGGTAGTATTAGTAATGCAATGATTCATCCATGTTGTCCCCTGATCATCCATCCATCCGCCACACCCCCTGAATTCAGACATTATTATCGTCTGAAATCAGGGCTGGAGTGGGGCCGATGGATGGATCATCAGTGGACGGTAATAAATTATTGCTGTTCACTCATGATCCATCCATGATCCGCCCCACCCGCATCCTGATTTTAGACATTATTACCACCCACTGATCATCCATCCATCCGCCCCACCCACGCCCTGATTTCAGACATCATTACCGTCCACTGATCATCCATCCATCCGCCCCACCCCCTGAATTCAGACATTATTATTGTCTGAAATCAGGGCCGGGGTGGAGCCGATGGATGGATCATCAGTGGATGGACGGTAGTAATGTCTGAAGTCAGGGCCGGAGTGGGGCCGATGGATGGATCATCAGTGGGCGGTAATAAATTAGTGCTGTTCACTCATGATCCATCCATGATCCGCCCCACCCGCATCCTGATTTCAGACATTATTATTACCGCCCAGGCGCCCACTGATCATCCATCTATCCATCCGTCCCACCCACACCCTGATTTCAGACATCATTACCGTCCACTGATCATCCATCCGCCCCATGGATGGATCATCAGTGGCCGGACGGTAGTAATGTCTGAAATCAGGGCCGGGGTGGGGCCGATGGATGGATCATCAGTGGATGGTAATAAATTATTGCTGTTCACTCATGATCCATCCATGATCCGCCCCACCCGCATCCTGATTTCAGACATTATTATTACCGCCCACAGATCATCCATCCATCCGCCCCACCCCCTGAATTCAGACATTATTATTGTCTCAAATCAGGGCCGGAGTGGGGCCGATGGATGGATCATCAGTGGACGGACGGTAGTAATGTCTGAAATCAGGGCCGGGGTGGGGCCGATGGATGGATCATCAGTGGATGGTAATAAATTATTGCTGTTCACTCATGATCCATCCATGATCCGCCCCACCCGCATCCTGATTTCAGACATTATTATTACCACCCACTGATCATCCATCCATCCGCCCCACCCCCTGAATTCAGACATTATTATTGCCATTGTCTGCAATCAGGGTGGGGGTGGGGCAGATGGATGGCTCATCAGTGGACGTTAATAATGTCTGGAAAAAAAAAATTGGTATCACTGGAGGTAGTCCATGGATACACAAAAAACCTGCAACTGATTTTTTTTTTTTTTTTAAACTTAACTGAGCCGAACAGAGCCTACGGGTGTTAGGTTTCCCCTAAGGTTTTTTTAAGCTGAGACAAAAGTCCTTCATGTAGGAAACCTAACGGAATGCTTTATAGTTTATGGGGTCGTGACGGTCCTGTCACTGTGTGCTTCACTGTGATTGGGTTGCCACGTAGGCAGGCTGTTTGAGGCTGCGCACTGGATGCGGTATCCATTGTGAACAGCTTGTGTATGGTTTTTCTCTACCTGTTCATGTTTTCGGTTTGTTTCCGTGTTGGCTGCCATGGGCAACGTCCGGTGCTTTTGCTTTGTATCCTGGGGTTTGTTACTCCTGGCCTGATACGGTTAATCTCCCTTTTCTGTTCCTGGTTGTATCCATTCAGGTGCGCTTGTTAGGCACCTAAGGTATTTCATCCTACATCCGGTCTTTTCTGAGGTCGGCCTGTCTTATGTCTTGCTGGGTGGTTCACCCTTCTGCTCTGTCAGTCCGCCTATGTTTTGCCTTGCTATGCATAGCCCCCTGCTGCTGACCCTAGGGGTCCTGCCATCTACACCTCGGTGTGGTGCCTCCTGGTTCTGTATATTTGTCCTGTTCCTGTCCTGTAGTGAGTCGCCTAGCAGTGCTCTAAACTAGGGTATTCCCACGATAACTTTATTAAGAAGTTCATAGCAATAATGATGTACAGTGGGTACGGAAGTATTCAGACCCCCTTAAATTTTTGACTTTTTGTTATATTGCAGCCATTTGCTAAAATCATTTAAGTTCATTTTTTTCCTCATTAATGTACACACAGCACCCCCCCCCCCCATATTGACAGAAAAATACAAAATTGTTGACATATTTGCAGATTTATTAAAAAAGAAAAACTGAAATATCACATGGTCCTAAGTATTCAGACCCTTTGCTGTGACACTCATATATGTAACTCAGGTGCGGTCCCTTTCTTCAGATCATCCTTGAGATGGTTCTACGCCTTCATTTGAGTCCAGCTGTGTTTGATTATACTGTTTGGACTTGATTAGGAAAGCCACACACCTGTCTATATAAGACCCTACAGCTCACACTGCATGTCAGAGCAAATGAGAATCATGAGCTCAAAGGAACTGCCTGAAGAGCTCAGAGACAGAATTGTGGCAAGGCACAGATCTGGCCAAGGTTACAAAAAGATTTCTGCTGCACTTAAAGTTCTTAAGAGCACAGTGGCCTCCATAATCCTTAAATGGAAGACGTTTGGGACGACCAGAACCCTTCCTAGAACTGTCCGGCCAAACTGAGCTATCGGGGGAGAAGAGCCTTGGTGAGAGAGGTAAAGAAGAAGCCAAAGATCACTGTGGCTGAGCTCCAGAGATGCAGTCGGGAGATGGGAGAAAGTTGTAGAAAGTCAACCATCACTGCAGCCCTCCACCAGTTGGGGCTTTATGGCAGAGTGGCCCGACTGAAGCCTCTCCTCAGTGCAAGACACATGAAAGCCCGCATGGAGTTTGCTAAAAACACCTGAAGGACTCCAAGATGGTGAGAAATAAGATTCTCTGGTCTGATGAGACCAAGAACTTTTTGGCCTTAATTCTAAGCGGTATGTGTGGAGAGAACCAGGCACTGCTCATCACCTGTCTAATACAGTCCCAACAGTGAAGCATGGTGGTGGCAGCATCATGCTGTGGGGGGGGGGGGGGGGGGGGGGTTCAGCTGCAGGGACAGGACGACTGGTTGCAATCAAGGTAAAGATGAATGCAGTCAAGTACAGGGATATCCTGGAGGAAAACCTTCTCCAGAGTGCTCAGGACCTCAGACTGGGCCGAAGGTTTACCTTCCCACAAGACAATGACCCTAAGCACACAGCTAAAATAACGAAGGAGTGGCTTCACAACAACTCCATGACTGTTCTGGAATGGCCCGGCCAGAGCCCTGACTTAAACCCAATTGAGCATCTCTGGAGAGACCTAAAAATGGCTGTCCACCAACGTTTACCATCCAACCTGACAGAACTGGAGAGGATCTGCCAGGAGGAATGGCAGAGGATCCCAAAATCCAGGGGTGAAAAACTTGTTGCTTCTTTCCCAAAAAGACTCATGGCTGTATTAGATCAAAAGGTGCTTCTACTAAATACTGAGCAAAAGGTCTGAATACTTAGGACCATGTGATATTTCAGTTTTTCTTTTTTAATCAATCTGCAAAAATGTCAACAATTCTGTGTTTTTCTGTCAATATGGGGTGCTGTGTCTACAATATGGGGTGCTGTGTCTACAATATGGGGCGCTGTGTGTACAATATGGGGCGCTGTGTGTACATTAATGAGGAAAAAAAATGAACTTAAATGATTTTAGCAAATGGCTGCAATATAACAGAGTGAAAATTTTAAGGGGTCTGAATATTATCCGTACCCACTGTATATCATGAAAAATACCCATTTAAAAGAAATGGGTATTTTGA
Organism: Bufo gargarizans; assembly: GCF_014858855.1. Lineage (NCBI taxonomy): Eukaryota > Metazoa > Chordata > Amphibia > Anura > Bufonidae > Bufo > Bufo gargarizans. The sequence goes on along the minus strand of NC_058087.1, from coordinate 151,251,266 downwards.
CACTTGAGGCCACAAGGAGACACGTTATACTGTATGAATGCTGCCACTGACTCGGGGACTGCTCTGGAGTGGCACCTGGCAACTACCTGCAGCCAAGCCTATCCTCACCATCAGAGGCTCTAGTGAAGACCAGGTAGTTGCTTAGTCACGCCCCTCCAGAGTATAGCCAGTCAGTGGCGCAGTGGGTCCACACCCGCTGATCTGTAACAGTAACTGAGGCACTCCTGTTATTGTCTTGTACGTCTGTTACCTTGTATTAAAATTCCCTGGCCCTTGATCCATTTCGCCTGTTTTCTTTATGCCTGATGTCACAAAGGTGCGCTTAGGTCTCCGGCATGTGACGGGTCTGTAGGCTCAGTTCGGCTCAGGTTTGTAACAAATCTGTCCTTTTCGTTCTTCTGTACCAATAATGGAGTAGTGTCTCCCCAACAATTGGGGTGTGCCTCACTAGTGAGTTCTGTATTTCAGTTGGAAAAGAACTGTTTTATGCCATTGTTGCCGTTTTTTCAATCTCAAAGTCTTTAAAACTCAGGCAATTTTCATATTTAATTTGCAGATTAAATAAATTTGTGTCGCAGCAACTAACCTAATCCACCATAATGTCGTCTTACCATCATATGAGTGGCTCACAAAAACGCAAAAGAAAAAGGGAAGATGAGAAAAAAACTCAGAAACTCCCAAAAATAAGCAGCTATTTTTCACAGGCTGCTGGTGCTTCTGGTGGTTCTGCAACTACTGAGACCATAACTGGTCAGTGTGAGGACATAAGTGAGAGACCTTCTACTAGTACAGTTATTGAAAGCTCTCAATCGTTGATGGAGGAGGATAGTATCCACAGTGAAACATGTAGCTTCAGTCCTAGCATTGAAGAAGTGGAGCCGCATACAAGTGCCAGTATATCTGAAGTACAAGAAAGTTTAGAAAGTGAAGATGCTGGCACTGTCTGTATAGAACGTACTTTACTTGGAGAAAAGTATGTTACAGATAGGGGACATTTTCCCATTACAATAAAAGACCCCAACATAAAAAAATTTATTCTTTCTAATGGCCCCTGCAGACCTAACGGGCCATTTCCCAGAGATAACGATAACAGGTGTTTCTCTGAGAAGTACTATGACAGAATTACAAAAGCAGGCCATAAGATTCCTGTCATGTGGTTATACTACTCTCCAAAGCTAAACGTTGCTTATTGCGAGCCATGCTGGTTATTTGGTGATCGTAAAAGATTAGGCTTTGAACCTGCATGGGCTAAAGGAATAAAAAAATGGCAAAGGCTCTCAGCAAAAATACAGATTCATGAAGCTTCCCAAGCTCACATGGACGCTTGTATTGTGTATGATCAATGGAGGAGAAAAAAAAAAAACATAGATGCAGAGACTGAAAGACAAATTTTAAAAGAGAAAAACTTTTGGCGACAAGTCCTTCATCGAATAACCAATGTGACCTTAACCATGGCAATGTCTAATCTAGCTTTCCGTGGTCATGTCGAAAAAATAGGCGAGAGTAATAATGGCAACTTTCTCTCTATTGTAGAGCTGCTCGCAGAATATGACCATGTTTTGAAGGAGCTACTCCAGTTACCGCAGGGGACAGCTAAATACCTAAGCCCCAAAATACAAAATGAAATAATAGATATCCTTTCAAAAAAAGTAGAAGAAGGCATTGTGAGTGAAATTAAAGCCTCCAATTTTTATTCAATAATTATGGACACAACACAAGATGTTTCTAAAGTTGACCAATTAAGTCAAATATTCCGATATGTGACTGTAAGCAGAGACAAAACCCAAAGGGCAACTGCTATAGCTATACAAGAAGCATTTTTAGGTTTTCATGTCGTAGAAGACCCTAGTGCTGCAGGACTTGAAAATGACATTATAAAATGTATAGAAAGTAGAGGTTTACAGCTATCAAAATGTCGGGGGCAGGGTTATGATGGTGCTGCCACCATGAGTGGAGTATACTCGGGTGTTCAAACTCGCATTCAAAAGAAAGAAAGAAATGCCTTGTACATTCACTGTGCAGCCCACAACCTTAATTTAGTTCTACAAGATGCCGTGAGCCACGTACCTGAGGTGTCAAGATTTTTTGAGGTGATACAGAGTTTGTATGTTTTTTTTGGAGAAAGTATCACCCGATGGTCTGTTCTTCAGTCACTAACCACTGAATCCTCTGTGACCCTAAAAAGACTGTGCCCAACACGATGGTCATCCCGTTATGACTCGCTGCTTGCCCTACGCTTTCGGTTTGTTGATGTCCTTAAAGCACTGTCTAAATTAATATTGACTTCGACCAAAAGTAAAGAGAGGGAAGAGGCCAGGGTCCTTAGGAATAAAATTGAATCTTTTGAGTTTGTCTTCCTACTTGTTCTACAGAGTAAAGTTCTGGAGCATATAAATGCAATATCAAAGGTTCTGCAGTCAGAACATATGGATCTGTGCAATGCAGCCCATTTAATTCATAATGCCATTGAAGCTCTTAGCAGCTACAGGAAGCAATTTGAAGATGCTAAAACAACAGCTATCAAACTTGCTGAGAAGTGGGGAATTCCTGCAATGTTTGTAATTAAAAGAGTGCCCAAAGTAAAGCGCCATAGTGGGGAGCTATGTTTGGACGAAAGACTGCAAGACCCAGAGAAGAGATTTAAAACTACTATTTTTTATGCTACTTTAGATGTAATAACATCCCAGTTATCAAGCAGATTTGGTAGCATGAACACTGTAGTTGAAAGATTTCGGATCATTCAGCCACGTGTGCTGGCGACTGAATCAGAGGATAACTTGTTTCAAGCTGCACTGCAATTTCAGCATTATTACCAAGATGACATATCTTCCGATTTCGCAGGGCAATTGGTTAGTTTTCGGAGCGCACTGCAAAATGAGATCTCTGAGCTCCACACAGTTAAAGATTTGGCACACCTGCTTATAATTGACAATGCTGCTTTGTCATCTACCCTACCGGATGTATGTACAGCTTTAATACTTTTCCTCACATTACCAGTGACGGTGGCATCTGCAGAAAGATCATTTTCCAAATTATCTCTGATTAAAAATTACTTGAGAAACAGCATGTCACAACAACGGCTTTCTGGCCTTGCCCTTCTAAGCATTGAGAATGAAAGAGCAAGAAAACTGGACATTCCAGCTATTGTTGACAAATTTGCTGAGTCTAAAGCGAGACGGCGCAACTTCTAGTAATATGTATTTTGCGTAAGTGAGCAGTTTGTTGGGTACAGGGAGTTATATTATCAAAGTTCATACTAACCCAGTTCAATTTATTCAACTTTGGTTGTACTAAACAGTTAACTAGTTTGGTTCTATTTTAGCTGCCTTCTTTTTGGTAACAATGATGCAGATTAATAAACAATTCTGATGTTGTTAGACTCTAAAACACAACGACCGCCTTTGAACTATTTGAATACAGCAATGGTTTCTGCACAACAAAAGCTTAATATCAAAAAGAAGGCAGATGTTACCAACATCAAAAATACTTAACATAATTACTAAATGCTACCATCTCCTTTCCTACAGTGAGAACAAATTGGTTCCTTTCTACTTGATGCCTCCTCGTTGGACCTGGCTGGTTAATTTTGATGTTTCATTTGGATTTCTGTTCTGGTTGAGAAGCACAACTCGTGCTTATTCACAATCAAATTTTGGTAAGTAAAAAATTTATATAATTTTATATTTAACATATCTAATTATGCAACTTAATAAATGCTACCATCTCCTTTCCTACAGTGAGAACAAATTGGTTCCTTTCTACTTGATGCCTCCTCGTTGGACCTGGCTGGTTAATTTTGATGTTTCATTTGGATTTCTGTTCTGGTTGAGAAGCACAACTCGTGCTTATTCACAATCAAATTTTGGTAAGTAAAAAATTTATATAATTTTATATTTAACATATCTAATTATGCAACTTAATAAATGCTACCATCTCCTTTCCTACAGTGAGAACAAATTGGTTCCTTTCTACTTGATGCCTCCTCGTTGGACCTGGCTGGTTAATTTTGATGTTTCATTTGGATTTCTGTTCTGGTTAAGAAGCACAACTCGTGCTTATTCACAATCAAATTTTGGTAAGTAAAAAATTTATATAATTTTATATTTAACATATCTAATTATGCAACTTAATAAATGCTACCATCTCCTTTCCTACAGTGAGAACAAATTGGTTCCTTTCTACTTGATGCCTCCTCGTTGGACCTGGCTGGTTAATTTTGATGTTTCATTTGGATTTCTGTTCTGGTTAAGAAGCATGACTCGTTCCTTTTCACATTCAAATTTTGGTAAGTAAAAAAATGTATATAATTTTATATTTAACATATCTAATTATGTCACTTAATAAATGCTACCATCTCCTTTCTTACAGTGAGAACAAATTGGTTCCTTTCTACTTGATGCCTCCTCGTTGGACCTGGCTGGTTAATTTTGATGTTTTATTTGGATTTCTGTTCTTGTTAAGAAGCACAACTCGTACTTATTCACAATCAAATTTCAGTAAGTAAAAAAATTTATTATATTTGAAATTCTTATCTAATTAGGCACCAAACTGACAGCCAATATTCTGTGATTATTATATTTTTTAATTGTAGGTGATTTACCAAGATATGGGTCAAGAAGCTTTATGCCTTATGTGGAGAATCTTTGTTCTGGAACGCTTTTAACATTTTTTTCTATATTTTATATGGTAACATTAAAAAAAAAAAATTAAAACCCCTATCTCCTTCTATTTAATATTCAACTACAACACTTTCAAACCGGGAGGGGGTGGAGTCTTGGCGGGGGTGGAGTCTTGGCGGGGGTGGAGTCTTGGCGGGGGTGGAGTCTTGGCGGGGGTGGAGTCTTGGCAGGGGTGGAGTCTTGGCGGGGGTGGAGTCTTGGCGGGGGGGCCCCAATTTAAAGTTTGCCCTGGGGCCCATAGAACTCTAGTTACGCCACTGAGAGTAGCAGTAGTAAGAATAAGGAGTCCTTTGTTGTAAATCAGTTGAACATTTACTGCAAATCAATAGTCTCTGGACAGTTGGCACAGTTCATCAATGGAAAGCTTTTTGTGTAGCATCAGTAATAATAAGTTCACTGGTAATCCTATTATCAGGTAGTGGCAGTTGTCAATGGAGGGATTCTTCTAATGCCGATACTCTACAGGCAAACTAAAGATTTACTTTAAGTTCCAACTCTAGCACTCTGGTACTGGATATTATATTTGCTACATGGTTGACGATGCCTGTTTCTCTCCTCCATGAACTTGCTTCTCCTCCTCTAACTACTTAACTGTCAGGACTGGAACTAGAGCCAATTACACCATTTTAACACTTACGATGCAAACATAATATATAATACACATACAATTAAAAAAAAATGGTTAAAAAGAAAAGCTAAAATATCCACAAAATAATTTTTTCTCAATTAGGGCTCATGCACACAAATGTATTTTATTTCCGTGTCCATTCCTTTTTTTTGTGGATAGAATGCTGACCCACTCATTTCAATGGGTCTGCAAAAAATGCAGACTGCACACCGTGTGCTCTCTGAATCCATATGTCTAATGTCTGTTCCATAGTCCCGCACTGTTTTGTGGACAAGCATAGGCATTGTTACAAAGGTTCCCCCCCAAAAAAACACGAATGTTACATGGACATCATCCATATTTTTTGCGGATTCGCATTTTGCAGACCGCAAAATACATACGGTCGTGTGCATGAGAGTTTATTCAAATTTTATTCATCAATATCACTGCAACACGCCGCAACAACAATCAACTGTAATAATTGTACTATTTTTTTTGGGGGGGGGCCCAATTCTGAGTTTTGCTATGGGGCCCCATGATTTCTATGTAAGCCCCTGCACAGAAGTGTTATTGACTTGGAGTTAGGCCGCATTCACACATACGTGGATTTTCAAGGACCATGGTCAGTTGCAGTGGCATAGGGATCTCCATAGCAGCCATAGCAATGGCTATGGGGCCCTACGCCACTGGGGGCCCGGGCTGCCGGCTGAGCAGCTCATTGCTATAAGTATAAGCAATGTGCCGCACAGACCTGTGAGTTACAAGAAGAAGGAGCGCTGGGCGGCCACAGCGCATGTAAGTATGCTGCAGAGTAACTGACCATGGCAGACAGGACTTCAGTAGCGTCCTGGCTGCCATGGTAACCAATCAGAGCTGCCGCTGCCACCAATGATCGGGGGCGCACTGCCCACCAATGATTTTAATACAGGGGGGGGGGGGGGAGTGCGCACTGCCCACCAATGATTTTAATACAGGGGGGACGCACTGCCCACCAATGATTTTAATACCGAGGGGGGGAGGGTGCACTGCCCACCAATAATTTTAATACTGGGGAGGGCGCACTGGGGGCTGGTGAGAGGCACTGGGGACTGATGGAGAGGGTACTGGGGGCTGGTGAGAGGCACTGGGGGCTGATGGAGAGGCACTGGGGGTTGATGAGAGGGACTGGGAGCTGGTGAGAGGCACTGGGGGCTGATGGAGAGGCACTGGGGCTGAAGGAGAGGCACTGGGGCTGATGGAAAGGCACTGGGGGCTGGTGAGAGGCTCTGGGGGCTGATAGAGAGGCACTGGGGGCTGATGGAGAGGCACTGGGGCTGATAGAGAGGCTCTGGGGGCTGATGGAGAGGCACTGGGGGTTGGTCAGAGGGACTGGGAGCTGGTGAGAGGCACTGGGGGCTGATGGAGAGGCACTGGGGTCTGATGGAGAGGCACTGGGGCTGACGGAGAGGCACTGGGGGCTGGTGAGGGGCTCTGGGGGCTGATAGAGAGGCACTGGGGGCTGATGGAGAGGCACTGGGGGCTGGTGAGAGGGACTAGGAGCTGGTGAGAGGCACAAGGGGGCTGGTGAGAGGCACTGGGGGCTGGTGGAGAGGCACTGGGGGCTGATGGAGAGGGTACTGGGGGCTGGTGAGAGGCACTGGGGGGCTGATAGAGAGGCACTGGGGGTTGGTGAGAGGGACTGGGAGCTGGTGAGAGGCACTGGGGGCTGGTGAGAGGCACTGGGGGCTGATGGAGAGGCACTGGAGCTGATGGAGAGGCACTGGGGGCTGGTGAGAGGCTCTGGGGCTGATGGAGAGGCACTGGGGGCTCATGGAGAGGCACTGGGGGCTGGTGAGAGGGACTGGGAGCTGGTGAGAGGCACTGGGGGCTGGTGAGAGGCACTGTGGGCTGGTGGAGAGGCACTGGGGGTTGATGGAGAGGCACTGGGGGCTGGTGAGAGGCACTGGGAGCTGGTGAGAGGCACTGGGAGCGGATGGAGAGGCACTGGGGGCTGATGGTGTCTTATTAACATTGGGGATCTTATTGGGGCTGTTAGCTGAGGTCTGATTAACATTGGGGGTCTGATTGGTGGTTTGACCTGAGGTGTAATAAAACTTTTTTTTTTTTCCGGAGCAGCTTGGAGAAAAAAGCCTCACAGTCTCCCACACTCCTTCTGCCCGGCCAAACCAGCCAGAACCCCTGAGGCCAAGCCTGTCAGCACCCCTGAGTCTTCAGAACTGTAAGTAAATTATATATAAGGGGAGCTTATAATATGAAAGAGACGAATTATGTCAGAGCGGCTCTTCAACTACACGTGTATCAGCACTAGATATATACCCCTTACTCTCCCTAATACCCAAACTACACAAGATACATATCCCTACCCTCTGTCAAATACACATACACACCCCACAATATGTTCTTTCACCTTCTTGTGTTACAGACCCCTGTACAATTTAACAATCTTCTTTAATACACAGACATTTAGATTCATACATTTCCTACACTGGCACAAATGCGTTGCCAGTGACCAACTGACTGTGCTCAGTCCTACGCGTAACCGTCGCAAGTGCATGAGGAGCTGCGGATGTGGCGGCGAGGTCCAAGAGGTATGTGAGGGTGGGAGATCTGGGAGGGGGGGCCCAGAACATTTTTTTGCTATGGGGCCCAGTCATTTCTAGCTACGCCCCTGTTAAAGAGGTATACCCACCTGGACATTTATGGCTCATTGATGAAATATAACATAAATATCTGACAGGTAGAGACTTGCTCCTGTCTCAAGAATAACGTTGCCCCTTGAATGGAGAGCGCACCTCACATGCACTGCTTTCTACATTTGCTGCTGTGAGATTTACTATAATAGCCGAGTGTGATGCTTGGCTATTTTCAGAAGTCCCCTAGAAGTGAATGGAGAGAAGGTTGTGAATGCACAGCATGTTCACTATTAATGACGGGGGCCCCTTCTGGATATTGGAGCAAGTCGCAGAGGTGGAACCTCTAACTGTCAGACATTTATGACATAGCCTATTGATATGTCACTAGCGCATGAGGCCTTGCCACATATCTCCCTATGCTCAGTGAAATGGTGGCGACTGCGCGGGATCAGGGTTCTATAGGACTGTAACATCACAGGGGCTGGCTATCTGCAGATTGGCGGGCTTCACGGCATTATGGGTGACCTCGTGTTCCTTTGTAACACCTGCAGCCACCATTCGTTACCATGAAGCACACGGCTTTGTTGGGAATCAAAGTTTTCCTAAACTTCAGACCGAATTCCGCTTCGAATGCTTGGCTCAATACTACTGGATACGATGAACTTCGGCAGGCTGTTCCGCTGCCAAAACAACCTGCCGGATTTTGAACGCTGATGTGAACAAACCCAGCTGACGTGGCTGATATTACAAGGTACTTGGTAAAACAATTTCATGAACCAAATGCTTGTTGCAAGTAATTGCCAGGGTTCAGAAAATGTACTCATGGCAGACAGAAAAATGCAGGAAAATAAGGCCTACATATGCTGAGGCTAACAACGCTGTATCCCGTTTATACTGTATATTTGGGGGTTGCACCGTGAATACAATTTATTCCCTATCCACATGTCTGATCAGCTGGTGGTCTGACCACTGGGGCCCCCGCGCCACGTGCTTGTCCGCTAGTTTATTCAACTCTATGGGACTGCTGGAGACACCTGAGTACAAGCGCTTGGTTATCTCCGGCAGCCCCATAAAGCTGAATGAAGCAGCAGCGCTCATGAGTGACTGCCCCTCCATTCAGATGGGGAAGCATGGGCCCCTGATTCTGATGATCAGCAGGGGGCCCCAGTAGTCAGACCTCCATTAATCAGACACTTATCCTCTATCCTGCAGATAGGGGATAAGATGTTGTCATGGAAAAACCCCTTTAAAGGGATTGTGAAAATAAGGTAACCCCTTTATATATTATAGGGCATATAAAGGTCATAGTATTTCTTTGTTAGCCTGTGGAGATTAAAGACTACATAATAGTATATTTCCACTATTTCAACTACTGCAGGTGAACTGTGTGGCCCACTATAACCTCCCCTAAATGTCATATTTTTGCCGGAGTTTTAAAAAAAGGATTATTTGTGTCAAGACAAGAATTTTTATGGGATTTTACACTGTCTATTCTTAGTATAGCCAGTCAATGAGTAATCTGGGTGGAGGTCCTGCCCTGGAATCCCACTCATCAGCAGAATAAAGGGGTAGCTGGAGATCTGTGGCCCCTTCACTGTATCTGACAAAAGACCTTATTAAGGCTGGGTTAACATCTACATTGTGAACTCTGGCACTGTTTTCCAGTCATTGCATTCAGCATATATGCCAGCTTTCGGTTGGACAAAAATACTATGTACATGCAGCATTTTTTGCCCGTCCGAAAGACGGCATATATGCCGGAAAGCAGACGGATACCCGGAAGATCCTCGCCTGATCCTATTATAGTGAATAGGGCTGTGGCAGTGTGCAGTGGTATCCGTCTATTCCGGATACAGTAAACTCCAGCAGGCTGTTTAAAGGCAGATGTGAACGCAGACTAAGAGCTTGAAAGGGTATTTCCTTCTTAATGCACCTTGATTCCTTCCTTTGTCCCCGAAGACAGGCCTGGAGAACTTGTAAGTGACAAAGGCAGTATGATGTCAGTAACAGTTCTATTTATTCCTTGTCATACAGGGCTTTATATACATTCATGCATACATACAAAAATAGCTGCAGCTCTCATTACAATAATGCTGACCAGGAGCAGTTCCTTATACAGACAGGCAGCTCTTGTTATAATATAAATATAGTCACCCTTCGATATGATGTCACCCAACCTCCTGTTCTTCATACAGATCATTTTATTTAACCCTTCAATCCCCTCTTATGTCATGAATATGACTTATCTTTTTTCTCTCATAGCGAGGTAAGTAGCATATGATTGTCCAGGGTCTGTGGGTTTTGGACACATTACACAAAACATCTGTATGAGGGAAGGGATACATTGGATACAACAACATATGACAATCAAGGAAGCAATTATAATTATAATACTGATCAATAATGTTCTTAACCAACTCAAATCCGGCAGCCAGCTGTCATGGCTGAGGATGGGGAAAACCCTCAGCATTGTGATGCCATGAGATGTTAGTCGCTGCTCGGCCAGGACAACAGAATAAGGGAGCAGGTCACCTCCTAACGCATCCCTAATCCAACCCTAACTCCTAGCTGCATGAGCCGACCTTGAAGGTAGGAGGGCCCATGCTCAGGAACCTCGGATCCCTACTCACCCTCCGCCGATCCCTGAACTAGGAGCTGGGTAGACCACCTGTTCCTCCTGGATGCGGAGAAACAGGAATCTAAAACTGGCTGAGCTGCAATGGGATGTAACCATAAACAGACTATGGATATGGCAGGAGAGTGAAAGACTTCCACCTCTACCTGCCACAGACACACTGACTGGATCCCTGGACACAAGTGCTGGCTGTCCACACACAAACATAAAAGGACACAGCACACATAAACACACAGGGACCCAGAACCATAGCTGCAATAATAACAGACACCACATAGACATACAGGGAGTGCAGAATTATTAGGCAAGTTGTATTTTTGAGGATTAATTTTATTATTGAACAACAACCATGTTCTCAATGAACCCAAAAAACTCATTAATATCAAAGCTGAATATTTTTGGAAGTAGTTTTTAGTTTGTTTTTAGTTTTAGCTATTTTAGGGGGATATCTGTGTGTGCAGGTGACTATTACTGTGCATAATTATTAGGCAACTTAACAAAAAACAAATATATACCCATTTCAATTATTTATTTTAACCAGTGAAACCAATATAACATCTCAACATTCACAAATATACATTTCTGACATTCAAAAACAAAACAAAAACAAATCAGTGACCAATATAGCCACCTTTCTTTGCAAGGACACTCAAAAGCCTGCCATCCATGGATTCTGTCAGTGTTTTGATCTGTTCACCATCAACATTGCGTGCAGCAGCAACCACAGCCTCCCAGACACTGTTCAGAGAGGTGTACTGTTTTCCCTCCTTGTCAATCTCACATTTGATGATGGACCACAGGTTCTCAATGGGGTTCAGATCAGGTGAACAAGGAGGCCATGTCATTAGATTTTCTTCTTTTATACCCTTTCTTGCCAGCCACGCTGTGGAGTACTTGGACGCGTGTGATGGAGCATTGTCCTGCATGAAAATCATGTTTTTCTTGAAGGATGCAGACTTCTTCCTGTACCACTTCTTGAAGAAGGTGTCTTCCAGAAACTGGCAGTAGGACAGGGAGTTGAGCTTGACTCCATCCTCAACCCGAAAAGGCCCCACAAGCTCATCTTTGATGATACCAGCCCAAACCAGTACTCCACCTCCACCTTGCTGGCGTCTGAGTCGGACTGGAGCTCTCTGCCCTTTACCAATCCAGCCACGGGCCCATCCATCTGGCCCATCAAGACTCACTCTCATTTCATCAGTCCATAAAACCTTAGAAAAATCAGTCTTGAGATATTTCTTGGCCCAGTCTTGACGTTTCAGCTTGGGTGTCTTGTTCAGTGGTGGTCGTCTTTCAGCCTTTCTTACCTTCGCCATGTCTCTGAGTATTGCACACCTTGTGCTTTTGGGCACTCCAGTGATGTTGCAGCTCTGAAATATGGCCAAACTGGTGGCAAGTGGCATCTTGGCAGCTGCATGCTTGACTTTTCTCAGTTCATGGGCAGTTATTTTGCGCCTTGGTTTTTCCACACGCTTCTTGCGACCCTGTTGACTATTTTGAATGAAACGCTTGATTGTTCGATGATCACGCTTCAGAAGCTTTGCAATTTTAAGAGTGCTGCATCCCTCTGCAAGATATCTCACTATAGACTTTTCTGAGCATGTCAAGTCCTTCTTTTGACCCATTTTGCCAAAGGAAAGGAAGTTGCCTAATAATTATGCACACCTGATATAGGGTGTTGATGTCATTACACCACACCCCTTCTCATTACAGAGATGCACATCACCTAATATGCCTAATTGGTAGTAGGCTTTCGAGCCTATACAGCTTGGAGTAAGACAACATGCATAAAGAGGATGATGTGGTCAAAATACTCATTTGCCTAATAATTCTGCACTCCCTGTAAACTTAACATCACATAAACATATAGTATCACAATTTATGACCACAAGGGTCGCCCTCACTGGCAGATGGTACATGGGACCAGGAGAGTGCCTCCAGCTTACTACAACGCTTGAATATGGGACTGGATTGATCTGGAATGGTCAGATAAATTAGCCAAATCTGTTTTTATTGAATAATAAAAGCACATAAAAGCACATAATGTACATACAGTGATAACAGTCTCACCAGCTTACATCAGTGCAAAATGTCGATTGTATATCATCACATTAATACAATTCGATATGATTTAGGCTTCTAGGGCAATAGCCCGACAATACAGGCAGGTGAGGGCACACAAACGTATCTCGATATCCTGATACCAACAAGTGTATGCATAGAGCGGCTTGGTACAAATATAAGTGAACAAAAGTACACAAATGAGGACAAAATACAAAAAACAAAGAAAACATAGAAAACATAATAGTCCTGTCGCCTAAAGCTTTTCAATGCATTCCAAGACAACCAGTAGTTGGGTTCAACGGAAGTACTTGAAGTCGTACTTGAGAGGTACGGTCAGCATCTGAATAGGCGTCCACCTGTATCCTCTCTCCAGACCCCATTTACTTAGAGTGATTGGAGCGAATCTACAGGTAAGGCTCATTCTCCCAGCAATTTACCCTTAATGGTCTCCTCTGTATCCCTCTTCCTAACATATTTAACCCATGGTTCCCAGACCTGTAGATATTTATCTCTAGTGTTATAAGTCCACCCCACTAACTCTTCCATTCTGCACATATCGCTCATTTTCTCATGCCACATTTTAAGGGACGGTGGGTCTTCATCTTTCCATTTTATAGGTATTAACAACTTAGCAGCCGCTATCCTGTGTGTGGGTAGGTTCATTCTGTTCGGTCTAAAGCCAGCAGGGGGTAACCACAATAGGACTAGCTCTGGGGTGAGCTTCAGATTAATAGAGCAAATTTGGGAAATCAGCTTTTCAATACCTTCCCAGAACTCCTTCAGACTCGGACAGAACCACCAAATATGTGACAGAGATCCTTTATCCCCCCCACATCTCCAACATAGATCATTCAGTGTCAGGCCCATTTTGAATAATAGCTCAGGGGTTCTGTACCATCTAGTGAGGATTTTTAGGGAATTTTCTTGGGTCAGGATACACTTAGAGAACCAATGTGAATGGGTCAAAATAAAGCCCCTGTCTCTATCATCCAATATGCAGTTCAGCTCTTTCTCCCAGGCGCTAACATAAGAGGGTACACCATCATTCTTGTCTCTCAACAATTGCGTGTAGATAAGCGAGATGCATTTCGGGGGTGTTTTGGGAAGCAGAGTATACGTTTCTAACCAAGTGGGGTCCGCAAGGGGGACAAGCATAGATTTTTTGAACTTTGAACATATAGTCTCAAAGTCCCTTGCTTGTAAAAAATCCCACCTGGCACTATTTTCACCAGCTAAGGACATATAATAATCATTCTGATGGGTGATTTTCACAAGGTCCCCTAACACTATCCCCGGCAGAGAGTTCCAAATGGGGCCAGATTCTACATGTGATTTATTTAATATCTAGGGCAGCATTCTAAGTGGAGTCAGAGGTGATAGTGTACCCCTCCCCATGTTAAGCACCCCTGTTCTACTGCATGCAATAACAGTGCTTTTCGTGATGACACTAATTAGTGAATCCTTATCTGATTTTTTAAATGGTCAGATAAATTAAAGCAACACATTCCTTTAAAATCTTGAAATCCTATATTATGTTTAAGTAACAGATAATCTATAGCAAATCTAGTTTCTAGCACTGCTCCTCTTGCCCCTTGTATATCTAATAGTATGTCTGATAAGGCGATAGAGGTATGATTCAGAGATTTAGCTAAGTCACATGCAATAGAATCTATAGTACGAGTATTATATATAGCCAGTCCAGGCACTTCTAATATAGAGGCGCCCAAACTTGTATATTCTGCACGGCTGAGAAGGGGTAAAGTAGAGTCACAGTCTTCTGATAAAGTCTTGGTAACCGATCTGTAAGCTCTCCTGATAGGGGGTTGACTGGGAAGAGCCAAAGTCAGCCTGGATAACGCACAGGGACCTCCAATAACATTGGCAGGAATGTAATTGTAAGTACTGTTACCACAAGACAAAAAACATCCCTTAGGGAGCATTATATTATAGATAAAAGTGGGAGTCACAATGGTCTTATTACAACTCATGGAATTATCCAGGGAGCTAGCAGGTCTACTATACTTTTTACAGGTGTCGTCAATATAATCATATACACTATTCTTAGGTAATCCACTTTTTATGTCTCTATTATCACAATATAAAGTCATATCCTGGGAAAAGGTAAAACAAGTCTCTGCTGCAGTCATGTTAATAGAAATCATTCTACTATTATCCCTGCTATTTCCTCATTTCTGACACTCCCCACAGAAGTCATACAAAGGAATAAAAGATTGTGTATTGTTAGCCATCGACCAGACTTCAAGCAGGGATTCATTGGGTGTAGGCACAGCAATAGCACATGTCTTTATAAGATCCCGTGGGCTCTGTAAGTCTTTAAGGCACAATGAACAAACATTTAGGGCATTTGCCATCCTGACTATACTATTCTGTTCAGAATAAAAGGGGACGGGAGCAAAGGATTCTTGCTCCTGAGCTCTTTTATATACTGACTGATTATTTGGTGCACCGCAGAAGAAACTCATCTCCTCTGGGTGATAAATACATGTAGTAATAAGCCAGACTGGCAAGAAAACACAAAGATTAATAATTATCAGCAGACAAACAAATCTCCCAGAGTATTGTGAGGTCATCATCTTCAGCCTGTGGCAAGGCAATTTTCAGGGAAACTTCTTCTGAGTTCCCCTCTTTGTTCAGGGAATTCACACCTGCTTTACCTTCTTTATCTTTGTCTGTCAC
The DNA here is from genome assembly GCF_014858855.1 of Bufo gargarizans. NCBI lineage: Eukaryota > Metazoa > Chordata > Amphibia > Anura > Bufonidae > Bufo > Bufo gargarizans. The sequence continues at coordinate 151,235,951 of NC_058087.1, read as the reverse complement.
CGGAGAAGAAGCCTCAGGGACCCTTTTCACTCTGCTAGCGTGAATCCAGATTGGAGCCTCTTCTGTGAGAATCGCTGTTCTGGTGACTGCTACCACTAGGGTGGGTGGTCCAAACGGGAACTCAGTCTGTTTTCGTCCTTTTGCCAGGAGCTGGACTATCACCACGTCTCCTGGTTGGAAAGGATGCGTAGGTTCCTGTGGAGAGAAAGGAGAGGCACGAGGAACATCTCGTTCAATTTGATCTAAAGTTTCTACAAGTTTCCTCACATATTCTGCCTGTACTACTTTTAGATCCCCTTTGGGCCAGGGGCCTTTGGACCCCAAGGGGTGGGGAAGGGTCTTCCCATTAGGACCTCAAATGGTGAGTAACCAGTATTCTTATTAGGCTGTATCCTAATTTCTGAGACATATAATACACCGTGAAACATAAGATTGTACCTTTGATCTAAGACCTGGTATAAAAAAAATCACTCCAAATGAGGTCCTTTCAGAGCTCATTCACATAACCGTATGGCCATGGTGTCCATATTGCGGACCACAAAATGCAGTCCACAATACACGGGCACTGGCCTTGTGAACTCCGTGCTGTGGACGTGGACCTATTGACTTAAATCATGAAACGTGATCTGCAGGTCCCATCTTTTCCAGAGCAGAAGCACGGATCGGAAGCCCATAGAAACACTCCGTAGGCTTTAGCGCATCCGTAGGCTTTAGGGCCTGTGCCTTTAGGGGTCCTGGGAGTGAGAGCTCCACCATGCATTCGTTGATGGCCCATCCTTCTCCTCCTTAAAGGGTTTTTTAAACTTCAGGAGGAAACCGGACAACACTGGGGATCCACCTGCTATAAAGAAGTGATCATTACTTACCTGGCCGATAGCGGTCCAAAAATCTGTTTATCCAGCTGTAGCGGTGACGTCGTGTAAACAAAACATGATAGCTGGAACCATTCTCTAGCCTCTCAAGTGCACCACTGAGGCCAGTCATTGGTTGCAGTGGTTATACGTTGTTGACATGATGCTACTGCTATAAGCTGGATAAACAGATCCCAGCAAGGAGAACCAGAGCAACAGTTTGGGATCTGCTAGGTCAGGAATGATCAATTCTTTATGACAGACACAACCGCTTTGTTGTGTGTTTTACTGCCTTAAACCAGAAACCCCTTTAAGGAAAAGGCTATGGTTACAGACAGAACCAGTATGTCATTGTAACGGAACGCCTTGTACCCCAACTGCGTACCTCCGTTGATGGATGCTCCTAGTGCTTCCCGAGGACTCCAAGCACTCTGCTCTACACCGTAACCACCACAGGGACAAGGAACAGGAACAGCTCTTACAAGAGCTAGGAGTTATACCCAGGGGAGTATACAGCGTATAGCAATCCCCATACACATGAGACTAGGCTCTATGTTGAATTTAAAACAGGAACTCTTTATTGAACACACAAGCATTGACTTATATACACATTTTCCAACAAGGGTACCACCCCCGTGGACCTGGTTGGAAACTGAGGACATGACATAGCAGCCAATCCTTTACAGCTTTACAGTTTAAACACAAAAACTAACCCTATTGAACAAACAAAATGGCATTGTCTGTGACGCAATTAACAAACACAATGGCATTGTCTTTGACGCAATCAACAATGAGCAACATGCAAACAGACATTTTCACCTCCTCCATAATGAATGAATAGGGGGCGAGGAGACACATGTGATGAGATTATCTCCTGAGTGTATCATAGGGTGATCTACTCATCTAGGAGTCGGCTGCTCTTATAGCTATCTTAATCCCATCACTAACACAATCAGTGGGAGTCTCAGTGCAGAGTTAACCCTTTTTGTGTTGCTGAATCCACACCATGCACCTTTAATGGGCAATAGGAAATATGTGGCATATAAATTGTACACATAAATCCGGATTCATAGTTTCTTGTAACCCCAAAAGGTCTGAGGGGGTCTCCATAGTTCTGGGTCCATAGTCCGTAGGAAGGAGGCTGGCCCTCAGGCTTCTCCAGCAGCCCCAGTGACGGTTCAGTCCGTCACAGTCATCATGTTGAGCTAGCGGAGCATTGTTTGTGTCATGTACTCGCAGTAAATTTCCCGAAGGCATTTTATAATCTTTTTAGTGCTATTTAATTTTCAAAACAAAACTGTATAATCGACATGCATGCATAATGTCAGATGTAAGGGCCCAGTCCTTTCATTGTTTGTTAAAATATTTATGTTAATGAAATCAGTGACATTGTTGCATGCCATCTGTTATTTCTCATCAGCATCTTTGAATAGTATCTAGTTAGCATTTAAAGGGACGGTAAATCCAGAAATCATGAGAACAAGAAAGCAGAAACATTTATCTATGATCATTGTGCAAGACTTTTTTTCTGAGATGAACGTAAGCAGAATTCTGGAAAAACAGGATTGAAGCTATTTATCTATTATCGATCTATCATCTCATGTGTCTAATCTATCTATTAGAGATGAACGAAATTTTGAAAAATTCGATTTAGCAACTTCATCGAACTTCGCCAAGAAATTTGTTCTGAATCAATTTGTCACAAATCACTATAAATTAGGTATATTCGGGCCACTCTGCCTTAGGGGACAGCCACACAGAGTGGCCATGCTTGGGGCATGGGGTTTGGCTGGTTAGGTGGGGGGACAACATGCATATTATTGCTGTTGTGGCCTCCAATCTGCAGGTTATTTGACAATAAACACTGATTATTATTCAGCTCTGGCATACCCACTTCTCCAACCCCAGCGCTCTCCTGCCCCACAGGTGGGAGCCCTTCTTCTGCTATCTGCTTTTCCTCCTTTTCCACATCATCTATTATGGATAAGAATATGTCATCAGGAACATCCAGCTCCTCCTCTCTCTCTGCATCTTGCTGACTTTTCTAGGACATGGAGAAAAAAACACAATGCAGCAGCACCCTGCAAATCAGATAAAGTACAACGATGCCATAGTCACAAAAATTATAGTGCTAATGCTACGCTTATTTATAAAGTGAGATGCTTGGCAAATGCATTTTGTACAAAACCATCTGAGCCCGTCTGCCAGACGTCAAGGCGATCTCTGTAAGACGGGTCCTAACACTAAATACTACCTGTTATGCACCATAATGGCCGCCATAAAGTTCAGGAAGTGTTGGATCCACATGCATGCTTGGTCCACTCTGCCTTTTACCATTTTTGGTGCCATAATGGCCTCCATTACAAGGGATGCAGGTACCAACATGCATGCCGAGCCCACTCTATACCTTTCCTTGTGCCAGGCGGCTTCCAATGAATGTAGTGAGAGCAGGATACAGCTTTATACTGAAACTAATTAAAATCAGCCAATGGGGTAGACAGGCTAATCAGGAGAGCACGACTCGCTGGAGTGTCACATCTCCAGCGCTGTAAATAAAATTTGCAGATTTACAATGCTGGAGATGTTGCACTCCAGCGAGTGGTGCACTCCTGATTAGCCTGTCTGCCCCATAGGCTGATTTTAATTAGTTTCAGTATAAAGCTGTAGCCTGCTCTCACTACATTCATTGGAAGCTTTCTGGCACAAGGAAAGGTATAGAGTGGGCTCGGCATGCATGTTGGTACCTGCATCCCTTGTAATGGAAGCCATTATGGCAACAAAAATTGTAAAAGGCAGAGTGGACCAAGCATGCATGTGCATCCAACACTTCCTGAACTTTATGGCGGCCATTATGGCGCATAACAGGTAGTATTTAGTGTTAGGACCGGTCTTACAGAGATCGCCTTGACGTCCGGCAGACGGGCTCAGATGGTTTTGTACAAAATGCATTGGCCAAGCATCTCACTTTATAAATAAGCGTAGCATTAGCACTATCATTTTTGTGACTATGGCATTATTGTACTTTATCTGATTTGCAGGGTGCTGCTGCATTGTCTTTTTTCCTCTAGGTCTTTGCCATGGCAGCTGTCACGGAAGGTGTACAGAAAACTAGAAGACACAAAATGAAGATCCGACTTACTGGATCCAAAACTAAGGAACCAAAGGGAGAGCCCTGCAACAGACCTGGCTCTCTCCCTAACTGCTCAGTCTATGCAAAAATCTCAATGGTAGATGATCGCATATCCTCGTTCCTCGACTGTATAACACCTGAACACCCTATAATAGTGAGGGGACACGACCACCGGCTCCCTACACATTGATACAGAGGGAGTCAGGGTCACCTGGGATCCAGCAAACAGGAAAACACAAATGAATGAACAAAACTTATCTGTAGAAGACTCAGTAGTAGCATCCAGTATGCACACACTCCAGGAAGTTGTATAAACCGCAAAGTATGGGAAGGGATTTAAAGGGATGCAATCAGTGCAACTACATGACAGCTGAGAGAGGCTAACGAGATGAGAAAACGAAAGCAAAACAAAAGGAACCTCAAGGAGGAGGTTCTGAAGAACGTCTGTCAGAGCTTCTCAGATGTCTGGTGGTGACAGCAGCGTGCACCTGCGCACTGGGAGGTGCTGACTAACCCCCTTTTTTTGCAATTTTCTAGGACATGGAGACTTTGAATGAAGGATGATTTGAAAGAAGTAAAGCCAGCAAAAGATAAGGATGGTCATCATTAAGACCTAACGCCCCCCTAAGGGGTGCAGACTGGATGGTATTGGTTGGCACGCTGGCACTGGAATAATAAAAGGCTTTTATCTTATTGGTATTGAATTACATATCTTAGTTTACGGATGATGTAGGAATAAGTAACTGTAAGAATAAATAAATAAAACTAAAGCAGAATAATTTTCACTGCTCTCTCCCTGTATTCTCCCTGTTTTCTACCTGCACTTTCCCTGCACTCTCCCTGTATTCTCCCAGCACTCTCCCTGTTTTCTCCCTGCACTCTCCCTCTCCAATATTCTTCTATTAATCATTTTCAGCAACACTGTCTCTAGCGCATGATCGCTTGCCACTTCTCCCCCTATGCTCAGCTCACAGGACAATTGTGGAGACCACGCGAGATGAGGTTTTTACAAGGCTGTGACATCACATGGGATGGCTATCTGTGGATTGGTTGGCTGCACGCCATTATGGGACCTCAGCCGTGTTAGCCCCCCCCCCCCCATATCAAAATTTTTTAACAAAACATATGCAGTTGGTTAGATCTTTGTTAGATCAGGTTAGATCAATTGTTGTTTGCGTTAGATCTCACACAGAAGGAGAGATATTAACAGTTATTTGAAGTAGAAAACAGCGGCTACCCCCACCAATCGGCTCTGGACCCCACATGTAGAGAGTGCCCCTCTTATTTTCATACATTAACAGTTATTTGCAGGGGGGGCTAGCCCGTCATCAGCCCCCCTTATCAAAAAATTGACCAAACAATTAGCTACTTTGGAAGATATTTGTTAGATCCGGTATGATCAGCTAGTGGTTTTGTTGGATCTCACATAATTACAGACTTATTAAGTGATTAATGAGCCCCCATGCAATTTTCTGGTAAAATTTCATTCAGGCTAATAGATCTGCATTAGATCCACTAAGATCAAGTGGTTTCAATGTTAGATCTCATATAATTACAGAGATATTATGGATATTTGGTATTACATAAGGGGGGCTAGTCCCCCCACATTCTATTTTCAGTTAAAATGTTATTTAGGCTAATAGATCTGCATTAGATCTGGTAAGAACGGTACTGGCGTCAAGACAAATAACACCAAGGGACCCAGCCGCCACAAGCACCCTAAACACCACTGCCATCAAGGGCACCTTGACCTCCATCTAGGCTGGTGCTCCCTACCACAGAGCGTGCCCCGGAGGATTTCGTGCTGTCTTCCTCAACACTGTGCTGCCAGCCCAGGGAGGCTTTCTGCTAGCCGTGAGTAAACCGATGAACTGTGTTATTATTTGGCCCCTCGTTGGCCCACCGTGCACCTCACGTGTTGCCCCTGTGGTTCTGGCTGGCTGCACACTGCCCACCAATTATTTTAATACAGGGGAGGGTGCAATGCCCACCAATGATTTTAATACAGGGGAGGGGGAGGGTACACTGCCCACCAATGATTTTAATACCGGGGAGGATGCACTGCCCACCAATGATTTTAATACAGGGAAGGGGGGGGAGGGTGCACTGCCCACCAATGATTTTAATACCAGGGAGGAGGGCGCACTGCCCACCAATGATTTTAATACAGGGGAGGGTGCACTGCCCACCAATGATTTTAATACCGGGGAGGGGGAGCAAGGCCCACTGCCTACCAATGATTTTAATACCGGGGAGGGGGGCACACTGGGGGCTGATGGAGAGGGTACAAGGGGCTAGTAAGAGGCACTGGGGGCTGATGGAGGTGCATTGACTTGGGGCCGCTGGTGAGAGGCACTAGGGGCTGATGGAGAGGCACTGGGGGCTGATGGAGAGGCACTGCGGGCTGGTGAGACGCACTGGGGGCTAATGGAGAGGCTACTGGGGGATTCTATAAGGCTACTGGGGGCTGCTATGAGGCATGGGGCTCTTATCTGAGGTCTGATTGGGGGTCATTCATATTGGGGTCTGAGCTGAGGTGTTATCTGTGGTCTTATTCGGGTCTTATTAACATTGGGGATCTTATTGGGGCTGTTAGCTGAGGTCTGATTAACATTGGGGGTCTGATTGGTGGTCTGACCTGAGGTGTAATGAAAAATATATTTGTTCCGGAGCAGCTTGGAGAAAAAAGGCCTCACAGTCTCCCACACTCTTTCTGCCCAGCCAAGCGAGACAGCACCCCTGAGGCCAAGCCTGCCAGCACCCCTGAGGCCAAGCCTGCCAGCACCCCTGAGGCTAAGCCTGCCAGCATCACTGAGGCCAAGCCAGCCAACACCCCTGAGGCCAAGCTTGTCAGCACCCCTGAGGCCAAGCCACCATCACCCCTGAGGCTACAGAACTGTAAGTAAATTATATGTAAGGGCAGCTTATAATATGAAAAGACGAATTATGTCTGAACAGACATATAGCGCAAATTCCAGTTTTTGTTTGTTTTATGTTGCACTGAATTTTCTGCGAAATATATATATATATATATATATATTTTTTTTTTTTTGGGGGGGGTCGGGGTGGCAGTGGACCTTGGGTGAGTTCCCACACTTTTTTTTTTCCCAGGACTTGACCCCTGGAGTGGTCCCGCAGTCTGGGCGGCAGTTATGACTAGTCCTACTTTAATATACAGACATTTAGATTCATACATTTCCTACACTGGCACAAATGCGTTGCCAGTGACCAACTGTCTGTGCTCAGTCCTACGCGTAACCGTCACAAATGCATGAGGAGCTGCGGATGTGGCAGAGAGGTCTGAGAGGTATTTGGGGGTGGGATATCCGGGAGGGGGGGGGCATAAAATTTTTGGGGTATGAGGCCCAGTAATTTTTAGCTACGCCCCTGGCAGCAGTATTATATATGAAGAAAAATTAAAGTTAATAAAGAAGTTACTTCAATATCAAAAGGCACCGTGCTTACCCCAATCTACTCCGGTACACTTGCTACACGCTGGAGCAGTCACAGACTAGTTGGCTGAATGCTGCCGTACCTCCTAAGAAGGAACTGCCGTACCTGTCTCCCAATGCTCGTTCCGGTGCTGCTTACTCCTGTAGACTGTAGTTAAAGGTGATACCGGGTACTTGGTAGGAGTTATCTGTTCCACAGTGCGTGTCCCGGCCGGTGGCATGATGCCGTTTCTACAACTAGTACTCACGAGCGGATAGTGACATCATTAATCCAGCTCCGCATCGTAGCTGGTACCAGCATTCCTAACAGTGTCATTAGCCTTTCTGCATACTCATTTTTGCCTCTACATCAGGAAACCAAAACCTCTGTGAGGGAATAAGTGAATACGTAGACCAGATTATTTTCGCATTTGTGAAGTGTCTTCCGTCTTATTTAAGAGACACTAAAGAAACTGTCGTCAGGCTCCAGGAGATCCAGGTTAACAAAAACACGCTAATAGCAAGCCTTGATGTAGAGGCACTTTATACTAGTATACAACATGAACCTGTTATATCTGCTGTGGAATCCTTTCTCAAAACAAAGGGTTTACAATATCATGAGCACAATACTTTTGTTTTAACACTATTAAGTTTTTTGTTGACACACAATTATTTTGTATTTAATGGAAAATATTATTTACAGACCAAGGGAACAGCTATGGGGACGATTTGAGCACCGAGTTTTGTGAATTGGTTTTTAGGGTGGTGGGAGAATTAAATTGTATTCACTGAAAAATATTTAAAAAAAAAAATGCACTAATCACATTTTATTTTGGGGACGTTATATAGATGACATTTTAATTTTTGGGAAAAACACAGATTCACTGTTTTTCAAAAATCACAGTAGGTTTATCATTTACTGCTGAGATTCAACCAAAAAGCATATGTTTCCTGGATCTAAACATAATCATGGAGCCTGACGGCAGTGTCCAAACCTCTGTATACAGAAAACCCACCTCTACAAGCAATTTACTACATTGGAAAAGTTTCCATCCTTCTTCCCTTAAAAAGGGAATACCAGTGGGTCAGTACCTACTGAGCCAGAGGAAATTGTTCCACTATAGAGACCTTTGAGCAGGAGAGCAGTCTCCTGTATAAAAGATTTCCAGATAGAGGATATTCCCCCCAAAAATCTATATCAGGCCTATAATAAGGCCAAAAACATGGATAGAAGTCAACTCCTGGTAAATCAAAAAGTCAGCTCTGACAACAAATCTATACGGTGTATTGGCACCTTTGATATACAGAGTGAGAAAGTATGAAAGATACTACAGCGCCACTGGCATATCTTACAAGCAGATAAAGATCTAAATTAAGTATTGACAATGAGACCAAGTATAACGTTTCAGAGAGGGAAAAACCTCAAAGAAACCTTAGTACATAGTCATTTCCAGGTATGTAAGAAAAAGAAAATTGAGACATGGCTCAAAAATAAAGGGTTATATCCATGTGGTGACTGTACCTTTTGCAACTACATGCCAACTAAAACATTTAATAATCCCACAGATGGTAAAACTATCAAATAAGAGATTACATCAACTGTAAGTCAACAGGAGTCATCTATGTATTCAAATGTGACTGTTCCAAACTGTATGTAGGGAAGACCATACAGGAATGAAGGAGGCGGCTATCTAGACACCTTAGCAGCATCAATACAGCAGAAGATACAACTCTAGCTAGACACATAAGATCACAACATCAAGGAAATGCCTCAAGTTTGAGATTCTGGGGAATTAGCAAAATAAAATCAGGCCCCAGACAAGGAAATATAGATAAAAGGTTGCAACAAGAGGAGACGAAATGGATCTATCATCTTAACAGCCTATCACCACTAGGACTCAATGAAGGGTTCACATTCTCGTCCTTCCTGTGACATCGCTCTATGAGCAATAGTTTGAAACATATATAAGAATACTGAGATAAAAGGAATAAAATGTTGAAATAATTATAGAGGTGAGGACACCCCCCCCCCCCTTTTTATGGGTAATTTCTATTATGTTATAAATCCTTTGTGTTTGTGCTACTATGCCCCCGAGCACCTTATAGAATTACTGGCAGAGAAAATTGATAATATCCAGTACTAAAAATACATACATTTTTAAAAGGAAAAAAGATATAGAAAATACAGGGGGGAAAAAATGGCACAAACAGAAGATAAGGTGACCATTGGAAACAAGAATAGGGTGTGAAAAGAGCTAGTACCTGATAAAGTGTTAGAAAAAGATAATAGTGGTCCTTAAGATGAAGAAAAAGGAAAATGGTGGGAAAAATATTGAAGTGTTAAAATATAAAAGTGACCTGTCAATCCAATACATTGCGAAAGGATGACAGCACGTCATAGTAGATGAGTGGAGTATAGCTATAAAAATAAAAAATAAAATATAATGAGTATTCATCACTAAAAATGACAATTTAATTTAAAATGAAATTCACTTCAATGAGATGAAAAAGAGAAGGAAGCGGTGGCTCCCCCCCCCCCAACCAAGAAGTCCTAGCGCAGGCGCAACTAGATCAACATAGGCGGACATGCACAGTGAGTATCCAGCGGCAAAAGAGAAGAATAAGTTCTTGCTCATGCGTGAAAATACGAGGCCCGGACGGGACCCAATCAGCGCGACGCAGAAGGAGGGAGGGGAGTGAGGGACATAGGGGGCGGAGAGTTAAGGAAATCTGCCGCAAAGCCACCCTATTAATGACTGGGTATTAAACCCCATTTGTCCACACACATGAGACGAGATGTGTGATAGGTGACAGCAAAAATAGACGTCATCAGAAGAGTACATAAAAGGGGCCATTCTCGCCGGTCCCGCATCAGACACTGCCCGATCTTCCGGCAAAACATGTCGGAGGGGGGGGGGGGGGGGGCAATTTTTGGCTGGCCTTAGAGAGCGCAGTAAGAGCGTAGTTAGGCAGGGATTCAAAAGCACATTGATCACAATCTGGTAGATAGTGCTGGTGTATGCGGGCAATACACCAGCATAACTAATTTGTAGAGAGATATAAAATGTCACTGCCGAGACTACAGGCAGCAGGCATGTACCTTCTTATCGAAAAGCTGATTATACTGCGACCCCTACTGCAGTGTTTTAAACAAAAATTCCATATTGTATGTAAGACTCTATTAACATGTTGGAAAAAAGGTAAGTTTTATATTTAGTTAGTGAGTGGAAAATAGGGCGATTTTAAGAAGAAGTTGTAATGACCTATCTCTAACCCTGTTGGGACTGGGGTCAGAAGGTCGCAGCGGGTGGCCATTCACTCGGTTTCTCAAGAGATCGCTTCATGACCTAGTGGTGGGAATGGATTCCGGTTCAGGTTTTCCTGCTTAGGTTTAAGATCCTTTTTGTCCCATTCAGGAATCTGTCGCTTTTCCTTTCAGTTGTTCTCTGTCAGCCACTTCCAGCTACTATGTATTCTCCCTTTCTGCTTCCCTTGTTGCCAGATATAGACCTTCTTTCCAGATCTTCTATTCTGACCTCTGCTGGAGATGGAGTTGTTGTGGAGGTGTTGGAACTGGAGCTGTTGGATCTCCGGTTCTCTCCTGTTTGTTGTCTCCCTTCAGGGACTGTATGTGGTGTTTGTGTTGTTTGTCCTTTCCCTGTTGTTACCCTTGGTGTCAGTGGTTTGGACTAGTGCTCCAATCGCCCTACTTACTACCTAGGGCTTATTTCAGGGTAAGCCAGGGACGAGGCACGTGATCGGCGTACAGGAGGTTAGCAGCCCGTCTAGGGACGTCAGGGCAGCCAGGTGCCAGTGCTAGGTGAGTTAGGGGTCACCACTCCCTCTCCCTGGTGTGCCGCACGTCTGTTACCTGCCATATCAGACGTGATACAGTAACAATGCAGTCACATTACAAGAATCTGCATAACTAATCATATGCTAAATAGTTGCAAGTCCAATTTATGTATGAGATAGCAGAACAGATGCGGACCTATTTTGTGGACGTGTAAATGGAACCTAAAGCACTCTGATCTCCTAAATATATACACCATTTATTGTGCCTTATGCCACTTAAGACACCATTGTGATCCTGAAGTGAGGTGTGCACCACTGTGGGTTAAAAAGCCCCAAGAACAACATACACTCACCTAAAGAATTATTAGGAACACCTGTTCTATTTCTCATTAATGTGATTATCTAGTCAACCAATCACATGGCAGTTGCTTCAATGCATGTAGGATTGTGGTCCTGGTCAAGACAATCTCCTGAACTCCAAACTGAATGTCAGAATGGGAAAGAAAGGTGATTTAAGCAATTTTGAGTGTGGCATGGTTGTTGGTGCCAGACGGGCCGGTCTGAGTATTTCACAATCTGCTCAGTTACTGGGATTTTCACGCACAACCATTTCTAGGGTTTACAAAGAATGGTGCGAAAAGGGAAAAACATCCAGTATGCGGCAGTCCTGTGGGCGAAAATGCCTTGTTGATGCTAGAGGTCAGAGGAGAATGGGCCGACTGATTCAAGCTGATAGAAGAGCAACGTTGACTGAAATAACCACTCGTTACAACCGAGGTATGCCGCAAAGCATTTGTGAAGCCACAACACGCACAACCTTGAGGCAGATGGGCTACAACAGCAGAAGACCCCACCGGGTACCACTCATCTCCACTACAAATAGGAAAAAGAGGCTACAATTTGCACAAGCTCACCAAAATTGGACTGTTGAAGACTGGAAAAATGTTGCCTGGTCTGATGAGTCTCGATTTCTGTTGAGACATTCAAATGGTAGAGTCCGAATTTGGCGTAAACAGAATGAGAACATGTATCCATCATGCCTTGTTACCACTGTGCAGGCTGGTGGTGGTGGTGTAATGGTGTGGGGGATGTTTTCTGGGCACACATTAGGCCCCTTAGTGCCAATTGGCCATCGTTTAAATGCCACGGGCTACCTGAGCATTGTTTCTGACCATGTCCATCCCTTCATGACCACCATGTACCCATCCTCTGATGGCTACTTCCAGCAGGATAATGCACCATGTCACAAAGCTTGGATCATTTCAAATTGGTTTCTTGAACATGACAATGAGTTCACTGTACTAAAATGGCCCCCACAGTCACCAGATCTCAACCCAATAGGCAGTTCTGAAGGCAAAAGGGGGTCCAACACCGTATTAGTGTGGTGTTCCTAATAATTCTTTAGGTGAGTGTATATGATGCATATTGTGCGTGGTTGCAAAGCAAGGTAATAATTGCCATTGACTCAGGGGTCAGCATAGAGGTTCTTTTTGGCTTCATCAGCTACATTCTCAGTGGTGGTTTAATTGCTGTTTGTCTAGTGTCTACTCCTCTCCATTGACCAGCTCATCAGGGATGCCTAATGCATCTTTCATCATCTGTTCTCCATGTCTATAGAGCACGCAGTAGTATACTTTATTGACACCTGACAAGAAGCAATAGATTTTTACTTCTCCCTCTGAGCACAGAAAAGAGGAGTTAAATGATTCAACACCTTTCCACACAAAAAAAAATAACATTTTAGAGGAATATCTGTATTCATTCAATTTAATGCATCCAATTTTTGGTTGGTTGAAAAACCTTCAAGAGACAACTTGGCAAGTAATCATTTATTTAGACATCACCGTATGGAGGAGCCAAACTATTAAATAGTACTCGAGATAATTGGCTTCAATATGCTTTATTACAGTTTTCTTTGGTAGGACATGATGATGTACAGGGGCGTTGCTAGGGTCTCAAAAAATCTGGGGCACAAGCCCCAATAAATATGTCCCCCCCCCCCACCCCCCGCACTATGCTGTACTTGCTATACAGCAGCACTTACCTTTCACATCCAGGGCCTCCAGGTGACGTCCCCTCTCTGTCATCATCTTCTCCACTCGGTCTGGACAACTTCTCTCAGCCGCCTCGTCTCTGCAGAGTGTGACACACAGACATCTTAGCTTCCTCACATTCTATCATTATCCCCCAACTGGAGTCCTCACAGTGTTATCCTGCTGCTTGCTGCGCCAAAACCTCAACCCCCCCAATACCCCCAAATACTATCCTAAAGAAACATTACTGCCCCCCATAGTAATGGTGCTCCTCATAGTCCCACCAATAGTAATTCCCTTCTAGAATGCCCTTATTAGTAATACTGCCCCAACCATGATAATGCTCCTTAACAATGCCCCCATTATTAGAAGAGCCCCCCCATATTAATAATACCCTCACAGAGTCCCCAGTAGAAATAAGCCCCCCTATTGTTCCCCCAGTGGTAATAAAGCTCCCTACAGACCCCTCAGTAGTAATAAGGCCCCCATAGTGCGCTTAGTAGAAATAAGGCGGATCTATAAGACCCTCCTATAGAGCCCCCAGTAGTTATAAGCCTATAATGTCCCCTGGATCTGCAGTGCCCCCTGCAGTTATACTCCTCCCTCCACCATACAGTCCCATGTAAATAACATCACCTCCTCCCCAGCTGCCTCCAACGCACAATCCCATGTAAACATCACCCCCGAAGGCTACTTTCACACTTGCGTTCGTGCGGATCTGTCCTGTACTTGTACAGGATGGATCCGCACCGATATAATACAAACCAATGCATCCATTCAGGACCGATTCGTTTGTATTAAATTTGAATTTCTAAGTCCCAATACGGATCCGTCCTGACTTACATTGAAAGTCAATGGGGGACGGATCTGTTTACAATTGCACCATTTTGTGTCAATGCAAAGAGATCCGTCCCTATTGACTTACATTGATCCATTTGGCTCCGCAAGGCCATGCGGACACAAAAACACTGCTTGCAGCATTTTGGGGTCCGCCTCAAAAATGGAACGGGGGACCGTACGGAGCCGAACGAATGCATTTTGAATGGATCCGCATCCATTCAGAACGCATTGGGGTTAAACTGATGCATTTGGGGCTGCTTGTGAGAGCCTTGAAACAGATCTCAGAACCGGATCCCCAAACGCAAGTGTGAACGTAGCCTAAACCAGTGTTTCCCAACCAGTGTGCCTCCAGCTGTTGCAAAACTACAACTCCCAGCATGCCCGCACCGCCAAAGGCTGTCCAGGCATGCTGGGAGTTGTAGTTTTGCAACAGCTGGAGGCACACTGGTTGGGAAACACTGGTAAACATTAAGTCCCATGTACATAAACATCATTCCCCCCCACCATCCACTTTCCACTTACAGTCCCATGTAAATAACATCACTCCCTCCCCCAGCCACCTCAAGCACACAGTTCCATGTCAATAACATCCCTCCCTTCAGCCCTAAAATACATCCCAGTTAAATAACTACAACTCCCAGCATTGCTCTGCCTCTCCCTTCACTTACCTCTCCTGTACAGACATCACCATTAGGCTCCTTCTCCTCTTCACTCCGGTCCAATCCTGCACTGGTCACATAATGGTGACATCATCCAGGTCATCCTATCACAGCCTGTTTTGCTGATCACATGACCTGTGATGTCACCACAGGTCCTTCACCTCTTCCCAGTGTAAAATTCAATTGTATTGCCGTTCTGTGTACGGCAATACAGTTGTATCTATCAGGCAGGCAGGACATTCGGGGCATGGGACAAAACATCCGGGGCCCAGGCCCCGAATGTTTTAACCTAGCGACGCCCCTGATGATGTACCATGCACCACCGCATCTCTCCTCCTTCATTCTGCCTGGTTTTAGGAGCCGCTTTCGAACCACAGATATAGCTGCCAATCGCGCCTTAGTAGTTGCCCGAGCTGACCGTTATTACGGTGAGCTTAGGAGGTTTTCCTAATCCTCGCTGCCATCTTGGTAAGAAGTTTCCTTCCTTCTTGATTGACTGGATCCGAACTGAACTTGGAGTCCGTAGATTCCTCCCTACCTTATTCCTCCTAAGACTTCCTTTGACCTCCCAACTTCGGCTCAATTATACCCTCTGAACCTTACATATTATATTACCGCCTGTGCTATGTTTGCGGCTCCTCTAATCCTGCTTGTCTCCCACGTGGACTCACCTCCCTGGTCTGTGTGCTGCGTCTCCCTGAGTTCCCGCAACTTGCTGACCATTTACAAGGAGATCGTGAGACTTTTCCTTTTTGGACTTTTTTATAACTGATTAATATTTAATCAGCTGAACTAGGAAAGGAGGAAAAAGTTAAAGTGAAGAAAAGGGGGGAAAGAGGAGGCAGGAGAGAAAGGAAACATTTTTTAATAAATAAATAAAAAAAGCTGAAAAGAGGGAGAAGAAAAGATAAAAAAAAAAAGCAAGAAGGGTGCGAGAGGAAAGGAAGAAATAAAAATAAAGAAAGAAAAGAGGAGAAGAGGGGAAGATAAAAGGAAGTGTTTCACAGCGAGGGGTTTTGTCTGGGAAGGCAGGTATTTTCCTCCAAACATGTGCGGCTGGGCTGGTTTCCAGCCAGATGAGGTCAAATACCGGACCGGAGTTTAAGTGACGGTCCGGGTTTTGGCAGCACCTGGCTGTCCTTAAATAGGCAGCTGGGCTCAGCAGCTGAGTTTCTGTGTTGGGATCTGAGGTTTTGTGCCAGACTGGAGGGATGAGACCCATGTGCAGGGGCAACAGGCCCCCTAAAGCCTGCTGTGGACTACTGGAGGCAGAACTGCCAAAAAGGTGACTGGTGCAATATGAACTTTGCATTGTGTGTGAATTAACACCAAAGACTGCAAAATGATGTGTTGTTTTATGCAAGTGTGAATTAACACTGAAGTTTGAGTTAAGAACTTGCATTTTGCCTCTGTACTGCGTCCGCTTACCCTATCTACCAGAGTGAAACCCCACAGAAGGAAAAAAAAAATCTAAATTGGGCCCTAAGCAGGCGCTTTACTGGGGCAAAGACGGCCCAGAGACCTGTGGAATCGGCAAAACTTGATCAGTTTTTGAGCTCCCAAAAGATTAGTAAGAGAGCAGGACATAAAGGGCTGCAGGATATTAACTTTAAAAGAAATAATAATTCTGCAACTACGGTGGAGAAAACATCGAACAAACACCCCCATGTTGTGAGGGTGGAGGGAGGAGAACTATCCAATGTTGAATCTTCCCACCTTAAAGAAATATTGCTTGCAGTAAAAAAAATGGGGAACTAATACATGATATGTTAACGCAGCTTGGGTCAATCCAGTCTGATGTAGCACTGATAAGGGATGATGTATTAAAGATTCGGGACAGAGTTAAAGGGTTTCTGTCACCATAATTAACCCTATTAAACTAGATGACATTAGCGATGTGCTAATGTCAGCTGAACCTAAATAGCCTATTCCTACTTTTATCTATGCCCCTGTTACTCCAGAAATATAACTTTTATAATATGCTAATTAGCCTCTAGGTGCAGGGGGCGTTGCCCTGGCTCCTAGAGGCTCCATTCTCCCACCTCTGACCACGCCCTGCTACACTAGATTCACAGGGCCAGGCAGCCTTCACCTCCAACTGCAGCCCTGTGCGCTGGGGAAATTTTGCGCCGTTCAGTATACGGTGCAGGCGCAGTGAGGCAGCCAGTGAGCTCCCTTCACTCACTGCGCCTGCGCCAAATACTGAGCGGGACGGCGCAGGCGCGAGATTTACATGGCAGAGAGGGTCGGCAGTAGGAGACCAACGCTGCCTGGTCCTGTCAATCTAGAGTAGCAGGGCGTGGCCAGAGGTGGGAGAACGGAGCCTCTAGGAGCAGAGGCAACAACCCCCCTGCTCCAAGAGGCTAATTAGCATATTATAAAAGTTAGATTTCTGGAGTAACGGGGGCATAGATAAAAGTAGGAATAGGCTAGTTAGGTTCAGCTGACATTAGCACATCGCTAATGTCAGGTAGTTTAATAGGGTTAATTCTGGTGACAGAAACCCTTTAATGCGGTAGAAAAGTCAGTGAGCTCTTTACAGAATGAATCTAACACATAAAAAACTGAAATCTCTATCTTAAAGGCAGATCTTAACATGCTTAGAAAAAAAGTTGTAGACTTGGAGGACAGGTCAAGGAGATGTAATGTGAGAATCCTGGGGTTACCTGAGGGTGCTGAAGAAAAAAATCCTGCTCAAATGATACAAATGTTGATCCTGGAGAAGGTTGTAAAAGAACATTTCTCTCCCTTGTTTCTAGTGGAAAGGGCACACCGGGTACCCAGAGGTAAACCAATTCCTGGAAGACACTCTTGGTGTCCTGACTTTTCCAAGGAGATTCAAAAAAGAGATGTACTTTTACTGCGGTCAAAAAACATTTACAGGTAAAGGATATTAAGCACTTATTTGTTTGTCCAGCTAAACTTCAAATAATTTTTAATGATGAAACTCATTTGATTGATACCTCAGATCGCGCCATTAATTGGCTTGGCCGGAATAATATCTGACTAGCTTCATTCTCCTCTTTTTTTGATTGGTTGCAGTTGTGGGGTCATGTGGTAGTGAGAGGGGGAGGGATGGTCTTAGTTGAGAGATCTGTTGCAAAATGTGGTGGATCAAGTGGAGTGGGGGGGGTAAATTTGTTTTGTGGGGAGGGTTGCAATGCTTCTCACGGGGGGGGAATAGGATCATCGAAATTCTCCACAGTTAGGGAGTTTTATTAAAGGGGTTGTCCGGGTTCAGAGCTGAACCCGGACATACCTCCATTTTCACCCAGTCTCCTTTTCCCTGCTCTAAATCGCACAGGGTAAAGGCATTTTCAGGAGTTCCGGTGACGAACCGGGCTTTCCATGGGGCTGCTAGGAAGCCCAGTGACGTCACCGGTACTCATGGGCAGTAAAATGGCTAGGGAAGCGCTAAAGCACACCCATCAGAGCCGGTGACGTCAGTGAACACACTGCCGGGCGGAAGCCTGCGCCCGGCAATGTGTTATTGTAAATAAAAGAGCCCTTGCCCTGCGCAATCTAGCTACTTGGGTGAAAATATGGGTATGCTTAACCTTGAATGTTTGGGGTCTGGGGGATAAATTAAAGATAAAAGCTTTTTTTGATCTTGTGCAGGGACATTTGCCAGCGATTGTTTGTTTGGTGGAAACCTATTTTACTGAGGAGACCTCCTGGTTCGCAGGGGATGGGCTGCGCAGACGTATCATTCTACCTTTACTAGTTACTCTAGAGGAGTGAGTTTTTTTTCATAGGGGGATTGATTTAGTTTTTTTGTACTGTAAACTTGCTGGGAAACTATGTATTCTAGCTTTTGTTTATATCACACCTCCTTTTTCCTTAAATGTGCTTAATTCCTTGTTAATCTTCATGGAACAACGGCCTGAATGTCCCTCATTAGTTATTGGGGACTTTAATTGTGTCATCAATTGTTCAAGGGTCTCCCTTGGCACGTTTTTGTCAGGAATTTGGTTTTGGGGACGTTTGGGGATGGTTAGGACATGGGAGAAGAGCCTATTCCTGTATAGGTAAATCCAGCAAATCTATGTCTAGGATAGATCTGGCCTTAATAAATTAAAAATATATGATTTATGTAAAACAGATGAAATATGAGGTAAAGTCTCTTTCGGACCATGTACCTCTGTCTCTCGAGCTCTGTATGGCCCACGATGAAGATATGGCGAAACCCCTATTTAAACTAAACCCCCATTAGTTGTTGGTAATGGAGAATCATGAAATAATACCGTAAATATAGGGAAGTTATTCATCCCAGGCTGTTGAAGGTACTTGATGAGTCATTGGAGAATAGGAGTCTACCGGAGTCAATGACGGAAGCTGTTATAATATTAATTGCGAAAAAAGGTAAGGACCCCCTTGATTTGAATACAGATGTGAAGCTTCTTTCAAGGATTCTGGCTACATAACTCACCATAACCTACATCACTTATTTACGAATATTCAGTCGTCCGGGAAGGGTCTCTCGTTCCGTCCTGTCCCTGGATGCCTCCAAGGCCTTCGATAGAGTGGAGATTCCTCTGGAAGGTCTTGGGCAGAATGGGATTTGGAGACAGATTTATAGATATGATTAAACTGCTATATAGATCTCCTTTGGCGAGACTGAATATTAATGGGAGTTTAAAATTGGGGTTTAGCTGCGACTTCCTTTATCTAGAGCTGACAGAGTATCCCTGGTTAAGATGGTGATCCTACCCCAACTCCTCTATATCCTTAGGAACTCAACTATATGGATAAAGGATTTTTTTAAAACTTATGGAGAGAATTATTAATGATTTGTTGTGAGGAAGAAAGCGGGTAAGGCTCAAATTGGAATATTTATATAAGCCGCTGGAGCAGGGAGATTTGAATCTTCCCTACTTCAGGGGCTATTTTATAGCTGGGCAGTTATGGTTATATCGTGAATGGGATAAAAGTTGATTGTGTATGACTCTGGTGAGGAGATCTCCATATAACAATGTATTTACCTTACTAGAATCTGGCCAACTGAATAATGTGGAACAGGAGTACAAAGAGGCTACAAGGCTGTTATCAAAATCTTGGGACACTATTAGATCAGGGGGATAAAAGGATCGCTTCAATGCACTCCTCTTTGGTATAATTCCCATCTACAGGTTTTAGATAGAATTACCGGAGATCAGTTTTGGGGAAAAAAATTGCATTCTATATGTTATACAGGTGGTGAGGAATAGAGCGATATTATCGTTTTTGGAGTTAGTACAAAGGGAGATTTTGGATAACTTGTCGTGGTTTAGGTATTTTCAGTTGCGATCGGATGAAGCACGTTTTGAGATAGATGTTTCTACTTTTGTAAATGATTTAATAGTAAATTTAGAACGGAGACTCAAGATTGCACATATTTACAAACTATTACTCTTAAGTAATAGTTTGTAAATATGTGCAATCTTGAGTGCACAATCATGAATTGCACTATTTTTTAAAGTACAATCACCAGGACAAAGGGCCTGGGGGTTGAGTGTCCAGTTATTCAATTAGTAGGATGGGGAAATATTTTTGTGAACCTAAGTTCCACTTCTCACAATTTTAATCACGTTTTGGTACAATTTAATATTTTGCATAGACTATATGTTACGCCCTTATGACTTAATAAATGTGGGTTAAGAGATAGTTCTAAGTGTCCACTGTGTGATCTACCCAGTGCAGATTATCTGCATATGCTTTGGCTTTGTCCAAAACTAAAAGAATATTGGAGTGCTATTAATAATTTGTTTAGTCACAAATTGAGATTGCAGATTCCTTTTACGGTAGAATGTTGGATACTGAGTGGTCTTTCTAAGTTCAGTACCCATAAATATAAGACGATTCTTTTAGGTAGAATATTGTTTCTGGCTAGACTCCTGATTACTCGGTCCTGGTTTTCACGATATGTCCCTGAGCTGAACACATGGATAAATTTGGTTAATAAGGTAAAAAAACAACATAAATATTCTTTATAAGCCAAGAAATGCTCAAGAGAAGCGGACGAAGATATGGGAGGCTTGAAGGTGTTAAACCTCCTCCCCCGACTTCTGTGTTTGATTCTTTTTTTACTTTACTTTTCTTTCTTTTGTTCTCTCCATTTTAGTATTGTAGTATTTTAGTATGAGTGATAGAGGGATTTGAGATGCATTGCAAGGGTGGGGGCTGTGAGTTAGGTGGTATATGGGGGAAATGAACTATAACTAATTTGAATTGTAATTATGTATTAAAAATGGACTGTATATGTCTTATTCTAATAAAGATAATAAAAATAAAAATAAAGCACTGTGATACTCTAAAAATACACCATTTATTGTGCCTTATGCCACTTAATACGCCATTGTGATCCTGAAGTGAGGTGTGCACCACTGTGGGTTAAAAACCCCCAAGTACAACATATATTGTCACGATCAGTGTGGGGGGGAAACTCCACACTTAACACAGGAGGGAAGGGGAACGGTAAGTGGGCCTAGAAACTAGGGAAGAAACAGGTCACCTCCTTGACAACCCTAATCTAGGCCCTGACTACCTATCAATATGAATAGACCGTGAAGGTGGGAATATTCATAAGCAGGATACCTAGGCCCTGATTTCCCTATAAGGCCCTGGAATAAGTATAGGACCAGAGACAACCCATTCCTCCCCAGATGGATGAATGGAAGTCTCTGTCTTAGGCCCAGATACAACAACAGGGAATATAACAAATACAAACACGACACTTAACTTCTGTAGAGATGGAAGAACAGGAACACCAGAGAGGATCTCACACCAGCTCAGCCAAATCCAAATAAAGCTATTAACCACATAGTCAGAAGGGTGGGGTGAGACTATAAAGGGTAGAAGTGATGACCACTGAGCAACAGCCGAGAAAAGGGAAGTGGTCATTATTCCAAACAACACTGAATCAAGAGAAATCAAGGAGGCTGTTAGGTTCCTCCACGCTCAGCCAATCTCCTTGATTTCCTGACATCAGTCACTGAGGGACCGTGACATATATGATGTATATTGTGCGTGGTTGTAAAGCAAGGGGATAATTTCTATTGAGTCAGGGGTCAGCATACAGGTTCTTTTTTGGCTTCATCAGCTACATTCCCAGTGGTGGTTTAATTGCTGTTTGTCTAGTGTCCACTCCTCTCCATTGACCAGGTCATCCGGGATGCCTAATGCTGTTCTCCATGTCTATAGAGCACGCAGTAGTATACTTTATTGATACCTGACAAGAAGCCATGGATTTTTACCTCTCCCTCTGAGCACAGAAAAGAGGAGTTAACTGATTCAACACCTTAGACAAGTCTTTCCACAAAAAAAAAAAACATTTTAGAGGAATATCTGTATTTATTCAATTTAATGCATCCAATTTTTGGTTGGTTGAAAAACCTTCAAGAGACAACTTGGCAAGTAATCATTTATTTAGACATCACCGTATGGAGGAGCCAAACTGTTAAATAGTTCTCAAGATAATTGGCTTCCACTCAGCTTCAATATTCTTTATTACAGTTTTCTCAGCAGGCTTTATCTTTATCAAGTTATAAATTTTTTAATTTATATACATAATCCTAATTACCATCTGCAATATGTGTCATCAGACAGTGTAGTGGTGATTTCACAGGAATCACTATAGGAAGGACTGGCTCCTCAATGTTATTTCTTAAAAAACAGCCTTGAATTGTATAGGGGCTATCGGTCCGTGAAAAACAAAATAGTTTTGAATAGTTCTGAAAATAGGTGTCACGAGGGTGTCAAGAGCCACGTCTGACTCCGTTATACCCGGGGTCAGGAAGTCGCAGCGGGTGGCTGCGCGCTCTATGTCTAAAGATCACGGTGTTTCTTAGTGTTTGTTTTCTGTGTTTGCCTTGCTATCCTTTTTGTCTCACTCAGGGATCCGTAGCTTCTCCTCTTCAGCTGTTTCTTGTCTGCCACTCCCAACCTCCTTATATTCTCCTCTCACACTTCTCTAGTTGCCAGTTATAGAGCTTCCTGCCTGGACATCTATGCTGACCCACTGGAGCTGAGAATCTGGTTGTTGTTCCAAAATGCTACCCTCCGGATCCCTGTTGGGCTTTTGTTGTCTCCTGTTGTTGCCCTCCTGGGATTATATGTTTAGTTTGTATTGTCTGTCCTCCCCTTGGTGTTTTCCTTTAGAGCTAGTGGTGCGGACTAGTGTTCCCACCGCCCTGTTCACTATCTAGGGCTCATCCTAGGGAAAGCCAGGGTTTTAGGCACGTGATCGGCGTACGGGTGAGGAACCCGTCTAGGGACGACAGGGCAGCCAGGCGCCAGTCGCAAGGTGAGTCAGGGGTCACCACCTTCCCTCTCACTAGGGCAGGGCCTCCCTCTTTTCCTCCCTCCGTGTCACGTATGTGACAGTTACGCCGATCGTGATATTATAACTGGCCCTTATTTTTTTTTTTGAGAAAAAAATAAATAAATATATATATATAATATTTTTTTTTTTCTCTACTTAGAATCCAATATGGATCCTATTGCTGCTTTGGCAAAACAGCTTCAAGGCCTGTCTTTGGAGGTGGCAGGATTGAAGGCGTCTGTCCTCCAACAGCAGCAGCAAATGCAGCAGACCGTAAGCCCAGCGGTTGCTATGGGTAACCAGGTTGTTACAGAACCCAAGGTTGGTCTTCCTGACAGATTCTCTGGGGGAAGGGACAAATTTGTGTTGTTCCGTGAGGCCTGCAAATTATATTTTAAGCTGCGCCCCTACTCCTCAGGTAATGAAGAACAGCGGGTGGGGATTGTTATTTCCCTGCTTCAGGGGGACCCGCAATCCTGGGCGTTCTCATTACCCCCTGGTTCCCAGGCTCTCTGGTCAGTGGAGGGATTTTTTGGGGCTTTGGGTCTCATATATGATGACCCTGACCGTGTCGCCCTGGCTGAGTCGAAGTTACGGAGACTCCTACAGGGAGATCGGCCAGCAGAGGAATATTGCTCAGAGTTCCGCAGGTGGGCTACGGATACTCAATGGAACGACCCGGCTCTCAGGAGTCAGTTCTGCTCTGGGTTATCTGAAAGGGTTAAGGATGCGCTGGCGCTGTATGAGACCCCCCTTTCCCTTGATGCTGTTATGTCCCTCTCTATCAGGATAGATAGACGTCTTAGGGAGAGATCGAAAATTCCTGAGCAATCGGTAACCTCTCCCAAGCAGCAGTTAGTCTGTACTGACTTGGATGAGCCTATGCAGCTAGGAGTAACTTCTCGTCAGGTCCGTTCTCCTGAGGTTCGCCGTAGGTGGGGGGCTTGTTTTTTCTGTGGGGGGAAGGGTCATCTCATTAATGTCTGTCCCTCCTTTTCCCAAAAACAAAAGACCGTCGGAAAACTACTAACCCCAGGCTGTGCGGAGGATGTCAGCCGGGGGGTATACGTTTCCTCCATACGAACATATCAATTTGTGTTGCCAGCGGTTATTGTTTTTGGTGTTAAGACGGAGTCTATTTCTTTTTTTCTAGACAGTGGTGCAGGGGTAAATTTGATAGATGCCCATTTTGCCCGCACTATGGGTTTGTCTCTCTGTACGCTGCAGAGACCCATTCCCATATTCGCTATTGACTCTGCTCCTCTGTCTCAGAGAAACCTCACTCACGTTGTCCATAACTTACATCTTCGGGTAGGGGACCACCATAAGGAGCGTCTTTCATGTTACGTTCTGGAGGGCCTTCCCTCTCCTGTGGTATTGGGTCTTCCCTGGTTGGTAGCGCACAATCCAGTGGTGGATTGGCAGGCCAGGGAGATATTGGAGTGGAGTGAGCATTGCAGAGAGAATTGCTTAAATAACAATTGCTTAATCGCCTCCATAGCTTCCCTACCTACATTTATTTCGGACTTTGAGGACGTTTTTTCTGAAAAGGGTTGTCAGAAGCTACCACCTCATCGTCCTTATGATTGCCCGGTTAACCTGATTCCCGGTGCAAAATTACCCAAGTCCAGGTTGTATAATCTTTCGGGTCCCGAGAGACAAGCCATGAAAGATTATATCTCCGAGAGTCTGGCCAAGGGACACATCAGACCCTCTTCTTCACCCGTGGCTGCAGGGTTTTTCTTTGTTAAAAAGAAAGATGGGGGCCTGCGTCCTTGCCTAGATTTCCGTGAGCTAAACCGGATAACCGTCCGAGACCCATACCCTCTTCCTCTCATTCCTGACCTTTTTAATCAGATTGCGGGTGCTAGGTGGTTCTCCAAACTTGATCTTAGGGGGGCCTACAATCTGATTCGTATCAAGGAAGGGGATGAGTGGAAGACAGCTTTTAACACCCCTGAGGGGCATTACGAAAATTTAGTCATGCCTTTCGGTCTGACCAATGCCCCTGCTGTCTTCCAACATTTCGTTAATGATATTTTTAGTCATCTCATCGGCAGGTTTGTAGTCATATACCTAGATGATATCTTAATTTATTCGGCTGATCTGAAAACACATGAAGTACATGTCAGGCAAGTACTGCAGGTCCTACGGATGAATAAATTATATGCGAAAATTGAAAAATGTGTCTTCGCCGTTAAGGAAATACAATTCCTGGGATATCTATTATCTGCTTCAGGTTTCCGTATGGATCCTGGGAAGGTCCAGGCAATTTTAGATTGGGATCTTCCTGAGAACCTGAAAGCTCTACAACGGTTTTTGGGTTTCGCAAATTTCTACAGAAAGTTTATTAAAAATTATTCAGTGATCGTTAAACCCCTTACTGACATGACTAGGAAGGGGACTGATTTTTCTAAATGGTCTGACGCCGCTAAAATTGCATTTTCCTCTCTAAAAGAGAGATTTACCTCGGCACCTGTCCTAATTCAATCTGATGTCTCCCAGCCTTTTATTGTTGAAGTTGATGCGTCGGAGGTGGGAGTGGGGGCTGTATTGTCTCAGGGTCCGTCTCCTGGCAAATGGCGTCCTTGCGCTTTCTTTTCCAAAAAATTATCTGCAGCAGAAAAGAACTATGATATTGGAAATAGGGAACTGTTGGCGATTAAACTGGCGTTTGAAGAGTGGCGTCACTTCTTAGAGGGAGCAATCCACCCCGTCACGGTAATTACGGATCACAAAAACCTTCTGTACCTAGAATCGGCTAAGCGTCTCACCCCTAGACAAGCTAGGTGGTCGCTATTCTTTACCAGATTTAACTTTGTAATCACCTATCGTCCTGGGGCAAAAAATACCAAGGCAGACGCATTGTCTCGTAGTTTCCCTGGAGGGGGTAATGTTAGTGATCCGGTACCTATTTTACAAAGAGGAGTGGTTGTCTCTGCTGTACACTCTGTTCTAGAGGGAAAGGTGTTAGAGGCCCAGGGGGACGCCCCGGCCTCTTGCCCCTCAGAGAAATTGTTTGTACCGTTAAACCTGCGTCTTGAGTTATTGAAGGAACATCATAATTCGGCACTTGCTGGGCACCCGGGTAGTAAAGCAACCTTGGAGCTATTGTCTCGTCGTTTTTGGTGGCCAAGGTTGCGTCAGGATGTAATAGATTTCGTGTCTACTTGTTCTACTTGTGCACGCGCGAAAGTCTCTCATACACGTCCAGCAGGGTCTTTATTGCCACTTTTCATCCCCAATAGACCATGGACACATCTATCAATGGATTTCATCACTGACTTACCTTTGTCTGCGGGTAAAACAGTTATCTTGGTAGTAGTAGACAGGTTTAGCAAAATGGTACACTTTATTGCGCTACCCGCACTTCCTAATGCTAAGACTCTTGCTCAGGTGTTTATCAGTGAAATCGTGAAGCTTCACGGGGTCCCTTCCGATGTGGTTTCGGATCGGGGAACCCAGTTTATTTCTAAGTTTTGGAAAGCTTTTTGTACCCGTTTAGGGGTACACTTATCCTTTTCCTCAGCTTTCCATCCTCAGTCGAATGGACAGACTGAGCGTACCAACCAAAACCTAGAAACATATTTAAGGTGTTTTGCGTCTGAAAACCAAGAGGTGTGGTCATCATATTTACCGTTAGCCGAGTTTGCCATAAATAATCGCCGTCAGGAATCCACTCGCAAGTCACCATTTCTTGGTGCATACGGTTTTCATCCCCAATTTTGTACTTTCAAAGAGGGGGGGTCTTCTGGGGTTCCCGAAGAGGAACGGTTTTCTTCATCTCTTTCATCGGTATGGCAGAAGGTGCAAGCTAACTTGAAAAATATGAGTGGTAAATACAAATGCATGGCCGATAAGAAACGGTCGCCAGGTCCGGACCTAGGAGTGAATGACTATGTGTGGTTGTCTACTAGGAATATTAAGTTGAAGGTTCCCTCTTGGAAACTGGGTCCTAGGTTCATTGGTCCTTATAAAATTGTAGCCGTCATTAACCCTGTGGCTTTTCGCCTGGAGCTACCTCAGACTTTTAAGATCCATAACGTCTTCCATAAGTCGCTGCTCAAGAAGTATGTTCCACCTCTAGAACCATCACCGCTGCCACCTCCTCCTGTTGTTGTGGATGGTAATCTGGAGTTTCAAATATCCAGAATTGTTGATTCTCGTCGGGTCCGCCGCTCTCTTCAGTATCTGGTGCATTGGAGGGGTTACGGTCCCGAGGAAAGAATGTGGGTTCCAGCGTCAGAGGTAAACACCAACAGGTTGATTCAGGCTTTCCATGTCTCTCATCCGGAGAGACCTGGTCCTGAGTGTCCGGAGGCCCCTCGTGAAAGGGGGGGTACTGTCACGAGGGTGTCAAGAGCCACGTCTGACTCCGTTATACCCGGGGTCAGGAAGTCGCAGCGGGTGGCTGCGCGCTCTATGTCTAAAGATCACGGTGTTTCTTAGTGTTTGTTTTCTGTGTTTGCCTTGCTATCCTTTTTGTCTCACTCAGGGATCCGTAGCTTCTCCTCCTCAGCTGTTTCTTGTCTGCCACTCCCAACCTCCTTATATTCTCCTCTCACACTTCTCTTGTTGCCAGTTATAGAGCTTCCTGCCTGGACATCTATGCTGACCCACTGGAGCTGAGAATCTGGTTGTTGTTCCAGAGTGCTACCCTCCGGATCCCTGTTGGGCTTTTGTTGTCTCCTGTTGTTGCCCTCCTGGGATTATATGTTTAGTTTGTATTGTCTGTCCTCCCCTTGGTGTTTTCCTTTAGAGCTAGTGGTGCGGACTAGTGTTCCCACCGCCCTGTTCACTATCTAGGGCTCATCCTAGGGAAAGCCAGGGTTTTAGGCACGTGATCGGCGTACGGGTGAGGAACCCGTCTAGGGACGACAGGGCAGCCAGGCGCCAGTCGCAAGGTGAGTCAGGGGTCACCACCTTCCCTCTCACTAGGGCAGGGCCTCCCTCTTTTCCTCCCTCCGTGTCACGTATGTGACAGTTACGCCGATCGTGATAATAGGCAATCTTATTTATTGCATTTACACTTTGTTACAGAAGCGAATGTGAATGCGCTGTACCACTGAACAGATTTGGCTTGGGGTACCGCTAAGGGTATTTTCTAAGCGTACTCCACTGCAAGGGGTCCAACAGGCCACTACCTCTTGAAGTAGTCTCTTTTCTGTAGCTGATCACTGATGGGAGATTTTGGATAACTTGTCGTGGTTTAGGTATTTTCAGTTGCGATCGGATGAAGCACGTTTTGAGATAGATGTTTCTACTTTTGTAAATGATTTAATAGTAAATTTAGAACAGAGACTCAAGATTGCACATATTTACAAACTATTACTCTTAAGTAATAGTTTGTAAATATGTGCAATCTTGAGTGCACAATCATGAATTGCACTATTTTTTAAAGTACAATCACCAGGACAAAGGGCCTGGGGGTTGAGTGTCCAGTTATTCAATTAGTAGGATGGGGAAATATTTTTGTGAACCTAAGTTCCACTTCTCACAATTTTAATCACGTTTTGGTACAATTTAATATTTTGCATAGACTATATGTTACGCCCTTATGACTTAATAAATGTGGGTTAAGAGATAGTTCTAAGTGTCCACTGTGTGATCTACCCAGTGCAGATTATCTGCATATGCTTTGGCTTTGTCCAAAACTAAAAGAATATTGGAGTGCTATTAATAATTTGTTTAGTCACAAATTGAGATTGCAGATTCCTTTTACGGTAGAATGTTGGATACTGAGTGGTCTTTCTAAGTTCAGTACCCATAAATACAAGACGATTCTTTTAGGTAGAATATTGTTTCTGGCTAGACTCCTGATTACTCGGTCCTGGTTTTCACGATATGTCCCTGAGCTGAACACATGGATAAATTTGGTTAATAAGGTAAAAAAACAACATAAATATTCTTTATAAGCCAAGAAATGCTCAAGAGAAGCGGACGAAGATATGGGAGGCTTGAAGGTGTTAAACCTCCTCCCCCGACTTCTGTGTTTGATTCTTTTTTTACTTTACTTTTCTTTCTTTTGTTCTCTCCATTTTAGTATTGTAGTATTTTAGTATGAGTGATAGAGGGATTTGAGATGCATTGCAAGGGTGGGGGCTGTGAGTTAGGTGGTATATGGGGGAAATGAACTATAACTAATTTGAATTGTAATTATGTATTAAAAATGGACTGTATATGTCTTATTCTAATAAAGATAATAAAAATAAAAATAAAGCACTGTGATACTCTAAAAATACACCATTTATTGTGCCTTATGCCACTTAATACGCCATTGTGATCCTGAAGTGAGGTGTGCACCACTGTGGGTTAAAAACCCCCAAGTACAACATATATTGTCACGATCAGTGTGGGGGGGAAACTCCACACTTAACACAGGAGGGAAGGGGAACGGTAAGTGGGCCTAGAAACTAGGGAAGAAACAGGTCACCTCCTTGACAACCCTAATCTAGGCCCTGACTACCTATCAATATGAATAGACCGTGAAGGTGGGAATATTCATAAGCAGGATACCTAGGCCCTGATTTCCCTATAAGGCCCTGGAATAAGTATAGGACCAGAGACAACCCATTCCTCCCCAGATGGATGAATGGAAGTCTCTGTCTTAGGCCCAGATACAACAACAGGGAATATAACAAATACAAACACGACACTTAACTTCTGTAGAGATGGAAGAACAGGAACACCAGAGAGGATCTCACACCAGCTCAGCCAAATCCAAATAAAGCTATTAACCACATAGTCAGAAGGGTGGGGTGAGACTATAAAGGGTAGAAGTGATGACCACTGAGCAACAGCCGAGAAAAGGGAAGTGGTCATTATTCCAAACAACACTGAATCAAGAGAAATCAAGGAGGCTGTTAGGTTCCTCCACGCTCAGCCAATCTCCTTGATTTCCTGACATCAGTCACTGAGGGACCGTGACATATATGATGTATATTGTGCGTGGTTGTAAAGCAAGGGGATAATTTCTATTGAGTCAGGGGTCAGCATACAGGTTCTTTTTTGGCTTCATCAGCTACATTCCCAGTGGTGGTTTAATTGCTGTTTGTCTAGTGTCCACTCCTCTCCATTGACCAGGTCATCCGGGATGCCTAATGCTGTTCTCCATGTCTATAGAGCACGCAGTAGTATACTTTATTGATACCTGACAAGAAGCCATGGATTTTTACCTCTCCCTCTGAGCACAGAAAAGAGGAGTTAACTGATTCAACACCTTAGACAAGTCTTTCCACAAAAAAAAAAAAACATTTTAGAGGAATATCTGTATTTATTCAATTTAATGCATCCAATTTTTGGTTGGTTGAAAAACCTTCAAGAGACAACTTGGCAAGTAATCATTTATTTAGACATCACCGTATGGAGGAGCCAAACTGTTAAATAGTTCTCAAGATAATTGGCTTCCACTCAGCTTCAATATTCTTTATTACAGTTTTCTCAGCAGGCTTTATCTTTATCAAGTTATACATTTTTTAATTTATATACATAATCCTAATTACCATCTGCAATATGTGTCATCAGACAGTGTAGTGGTGATTTCACAGGAATCACTATAGGAAGGACTGGCTCCTCAATGTTATTTCTTAAAAAACAGCCTTGAATTGTATAGGGGCTATCGGTCCGTGAAAAACAAAATAGTTTTGAATAGTTCTGAAAATAGGCAATCTTATTTATTGCATTTACACTTTGTTACAGAAGCGAATGTGAATGCGCTGTACCACTGAACAGATTTGGCTTGGGGTACCGCTAAGGGTATTTTCTAAGCGTACTCCACTGCAAGGGGTCCAACAGGCCACTACCTCTTGAAGTAGTCTCTTTTCTGTAGCTGATCACTGATGGGGGACAAGAGACACCAGTGCGGAGAACAGAGGGATTAGGCAAAACTGTAGTCAGAAGACAAGCCAAGGTCAGGGCAGTCAGTGTTTGTGCACTCTACTTAGAAGTCCAAAGGTCAAGATTATCAGCATAGCATTAATATATTGAACAGGCAGAGGTCAAGTCAGGTAGCATAGGGTCAGATTTGGTTAACAGAGAGGGGTCGGTAAACGGGCAAATGAACAGAAGAAATGGTGCACTTTCTCAGGAAACTAGCAACTAGAACCTATTGCTGAGGCACTCTTCCACAAGGAAGGGTGCCATAAGTAACTCAGGAAGGCTAGCCATAGGCTGGACAGATTAGGACAAATGCCCTGGCCCTTTAAGAGCCAAAGAAGCAAACATGACCTATGGACAGACAGAGGCCATGCAGGCAAACAGCAGGCTGCAGATACCCGTGGAGTCGATGGAGTAGTGAGACGCCAATGAGCACAGACCGCTGGAGCACCGGGGCATTGAATTAGGTAACCACTCTGGTGCCCATGCCTGCTGGGAACAGAGGAACAACAGTGGCCACAGACCCCCGCCATCACACACTTACAGCCGCAGCTGCCCCCCCTCCAGTGTCTCTGCTCCATTTGGTTTTGCGGTCCTTCTTTTTGCCATGCGGTTACACTTGAGCAACCCATCTACAGTACGCCACATGTAATAACTGTTAATAACTGTAAATTATTGGATCCTTTTCTTGAAAGACTTATCTATAGTACTGTATATTACTTGGAATGGGTTGCCATATTTTGGTCTATTCCTCCTGAGTTGCCTTCCTGTTAAATAACATAGCAGAATAGCAGGTTCTAGATGGACCTGTATCTTGGTTCAACCTTACTAACTGTAATGTCTCTACTAAAAAACACAAGGGTTTTCCAGACTTGTAATAAAAACAATTCAAACAATCTGTATATTCCCAATAGACAACCATAGCAGCCAATCACTAGCTATTGTGATAATATCTCCCCACTGTAGCTAAGTGGATATGAAATGTGAGTAAATCATCCTTTGTTATTATATCATCTATATATCTTGTTTGGCGTGTTTCTGACACTGGCGAATCCCTTTAAAGGCCATGGACAATTTTGAACAAATTTTGAAAATGTCAATTTGCTTCCTAAATGCAAAATTCTGCGTTCCCCATCCCTTCTCTCAGTATTAGCGGTAGTAGCAGGCAGGGGGCAAAATTGTACAGGCAGATCAGACTGAGGAGAGGGAGGAAGCATGGAAATGTATCCGAGAAGGTTCACACAGGTTGTGTATGCGTGGAGATAGAGAAAGAAGAGCATTGTTGGGAGATTCTGCATGTGGGAAGATGAATATCACACTCCTCGGCATCAATTTCTGTTAGTCAAAGGGAGAAGAAATACCCCATGGGTACTAAAAGGAGAAAGCAGTACAGTAATGAAGCTGTGCTGACACCTGAGAGCTTGTGAATGTAGGTGGCCACTTACTGGACACAAACACACAGTACAATAGTACTCTGCAAACATTGTAAATATGGATTATACATTTTTACTAATGCTATATTTACTGTATAAATGAATATGAGGTACTTAGCAAATATATTTTGATACAAATTGTTTGTACCCATCCACCACGACAAGGTGACCTTTTAGATAGGACCCTACTATATAATTACTTACTTCTCTTTGTGCCAATAGGCCTCAAATTAATTCAGGGAAAGTAGCTCTATATGCTTGAATTAAAAACATCTTTGGAAAGAAAGGTTACTAGGGTGCAGGACCAAAATAGGGGCATGCACACCTCAATAAGCAGAATGGAAAATTAAAAAACAAAGTCAGCACATTGTATAAAATAAAATGTGCAGGTGTGTATCACTGTGGCTGAAAATACTTAAAGGGGTTGTGTCACTTCAGCAAATAGCATTTATTTTGTAGAGAAAGTTAATACAAGGCACTTACTAATGTATTGTTATTATCCATATTGCTTCCTTCACTGGCTGGATTACTTTTTCCATCACATTATACACTGCTAGTTTCCATGGTTACAACCACCCTGCAATCCATCAGTGGTGACCGTGCTTGCAGCCAGCGAAGGAAGCAATAAGGACAATCACAATACATCAGTAAGTGGATGGTATTAACTTTCTCTACATGATAAATGCTATTTTCTGAAGTGACACAACCCCTTTAAGCAAACACACACTGCTAATGCATTATGCAAACGTTAAAGAGGTTCTGCAGCCTTTTTTTTTTTTTTTACTAATCATCAGCATCTGAACGGTGGGGGTCCAACAACCGGGACCCCCCGCCAACCAGCTATTTGAGAAGGTAGCTGTGCTGGCAGTAGCGCCACGGTCCAGCAAAGCCCCATTGAAGTGAATGGAGCTTAGCCATGCCCAGGCCAGGATACTAGTCGTGACGTCACTGGGCCTGAGGTAAACAGCGAAAGGGCTGTGGCGCTACTGCCAGCGCCGCTGCCTTCTCAAACTGTTGATCGGCAGGGGGTCCTGGGTGTCGGACGCCCACCGATCAGATACTGATGATCTATCCAGAGTAAGATCATCAGTAAAAAAAAAAAAAGCTGCAGAACCCCTTTCACTTAAATAGTTTATATAAATACTCTAAGAATGTGGAGCGGGGAGGTATCCAGTTCTATAGGGAGGGCAATTCACACCGGGTGTGTAAGAGTGTAGAGAGAGAGGCGAGCAGTCTTTGGAGACTGTATGTGGGGAGGGAAGTTGTGCACTCTTCAGCTTCAGTTTCTGTTAGCCAAAGCGAGAAGAGATCCCTCATGGGCTGAAGAAGGGGGAAGCAGTACAGTAATGAAGAAAAAAGAAAAAGAAAAAGTCTCAAAATATGTTGCCTGTCTTCTATGCGCTGCAGGTCCTGAAGTGATATGGGCAAGTTCACACAGTAATGCGTTTTATATGGAGGACCGCACTGCTTCAATCTCCATAGAGGGATAGACTTTCGTAGCAGGATTTTTCCGCACTTCCTAAATGTAGTACATACAAATCCTCACAGTCGCTCACACCCTCCCGGTAGATCGTATAACCTTCAAAAAGGGATGTGCGCAGATAGACCGCTTTGTAGAGAAGGGATACTATATTGAAGATCTAAATGAGAGTAAGAAACAGGTAGATTATGATAGGAGGTCGGGGAAAAAAGAAAGAGGAGCTTTGAGGAAAGAGAAGGATTTTCGCTTCACGTTTCCAACCCAGTATAATATAGGAGCTGGGGTGATTAAAACTGCTATACGCAAGAATTGGTCGATTCTAAGAAATGATCCCATATTGGGGAGCAATATACCCAAAAAGCCTGATATCATTTACAAGAGAGCCCCCAATATGCACAACCATCTTGTGCATAGTGCTATATAGGAGAAAAACGAGCAGAAACACAAGCCACAATTCGTATGGTGCGGCTTTTGCCTGCCATGTAAAAACAGGGCTACATCAGATAGGGAGCGATGGACACAGACATTTGAATCTACAGTGAAAGGCAATCGCCACAAGATCAATGGTGAAATCACCTGTGAAAAAGAAGGTGTTATCTATCTGTTAGAATGCCCGTGCGGGTTGCAGTATGTCGGGCGTACCACCCGCAAACCAAAAATAAGAATACAGGAACACATACGAAATATAAAAAAAGGGCCTCGAAACCCATAGTGTTTCATTACATTTTTAACCACTTAAGGACCACAGGTTTATACCCCCCTAGTGACCAGGCCCTTGTTTACAAATCGGCACTCCACAACTTTAGCGGTTTATTGCTCGGTCATGCAACTTACCACCCAAATTAATTTTACCTCCTTTTCTTCTCACTAATAGAGCTTTCATTTGGTGGTATTTCATTGCTGCTGACATTTTTACTTTTTTTGTTATTAGTCGAAATTTAACGATTTTTTTGCAAAAAAATGTCATTTTTCACTTTCAGTTTTGCAAAAAAAAACAACATCCATATATAAATTTTTCGCTAAATTTATTGTTCTACATGTCTTTGATTAAAAAAAAATGTTTGGGTAAAAAAAAGAAATGGTTTGGGTAAAAGTTATAGCGTTTACAAACTATGATACAAAAATGTGAATTTCCGCTTTTTGAAGCAGCTCTGACTTTCTGAGCACCTGTCATGTTTCCTGAGGTTCTACAATGCCCAGACAGTAGAAACCCCCCACAAATGACCCCATTTCGGAAAGTAGACACCCTAAGATATTCGCTGATGGGCATAGTGAGTTCATAGAACTTTTTCTTTTTTGTCACAAGTTAGCGGAAAATGATGATTTATTTTTATTTTATATTTTTTCCTTACAAAGTCTCATATTCCACTAACTTGTGACAAAAAATAAAAACTTCCATGAACTCACTATGCCCATCACGAAATACCTTGGGGTGTCTTCTTTCCAAAATAGGGTCACTTGTGGGAAGTTATACTGCCCTGGCATTCTAGGGCCCCTAATGTGTGGTTAGTAGTTTGAAATCAAAATGTGTAAAAAATGGCCTGTGAAATCCGAAAGGTGCTCTTTGGAATTTGTGCCCCTTTGCCCACCTAGGCGGCAAAAAAGTGACACACATCTGGTATCGCCGTACTCAGGAGAAGTTGGGGAATGTGTTTTGGGGTGTCATTTTACATATACCCATGCTGGGTGAGAGAAATATCTCTGCAAAAGACAACTTTTCCCATTTTTTTATACAAAGTTGGCATTTGACCAAGATATTTCTCTCACCCAGCATGGGTATATGTAAAATGACACCCCAAAACACATTGCCCAACTTCTCCCGAGTACGGCGATACCAGATGTGTGACACTTTTTTGCAGCCTAGGTGGGCAAAGGGGCCCAAATTCCTTTTAGGGGGGCATTTTTAGACATTTGGATCCCAGACTTCTTCTCATGGTTTCAGGCCCCTAAAAAGCTAGGGCAGTATAAATACCCCACATGTGACCCCATTTTGGAAAGAAGACACCCCAAGGTATTCAATGAGGGGCATGGCGAGTTCATAGAATTTTTTTTTTTGGGCACAAGTTAGCGGAAATTTTTTATTTTTTTTTTTCTCACAAAGTCTCCCTTTCCGCTAACTTGGGACAAAAATGTCAATCTTTCATGGACTCAATATGCCCCTCACGGAATACCTTGGGGTGTCTTCTTTCCGAAATGGGGTCACATGTGGGGTATTTATACTGCCCTGGCATTTTAGGGGCCCTAAAGAGTGAGAAGAAGTCTGGAATATAAATGTCTAAAAAATGTTACGCATTTGGATTCCGTGAGGGGTATGGTGAGTTCATGTGAGATTTTATTTTTTGACACAAGTTAGTGGAATATGAGACTTTGTAAGAAAAATAAAATAAAAAATATTTCCGCTAACTTGGGCCAAAAAAAAAATTCTGAATGGAGCCTTACAGGGGGGCGATCAATGACAGGGGGGTGATCAGGGAGTGTATATGGGGTGATCACCCCCCTGCCACTGATCACCCCTCTGAAAGCCTCCATATGTTTTTTACGGATCCACGGATACATAGATCGGAACCGCAGAACACATACGGACGTCTGAATGGAGCCTTACATGGGGGTGATCAATGACAGGGGGGTGATCAGGGAGTGTATATGGGGTGATCACCCCCTGTAAGGCTCCATTCAGACGTCCGTATGCATTTTGCGGATCCGATCCATAGATGCGTGGATCCGTAAAACACATGCAGACGTCTGAATGGAGCCTTACAGGGGGGTGATCAATGACAGGGGGGTGATCAATGACAGGGGGGTGATCAAGGAGTGTATATGAGGTGATCACCCCCCTGTCACTGATCACCCCCCTGTAAGGCTCCATTCAGACGTCCGTTCGCGTTTTGCGGATCTGATCCATGGATGCGTGGATCCGTAAAACACATGCAGACGTCTGAATGGAGCCTTACAGGGGGGTGATCAACCCATGTAGACTCCCTGATCACCCCCCTGTAAGGCTCCATTCAGAAGTCCGTATGCGTTTTACGGGTCCGATCCATGGATGCGTGGATCCGTAAAACACATACGGGCGTCTGAATGGAGCCTTACAGGGGGGTGATCAATGACAGGGGGGCGATCAATGACAGGGGGGTGATCAGGAAGTCTATATGCGTGATCACTCCCTTGTCATTGATCACCCCCCTGTAAGGCTCCATTCAGACGTCCGTATGTGTTTTGCGGATCCGATCCATAGATGTGTGGATCCGTAAAACACATACGGACATCTGAATGGAGCCTTACAGGGGGGTGATCAATGACAGGGGGGTGATCAATGACAGGAGAAGTTGGGGAATGTGTTTTGGTGTGTCATTTTACATATACCCATGCTGGGTGAGAGAAATATCTCTGCAAAAGACAACTTTTCCCATTTTTTTATACAAAGTTGGCATTTGACCAAGATATTTCTCTCACCCAGCATGGGTATATGTAAAATGACACCCCAAAACACATTGCCCAACTTCTCCCGAGCACGGCGATACCAGATGTGTGACACTTTTTTGCAGCCTAGATGCGCAAAGGGGCCCATATTCCTTTTAGGGGGGCATTTTTAGACATTTGGATCCCAGACTTCTTCTCACGGTTTCAGGCCCCTAAAAAGCTAGGGCAGTATAAATACCCCACATGTGACCCCATTTTGGAAAGAAGACACCCCAAGGTATTCAATGAGGGGCATGGCGAGTTCATAGAAATTTTTTTTTTGGGCACAAGTTAGCGGAAATTTTTTATTTATTTTTTTCTCACAAAGTCTCCCTTTTCGCTAACTTGGGACAAAAATGTCAATCTTTCATGGACTCAATATGCCCCTCACGGAATACCTTGGGGTGTCTTCTTTCCGAAATGGGGTCACATGTGGGGTATTTATACTGCCCTGGCATTTTAGGGGCCCTAAAGAGTGAGAAGAAGTCTGGAATATAAATGTCTAAAAAATGTTACGCATTTGGATTCCGTGAGGGGTATGGTGAGTTCATGTGAGATTTTATTTTTTGACACAAGTTAGTGGAATATGAGACTTTGTAAGAAAAATAAAATAAAAAATATTTCCGCTAACTTGGGCCAAAAAAAAAATTCTGAATGGAGCCTTACAGGGGGGCGATCAATGACAGGGGGGTGATCAGGGAGTGTATATGGGGTGATCACCCCCCTGCCACTGATCACCCCTCTGAAAGCCTCCATTCAGACGTCCATATGTTTTTTACGGATCCACGGATACATAGATCGGAACCGCAGAACACATACGGACGTCTGAATGGAGCCTTACATGGGGGTGATCAATGACAGGGGGGTGATCAGGGAGTGTATATGGGGTGATCACCCCCCTGTCATTGATCACCCCCCTGTAAGGCTCCATTCAGACGTCCGTATGCGTTTTGCGGATCCGATCCATAGATGCGTGGATCCGTAAAACACATGCAGACGTCTGAATGGAGCCTTACAGGGGGGTGATCAATGACAGGGGGGTGATCAGGGAGTGTATATGAGGTGATCACCCCCCTGTCACTGATCACCCCCCTGTAAGGCTCCATTCAGACGTCCGTTTGCGTTTTGCGGATCTGATCCATGGATGCGTGGATCCGTAAAACACATGCAGACGTCTGAATGGAGCCTTACAGGGGGGTGATCATCCCATATAGACTCCCTGATCACCCCCCTGTAAGGCTCCATTCAGAAGTCTGTATGCGTTTTACGGGTCCGATCCATGGATGCGTGGATCCGTAAAACACATACGGGCGTCTGAATGGAGCCTTACAGGGGGGTGATCAATGACAGGGGGGCGATCAATGACAGGGGGGTGATCAGGAAGTCTATATGCGTGATCACTCCCTTGTCATTGATCACCCCCCTGTAAGGCTCCATTCAGACGTCCGTATGTGTTTTGCGGATCCGATCCATAGATGTGTGGATCCGTAAAACACATACGGACATCTGAATGGAGCCTTACAGGGGGGTGATCAATGACAGGGGGTGATCAGGGAGTGTATATGGGGTGATCACCCCCCTGTAAGGCTCCATTCAGACGTCCGCATGTGTTTTTTCCATGTATCAGTGGATCCGTAAAAATCATACGGACGTCTGAATGGAGCCTTACAGGGGGGTGATCAATGACAGGAGGGTGATCAATGACAGGGAAGTGATCAGGAAGTCTATATGCGTGATCACCCCCTTGTCATTGATCACCCCCCTGTAAGGCTCCATTCAGATGTCCGTATGCGTTTTGCGGATCCGATCCATGTATCCGTGGATCCGTAAAAATCATACGGACCTCTGAATGAAGCCTTACAGGGGGGTGATCAATGACAGGGGGGTGATCAGGGAGTCTATATGGGCTGATCAGTGGTTTATAAAGGGTTAATAAGTGACAGGGGGGGTGTAGTGTAGTGTAGTGGTGTTTGGTGCTACTTTACTGAGCTGCCTGAGTCCTCTGGTGGTCGATCCTAACAAAAGGGACCACCAGAGGACCAGGTAGCAGGTATATTAGACGCTGTTATCAAAACAGCGTCTAATATACCTGTTAGGGGTTAAAAAAATCACATCTCCAGCCTGCCAGCGAGCGATCGCCGCTGGCAGGCTGGAGATTCACTCGCTTACCTTCCGTTCCTGTGAGCGCGCGCGCCTGCGTGCGCGCGTTCACAGGAAATCTCGGCTCACGCGAGATGACGCCTATTGGCGTTAGCGTAGCCTGGGAGAGCCGCCGCAATGACTCCTTTCGGCGTTAGCGCGGCGGCAAGTGGTTAAAAGACGCACCAAAATAATCCAAAGGGTTTGAAGTTCATGGGCATAGAACTGGTTAAACCACACTGGCGGGGTGAAGACAAGATTGCTAGAATCAACAAACGGGAGGTTGAATGGATTTATAATTCGGGGACTTTGCAGACAGGCGGCTTAAATGTTGAATTTGATCTAAAGCCATGCCTAGTATAGCACTTACAGCTGATTGCGATATATGGGGTAGGACTTTCCATCTCCTTTCTATCTCCGGAGTCAGTTATGCGAAAAGACTCCCTATTGGTGGTAGGGACCATGTGACTGGGTCCCGTATTTTGCGAATGAAAGTGGAACAACAATAGTGAATACGTGGTGGTTGAAGGGTGTGATTGGAAATTGCCCGCTCATATAAAGAAGCTTTTGATATATCTGTAGCGGTTCTAATTGAGTACTGTTGGTATGCGATTTTATGTGACAATGTAAAGATATTATATGTTTGATTCGAGCTAGATAATATCAGTTTGTAATGAACATGTGAATATTTTTAAGTGAATTTTAACGATGCTAACCTGTTGAGAGAGAGGGCGGAGTCCCATTGGTTTATTAGACAGCCCAGAACTCAGTAGTTTGTTCGCCCCAGACGAAGCGTCAAGCGAAACCCGGGTCGGGTCTGAACATAAGGCTATGTTTTAAGTCATTTTAAAACATTCGTGTTTGTGAGTATAATAAATTGTACCTCTTGTGGTGGTATTTCACTATCTGCGCACATCCCTTTTTGAAGGTTATACGATCTACCGGGAGGGTGTGAGCGACTGTGAGTATTCATATGTACTACATTTAGGAAGTGCGGAAAAATCCTGCTACGAAAGTCTATCCCTCTATGGCAGGCATCCTCAAACTGCGGCCCTCCAGCTGTTGCAAAACTACAACTCCCAGCATGCCCGAACAGCCTACAGGTATCAGCCTACAGCAGGGCATTGTGGGAGTTGTAGTTTTACAACAGCTGGACGGCCGCAGTTTGAGGATGCCTGCTCTATGGAGTACAGTAATGAAGCTGATACATGAGTTCTAATGAAGATGGCAGATTCCTGAACAAACAGACCCCACATCAATCATGTATTACTGTAGTATTCAGCAAATCAAAGTCAAACTAATTGACTTTGATCCGAATTTCAGGAAAAATTTTATTCGCCGCAAAGCAGACTTTCCTCACGCTTCGTGATAACGCATCAGTTTTCCCTGAAATGGCGTTAAAAACAAAAAAAAAACATACTTACCTCATCCATTTGCACGCAAAAAGGGCGTCGCAGACATCTTGATTGAAGACACCGAGCAAAATCTCTGGCGCAGTGACGTCACCACGTCGCCCTGAATTATTGATATATTAAAACCCCTGAATTATTGATGAATTCAAACGCATGAATGAAGGGAAGAAAATTCCTCCTCAACATTGTGAAAATATTATTCGCAGCTACAGGAAATGTTTGGCAGAGGTGATTGCTGCTAAAGGAGGATCTACAAGTTAAATTCAAGGGTTCACTTACTTTTTCTACCTGCAATGGAGATGTTTCTTTACTGAATGTGCGCAATAAAAGACTAACGGTACAACTGTTTGTGTGCTATTAGTTTACTCAGGTTGTGTTATTCTCTAATTGTGACTTAAAGGGTTTCTGTCACCAGAATTTACCCTATTAAGCTAGCTCACATTAGCGATGTGCTAATGTCAGCTGAACCTAACTAGTCTATTCTTACTTTTATCTATGCCCCCGTTACTGCAGAAATATAACTTTTATAATATGCTAATTAACCTCGAGATGCAGGGGGGGCGTTGCCCCTGCTCTTAGAGGCTCTGTTCTCCCACCTCTGGTCACGCCCTGCTACACTAGATTGACAGGGCCAGGTAGCGTTGGTTTCCTACTGCCGGTCTTCTATCAAAAAACCTTACCTCGTAAAAAAAACTTACCCCTCGTAACTTCCGGGGGTGTGCGCCTCAACTTCCGGAGGTGTGCGCCACGGCACGTGATCTGAGGCTGGGGGCTTCTGAAATATGGCTTGGGGCTGCTGAAATATGGCTTGGGGCTGCTGAAATATGGCTGTGGGTGATGAAATATGGCTGGCGCTGATTAAATATGGCTGGGGGCTGATGAAGTATGGGTGTCTCATCTGACGTCTGAATGGGGGGTCGTCTTTATATTGGGCTCTGATCTGAGGTCTGATTGGGGGTCATTCACATTGGAGTCTTAGCTTAGGTCTGATTGTGGGTCTGATCTGAGGTCTTATTAGGGTCTTATTAACAGTGGGGTCTGATTGAGGATCTTATTAACATTGGGGGTCTGATTGGGGCTGTGGTGACCTGTGGTCTGGTTAACATTGGGGGTCTCATTGCTGGTCTGATCTGAGGTCTAATGAAAAATTTTTTTTTCTTATTATCCTCCTCTAAAACCTAGGTGCGTCTTATGGGCCATCTTATTGAGCGAAAAATACGGTAGATAACAATCAGAGCACATTTTATTAGTAATCAATTCAGAAATCAAGGTAATTCCAAAGGGTTCACTTACTTTTTCTTGAAACTGTAAATTCTTCCTATTCCCAAAACACTATATAAGGAAACTATTTTAGCATTTCATCCTTCCCCAGAAACATCTGCTGCTCCAGGCTTTTGCTTAGTTTGCCATTATGGTAACTATGTCCTTGGGATCACCCATGAAAGTTCTCATATTGCCTGTAATACAGAGATAAACCACTGAGCATGCATAATATTGTAATAAAGAATATTTCCAAAGACGAAATACAGGAGATGTTTCACTTGGAATACATCAAGAAATTAGATTTATACATACACTATGTGACCGGAATATTGGGGCAGATTTATTAATACTATCACTACAAGACAGTGTAAACTGACAATAGACAGTCTTAAAGGGGTTGTATCACCTAAGACATTGGAGGCATATCGCTCTTATAGGTGCGGGTCTCACCTCTGGGACCAGCACCTATATTGAGAATGAAGCCTGCAAAGTGAAGAAGGACATACCGCGCATGCGCAGCCACCCTCCATTCATTCCTAACAGAGAGATGAAAATTGTTGAGCGCTGTCTTGGCTATTTACGTCAACCCCATAGAAGTGAATGGAGAGGTGGCTGTGCTTGCACGGTGAGCTTCTTATTAATTTCAATGGGACTGCCGAAAATAGCAATTAAACTGTGCACTCTAGAGGCTTCTTTTCTTGCTCTTTATTCTTCCATGAATCGTTAGACACAGTTTCTTTGCTGTACTTCTTATTTTCAGTTGCTTTCAATGAAAAAGTTCTTGAATTTAGGCCTTGACTTTTTTTCCAATGGCACAATCCAGAGGGGATCTCACAAGGAGAGTAAGAACCGTGGGAATTGGCCTTAATGTGTGTATATCTGAGATAGTTATTTCATATAACAATTTTTATTCACATTTTGCAATTTTTTTTTAATTTAAAGCATACCTAAGTTTTTCAAAAAAGTTTGCATAATGGCTGTGCTTCTTTGTACAATCATAACTGTGAAGGAACAGTTATGTTTAGGTTTCCCTGATGTTTTTTTTAAGCCTAATTAGACCCCTCTTCAACTGCACAGCTAGATGCATTTCTCTCACAAACAAGGGGCATATCCCTTCTATTGAAGTCTCCCAGCTCTGTATTCTGTACGTGGTTATCAAATCGGTTATTAGCCACATGGTTTTGTGGGTACAATTGCTGCTTACTTGTAAAATTGTGTGACCATGAAAATTAGTTGCACGATTTTGCAGATAAGCAGCAAGCGTATCCACAAAACCACACACCTAATAACAATTATTTTGAAAACTGTGTCATCATGCAATTTC
This sequence comes from Bufo gargarizans, assembly GCF_014858855.1. Lineage (NCBI taxonomy): Eukaryota > Metazoa > Chordata > Amphibia > Anura > Bufonidae > Bufo > Bufo gargarizans. The sequence goes on along the minus strand of NC_058087.1, from coordinate 151,192,528 downwards.
ATCTGGCTTTCTAAGAGCCCTACCCTTTGTTGTCTTTATTTTAATTCTTCCATTAAATTTAATGAGAAAAGGATGGATGGAAATACCATCACCCCTCAGATTCAACATGGAAAAAAAAATGGTTTTCTCTATGTATTGAATTAGGGATGAGCAAAGCAATTTGTCTCATTAGCTAGAATTCCTCACCTTTGAGGGGCTGTCCTCATAGGTAAAGAAGTGCCCACCTACCTACCTGTTAATTGACATTGTCAAATATCCAGTCCAGTCCTGTCATCATCTCATGTCATATTCTGCTCCGAGAATAAGAATATGCTGCTGCCGGAGCTGATTTTGAGCTTTATCGACAGCATTACTTCTCAAAGCAGCAGCACAGGTATGTGATTGACAGGGACAGGCTGAATGTCAGGCCCTGTCAATTAATTTAACAAAAGCACTAATGGGAAAGAACAGAATTTTGACAATATCATACCTTGTATCGTTTTTTTAATTATTTTCTCTCAGTTCTTAAAGGAAAAACAAGCAGGAACTTGTAATGTGTAGTGGGTCTTGCCAAGACTTGGGATACAAGTTTCTTCATTTATTTAACAATTTGCCTGCATCTCCACACAGATTCAAGTGATTTAGTGTGCAATAGCACTATGAAGTACCTTTTGCGCTGAGGCCAGACCAGACTGTCTATTACTCTGTAATTACTCTAGCGCCGTTCTATGGAAACAGTAGGTTTAAAGAGCACACCAAATGCTTGAAATAACTTCTTTATTAACTTCAACTTTTCTTCATATAACACTGCCGCCTCCGCAGCAGATAGTCCATGTACATAACACGTGTTGAAAAATTATTACAAAATGGCGGTAGGCATTAGATGGTGGTTCAACTGTTCAATCTTGTCATTCAACATAAAATGTATATATTTCTCTCTTCAGTATCTGTGTTCTCACTTTAAGTTATTTAAGCACTTTATGATCTCTCTGAGAGGTATATCTGAGGTCTAACTAATAGTTCACTTGCAGTATGCAGTTAGCAGTGACTATTTGCAGATTGGTTGAGTATGATCTGGTATGGTTGCATGCAGTTTGGATTGCAATATGGAATCTGAATGCTTGCAATTGTAGCTTGCAATTTGAAACTTGAAATTGAATTTGTATGGTTGCAATCAGTGGAACTGTAAGTAAACAAATATATATCTGGTTCAGTATACAGTTCTAAACACAATACTAACAATATGAACATTATATAACTTGTTTTAAATACTTATATTGGCCTCCTGTTCCCATAAAACTCAGCTCTCAGTGGAGTGAATGTCTCTTTAGCTCCTGTCTCTGGTGAATAAGGATTCTAGCAGCAGGAGCTGGGGAAATTCCCAGACAGGCTGTCTTTGAGGCTGGCTGTGATTGGTGGAAACTCTTGCTGTATGATAAGCTGGCTGTGATTGGTCTAGACTTCTGCCCAGTAACAACAGATTAACACATTAACACTGCTTTCTGTTTTTGCTGTGTCACTGAGCTTACCTTACACTATAAAATTAATCTTAAAGGCATATTATCTTTTTCTGCTTCTATGAACACAAAATATAACAGTAATATGACATCCAAAACATGATGTCACAGTAAATAACTCTGCTTTTGTCTTTAACACATAAACATAGGAACTGTATTAAGGCTATTGGCAGGTTTAGCTGTATACACATATAAGCTATACTAGCTACCCAGGACAGGTCTTAGCTGGCCAGCTACACTGTATATTTTATGTGGTATTTTCTTATGATAACCACATTTTTTGTACTCACTGTCCTTTTTAAAATTAAAACGTTACTTTAATAAGAGCCTTCTTGTGTTCTAACAAAGCCACGACCTTAAAAGAAGCAGTACTAGTGTACTTGTGTGTTGTCTAATGCAAGGTGTCTCGTCAGCCTGATACCACAAGTTGTGGCAGCTAAAATCGCTTAGATTTGGATGACAGAGGGAGGCATAGCGTGACCCTGCAAGTTCCCCTCCTGTGTCTAAGTTGTGATCCTGACAGTAATTCACAGGTTTCATCAGTCCTCCACACTCAATGTGGCGTAGTTACCCAAGGTGTCCACCATCTCTGTTCCTTTACTGGTCCTTTACAGCAGTGTTCCTCAACTCCAGTCCTCAGGACCTACCTACCGGTCATGAGAATATCCCACTGAATGAATACCTGTGGTAAGTTGTGATGGATGGACCCTAATTATATCACCTGCTCAATACTAAGGAAATCCTGAAAACATGACCGGTAGGTGGGCCCTGAGGACCGGAGTTGAGGAACCCTCCTGTACAGTCATCGCACTCTCAACGATATGGACCATCTTCTGCATCTGACTGTCCTGAGACCCTACCTGGAAGCAATACTCCAGGCTCCCTGGCTTCTGTACTAGTGGAACGAGGATGTCAGCTTTGCCTATGCACTGGCTAATTATTTTGATCACTGCAACTTCTCAAGCCTTCTCTCACTCTCTGCACACCTCTGTTTCCCTCCCCCAGGCCCAGCCACAACATGTCATCTATACAACACCTTCTCCATTCCTGCTGCAATAATTCTAGATCCCAGTGCTCTCTACTGGGCTGTTTTCAGCATAGCAAAACTCTTTTAACTTGGCTCTTTTACTCTTTTGACTAAGTCATTGGTACCCCTTTGGACCCCTCTAAAGATTCTTGAGTGTTGAAATGTTGAGGCTAAATGTGACCTGGCAGCTTTTCTGAATTTTTTTATTTGTAGTGTTAAAAATGGCAGACATGATCTATGTGTGAAGGAGCCCTCAGGACTTATTTGTATTCTCAATGAACCAACAGCTCTTGAAAATCTTTTCTTTTTTTTTGTGGGAAGGCCACATGTGCCATTCTACAGGAAATGCATGAGAACTTGGTGTTGCCGATAGGGTGGGTCCCTTCAAAGTCTGAAACGCTCAGGACTGATCGACAGGTCCTCTTCAAAAGTAAAAATTCAGTAATCAATTAAGTCCTTATGCACATGACCATATTTTTGCAGATAGCACACTAACCTATTGATTTCTATGGAGCCATGCAAACATCTGTATTTTTTTATGTAGCAGTGTGGCCTTCCCACAAATTATAGAACATGTCCTGGTCTTGTTGGTATTGCAGACAAGCATAGTCCTTTCTATTGTTGGGAATGAGAAGAATCAGAGTGCATATGGAAGATATATGTATTTTGCAGATCCATCCATCCACCTTGTTAGAAGTGGGAAATAAAACATATAGGGGGACATTTTTTAAGTTATACGCAACTCATTGGCTCATTAATTTACTTAACCTTTTAAAATCAGCAGCACACCATCTGCTCCCTACTGTTGATTTTATAGCTCAAGTGTTTTTATGGAAAGTGAGTAAAATAAAACCACTTTATATCCTCTGGAAGAGACAGACCGTGCTATGTGTTTTGTTTCCCACATCTAACAAGGCGGATACGT